>NC_092584.1:13539369-14773662 GCF_016086655.4 Lepeophtheirus salmonis
CGTTAATGCTACTCATTAAGTTTTTTTATACAGCTGAATTTATTGAATTAATTATACAATTGGCCAGAACAATATTCCAAATGGAAGACACAAATGAATTCCCTATTTAGTTTATTTACTCGTTAGTATATAAATGGTCTTCTACAGCTCAATATCGCTAACACAATAATATACAGTGTATTTTTTTATCAGCTGAGGATTTTTCTACTTCTTTTCTGACAAAGAAATAATAATCACACAGGCTCATTTGTCCAAGCTTGTATGATAATATTAATAACTAGTGGTAGTACTCGGTATAGTCCGAAGTAATAGGGTGTCGCATAATTGACAACATTTTATTCGTATAGATTAATCTCCTTCATACCTTCTTCATGAGAGTCTTAAATATGAATAAATAAAAAGGTCTCATAAAAAAAGTATATCTGTGTTTTTTCTTCTTGTTTTTCCCTTCTGCAATAAAAAGTATTAAAAGTGTAATATTCCCTGAAATGCCATTAACTTATATGCATATATAAGCTATTCTTTAATTAGAATTACAGTTTTAAAAGTTGTAGCAAGTAATTAAATCAGGGGAAAAATTCATTTTTCTTTCTATTTTTATATTGTAAGAAAGCTGTTCATCAAATAAAATCTTTATACATACTTTTTATGAGGTCATAAAGAATACTAATATACGTACAAATATAATTATTATGTAGAAGTGTTGAATATAGGAAGATCTAGAGTTGTAAAACATATGACCTGCAGTATGTTAATACAAAAGAAATAACATGGTTAACCAAATAGTTTTGAAGAATGTTTGGAAGTTTAACAGCATTGCTATATTGACGTTTTATTGGACAAGCTAAAAGGAGTTCCACTCTGTATCTAGCTAAAAATAGGACTATGTTGATTCCACTTTTAGAATGAGTCGAACAAGGAGATACACTTATAACAAGGGTTGGAATAAATATGACATGCCGGTATGTAAAAATAGTAAAAAAGAAGAAAAACATTAACATTAACATTCCAAACATGTTAATTATAAGATAGTTTGAGGGGAAATCAGCTTTTAAGCTCTCATTACTCTTTTTATTATATTTACTACAAGATAAGGAAAATACACATAGATCAAGAATCTGAATCAAGCAAGGACATTGGCAACAATTACTCTCATGTAGATCCTCAATCCTATCTAGAAAATCGCACATCCCACTCTTGAAGTAGAAAATACATAGTGCGATGTTGATTCTCAATTAAACTATGAGTCCGAACAAGGGCATCTACTTATAACTAGATTTGAAAAAATATGTACTTCCGATATGTAAAGAGAAAAGAAAAAGGGAGCCACATTTGTAAGGGGTAACCCTGACGATATAAACAATGTTTAGGAGGAGAGTAGCTTAGTTGTCATGTCCATGCATGGAGACGTTGTAAATTGTCTTCCTTGAGACCCCAGTCTTTTCCCCGAATTACTCTAAGCCTCTCAAAATTTGCATAATAGAGATGAGTAAATAAAAAGGGTTGGCCCCGTATATCCAAAGAGTTTTGAGTATGTAGTTATATGCAAATATATAGCCAATGGATGGTGAAGAATAAAAAAAAAAAGGAATTTCTTCTTTATGACCTTCTTGTGCTGCATACGTATTGCGTCATCGATATAGTGCTAAAAACCACATGCTTAATTATGATATATTTTTAGAGAGGTGAAAAATCGAGAAAATCATTCTTGATAATAAAATCAGTAAGAACAGCCAGACGGATACATTGAGTGAGATCAATTTTTGACCGATTTTCTAAAAAAAACAAAACATTTTTCTTCTTTTAAAAGTACACAAAGATTCTTATGTCAAAAAATCAGATAATTTTGCCCAGACGCACTCCTAGGCTTATAGAGTTGTATTTATTTCAAATTAATTATTTATGACTATTTTTATATTTGATGTAAAATACATTTTATTACACCCTTCTCTAGGTCCTATTCTGCAGTTAAGTTAGTTTTAGCATGTTCTTTACGAGGGATGGTCTGAGAAGTTTCTGATCTAACAAATATACAAGGCCTTGTTTTGTGAATTTTAGTTTATCAACATGTAACTCTACTCACTTCTCCAAGAGACGCTCTCATCTTTCTTATCATTGCCAAAAAACAAATAACAAGCAGTTTTTGCTTTTTTGGAGCCTGTTCCCACATTCCAATCCACTGTTTGGATTGTATTTAATTCCAGACTTAAAATGGTGTATCCAAGTTTCTTCTACAAGGAATTATTTAAACTCTAATAAATGATGACTTTTTAATAAAGTCATACAAAATGTCTTGTTTCTTTGTTGGGTTATAAACTTTTTTGACTACCCTCTTATTTTTCGGTTCCCCTATAATATAACCACTTATGTATATGAATATAATTTACCTTTCAGGAGCTCCTCCGGATGGGTGATGTGTCGGCGATTGTTGTTGATACTCGGAGAGCGGAATAGAACTATCATCCAGAGGTAGAACATTTTTCTCCAAATCGTCTTTGAAGGCGACTCTTTTGAGCGTGGAAGATCGGTTAGATTGGGATGAAGATGAAGTGGAGAGAGCGGAGGGAAGACTCCGATGTGGAAGAGTTGCAGATGAATAGTTATTCTGAAAGGAAATAATACGTGAGTCATAAAGCATGGTTAAGGTAAGATCCGTTCAGCCCAATGGCTAAGGGGATGTCAAGTAGGGGACATTTCTCGAGATTTCCAAGTTTTTTACACCAAGGGGAAATCCCTCTTTAATTGCATTTGTGATGCACGAGTTGACTTTTAGTCTGTTGGTCAGTTGTGTATTAAAATATTTTACAACCACCAACTACAACAAAAATAAGCTCGTTCATTACTTACTATTTAAATTTTAATAGGGCGTTTGATATGACTATATAATTTTAAAAAAACGGGTTCTGGGTAATTTTCCTGTGAAAATTTTTGAGACCTACAATTTGTCGCTGGTAATTTTGCCTCCAGAAGATTTTGCCACATGATATTCGCCGCTTTAAAAAAAAACACCCCGAAAATAACGAATATGAATAACGAGTCAATATGAATGACTTATCATTTATCAACTATTGATTAATGAATTTTATAGTAATCCCTATACCTTTTTGATTTTGAATTGCATACAATCAGTACGTCCATCATTTATGTGGATTTCAAATATGATCCAAAATGGAAGAGTCGCTTAAAATACCACATTATGTTGATATAAAGTTACAACTAGCTTATAATTGTAATTCATATGAGTTGACCAAGTGGATTTTATCATCAAAAATGATTTTTTTTCTTCACTGGAACAGGTTGCGTGATTGGAGTTTCTCCTTTTCCAGATAGTATCAGAACTCATTGACTGTTTCTTTTTTTATTATTATTTTCTATTTTTCTTTATCTCCTAGCTATATTATTAATCGTACCGAGATCAAGTAAATAACTGAAAAAGATGCATTTATGTCATGGTACCGAGGCAAAATTACCAGCGGCAAAGTTGTTGGTGGAAAAATTACCGGGCACGAAAAAAACCCTCACTCGCACACCCATATGGATAATACAAATAGTGGAATTCTAGAGACATGGAAATAACACGCAGGCTTTTTATTCCCACATGAGGGTAATGTAAAAGGAGTGATTACTTGAAAAAAAAAAAAGGAAAAAAAATAACTTTACTTTTTATTCGACTCCTTCAAGAGGGGAAATAAAGAAAAACAAGCTGAATGGCATGCATGCTTATTCCATAAGTCTAAAACTCCATGTACAAATGAAGAACTTGAGAGTTGAAAATATATGGGCGGCTAAGGTTAGCTTAAAATTCCTTCTTAAAATCTAAAAAGAAATAATTAAATTTACTTCGTATTGATGGAACCCTGTAATTTAAAAGTTTGTTCCCAGGACACAGCTCAAAGACATTTCCCCGGGAAATGATAAACTTTGCTTTATTAATTTAAAAAAGTCCTTCTTTAACAAAGAAAATAAATATGTATATTATTAACTAATTAAGAATTAGCCATCCTTACTTTTAATGGACAGTTATGACTATGGATTAAGGGATGCTTCCGCCTTTGCTGCTGTTGCTGTCTTTGCATATTGGGGTCGATTTTTGCATAAACAACTCCCCCGTCCTTTCCACCTAGAAGATGACGTCGTTGATCCTCCACTTCCTTGGGGTCATGATTAAAGGACAGTTCCGCATATCGACAATCGTTTGGAGGCACCTGCAACATTGATAAATATATTTATAAATGATTAAATCCTTTCAATTTGTATCAACTTGCTAATGTAAAAAAATGAAGGCAACTTTTGGGTAACGTGTAACTTCTAGAGTCTCAATTCTACTTTAAGTCCATCCAGGACTTACAAATTTATAACTCCCTTACTGATCTTCAATGATATTCTTTTATAAAAAATCAAAAATCTATAGTTATTCCTCAAAAAAATGAATTTTTTGAAAAGTTATTTTAAATATTAAATTTCAAAAATCTAAAGCTATTCACAAAAAGATAAATTTCTTGGAAAACAAAAATCAAAATTTACATTTCACAAATTAAATATTTTGGGAAAAATTCGAAAATCCATTGCTATTCACAAAAAATTGAAATTTTGACCCTAATTTTTTTTTGGGTAATTAATCCTGGTTCCCCTAACACTAATCTAATCAATTAATATTCAACTATTAAAATAAAGATATGTTATTAATTAACTTTTGCACCTTTTTCTATCAAATGACAATCCCAGTTGAACTTCTCAATGAAACGTTTTTTGAAGATGAAATTAAAAAACGAATAAATCACCTGGTCTTAAAGTACCAAAATTCTGTTTATTCAGTATTTGGATAAAGGGGAACGTCACATATCTGATATAATTTTTAAAACGGGTTAACACAATATTCTAAATGTGTATTATCTATATATTATATGTGAAAGTCTTTGAGCATGTCTCTAGTATAATTGTCTTAAATCACGGCCATAACAATCTATGGATTTTCCTGAAATGTATTATGTAGATTCTTAAGGCACCAGAATCGGTTCTCTTAACAATTTTGGGGCTTTCAAGACTATGGCAGCCTTTAAATAGCATTTTTAGCACTTCACATGTACAACCTGAGGGCTGGGATGTAATTGGATATTATAAGGTTTTTTGGATGCCCAGGGAAGTGGTGGTAAAAGAATTTAACCTGCAAATCTGTTGCAAAAAAAATCAAAAAAAATTAAATTACAAAAATCTGTAGTTATTGACATAAAATTAAATTTTTTGGAAAGAAATTTCACATATTAATTTTTTTTGGGGAAAAAACAAAAATTGCTTCATTTAAGGGGAGCTCAGCCCCTCCAGCCTACACCCCTGCAGACACCTCTGTAAACCATTAATTAAAAAAAATAAAAACCCTTTTTTTTTAAAGACGACATTAGTTTGGATTCTCATATTTAAAACCATATTTCTTATATAGAATTATCAATATTTTCTTCGTTTCAGTGAAAAACTATATGTATGTATAGGGAAAAAGTTTTGTTTTGATTGATATCTTATACTCAATTCCATGGCAGAAAAATGTTTTTAATATAATTTAAGTGTTTTTTTTTATTTACATAATTGATCATTTGCGTCATAAGAGCAACTCAATTGAACAAAAACAGTATGACTCAACTATTGTTTTAAAATCAAATATTCTTCAGTAGCATCATAGTCAATATTTGTAACATGTCAACTTGTGATGGTATATTTCCAAAATAATTCCGATTACAATGGGATTCTAGTTAAAATTATGAATGCTGATTCAGATTTCGATGCTAATTGCTAATGCTGTGGATTTTTAAATTTTATTTCTCATAAATAAAATATTTTGTGATCAATACTTTTTTGAGATTTTTTCCCAAAAAATTACATGTTTTGGGAATGGTTATCCGAAGTTAACAAGGGAAGGTATCATTATGAATAATTGATTGTAATTAAATCAAGCTTTAAAATAATAAAAATGTATGTTTCTACACTATTTATTTAGTTCGTAATAAGTCTTTGAATCTTTTACCAATTTATCTACACCATCTTGTATTATACGTCACATATCTTAACATGATCAAAAAAAATATCTCGGATTTAAAGAGGATTTTCGAGATCCATAAACAGTTAAACACAAATGTATTCAGACACAAATTAATGACTACTTCAATTTACAAAAGTGCTCCTCTGAAAGTACCGCAAATTGGAATTGAAATAACAAAAATTAATCGTCAAAATGATGTATGTATATGTATGTGATATAAAAAACAATGTAATATGTGTCCTCTTCTTAATTTTTGTTCAAAAATGTTTTGTGTTCACTTAGCAGATTAGTAATCTAATTACCTTTTCTTTTATGGAAAAAGTAACATAATTATATTATTTTTGAAAGGAGTATATTATGTAATAATACCTAATTGATAACTGGATAAGTGAAATTGCTTTCATTTTTTGAGCGTGCAAGTTTATAATTGTCAATCTTCTTGATTCTTTGCAAGCTTAACAATACACATATTTTCACGTCATGTTCTTTCGTCAAGAACAATCTGAGATTTTTTGAATATGACGTGAGGAGCCAGGGAGTACATTAGTCTAGAGACTGACAATAATAATTTGGAAGGAACACTTATGAACACTTTTACTCGATGTGTCCCCCAATTGCTATAACCATGGAGTACAGACGATGGCAGAAGGTGGAGAACAGATGGGACCTCATCCCTGGCGAAGGTGATCATGTTTCGATCGATGGATACCTTTAAGGAGGGAAGATTGTTGCGAGGAAACTCTTTCTTTCAGCTAAAACTACAACTAGTAGTCCCAGGGGTTAAAATCTGGGCTGTTGGAATGCGATTGACTTCTTAGACACTTATTCTGGGGTAGAGTCATAAGTCTATATGAATTTGGAGGGGCAAAACAGCTTCTTGAAGAAACTGTATGTACTCGTCTATTTTTAACCTGGCCTTTGGTAGAAAGATGTAGGGTTGCATCACCTTCCCGCCACTGGTGAGTAACCCAATGACAATGACCAGAGTGAAAGATGCCCTCAAATTAGACATCCACCAATCATTTTAAGTGTTGTAGGCACCATCAACAGTGAAGTTGGACTCATCAGAAATTAACTTAATGGGGGTTAAGTTAGCCTTGCAGATCCAGCAGTTAGTTTGATGCCTCTCTACTCATTCATTTATGTCATCTTCTTGATAAGGAGGTCATTGGCCTTGACATATGACTTAAGGTCATATTTGATCGCGAGACCCAACGTCCTCCTACTCACACCCCTCCTGTTCACGTGTATCGCAGTGGAGATGGCTGGGGTCCCCATGACGACCATCTTAAGCCCCAGCAAGATGAATTTTCCCTTGTGAAGACTACACGGAGCATGCTTGATGCCCAAACCATCTTACCACCGTTTCAAAATGTTGTACTATCTGGCTGAGAATACCTCCCTGGGGGGTTCGAGCCGAGTACAAGTCATTTGATCACTTTACGTTGCTGGTATTGGACCTTTAAGACTGAGAGGAAAACTTATTGAATAAATATTGTTTAATAATGCTTTGGCGGACAAGAATAGACAACAGTCACTTGAAAAAAGTCAACGTAAAGAATTTATATGTAAAACAATACGCAGGGAAAACTACCCTGGAGAAAATAATCATTTAGGAAAATTGATCGTATTTTTTCCCAACTTTCCTACATGACAATTTATCCCGGAGTAGGTTTCCTTGTACCGTAAAAAAATACTTGTGTGTAAATACTTTTGCTCACCTATAGAAGGGAGATATTTGTTATGAGTACTAATGTATTTGTTTATTTGTGCTGTTCTATACCTAAGCGTCATATCCACCATAATGTGGCTCAATCTTTCTCTCTAGCTTTCACTCTCATCCACTTTATTTAGGCCATAAACATGCATGATTTAAAAGTATGTTTCTTTTTTTTATAACTTTATATTATATTATAATATGCTGGGAACAACAAATTTTTTGTTTATACTTTGAGAATCCCTATTTTTGTATGTATACTCTATTTTGTACATGAGTATATAATAGAAATTTTCCACATTATTCCTCCTTCTCTTTTGAAAGTAAAAGAAAACGAAGGAACAGAATAATCAAGAAAAGGTTTTTTTTTCCATAAATATATTGAAAAGACTTTCTTATTTTTTTTTCCAAGGGTTATTTGACTCTTATAAATATATGGAGAGATATCTTTATTTATGCAGCAATGTATGTCTGTACATTGTTAAACTATTGATAATGATAGTCAAAACACTCCGGGATGTTGAGGGGATTTTTCTTTCGGGGTTGGTCTTTTTTGATAAAACTTAAAGATTTTTGAGAAAATATTTTTTGTTTTTAAAAAAGATGGATGTAAGAAAAAAATAGTTGACAACAATGACTATTATTCATTTCAAATTGTTACAAAAAAAAACAAAAAAAACCCCAAAAAAACAATGCATTTTTGACACATACATTCATTTATTGTCAAAAAATAAGTTTCTTTTTTAACAAATTTGACGATAAAATTAGAGTGCTACTCGGTGTCCCTCCACCACCACGAGGGTACCGGGCTACTGAAGTATTTAAAACGGTATTTTACCACTACAGAATGATGACTCTAGTTGTATTTTATTAAGATTTGACTCCGTTACTTTTAAACAATGTCAATAAAACGAATCCCGTGTTCAATCTTTACCACGGCGGTGTCAGTGAAGAATGCAGAGACTGTTGGCATCTTTATCCACTTGCCTACAACATCAATAAGTCCATTATAGCCCCATACAACAATATGGCTGACTTCTGGCCCTAACCTATACTTTATGTCTCAAGGTTTTTTTGGAGAAGAATACCTCCAGCATCTCTCATCCAAATTTGTTTGGATTCATTCTGATCTCTCAACATGATAGCCAGGTACGCCATGAACACGACCTTAATTGTCAAAAGCTGTCATCTATATCCTGCGTATCGAGGATGTCATTACTTGTATTGAATAAAAAATATAATATTTAAACCTATCACAAATGTACCAATACCAAATTTTCAGACAATTCCGCTTCCAATACCATATTTAGAGACGACTTCAATACTGATACTTTAATATTTATAAAGGAATTTAATAAACAAATAACAAAAATGTTAAATTGTTTATTAATTTCGTATAAAAAAAAACTTATAAATTTATTAATACTAATTAGTTTATAAACTTAAATTTAAAAAAGTTAAATACTTTCCGTCAGCAATTAATTTCTTTGACTTCCCCAGCCTTATGCTCTAATCCAATTTCAATTGATAAACAAAAAAATTACGACTCTAACAAAACGGTATTTTCTATTATTTTACTGGATCAGGCCACATGAGGTCATGCTACTGCAAGTTTTGGGAACCTACTCTGTATATACATCTATATCGATGCCGGTACTTTCTGCTCTATTACGCCATAAAAATAGTGTCACACCAATAACGTAATCACCTCAAATTTCTATGCTTAAAAAAAGGTTCTTTAAAAACAAAGTAAGAATGAAAATGGTCATTCACTACGTTATCACCAAGTGTATGTGAATGTTCTCAAAATACATTTTGCTTTCCTTTTGCAGTAGAATAAGCAAGGTTGTTCCGGATCAGGTTCAGCCCTCTTATCGGTCCTGGTATCGTTTTTTTCATTTCAATAGTTTTGACCTTTGTCCTTTTTTATACATGCTCAGTTTCATAACAGGCACTTTAAACATGGTGCATCACTAGAAAGTTCGGGTCGAGGAAAGGATATTAGATACACACAGGGTTGCATCTACCTAAAACGCAGAGTGCAGTGTGCTCCAAATTCCAACAGAGGCTTCAAAAACTAAGATGCTTAAGACAATGGTTTTCAAAGTGGAAGCTGTGAGGAGATGCTAGGGGGGTTATATGCATAGTATATAAATGTCAGTTAAAAGGCCATTATTGTAGGGGGTATAGTAAAGTGTAGGGAAACTCTGGCTTACGAAGTATTATAGGGCCCGCCGATAAGCTTAGTAGCGGACTTGGATCCGTAATCTACCCCACCCCTTCCCCTCTTTTATTTACACAACCTAAATCCCATTTTCTGAACAAAAAAATACAACAAACGAAGGAAGCACAAAAATTGAGACCGGTAAGCAATATCTTGCAGTCTCGGTTTGACTTTGCTGAACCACTAGCCCGATAAGTATAATATAATAAGTATCGGAAAATATTTAAATATCGAGATTAATATGAATACCGAAATGGCTACAAAAAGGTATTACTATCATGAAAACAATACTATCTATAAATACAAAAAGGAAAATTCAAAATAAAAACTTGTCGAAAGGAATGAATAGTACTTACTATTTTCAAATAGATATTGCATGTCCGATGTTTATTTGCATGAATTCGTGTTCAATGTATATATATAAATATATACCTATATATCTTAAAATTTATATAATATATTACCAAAACATGAACTCAAAATATCAAAAGACCTATCTAGAGGCTCTAGAATTCCATGGATCAATTATTATATTTGAGAAGAAGAGAAAAGAAGAAGGGGAAAAGAGGTTGATGTTGCGTGTTTATTTGATAATCAATAAATGTTGCGACGTTTTTTTTATTTCTTTAATTGTTTTGCTTTTTTTTAACTCATCATGTACCCAAAAAATTTGTGTTGTCATCAAAAAATTTTTTTTTTTTTTTTTCAAGCATACTATATTTTTATATTACTAAATATGAACTATAAAAATAGTCAAGGAATATCTGTACAAATTTTGAGACATATTTCTTTTTAAAAAAATTCTCATTTCAATGGAAATAGGTGTTGAAATGTGTAAGTAATTTTAGAGTCGCAGACCAAATGGTTTAAATATAGAGAAAACAACGTTGCCTAGACTTTTTTATTAACTCTCAACCTCGACCAAATCTGGGTAAAGGAAATATAAAAAAAAAAAAAAACTTCTTCTGCATTAGCTAGATTTTTGGGGTTTCTTGTTACCAACTATTTATTATTATTTAGAGTAGTTTGTGGATAAATGGGTAAATTACCCCAATTCGGGTAATTTAGAAAATTTTGGGGTTATGTGAGCACAGTTGCCTATTATTAAATGAAATAAGCAAATAAACAACATACAACTACAGAGGCGTCTGCAAGGGTAGTCTGGAAGAAATGAAATCCCCCAAATTAAGAAATTTATGCTTTTTACAAGAATTTTTTTGATCAGGATGAAAAAATTTTACGTGAGATTTGGTGTAAAAATTAATTTTTTTGAAAATATCTGCAAATTTTTGATATTTTTTTGGAAAAAATTTAATTTTAAAAGTATTTATCCAAAAATTTGACTTTTTGTGAATAGCTGCAGATTTTTAATTTTTTTTTTTTAAACTTTAATTTTTCCCAAAAAAATATCAAAAATATTGAATTTTTAATTTTTTTCTAAAATATTAAATTTTCTCTAAACAACTATATATTTTTTTGAAATTCTTCTATAAAATTAAATATTAAATTTTTTATTCCAAATCCAATTTAATATCATTTTTGAGTTATAATTCCAAAAACAAACGCTCACTTTTTTAAATAAATAAAGATTTATGGGATATTTCTTTCAGCTGTTTTCAATCTTTTTTTTTATACATTTAGAAAGAAAAAAACAATCAACTCGGAAATCTTTTTATAGTTAGGCAATTATTCCCAACTATTCTAACTTCAATAATATGGATATATGTTGACTGCTTTTGGTCATTCATAGAGCACATGATTATTTTTCTGCATAATCTAACAGTAAGCCCATAAATCCTGTGCCGTTCCTTTTATGATATAGTCTGATGAATATGTCGAAATTCTGGAGACTGAAGTTCTCCCCTGGAGATCAAATTCATCGTTCGTAATTCTCCCTCGATATTCTAACAAATGGAGCACCTTCCCACACTGCAAGGAAACCCCAAGAGTGGACCCAGGCCAATATCAACTTCTGGATAATGACCTTCTGGCCACCAGTGAACCCGGACCTCAACTCCTTAGACTTTTCCATCTAGGCGCACTTGGTTTCAATGCCTGCACGATACTTCACAACAGCCTCAGGGCTCTGTTAGACTTCCGTCAACAAGGCTTGGGCCTCTATGAGCGCCAAGTACATCCAGAATGTCTGCAGCAGCTTCTGTCACCACCTGGAGATCACCTTCGATTCTGAGGGTGGATACATGTTCTTTGGGGTTTCATTAATAGTTAAATTATAAATAACAACACGTGGTACGTCACCATTGTAATTTATGGAAAGTGAAGATTACAATAATGTAAGTTTATTGTTTAGTTAACAAATTTACAGAGGTATAAAAAAATTGTAATTGAAAGCGGGAGTAAATTTTTACAGTTGTCAACCAGGAAAGGCTTTTTAACTTTCCTCAGCTGCCATCATTATTATATAATTCTTGAAAAAATAACATCTAAGTGGAAAGCTACGGGGTGTTCTCATGAAAGACAGAGAGTAACAGTCATGATTTTTCGGGTGTATATTTAAATATTTAATGACAGCTTGATACTCGACTTTGTGGATTTCTTACAAAAAAACTCGCATCAAATCCCTCAAACGACTCTTTCATAATATCAATAGCACGTCCGAAATGT
The DNA here is from genome assembly GCF_016086655.4 of Lepeophtheirus salmonis. Classification (NCBI taxonomy): domain Eukaryota; kingdom Metazoa; phylum Arthropoda; class Copepoda; order Siphonostomatoida; family Caligidae; genus Lepeophtheirus; species Lepeophtheirus salmonis. Next base: position 13,551,967 of record NC_092584.1, read on the forward strand.
CTCAAACATTGGTGAGATCCTGTTAACAGATGCTGAATAGATGTGACTATATTTTATTTAGAAGGTCAGCCATCTTCAGGTAGTATCACAGTGGTACGTAAAGTAATAAACATCTCCCTTTTCATACCAGTCAAAATGGCGGTAATCTTTCCTAGTGTGGGCATAGGGAGTGGAAGGGAAGAAAAAAGGAGGGAGCTTCCCTGACAACTCATGCAGCCAAGTCACTTATATAATATCCTCCAATATGGATGATAAATATGGTGTTGATATTATATATGTATTAATATAAAAGCGTGTTGGAATTGGCTTAATTAAATTATAACTTTTAAAGCATATAATACGATTTATAGATGTAAATACTGGCGCGAATAATAAAAAAACTGTTGAATCCCCATCCAAAAATTACACACATTTATTTTGATTTCATAACATTGAGCTTGTTCATAATAACCAATATTAATTAGTATTATTACGTATTGTATGAGGTATAGTACTTTATGAATAAATAATTGGGATGTAGGAATTTCGAGATGAGTATTCTCTGAAGTTTCAGTCCTAAAATAAGTCGTTTTTCAATCACCCAATGGACATAGGACAATACTTAGTTCCAAATAGCGGTACCAAGAATGCTCATCTCGGATCTTACTCATACCTAACCAATGGAATTGAAGATTGACATAGGATAATAGCCGCCTATATGTACTTACTATATACTGAGTGGGGTTTGTTTCCTTCCTCACACGACTGCTTGCAGCTGACCTAATAAAATGTCATGACAGCTAAGCTTCTCTCCTCTTAAGCATTCTTCAAATTGTCAGGATTACTACGTTCATTTTCGATTTCTTTTATTTTTACATAGATCTTAATGCAGCACTCACAATTTGATTCTTTATTGCGTTTTTTATTATATTATTTTATAGAACAATTTTGCATAAACGACTGAACATAAATAATGAAACGAATGATTTGTCGAGCCCTTGAAAAAAAAAAAAATCAGAATTTGAACATAAAAACATACAAAAATTGAATAGGTCCATGTCTGATTATAGTGTTGAAAAGGTTTATGTAGTAACATTTTATGTAAATGAAACTAATAGCCTTGTCTTGTTTTTATAACAGCTTGTCATTCAATGAATCCAAGACATTATTATTTTTCTAGTCTTTGAAATGTCGATTATTTCAAATATATGTTTTCTTGCTTGCTCCGTCTTTCCATGCCTAATTTGAATATTCATGCATTTATTCTCGAGGGATATGCATGGATTTTGATTCAAGGACATCCTAACATGCTAATATATTTATTTATATTCAAAATAGTTCTTTATTTTTTTGCTTTTTCTATACAATGTACACACACTTTTGCACACAATACAAAAAAAATAAATCGCCATCTCCCCCTGTTTGTGTAGGAGTGTGTTATACCCCCCCCCCTTCCTAGGGGCATTAATCAGCAAAATCCCTGTTCAATCCTCAGTTAGCTCCAATATTGTTTGCATCATACAACTTAATATTTATGTATGGACCAACAAAAATTTCGCTTGATAAAAATCAAAATTGATAAATCCGACATAATTGCAAGACTCATAGACTTTATTTTTTCAAGATACTGATAGCCATTTAAAATTGTAATAAAAAACGACTACAAAAAAAATCCGATGAAACTTAAGAGAAACTACGTTGTAAACTTGGGTCTTTTTTTAGAAAATAAATGCTTTAAAAAACATTTTGGGGTGGGAATTCGGAAATGACGTCGTCATCGATTATTTGAATGGAAATTTTTTTATATTAAAAAATAAATGTAGGGCTGGAAGGTTTGGGCTTTTCGGGCTGTGGCTAAACCGAACACACCTCTACTTTGAAGTGTTGAACACTCGTGTCTGTACAATCTTTTTATAAATTTATCGTCAAAACTTGACCAGATAAATAGCCATATAAAATTATTAAATAGTTTAAAAAAGTTTTGTGAACGATTGTGACAATTAAAATTATGTTTTTACATGCAATATTATTTTTCAAGGACAATGACTTTTGCAAATATATTAGTTTTGGCATAGATTGGGGCGTCATCGGCAGAAAACAAAGTACAATGGGAGTGTATATACCTATATAAATATATTATGGGTAATATTTAATTAATTTAACTATGTAACAAAATTTAAACTTTTTTTTGTTCCCGAGTTTTAATGGTTATTTTATATTTGCATTTATGTCGAATATTTTACATGAAAATAAAAAATATATTTTTTGTTTCTGTGGTCTACAAAATCATTTTCCTCGAGGAAAAGTAAAATAAATGTAAAAAAAAAAACATATGTAAACCATCAAAACTAAAATAACATTGAAAAGAAATCAAGAAAGGACAAAATCCGAAGGAGTTTTTCTACTCGAAATACAGGGCTCAAAAATTAGAATTCTCTTCCACGCCGTCTATCCTCAGTTCTAGAAGTCTGACCATTTTGTACTTGAGGTCATTCGAAATAACTGACCAAAAACTACAATTTGAAGTTTGTTTTGTTTTTGTCCATCAAAAATGTCTGAGCAACAAGCAAAACGGCAGAGGGTGTGCGATACCCTCTGCGTACAAGTCGATCTCCGACAAGAAGATCTTCAAAGTGGATGCTGTTTTGAACAGGAGAATTGATCGCTTATAGGGTGAATAAAGAGCTCAGACAGAGTTCACGTTCATGACCAAACGTCCAGCTAAGGTCATGGTCCTCGTCGTCGTGCAGTCCAATGGCAGCAAGCTGCCTCCCAACTTCTTCAGGACCAACGACAAAGTCAACACGGACGTCTACTACACGGTCCTCAGGTACAAGGTATTTCCATTGTTGAAGAGCACGTTCACCAGGGTAATATGTGTTAATCGAAGACGGCTCACACGCCCAAGAGGGTGCAACATTTCTGCAGGGAGAACATGGTTGCCTTCTCTCCCTCAGACTTCTGGACTTCGTCCTCACCCGACGTGATCCCCTTGGACTTTGCTGTTTGGTGCGTCTTAGAGGGAAAGACTTCTCACCCACATTTCTTGCTCTGAAAGCCGTGATCACGGAGGAGTGGAACAACTTGTCCTCAGACATAATCAAGTTCAGCTATGCTTTTGTTCGTCCTTGTATTGAAGTTAGCATTCAGAATGAGTATTTATAAAACATATTGAGTAAAAAGTGTACAAAAAAAGAGCTTTTATTTCGTGTAAAATAATTTTTACATCTCCCTTATGACAAAAATGAATAAGCAACAGGCCAAGAACTAAAGTGCACACAATCTCCTTGACACCCAAATAAGCCAAAAGGGCATAGCTAAGATTTTCGGCATCAATTTCAATACAGTCCCCGCCGTATCCAACAGTTTAGAAACGCTGGTTTGGGCAAAGAAAGGTTTCCTCGAAGTGATTGCTGTAACAAGAAGAGAGATGAAACCTTCATCAACATCCTAAAGGCCAAGATAGATGCCGACTGAACGACTAACAAGCATAACAAGCTTCTAGACATAATTTTTCTTAGTGACTGACTCAGTTAAAACTTCTTCATAGAATTAGTTCTGAACAAAAAGAATCATAATTTATCAGATCGGTGTATAACCTTTTTTGACTTTGAGTTGAGTTGAGTATCGAAATCGGAGTAATTCACCCTATATGTACTTCCTATATACGAAGTGGTATGTGTGTTTGTTTCATTCCTCTATCAGCTACTTGCAGTTGATCTCATAAAATCTAACGAAAGATAAACTGTTCTCCTTCAAAAAATTCTTCAGATTGTCAGTGCTTCCACATTCATTATTGATTTTTTAGTATTTTTCGACATACATATGGTAAATCCATGAAGACTGCGTAGTCAATTATAGAGAAATTAATGGTAAACTCAACACAAAAGCTAAAGTTTAAAACAGTGCAAGCTCATATACCGGCCTTAAAAAAGTTTTCAACGACCTACAAGTTGCACAAGCTGTCTATGCCGGCACTATGGCAAACTCATGCACATAGGAAGGTGATTTTTTTAAAATTATATAGTTTGTTCAAACCTCCACCAGTTAGAACAAATAGAATCAATTGACAGATTCCTTGTTTCAAATAATTCGGAAAAGACACGTACCCCTCCTTGGACTCTGCACCAGGAGTGACAGCATAAGAATGACTCGATATCTGGGACTCAGTGGGACAACAGGTGTGTTGCCTTCTACCCAAGGATGTACCCGTTGTCATTTCCCAGACCATGACATGGTTTTTGAGGTGTTTAGCGCCGAAGGCAACGTCATACCTCCTCATGTGTTTTCCCAACCCCTCATAGTCGACACTAATGTCTTCCTGGACGTGCTAGAGACCAAGGCGAAGCCTCAGATCTACAGGACTCCGCTCCTGCAATACCTAAAAAAAAGTCTCAAATGCCAAAAAGACAATTTTGAAGACTTCATCTTGCCGGGCCTTTGGCTTCCAAACTCGCTGAATCTGATTAATCCTACACTTCTTCCCCCCATTCAATACCTACTCGGCCAAGCAAAAGTGGTGGTTCCTAATCTAGTTCATCATCTGACTCCTTACCTACGTGACCCATGGCTAATATACCTTATCTATCCTTCAACTCTGATGCCAGAGCCCTTCCTCGGGATGGCTACTCTAGAAATGTTCGATCAAGAAGGAATGTATTTATAAATGAAGAATCTGAACCCTCTGGCAAAGAGTTGATCTTTAAGATCGATGAAAGTGAAAAGGAGGCATATCGATTTATAAGAAGATATCTTTAAGACTTAGTTTTAACTTCCGACCCGTTCGATGAGCTAGTTCGAAATTGTATTCATTTTAGAACCTATATTTATAAATAAAAGTCGTTTAAGTTGTATTTCTCAAAGTAGAACATTGATTCATGTAGAATGAAATAAATTATTAAATATAAAAAAAACCGCTTTTAACGTCGTTGCAAAGGAGGTCGAATCATCTTTTGGAGAAAAAATTCTGAGGGACGACTTTTTCGCTCTGACGTCCACAAAAAAGATCCTATATCCTGCCGTTATAACGAAAGTACAATATTACCTTTATTCACTTGATGACGCCCAAATGTTCCGTTGGAAGAGATTTTTAAAGACTATATTAGATCCTTGACTCCTTGTTTAAAATAAATAAATATATATTAAGCTTTCAGCTTTTTGTTTGGTTGTTTTACTATTTTTTTTTTTATCGCCACGTATTTATTAAGGATTATTGACTGTTCTTTAGTTTATAAATGTTTTTATTTTGTTAGTTTGTTAAAGTTGTACCGAAATAAATGATAATTAAAAAAGACAAAAAGACCAAAACAACCCCATGCAATACCAAAGATAAACTTATCAGTCGGATCAAGAAAGAATTGCAAAGGGTTTAAGTGGCTGGCTCAGGCCTGCTCACAGTTTCGGCCTTGTATAGAGACTGTAATTGAAAATGGAGGTAATTTTATGAAATAAAATAAATCAAAATCTACCAAACTTTCAGGATCTGGTTTTATTTTTTTAATTTGATAACTGGTTGGAGAGAAAATTACGTTGGAAAAAATACTTTTTCCGGCACAGATAGCTTCTACACCCTGTATATGACGACAATTTAATAGGTTTTCTAAATTTCCAATCAAATTTTTCTATATCTATCAGCTGAGGCTGGATTTCTTAACTAACAGAAAAGTGTTTTAACATTATTTTATAATAATTATTAATAAAAATGAAAGGATAAAGGTTAGATATTGCCACTTTGGTGCACGCCGGTATAAGAAACTTGGACCTTTTTAAGAGGGTGAAAGTAAACATTCATACAGTGTACAAGGTCAGAAAGCTTGTGGAAGATGGATAAAGCTGTAAAGGTCATCCTAGAAGTGGCATGCTTATAAAAATTGACCACAAAGGCTGCTAAAAAAGCATTTGAGGCCAATGCAACCCCGAATATTTCAGAGTTTACAGTCTAAAAGCTCTCTAAAGCTATAAAATGCGATTGAGGGAGATCTCTGAGGTATCCCTCTGACAACTCAAAATCAAATGGATGTCCGTGTGGAACGCTGGAAAATACCTCAAACACAATGGTGATAGAATCATCCTTTACAATGATGAGAAGACGTTTACTGCCATCAACAAACAAAATGACAGAGTTGTTTGCTTTGAAGATACTCCTAAAAGCATTTTGAAAGTTTCCAATACGAAACATCCAGCCTCAATCAGAATTCTAGGCATCATAGCCTCAACAGGTAACAAAATGTCACCAATTTCGCTTGCTGCAGCTGAGATATTTAAGAGCCAAGGTAAATTTTCCACAGACGAGTTTTTTTAGATTCGAATAAATATGGAATCACACAACGCTAATTTTATAAATATTAAATCACTTAACAGGATTATTATTCCTTAATCAATTGTCCACAGAACGCAATAAAGTGAAAGATACTCTTTTAGTTGTTCATCATGTATATTGTACATACCTAGTTGCACCGTTATTCATTAAAAACTCATTCAATCCTCATTATATGCACTTTGTAAATATATGTATACTACTTTAGAAATAGAAGTTGGAAATAGCAGGTATATAATATTAACAAAAAAAAACAAACTACGTGTGTAGGTATACATATTTTAAGTACAAAACAGTTTGAGAACGTGTGAGAAAGTTTCTACTTAATAGATTATTAGTTAGATGGGATTTTATAGTAGGAAAGGGGAATTAAGAGACAGTTGCAATAGACCTTTTTTTCAGCATAGAAACCAAAACAGCCCCGAAAAAAAAACCACCCTTATATAATTACTTATATAAATAAGTTTATCGTACAGGATCATTAAGATCTACGTTGACAAAGATAATTTTTCCCGCCATAAATCATCCATTCATTATTTTTTGCCGCCAAATTTTTCTTTACACGGTTGATGTTTCCCTCTCCCCACCAACTATATTAAGGGATACGTCGAAATCAGTTTTCGATTATTCAAGATGGAGGCTAAAAGATAAATTAAAAAACGAATGAAGCCACCGGAAATTAGAATCGCGCTCTGGGGCAAATATACCCTCCGATTCCTCCACAAGGCTATCAAACGTTATGAAGAGACTAGTATTAATCAAGATCGGCCGTGAATGCAAAGTCCTCTGACTGGAAGGAACCCCAAATTTGTCTGGCCATCCGTGTCGAGATTAATAGGAACCCAAGATGATCAGTTCATATTATTGATAGCTGAACATTATATTTTGCGTAGCTCTGTACTCTGAATAGTCCATGAGGATCTCAAAATACAATTCCTAAAGCTTCAGCTCCCGCCGTTCATAGCTAAGACAACGGCAGTGCTCCGTGTGGAACGAAGTCGAATTTTGTTCAAAATTTTACGCGACGTACATAAATTATCTTCTCACACGTGAAAAAGTTTGACCTGCATGCATAGTTCAACTGTCAAACTGACCAAATCATAGCTCTAATGATGTTCCATCAAATATAAGAGCAGTCCTCAAGTCTAAATTTGCATCTTCGTTGATGATATGGGGTGGAATTTCAAGGCAAGATTTCAAACGTCCGTTAGTGGTTTTTTTCAAAATCGTGTTTTGATGAACCAAGAACGCTAAGTCAGAAAAAAAAACAGCTGGATGCAAACTCAAGACTGACTGCAGTATAATATGGAATTTTGGGCAAATAACAGATATGAACCCCTTCGATTATTTTGTTTAGGGCTATCTGGATTTGAGGTGAGGAACAATACAACATCCAAATATACAATATCTTAAACTCAGCATTGAGCGGGAATGGGACGCATTACCTGAGCCCTTAGTACGTAAATCATTTCAATCATTTCCAAAAAGACTACAAGTAGTAATCGAGTAGGAGGTGGTTTTATTGAATAGATTTTGTACATTTTCAAGTATATAAAATAAATATAATGAAGTTTTTCCAATGAAATATCTTATTTTTGAACAATAGTTAATAGATTTTGTCAACAAGGGTCTAAATAACCCTGTATATCTACTAAAGGTAGTACCTCCATTGTCCGGAGTAATTAACGTCGACTTAAAGACAAATTTAGCTTTATCTCCCCAAGATATCCCCATTCTTACTTGACGTTTGTGATGAGTACTCCCAAACATAACTACTCAATACAATAATCAATGTTGTAAATCATGGTTTTTTTTTGGTTTTTTTATGAATTAGTAATCTGAGGAATGAATTTTTCCCCGATTGCATTTGTCATTATTTTTTAATTCCTTAGTAGTGAACCTTGGACCTTTAACCTGGTCGTCAATGGAAAAAATATCCGTACAAGACACTCAACAACGGGTACCCTGTGAATAATCATTCATCAGTGTGTAAAATTTTATAAAAAAAGAATTATCGTCCTTATTTATTAACAACTTTCATGTTACGTCACAAATTTGATGTCGTTCATTTGGAAGGCCACAACAACCAAGTTTTCTAAGAATGAAAACCATTTTTTATTAATATTAATGAAATAGTCAATTGTTGGATTTCAAAATGGGACCAAGATATTGAAGGACTTAAACCTTAGTCTCTATCAAGAAATTACTCATCTATTGCCAAGTTTTATTTTACATTTGAGCCTAAAATGTATTCAGAATATGTTATCAAATTGTACTGCAATCTCTTTTCCATATTGTAGATGCAAATCAACTATTACAATGGAAAGAAACAGATATTTTATATAAATATCCTACTTTTCTCGTTCTTAATCAATAAAACCAAAAAAAAAAAAAAAAAAAAAAAATGAATATAGCCATTTTTATGGAGTTACAGTGGATATTACTTTGATCATATTCAAATATCACCTTTTACCATTGGCATCAATTAGTATTCAATGCAAGGGTCAAGTCTTTTTTATTCATAATGCCATATTTGAAGTTTATTTTTGATTAGGGCTATATAAGAAAAATCACTCAAAATTATTAAAATGCAGCTGGTTCTACTCAATATGTAGTTCAATAAACCGTATCTACCCAGTTCCAAAAAGTAAAGAATCCCATTCCTAGTACCATAAATTTTTTTCCTTTAAAAATACTTCTCTCCTTTTCGAAAAAAAATCATCTTGTCTTGCTTTTGTATTCACGGGGAAAAAGGAAAATTAAGAAAACAAACAAACGGCAGCACGCCTTCTGTATTTTTCTTCTTATGAATTGAACATTATTATTTAGATACTAATGATTATAGGGGGATCAATGGTTGAGTATGAAATGATACACATTTTAAACAAAGATCAATGATTTATATAAGTTGATATACATAAGTTGCCGTCCTCTTGCCCAAACATGAGCCCCATGGACCTATCCATGTAGGCTATTTTTAGAGGAAAGAGGGTGTACTACAAAAATTACACCAATCGGAAGGCCCTGACCCAAGCATTCATAGCAGCATAGGATGCAATCACCCAAGAATAGATTCGTATTATTTGCAAAGTGCCACACCGAAGTATCAACGGTATTTGAGCCAACAATATGGAATAATACACTTAAATTATGTATAGACAATATCTATACGGATTTATATTTTAAGTATGTGTTCTTCTATAATACTTATGATTAATGCATAGATTCAGTTTCTCCCTGTTTCATTTGATGGGAGTCGCCATTTAAAAATCAGAATACTATGTAAAGGTAACTATTTTAAATCGTACTAGAGTCAACTGAGGAAAACAGCTGAAAGGAAAATTCATTGTAGAGAGTGGTACGAGTACCTCTTTAAAACAAAAGTATACTCTGCATTTTGCTGTCAGCTGTTGATGTCCCTGTACCTGTCCTCTAATCAACGTTCTAAACGTTGATTGCTTGAATTCAAATAAGCTAAAGTTAAGTTGTGAAGAATTACCTAATAGTAACTAAATGCCTCTAAAGAGCTGACTGACTCCCGCCAATGGATTTTAGCTCTGTTATTGATCTGCCTTTTTGGGTGAAAGGTTGTGAGATACAATAAAAGTATGTAAGGATGTGTGTGTCTTAGTTTATTTCAAAAAGACAGTCGTATTCAAGGATTAAATCTACATAACTTATTACTTACTTTTCCACCGGCTGAAGGATGAAAAAACGTGGAATTGATATCATCCAAATACTGAGTTGCCTTGGGGTTATAGCGCATGCAGTCCACTCGATCGTAGAGAAAATCTGGAAAATAATATAAGAATATGTATACTTCATCAAAAATAAGAGCATTTTATATACATATAATTTATATAGAATACTGATCATTTCCTATATTCTACGGGAAAAAAAGGGGATTTGCAAACCTTTTTCTCAGAATTTTAATGAGTTTAGTTTTAGCATTATTATCGATATATAATGTGTGACTATTAGACTTGTAAATTGTATGACCTGAGCATGGTAACTCTGACATTAAAAAAATGTTGCGTAGGTAAATGGTTCTTTTGGTTTCGACTAGCGGCTCAAAAAAGGGCAATATTGTCGATTCGAGATACAATATAATTAAGTATAATAAAACAATATTGTAAAATCTAATGAAATAATATGCTAAAATGAAAGGACATAATGTGGTAGAATTAAATGAGATGAATTGAATAAAATTAGATGAAATAATAAGTGGGAATTGTGATTTAAAATAGATGAGTAAAATTATTTGATAGAATCTAAATGATAAATGCAAAAATGAAAAACAAAATAAAAGTACACGTGAGATCCCAAGTGTGGAATTAAAGTAGATGTGGATTATTGCTTAAAAGTCTCTTAAAATCCTTTAGGGAAGACGTTCTTTGCACCTCTTCTGGGAGGCAGGTCTGTATAGTTCGATTAAAAAATCTATGTTTGAAGTAATTAGTATTTGCCAATGGCTGAACTATGTAAAAATTGGAAGACGACCTATTGTTGTACGTACACCTTAGTATACTTTGGGCTTTATATTACAATATGTCGGTCCATTAATAACTTTAAACATCATAGCCACATCATGATGTTTTATTTAAGTAGCTAGAAGCAAATACAAAAAAACCAAAAAAAAACCCGGTAATAATAAACATGTCACTCTGGGTCTGTCCGTCTAATTCAAAGGTTATTAAGAAATTAAAATTAATTCTGAGCTTTTCTACTTTTGTTCGTTCATCTTTCATATAAGTGTCAAAAATTGCTTTGTAAAAAATGCTATTTAAAGGCCGGCATAGCCTTAAAGGGTATTTGATTTACTGCCTTACCAGGAACACTTCTTGAGCATTAAAAACTTACTTGAAAAAATTCAACAAAATCAATAGATTGGTTTGTGCGTTTTTCCCGCATAAACATCTATGAAGACATTTGCATTTGATGTATAAATAAGTATAGCAATTAGAAGGGGAAAATAGCTGATGCCTGTGTTCTTTCTTATTTGTGTTCATTATTTAATAGGTTGTTGTGGTGTTAACTTCTTCCTCTGAAGTAAGCATGCTCGTATATCTTTGGTGTAAATTGTTTTAAAAATGACCAATAAAATAAATATATATGAATGATAATATTTTTGCTGCATTAATGCTATTTTAAATATAGAAAGGTTCGTTTCTCCATAGCCGTAATTCATTTTCTCTCCCATAACTCATATTACAGGCCGGTGATATTAATCACTTAGTCTTCATTTAGGTCTACCATATACTTCGCTCTCACTTTCTCCTCGTCCTCGATTTTTAATTACAAACTACGGAACTCTTAATAAGTGTGAGTTCTAGTTTATTTTATTTTTAAACTCCACAATATTTGTTATTTAAGAGGATCCCATAATTTAAAAAAATAGTTATTGTGATCCTGCTCAAAGACAATTTACCGGGAAAAGACTACTAGACACGGACATACAAAACAAAAGAAGCCCCTTGAGGGTAAATCCTACTACGGCAAAAAAAGAGTAACAATTCATAATGCCCATTCATAAGCTATCCCTCTTTGCTCACTCAAAAAAAATTTATATACCTACCTTAGATATGTTCTATGGTTTCCTCAGGAGACTTCAAAGAAGTATAAAATGAATGTGTAAAATAATTAATTAATTGTTTCTTCCTTTCCTTGTTATAGATTACCCGGCAACTCAAATTAAACTGAGACAGTAGTCTCGAATCGGAGAAAACATGAAAATTTTGCAATTGAAAATAGAAAAATTTAATTTTTTGACCCAGAATTTAAAAAAAAAAAACCCTATATATATATCATCCTGAGGACACCCCTGGTTATTGCTTATATGTAATCCGATAAGTTCAATGTTAATACTTAAAAACAGATAAATCCAAAAGTTTTGAAAATCATATTATATACATATATCCATACTGGATAAACAAAACAACTATTTAACAACCAGTAATTTTTTTTAATAATTTTGTTTCTCTTTAAATTATTTTTTATTGAGAGTTTTTAGACAGAGAATTATATAATGCAAAAATTTATAAACAGCATATTATATTTTGTAATTGTGGATGATTGATTTATTTAATCATTATTTATGAGTGATTCAGGAAATGTCTTATAGAAATGTTGGGATTTCCGGAAAAAATCAAGTTCCAGTTACCTTATTTAGACAAACCGAGTTAATTAAAAAATGGTGCATAAATTCTATCACCCTTAAGTCTTGACTAATTGGCGTTCAGCAAATTTTGCAAATTTCAAATTATAAAAAATACATATTGTGTAAATGAAGACATTCATAGATTTTCATAAATAAAGCAGCAATAAAATACAGGAGCTACATTATATTAAGTTTAATTTAATCAGATATTCTGCCAAATCATTTTTTTGACAATATTTATTATGGAAGGCAAACGCTCCTTTATCACTACTTTAATTCAAAAGGCTGTAAAACTTTAGAATCTTTCCTCTAGAATCAAACCACGCCCAGTTCCCTACTTCTTCTACAACTTGATTGCCAGCCCTTATACAAAAGGATTGTCGCAGCCTTTCCTGACTTAACTTTTTTACTTTTTGCAAAGCTAAGCTTATAATACAAAATAAGAGCTAAATGGTTTTATTTAATGTATGCATTCAGTTTTATTTAAGAGCTTATTTTATGAGATACATTTCCTTTCTAACTAAGTCATAACACAAATAATAGACCACTATGCAAATACATAAAGAGTTTTTATTTACATATTCATCTATTTTTATTATTTTTTTGCAAATAACATCACAGCTATCTTAATTGAATAATATCAAAAAATTTGAATATCCCATAAATGTGTTATTTTTTATTTATTTTAAGAATAAATAGATGTATTTGTACAAAAAAAAACAACACCAGCTAAGTAATCATTTGTAATGAAAAAATAAACATTTTGTGAAATGTAAATAAAAAATCACTCAACCTCCCCGTAGTATTGTACAAGTTGCAATTGTTTTGTCTTAAAATGCATTACAAAATTAGAACATTGGTAATTCTTCTGACCAACCATACATTGATTCTCTCATTTCATTGTTTGATAAATTGATTATAGAGGAAATCATCGTCTCCTACGTCAAAGGATGATAGTTATTTTGTATTGGAAGACACAATGCTACATGAGACAAAGGAGCCAATAAGGTTGTGGCTCACTTAATCAGAATATTTAAGGGAAGTTATGTCCCCATAATCCATACAAAAGGAGCTATATTTGCAAATAAAAATGCAGAAAAAGGGCAAAAAGACAAATAAATCTAGTAAAATGGGATGTATCCTGGTCAAAAACAAATATATAATTAAAATATCTCAATGCAGTAGGTTCTTGTTCCATTGAATTATCATCTGGTGCGGGTAAGCATTGTCTTCTCAGAGTACTTCTCGAATAAGTCTTTGAGCTCCCTGTTTTTTTTTATCATGACATGGGGGATATTAGCAGGGACCAAGGCCTTCGCAAGGTCAGTATTGAAGACTCATCATTGTCATTAAAAAAACAACTAAAAATCCTGTTAATTCTATTCCTTGCCCTCATTTGTGTTTTAAACCGTAGATTGGTTGAATTATTATTAACACATGTTAGAATTCGAACCATTCTCTACCTTTTTTAAATTAAGGGTTCCCCAGAAAAAATTGAGTAACATTAGGTGTGTGATTGAATGCCCCATTCCCAGTTCACCACAGGAAAAGCTCAGGGGAATATATATGTGGGTAAATTAAATGATCAACTCGTGCCGGTAAGTAGGAATTGGAAAATTAGTAATGAGATTGCTAATTGAGCTTGACTCTTTTAAAAACGATGGATCCAGGGTCATCAAGCAATAGGGCTCTGTATGCAGTTTATCTGGGGAAAAAAGGAGGGTTGATCTCTGCTTTTATATAAATGGATCTCTTTTATATGTTTTTTTTTAATGTCCTTCTTCCAAGGATATGTTTGGTCACCTTCAAGCAGTTGTTTGGGAGGGTGAGAAATGGCATCCCATCATCCAAGCCGTTGCGTTCCCTGTGTAGGGAGGGGCGGTTTGTGGAAAACAAAGATATACTTAAAATGGAAAAGGCGTGCGTGTAGCGGGGACAGAAAAAAAAAGAAAAAAATGTAGGCAAAAATAAACGGGGTTTAGGAGTACATTTATTTTCATATTATCAATAGATGATAAATTTACTTCAATCTTTTCATTTGTTCATATATTTGAGTGTGGTGGGAAATTATTTTGGTGGATAAAATGTATAACTAAAAATTTTTCTAAAAAAATATTGCCTGTTTTACCTTAATTAGGCTTTCAACACTATTTATATACGGCTTATTCTTTGAGACAATTAAACTATGGTTAGTGTTGTGGCAGCCCTTATTTATTGGGCCACGTCCAGTCTTAAACTGGACCTATCAGTCCTTGAAACTGGTCCTTAACACCGTTGGTCTTTAGTACTGTCAGTGATGGAACTGATTAAAAAGGAATAAATAGAGACGAGTGACGTCAATAAGGACGGCATTTAAGTCTTAGAACTTAAATGAAGGACGGAACTGTAGCCTAAATGAAGACTGATACAACAGTATCTATACTGACATTAAATTTTCTTTTCGATCAAATGAATTTGACTTTTCCCCCTTTCTCTATGCCGAGGAGCAGTCCCGAGAATACAGAAAACGTCGGGATACGTGTATTTTAACTCCCTCATATTATTGGTTTAAATGTCACTCTCTTGCCCTTACATTATAAATTTATCTTACTAACATGTGATTATCTTCTAATACTCAACAAGGAGGTGCCCATCAGTTAGGAGGAAGGACATATTTGGCTATCTTCCAAGTGTTTCCAAACAGATTTCTTTCTTTCTCTTTTTGATGTTAACGTTGAAAGATCAAAATACCTATTGTTAGGTTTGTGTTGGTCTTTATTTATTCGATCTAGTCCATTCCAGTCCAGCCCAATGATAGATCCTTGAACGTATTAAAAAAGAAATAAATTAGGTTGAGTGACGCCATCAAGGACCGAACTGTATACAGGGTGGAGCAGCAAAACGTGGACTCTCGAGCCTCTTGGCCTTCATAGCCACTCTCAGAAGGTGGAGTGTATGAGAATAATCCTGAGTTCCCATTCACGGCATGGTCATAGAAGCCACGGAGAAGTCGTTGGCGCGGAGATTAATAGATTTGGTGGTGTCTTCCTTGATCTTCTTCTCCATGCTAGACAAGAACAACGGATTCATCATTAAATTAGTTCCTCCACTTCCTGCTTCCCTGGAGAGGTCTATTCCACCCTTCTTCATCACGGTGTGTTTAAAAACCAGGCTCCTGGAGTAATTCACAGTATCCATAATCCAACTAAAGCATCTATGAGATATCTGATACCCTGCCTTTTGATGACGAGATGCCAGCATGTTTATTTTACTTTGTTTATTCACAAAGGATTGCTGAACCCGTCTGTCAAAAAATAACCAGTATATTAACCAGAAAATTAACATTGATCAACAGTCCATGTTTTACTGCGTAGCCCTGTAAGTTTTTAGGGATCAGCTGGAGTGGACTGCAAATTTCAGTCCTAAATATGGATTGAAGTCACAACATATTGCCGCTCTAGTATTTTCGTTTGCGTCATTACTCCTTTATCCGACAAGATAAGAGTTTGAGGCTAAAATAAGACTACACCACGACTTTTGGGAGCTGAGATCAAAACCATCAAAAATTTATATGCATAATCAATACTCTCATTAAGTAAGTAACTGTTTATTTAGTCATAGAAGTCATCTTGATTTCCATAACAGCAGAAATGGGGCCTGATAAGTGTAAATGAAATTGAGAATACACTATTAATAAGCAATTTTGGTATATACAAAGTTTTGACGAGTCTTATAGGATTGGTCAAACAAGCATTCTTCCTACACATATAGACCTTCATTTTTTGTCAACCCCTCCTCTTGCTCACTTGTATCTATGTCTCCAGTCATATTCCAACTTCTTTATATAAGCTTGCCCTATCCATTTTCGCCGAATATCCAAAATATCCTTCTATTTTGGATATTCGGGGAAAATGCTCCATTAAACTGCTTATGTAACTATTCAATAAGACAGGAGAAGCCTAAATTGTTTCCCTATGAATCGTGAACGAATTTTCCCAATCTACACTTTATCAAGATTCTCAAAACGTGTAAGTAGTAAAAAGACAATGAGGCTTCCTATATCTATTTTACTTTACACAAACAATGAATGAAATCTCAATCTACATTAACATAGGAGAAGTCACTAGCCTTCCCCTCAATTGCGCTCATGATCCCATAGTCAAGAGGGTTGTAGTCTGCTGAGAACAGAGGCAACATTGACCAGTGTCAGAAATTCGACAAGTTGTCGTCAAACCACCTTTGATTTTTTTTGACTTCGTGGATAAACCAGATCCTCTCAAGGTTCTTGTTGTTGTCCTTTAGCTCTTATATCTTGTCTATGAGATCCTTGTAGTAGGAGAGGATGCAGGAGATCTTATCATACCTAATTTCCGCATTCAGAAGTGCTCACACACGATTTTAAGGACATGATCTCAATTTTTCTTGGTAGGATGAATAAATTTGTTTCACAGGATTTTTTTTTGTTTTTATTGCTTCACCAGTTGTTATCATAAAAAGAAAATTGGTCAATCATTTAGTATGTTAATTGCACATTTCCAAAGTTTGATTCACGATTTTTTGGGATACGTTGTACAGCTCTAATAAGAGCATTAGGTCCATACTTTGGTTTGTTTTGATGAAACATAGTAACCCATAGTTAGCAAGCTTTTTGAGTTATATGTCTTCAAAATATGGACTCCAGTCCAAGTTATGTCGCATATTCGAGTCCTCACCTACTTTGCGACCTTTATTTTCCCAATAAATTACAAGGTCCTTTAGCTGCCTCGTTGTTTTTCGCTACACATTTTTACGTTATTAAAAACTTTCTTAAATAAAATTATACAAGTACTTACATATGTATGTAAAATTATATAAAAAAAATACATAAATTTGCACACAAAATATGTGTAGATGCCGGAGGGAAAAATTCAGCCTCCCTCCCTCGTGGTACAAGTATGTACAATGTGTAATGTGTATACTGTATGCTATTATAAAGGAAATATTCTTAGTTATGTGTAGTTATTTTTGTAGGCAGTAGGGATGTCACGGATTGACAGTCCGAACCACTTTCCAAATAATAAAAAAGAAGACTAATCGTGCTTGTAAACCGCGATTCTAACCAACCACAAAGAATGAAACGTCATCATCACTTTTGACACCAGCAATGAAAAAAAAGAAAAACCATTTCCATTTCTGTTGCAAGACTGTTTTGAACTAATTTTTGACCCTTTTCGCCTCCCTAAAGCCCTGATACAAACCCCCTTGACTACACCTTTGCGCCATCCAAACACTGAGGCCCTCAATACTAATGATAGCCAGCACTGGGACGCCTGGGAGAAGACTACATCTTCAGCGAATGCAAGACCTTCCACCACCGCCTGGAAGCCCTCATTGCCGCTAAAAAAGCCTACATTATTGATTAAGAGAGTTCAGACACACATCTATTTATAGGCTGAATTTGGTTGAAATTATATTTTGTTAATTTATAAATTGTATCTTGTTGAAGTTATACTTCAAAGTGTTAGAATTCCATTGCACCACATGGTAATGACAATAAAAATAATTTGTTAAGCAGATCAGTGTGCACCCCAAGACCATGTAGAACGTCAAAAACGGATAGAAGCCGAAGAATTACCGGACATGAAGCCTGGTGTTGGTCGTCACAAAAATTGTTTTTATAAGCTATCATAATGTCGGTATGGATGTGCACGTCATTTCTCCAACCCCCCAAAAAAAAAAAAAAAAACTTTAGTGTTTTCTTTGTTGGGTTGGGTACTTCTGGTTAAGGACTTCCAAGACCGGGCCGTTTCGTGGTCTCAGAAAAACCTGCTTTATGCCATCTCAGCGCCATTTTCTTTTTTGCCCGGCACACTAGTCGGCACTAATGAAGAGAAGAAGAAAAAAATGGAAAAGAAAAAAAAAAAGAAAAAGAAAAAAGATGAGGACAGACAAGGAGAGGGAAAAGAGAAAGAATTACCTAAGATGTATACAACTGACGTCAATGAGAGTGTTTTCCCTCTCTATTATTTCCATATATAATTAAATGAAGTACATAACTAATTAATAATATAATATTGTTTGTTATATGGATATTGTATTATAGTAAAAAAAATATTATCTTTTACAAGATTTGTTCAACAACATCTTACTACACATTTCATATATTTTATTAGTCTAAAAAACCATCGATATTCTTATGAAAAATCCCAAGGTCTGACAATGACTCAACTGAGCTGAATAAATACCTAGATAACACTAACTCTAAGTACCAGAACTGATTAAAAAGAAGAAGAAATAAAGTTGAGATTTTTTAATGAAATATTCATAGGACCGACAGTTAAGGACTGGTCCCAATGACCGATCGGACCGGCCCTCTAAGACTGGACTGAACAAATAAGGTCCGGCACAACAATTAATGCTAATATTTAGTTGATTATTTGTTGGGAACCAGGAACCCTTGGTTCCAAAGAACTGATTCGAATCCAGAACCACAATTTAAGTATCCATTACATCACCAATAGGTACCTACTTGTCTAGGTACTTTGTTCCTCTTTTGTAAGAATGTCAGTATTTCTTCTATTTGATTTTCTTTTCATGCTTACTTATTTCAAATTACATTTCTTTTCACAATGGAGGAAACAAGAGTTGTGGTTTAGGGGGGAGGGGCTGTCCAAGAGAACAACTTCTTTTCATTTTTGTATTTATTTTATTTTGTATTGTGTGTACATATAATAATGTATATGTAAGAAAGAATTGTTGACCTTTGAAAAATAAAGAAAAAGACTTGGATTTATTTTTCCATTCCCCCCATTCAGTTTGAGAGCAAAATATTTGTCCCTATAAGATTGTCTTACAACATTACTCGTCACTCAATCAAATACTAACACAAGTCAACAAAATGTGATGTTCTCAAAAATCTGTATAATTCCGTATTCAATTATAAATGTAGATGAAGCATGGGTTACGAATATGTGGGGTGGCGTCAACTTAAAAATAGTCATGAAAGAAAAAGCAAAGCTTTCAATTTTCATATTGGCATATTACAGTCAATAGGTTATTACCCAAACTAGTGGGATGGCTAAGATACCCAATAGATTTAACTA
Organism: Lepeophtheirus salmonis; assembly: GCF_016086655.4. Classification (NCBI taxonomy): domain Eukaryota; kingdom Metazoa; phylum Arthropoda; class Copepoda; order Siphonostomatoida; family Caligidae; genus Lepeophtheirus; species Lepeophtheirus salmonis. The sequence continues at coordinate 13,571,480 of NC_092584.1, forward strand.
TAGTTTAAAACCTGTATTTGATTTAAGTGACTTATGTTGAGCCCGATATGAGTCTTTCAATAAAATCTGTCAATTTCTTATTATTGTGCCGATAGTGATTTCTGGTATGCTTCAAAAAAAAGGACAGAGATAAACCTCATGGTTATTACCCTGGCAATTTGAATAATGTTTGAGATAAGGAACATACGTCAGCAGCCTCTCAAAAAATCAGGGAGTTCAACGTCAGCAGAAGGACCGGCTAGTTAAGAAAGATATTGGCCTTAAGGTCTACAAGAGAATCCCTCGTCAAGCCCTCAAGCCTGTAGACAAGGAAAAAGGTCTAAAATTTAAAGGAGTGTTTAAAGGAAAATAAACATAAAAGACTCTTCAGGTAGTAATCGTAAAAAGCCATGCTCACTTTAATGAAAACCCGAAGAGGACTTTTGAAAGAGTCAAATAAAAGATTAAACCTTGGAAAATTTGTCCAACAAGTTATTAATATAATTGATATTTGTTCGAATTTTTATATCAACATATTATGTACAAATTTAGTATTTTGATTGTGGAGACATCTTAGTATGTTACATGATCAGTATTAGCAAATAACCTAATTTTATCATGTTCCGTTAACGTTAAAAATACCGGGGATCCTTAGAGCTGTATCACTTTTTTGAATTAATATAAATAATAATACTCATATCAACAGATACGTTCATCATACTGTCGCAATATTGAGAAAAATTATCCCAGCTTGTTTTTATGTTATCGCTACACATATATATTTTCATCCATTATATCAACAACCTCTTATTCATTTTTTATATGATAAAATTGAGAATCCATACAGCATGTGTCAGCAATACGTGTACTACTAATTAATTTTAATTTTCTCATGAATATTTATAGAAATATTATTGATTACTTTTTAACATTCTGGCTCAGCTGTCCTTTCTGCATAAACAACCCATAATAAACATTTCTTCATCTCGTCATCACGAGTGAACAAAAAGCCAAAGAACATCTCCGATCTCATAGATGATGAAGTTGAAATGGGGAGGATTATGGAGATTGTGCAGTGTCCTGTTTTTCAAGCTAGCCTAGATGAAGAATGATAGAAGATATCTTTCCAGGAAAGCTTGAAATGTAGGAAGCATTTCCAGTCTACCTTGGAGAAAAATATCAGGGAGGACCCCCCAAATCGATGAATCTCCTCTCCAACGACTTCTTTGTGACTGCTTGAGCCATCAGGAGGGCTGTGAAGTGTGACTAGGGAATGCCCTTATATATGAGGGCCCCAAGACACCTTTTGTAGAGGCCATGAAGGCTAGGAGGGCTGAGAGGCCACGTTTTTCTTCTTTCAGATTCATAATAAGATAGACAATTTCTAGTTCGAGTAGAATATAATATGGAATATTAATTATATTTTTTTTGTGCTGCCTTGTGTAATCAAGCAGTTATAATTTTGCACAAGTACTTGTAAAACCACATTACTACACATATAGAGAAGAGACTATCAATAATGTGAAAAAGTTTTTTTTTTCTTTCATCTTTTTAATTAATAATCCGATAAAGTTTTATCATTTCTTATGCAATATCATTTATTATTTATGTATGTCTTCATAAGAACATGAGATAAAAAAAAGATATCATCGTTAAGTCAGTTCTATGGCTTATTCATTTACCACGAACAATGTGTCTAAAGCAGTTTTGGGTATACTGGACATATAAGTTTGTCCGTACGTCGGTCTTTCTTTTTGTATCTCGAAATCGGAGACAGCAACAGCAGAAAGTCGGAATTCAATTATCGCAAACTTTAACTATTAGGTAATAACTTTGCTACATGGTTCAAAGCGACGAATATAGACAGAAAGGGATCTCGACTTTTTCAAGATATTTGGAGGATCGTGAAAGTAAATGAAGGGTCTCATTATGTGGAAAAGGTTGTGGGTTTGTCTCTTATGGAGTTGTACTCCGGAGAAAGTGCTGCAGAACCATAAAGGCCATTGACCCTCATAACTTTTGTAGAACTTTAATAGTCATCACAACATAAAAATGACAGCCTTTTCTAAACAAATTTAATTGACAAAATTTTCAAAAAAATAAATTCAATTCCCTTTTCAAAAATTTAAATGCTTATTCGTTCAAATTTTGCCTCTTGACTAATTATTCCAGGTTGCATCTATAAGATTTTACTAGTTTTACTCTGAGCAAATTCTGATGGAAAGTAAAACTTAGGACAAGCGCTCCGAATGCCTCTCCCCAAAAACCAGTTTGTCCATGAGGGGGGTCCTAATATACTTTTAGAGAGTGGGGACCCAAAACTTGATAAAAGACTCAAGTTATGCAATCAAGAAAAGACAACTTAAAATTGTTTTTGAGATACATTTAAATACTTTATTTTATTCAATATGTCCTCGTTTGCAAGTAATAACCCCTCGACAAGCTGATAAAGGCCGTCTCAAAGGGAATCCAAATTTGGATGAGATGTTTGGAAGACATTCTTCTCCAAGACAGTTCCAACTCCAAGGGATTTAAATCGGACTGGAGGAGAGCCACATGGAGGGAGGTCAAAAGTCAGCAATAGTGTGGAGGCAAAAGTCTTTGTTCTTCTATGCTGTAAACATCTTTTAACATAATTCCCATCCTTTATGACCCTTTTGATCTTGTAGTAAATCCAAATGGAGATGCACCATTCTAGGCACAGGGACCGAAGCTGAGGAAATTGCAGACGTATTGTCTTTTTTGTTTTTGCTCCTACCTTTTTACACTTTGATCCCACGTAGGCATTGCAGATTTATATGTATACCTATACATTGGGTATTTTATTATTTCTATGAATAAATTTTGGTTATCATATACAAATATATAGCTACGCGTACAATAAAATAGTACGAAGCAATATTATAATACATTATTGAATACAATAATGTGTAGAATTTTAATTTTATGAATAAACATAAATATGTGTTTGTAAATCATTTTAAAAATTATAGAGAAATATTATGACAATTATAGTCGGGTAGTACATAATTAAGAGATAAATAGCAGTTGGTATAATTTACTTATTTGGCAAACTACCAAATGATTTCGGGCTTTTTATCTGTGTCTGTGGAATGGTTGCGTAACACTTATTTAATTTTGTTTTAGCTGTCGTTTGTTTTCGTTATAAAAACTCGTAATGGAATAACAGGGATAAAATCGTAATTAAATGCGCCTCAAAGTTTAGAGTTTCCACTCTGTAGGTTACAGAAGTATAAATTTCGAGCTGTATTTCGGGGCTATTATCCGGTTGTAGAGTTTGATATTAATAGTGTGTGACAACCTGGCTCCGTCTTCCATACTTAAAAAAAAAAAAAACAACACAACAAATGAATAACCTTGATCTTACCTCCTTTTGATGGTATGACGTCAGGGGAATTGGGTAGAATGTTTTCTTTCCCTCCGCCTCCCCCTCCATAAGGTATTTCCCGATCACTGTAGTCATCTCGTCGACGTAAAGTTGAATTTGCAGTGGTTGCAATGGAGCTCATGGATCCTGCACTAACAGGTGAGCCATTCATATAATTGGAAGATGCATTACGATGCTTTTTAACCACAATAACTATGATGACGGTGAAAATGATGAGGAAGAGAATTACTGTGACAAGGATTCCAATTATGGGGAAGAGGCGCATTGGGTTATTGGATGCAAGATCCGTTGTTGTGGCTGCCAACTGTTTCTCTGCGGGCTAGAAATAAATATATTTGAATTAAATTGGGTATTGGAAGGATTTGCTCAGTCATGTGAATACCTAAAATATAAATCCCCCAATCAATTAGATATTCCCCCAATCTTTCTACCTCATTTACCAAATTGATGATTATATTTATTGAATACAGAGGCTCTACAGTTAAAAAAGTCAAGATGTACAAATATATTCATAATAATAGGCTTGCTGGTTCTTTAAAATTTAAAATAAATTCTTTTAAAGTTATATTATAGGAATTGCTATAGTACAGATCTTGTATTTGATTGATAATGATACTATTTTAAGTGCAATTTGTAATACACACAAAGGATTCTTCAGAAACTATTTGTTGATATAAATTGACTATAATATCTTGAAGAAAACAAATTGGATCCAGACTTTTTTCAAGCGGAACTTATGAATGTGTTTGAACTAAGTTTGATTCCATCCATCCCCATAGGTAATTACATAAATCTATAACAAAGGGTTATCTTGGTTCATTTGAAAAAAAAATTGAGAAATGAAAAATTTTTGAAAAAAAAAATTTTTTTTTGAAAAATTACAAACATGAAACTTCAAAAATTAAAAACATTTTGGATTTTTTTTTTTTTTTTTTTTTGGTGCTATAGCCCCTTCAGCCCAGCTTCAGTGGTAGCCTCTGATACCTAATACTTTTTTGAACACAAGATCTTGTATTCTGCTTAGAGGTGGATTCTCCTAGAATTAATTGGGATAAGTCGGACTTTTGGCCAGCTTGCAGTCCAAAATATGAGAATATTCCAATATATACTCATAAGAACTAAATATGTATATTTAAAACATCACAATTAATAATAAATATTTATATTTTTAAAAATAATTAAAATATTGTCTTTATACTAATGTTGTTCAAAACCTTTAGTTCAACTCTTGATGAAGTCAAATATCACACAAGATTAGATATTTATAATTGTTTTTTTTTTTTAATTCTTAAATAATTTTTAATTTCTTTTAAAATTTTGTACTCCAAACGAAAAAATATTCTAGTACAAAACAAAAATATATTCATCCAGCCATCACAGCCCCTCCGACCCCCCTGTGTACGCCTTTGCTAAAGTAAATACCGATAAATTTAATTTTAAGTGTAACACTTACAAATAGTCAATAACATCAACTCAGCTAATTTTTCAAAGTGTGTCAAATCAAAAATGACGTCATCGAATAGTTTTAAAGGAATTATTTTACGTTAGATATAAACGTCAAGCTGGAAAGTTTGGTACAGGGACACTTTTTGTATTTGCAAAATGTAGTTAGGACGGCAGGCTTTTGGGCTTGGATCTACACCGAATCCACCTATACTTCAGCTAGAAGTAGCAACTGTCCATTGCATCTGTTAAAAAAATAAAAATATAAGTCCAAGCATATTAAAGTATAACTAAGGATGTGACTTCTATTGAGAAAAACATCGTTAAGCGATTAGAAATAGAACAACGAAGGAATTCTTGCTTATTTTTAGTGTAAATTGCTTTAAACAAAATAACAAAATAAATATTTATATTTTTAAAAATAATTAAAATATTGTCTCTATACTAATGTTGTTCAAAACCTTTAGTTCAACTCTTGGTTTTGTCTGAGAAATAAAATCTAACAATAACCATATTAAAAAAATGAATTTTGTATATGAATTAGTTTAAAATCACAAAATTTACACCATTTTATTTCAAGATGAACTAATTGAATCTCCCATGCCCAATATTGACCTACTCTCTAATCGTTGTTTCTAAAGAAAAATAGTCACCTTAAACTGTCTTAATAAAAATTTGATTCAACTCAGAGGTTAAAATGTTTAATGTGCAATGATACAAGCCTCAGATGAGTGCATTACGAAATACAACCTGAGAGTCTTTAAGACGATTTTTGATCAAATTCATCTTCAAAAGAAGCTCAAAACTCAAATCTTGATTAAGTAACCCATCTGCTTGACACGCAGCCTCTATCAAAAGAATATTATAACAATAAAGAACATTATGTGACTTATATCCTAATACAACAATATATGTACAGTGTATTTCATGGTCAGCTGTCGATATTTCTACTTGTTTTCTTTAATTCAGTGTTCTGAAAGTTGATTGGCTGAATTATAATTAGCTCCTGTGAACAATTCACAATAATTATTGAATAGTTCTTCCTTAGTTAGGAAGAATTGGCTAACTACCAATTGAATGTGGGCCTTTTGTCGTTTTTTTTTTCGGAGGAAAGGTTCCCTTATGTATTTTTTCAATTTAATAATAGTTTTGTGTTATTTTGTTTTTTTTTGATAGAAAAAAAATTACTATGCAGGAAGAAACTCTATAAGATTTTTTTTGTATTGTTCCCACCAGAAAAGATATGTGCGAGGCTTATATTTGCCATAAAAAATGTTCTATTTTTAGATTTTTTCAGATTCGAAGATGAGGTGGCTTATTTAACAAAAAACCTCTTAATTCCAACCCACACCCTACTTTCCTCGACATTAACAACCCATGGAGGGCAAGGGTGTCTACTTACTACTTTTGCGCCTCTCCACGTATGAGGGCCTGACATAATGAGACAGAAATACGAAAAAGTATGCATATGTTTTAAAAGAAATGAAGTTTTTTCTTTGTTTTAAACAACCACCATTTTATTTTATAACGATCCTTTTCTTAAAAACATACCTAATTATTATAAATACTCGTATTTGAGAAAGCGAAAACAACTAAATAAATTCCTTTCATATAAATAATTCGAAGGACATTATAGAAGTACACAAGAGCAGGAAAACAAGCGAATAAGAACAAAATACAATAAGGAATTCATCATTAAGAGTATCAGAATTCTTTATAGTAAGATTATATATTTTTAAAAGCCTTGTAAGACCCAATTTCCATCCTGATTCCGAGGTGTCTGGAGTTGTCAAAGAAAGTGCAATTGCTGAGATGATAAGAAGTCTTATCTCCTCAGCAGCTAAGGGTTCATAATTGGTAAATTTGCGGTAATTATGAGCTTTGGAACTCAGCAAATCGTATTCTAAAACTTTCGTTTTGAAAGTCCAAATGGTTCCAGATAATCAGTACCTCTACAGATTCGGGACCCAAAACTACAAGAGGCATAACTAAGTTACAAAATTCTTCATTTTTATGTAATCGAGAAAAAACAACTTATAACCAATTTGAAATATGTTTAAATTTAGCTATAATTTTTATTCAATATATCCTCCTTTACAAGAAATAACAGCCGGCGAACAGGTTGGAAGCTCATGAGGGTGAAAATCGTGTCCATGGCGGACCACGCAGTCATTATGGCAGCTCGGATCGGATCCAAATTTAGATAAGGGTCGTGGTAGAAATTATTCTACAAAACACTCCAAACTGCGAAGTCCAGGGGTTGAAGTCAGGACGCAGGCTAGAAGTCAGCCATACTGTTGCCGCATAATTTTTGGTTATTTTTGGCTGTATAGGGCTGTAATTGGCTTCTTGATGTTGTAAACATTTTGGAGAAACATAGCAACAGTCTTAGTACAGATACAAATATTGAGAAGATTGTATACGCGTTGCTTTTTGGTTGTTACTCCGACACAGAGAGACATGGGATAAAAATATAACATAGTTATTTTGGTTTCAGCTCTCGTTTGATTGCATAATGAAACCTCGTTATATCAATAAATTAAATATTAATGCAAGGTTTGGGTCCCCACTCCATGGATGGGGAGGTTGTCAGACATTCCCATTATAACGGCTCTGTCTACTGCCTTTGTGCCCCTCCACCCATTTATGAGGCCCTGTCTTAATGAGGCAGAAATACGAAAAAGTATGCAGATGAAATAAAATGACATAAAGTTTTATTTTTCATATAAGCATATAAATATTTCTTTATTTATTTCTTTCCATGGTTGTATACTGTGCATACAAGAAATGCACTCAACGATGTATGTAGTAGTATTGATATTGTGAAATACCATAATATAGTTTCGACATTTTAATTAAGAAATTGACCCATATGTGCTCCTCATTTTGGCAACAGCATTTTTATATTTATTTATTTTATGGTTTTATCTTCAACACGACGTTGGGATATAAATTAGATTTCTTGATGTAATCATTTATATAATATTATATATATTATTTTTTTGTGTGTTTCTTATGTGTGTGTAAGAGAGAGAGAGTACAGAAACACATTTCAATCACTTGTACGTGATACACAACTATCTTTTGTATCCTCACTCTCAACATTCAATTTTAAAAGGGAAAAGAACCATTTGAAAACAAGAAACAAACAAACACATGGTACCTAATCTTCTGTATTTTTCTTGTTGCCAACTATTAATTACTACTAAGAGAAGAGTTAATAAATTATTATTGTACACTGAATTGATAATTTGATCAATATAAGAATAAATGACCACGTATGAAATTACATGAATACGAAACAAAGCCTTTGATAGATACATAGAAAAATATTGTAATAACATTTTTGTGCTCTCAAGAAGCATCTTTAAATCATGCACGAGTCATCTCATAGAGATAAAATAAATTAAACTATATATATAGGTGAGCATACCTATCTACAGAGTGATGTTGCAAAGCTTGTAGTATCGTTTCAACACGATTTTATGGCCGTTATTTTTAATTACAAGGTTTCTTTACGCCATTAAACGATAGCTGAAATATAAGTAGACAAGTTTGGATTGATTCCAATGTCTCTAAGTGTCAATATGTTCGAGCTACAACACAATTGGGATCATCTGTGTGATTTCACAATCAAAGACTCGTAACTTAATTAGAACTTAATCATCTTGTTCCTCTATTGAGGCAAATTTGTATCTCCATACACGTTGGTCATAGAGAGGAACAGGTGATAGTCACATAGTGCTAGGTAGGGTACATGCATACACTTCACATCAGAGCTCCCAGAGCTTCTGCCGCATCATTAAAGATGTGTTAAGCCTGGTATTGTCTTGATGATGTCTTGCTGTTTCCTATTCACCAATGTTGGCCGCTTCTGTTCGATCGCAAGCTTCAAACCGTCCATTTGCTCGCAATAAGGGGTAGAATTGAGAAAGAAAAAAAGAATCATTCGAACCACTGTTGTGAAACACAAACCGAAAGAATATCAGCCTCGCACACATTGCAATTTTCTTGGTCGCTTTAAACGCATTTTTACATTTTTTCAATATTTCATACTTATAGACCTCTACAATTCACGCAAGATAATTCACGACTAAATTGGCCAAGTGCAATACTGTACTAAAAACATTTGTAGTCAACAATCACACCTTTACAACACTTAATTGTCTGATCCCATGTGACCAATAATGAACAAGATACACTTAGTTTAAAGAAAAGGGGTTGGAAAATACGAAATTATTTTTTCTCCAACTAATATAATAATTCAGTGAGTTGTACTATTTTGTCCTAAGATGACATCATTCTTTGTCACTTTGTTTACTAACTAATATAAGCAAACAACACTCATACCCACATTGACTTGGAGTGGTAGTAATACAACTTTTCGTAACTCTGTGTCCAAGTCAAAACAACTCTGAGTAAATTTGCTAAAGACAAACAGTCTTCGAATCTTTCCCTCTCTTCCTTACTACTGTACATACAAACATACTACTTTTTCATCTCTTCTAAAGAATGACACATTAGATACACTAGTACGTATGTTCTATGTACACACTGTGGATGTTATTATTTGAAACATCTGCAAATAATGTTCTGTTTGTAACCTTTTGCTCTTTTTCTTACACGTAATAGAAAAAAAAAAATAATAATGATAGCCAAGGTGTTCCGAGTCATTTCCCCACAATAATAAAAAGTTACAACATGTGGCCTATATTGTATGTAGAGAGCGTTTTGATTTACGTCATAAATTGCATCATCATTGAAGGAGACGTCATTTTGGGATCTTAAGAGTTAATAGTTTGACTACAAAAAATGAACACATTTCCCATAAATCTACACGAAATTTTATCAAATAGCTGTATGACTAAATAAAAAGACTCAACTCTTGCACTCAATGTCAAATTTAAACAGTGATACATGAATTTAATCAAAGTAATGCGTATTGAAAATACGTATGAAACGTCAAAAGAGAGATTATCAGATCTTGTCAGTAGGATTATATATTTTTTTAATGAAGACTTACTACTACTTTTTACTAAGACTTGGTTTCTGGGATTTAAAAAAAAAAAAATCCAAGACTTTAATTTATTTTTCAAAAATGTATTCACATAAAATTTGTATCAAATATTATTTTTTTTTGAAAAAAAACTTCAAAAATCCATAGCTATTGACAAAAAATTGAAAAATGAAATTTCTAATATTAAATTTTTATAAAGAAAAAAATTGAAACATTCATAGCTATTCTTAAAACAGTTAAATTTTTTGGAATAAAAATGTAAATGAAATATTTTGAAAAAAAAAATCAATATTAAATTTTTCGCTTTGCTGCACAATTTACCCGAATGACAGCAAAACTTCATTAATTTGTGGGTGCGCCCTGCGCACGTCCCTTATGATATCGCGAGAAGAATTGCTGTTTTAGAAGAATTCCTTTTGTAAAATAACAAGAGTGAATTAAAAATCCATTAAGAAGACTTCTACATTCAGAATTGTTGATGCTTTTGAGTCAAGAATGACCTCTCTTCAAACTTCTTTTTGCGCTTTTAATCACTTTTGGAACAATATACCGATCTACATACTTCTTTTTTAGAAAATGCGGTCACAAACATGGATTCAAAAACGTGTTTACCAGTTGACTGGTTTACCGCTTCAAAGACAATTTTTGAGACGGAAACCATCTTCTAGGCACTTGTAAGTACGATATATGATGTGGTGGTTGAACCAGAGCTACTTGACGATATCCTTCCTTAGATATCCTGACCGGAGCAGATCAATATTGCAATCTACAACGTTTTGTTTCTATATCTTTGTCCAGAAGTGAAATATATTATATTGCAATATCTCGTTTAAAAGAGAAAAACACCGGCTTTTCATTAATGTGTCCAAATTTATGATTAAAATACACGACACCTCTTAAAAATACCGTTAAAGAAGATGTGCAGGACTTATTCATTAGACGGTGTAATGTTTGGTAGATAGAGCATTAAATTGTATGTTAGAGCAGATCCCCCCTTATCTTTCTCCGCTTTCTAATATTTCTTTATTTCTTTTTGACCATAGCAGTCATTTTGAAAAAATTAAAAAAAATGAAATAAATTTTCTTTCAAAAAATAAATAAAATAATAACAATTCTTTATTTGCTCTACAACATACTAAAATATTCATTTCTTCATTATATTAAATTCAAAATAAAGGAAAAACTACTATCCAATCTATATATATATAGCTATCTAAAAACCCCGAAAAATATATATTTCTATGTAATAGAACCCAGATAGAGCTCTACATAATATAATCCATTCTTCAATAATATTGAAATGTTTGCATTTCAATATTATAAATATGTAATACCAATGTATATGGATGGATATCGTATTTGAAATTTGATAGAAGCAGAGAGACTAATGCCACATAATATGCATATATATATTTATATTTTTTTCTTCCCCCACCAATAAATAGATACATATATTAGTGATGGGACAAGTTTAAACAAATGTACAAATGTACTGTGTCCGATGAAATTACAGTACAAATTACAGATTCCGATGATTTCATATTTTCAATAATAGTTTTAAAAATACAATATAGCCATCAGGAACGCCCACGGGATTATATATATATATATTTTTTTTTTGGGGGAGCAGGGGTTGGGGCTTAAGTTTTAGAGCTTTTTTGAAAAAAAAGTCAAAATATTAATATTTTTTGGAAACAAATTTGAAAATTAAATTTTTAGGAAAAAAATAATTCAAATATACAATTTTATATATAATTTTTTTCACAAATCCACAACTAAAAAAAGAAAAATTTCAAAACTAAAAAATCCCCCCGGTTGTTCTTATAAAAATAATTTTTCTCGGAGAAAAAGTTCAAAATTACATAGTTATTTACAGAACATTAAAATCTTTGAAAAAAAAAGTAAAATAATAATTTCAGATAATACATTTTGTAGTTAGAAGCAATTTTTTTTTTTTTTGGGGGATATTTTTTCATAACTTATAAAATTAATAAATAATTCATTACGAAAAACATAATAATAAATAAGAATCGGTAACAACTAAGAAACGTTATTTTCCTTATCCTATCCTGATTACAGAAAAAACACCGAAATCTCCGATTCCGCTTAATTATCCCATCACTAATTTATACATATGTTGTGCAGAATTTGGAATTTATAAGTAAACTGTACAAGTTGTAACCAAAAAATGAGTGTTTAATCAAGGATTTTATTTGTGCACTCGCTGAAATTTAAGGAGGATTCTGAATTGAAATTCAACAATAAGTTCTTGTTCTATCAGGAAATGCAATTCCGAGTTCCGAATCTGGATACTACACACTTGGATAGGTATGCAGAGTACGGTCGTTGTTTAACAACGAACTTTGAGCGCCTGCAACAGCTGCGCATACGCAGGATAAATGTTGTTTGTTGTCTCGGAGGCTAGCCAGAAATGTTTGGGATCGATCAACTAAGTATTTATTCTGCAAACGTGGAAAAGGCATTGTTTCCTTATGATATCTTCTTAAACCTGGACAAGTCCTTTATCTAGAGAGTCAGGGAGGAACTGGAGAGAATTATTAATCAACAACAAAATGTGCTGATCACAAAATGAGATCAGACTGCACGAAGGATTATGATTTAATTACAAATTTGGAAGACTTGTCTGGCAAAGATACTTTTCTCTATGCTACACTGCAAAGAAAATGTTTACCTGTTTGTTAAAATTTATTTTTGACTTTGTCTGATCTAGTGTTTAACCTTCAAGGTCACTAAACCTCAACCCAATGGACTTTTTTTTGAAGGGGGCGCAGTTGAATAACAAAACAACAGATCCTACCAGAGTACAAAATCCGAGCTGATGTCTAAGATTCGGTAGGAATTGCGGAATCTCCCGTATCCGAGGTCGAGTTAAGGGCGTTATTGACGCTACAGGCGTAACCAAGTAATTTTTTCTCTCTGATGAAAAGACTTTTACCGTTGAACTCGTCTCAAAAATCAAAATGATCGGGTGGTATGCTTTGGCAAGGGTGACAACAGTATCAGGACTTCATTTCATAGTAGGGATACTCACCAAGATTTATTTCAACTCTAGCTGATGAACAATCAATTTACTAAAAGACGACCCATTCATAATTTTATAATAGTTACTGTAATTATGATCTAGCTTATTCCCCATACTAACCCCATGTGATTACAATATCTGCATACACTTTGTGAATAATTATTATCATCAAATATCAAATTTTGTAATTATCCTAATGATTGAATACTAGCATGTATTACTAAGAATTATTTAATGGCCACAAACAGATAAAAATGCAGTCTATCTTTGATATAACTGATGTTGATTCTTCTTTTCTTTCTTTTGTAAATATGACGTACTGCTCATTAGCTACACACGCTCGTTGCTAAACTTCATCACATTCAATTTTTTATTTATTAAATGTACTCTTCTTCTCTTATAATATGACTCGCTGTGTTTTAGCTAGACACGCGCTCGTTGCTAAACCTCAAATAAAGTGATATTTTAAATTTTATATATGTACTGCGCCTTTTTTTTTCTTTTTCAGTATGACGTGCTGAGTGGTAACCCTCATCGAAAGTCCCATTGCAGGGATGTCCGTAAGAGGTGGGCTGAAAGGACTGTAGCCCCCAAATCAGGAATGTTTGCTTTTAATAGAAAATTTAATATATATATTTTTTTTCTCAAAAAATGTAATATTTGAAATTTAAATAAATTAAAAAAAAAAAAAAAAAAAACTCTTAATGGGTATGTATTTTTAAAATTTAGCTACAAAAAAATTAATAATTAATTTTTTTTTCAAAACAGTTCATATTAGAAATTTAATTTTTTCAATTTCTTTAAATAAAATTATTTTTTTTTGAAAATAGCTATGTATTTTTTCGAAAATAGTCGTTGATTTTGGAAATTAGAAAAAAAAAAAAAATTACATTTGAAATGTAAGTTTTTAAATTTTTTCTAAATTTTTTTGTTTTTTTTCAATTTTTTCCCCCAAAAAATTCCCCCCCCCCCAAATAACAACAACATAACACCTGGTCACACCCCTGCATTCATTAATTTTTCTCTTTTTGATGTAAAACCCCATTTCTTTTCTTTTTAAATATGATGCGCTGAGTTTTAACTACAGACGCTCGTTATTAAAAAAGTGTTTTCACAGACTCTGTTTTGTTATTATGGGTATACAACAAAATCATTCTTACTTGTAGAGTAAAGGTTTCAAAGTGCGTTTTAATGGACTTCCCTTTAGAGTTGACGGCATAGATCTCCACATAGTACTCTGTTCCTGAGCTGAGTCCATGGATATAAAATACTGGTTTTGAGTTTGTTACGTTGGATATGATTAATCGTGTCCGTGAGTCGTAGATCTGGAAGTAGACAATAACATGTAGTTTTTAGAGAAAGTTTGTTCCCGTATATTGTGTATACATGAAATATTTTTAATGACGTCATATACTCATATTAAAGTACAGAAAGGGACTCCATGTTGCCAAAGGCATACACAGAATTGGATTAGTAATGATTAAACAAATTGGGCAAATTTTCAACAAAAAATGTAATGCCCTTATAATTGAAAGAAGCTAAAATGTTGTACACAGGACAATACCCAAAGGAGTGTGTCAGTGTCAAAGGGGGCAGGGGCAAAGACTCCCCCCTATGGATATTTTAATCTCAAAATTTGATGTATGTTATCAAAATTAGCAGTCATTTATGGAAAATAATATTTTGTAGCTGGAAAAGTGAAAAAACGGCCATGCCATTTTTTTTGAAACAGTATTAGTAAAGGCTTCAACTCCCTCAAATAATTTATATCAGCAACTTTACATATGTAGATATGGGACTTTCGTATAGAAAAAATACAGTTTTACAGATTATTAAAAAAAATAACTTTTGTTTGTATTAATTCATTCTTTAATCTCTCTCTTTCTGAAAGAAGGATTCCTTCTTATCTTTGGTATATTTAAAATAGTAATATATATATATATTCAAATATAATTATAATATTTTCCTAGTATTAATGCTGTTTTAAATATCGGAGATTCTCCTTTTGATAACACTAATTTATTTTTATAATCTAAAAATTCATAAATCAGACAGTTGATGTCAATAAGTGTTATAATCATTCATACTAATTAGGAACACTTTGGGTATATCAATAATATAAAAAAGATATCAAAAATCAACATGGTAACCATGAAAATTAAAATAATGTTTTGGAGAAGAACAGATTAGCTATCATCACTAGTCTAACAAGGAATTACAATTATAATTTCATAACAAATCCCAAGAATTACTCTCCATTTTTGTTATACTCCTACCTTAACGGGAATATAAACATAGTTTAAAATTTATTCAACAAAAACCGCAGAATTGTGACGTCATTCTAAATTATTCTCATTAGGTACCGTTTATTTGTAAATATGCTCAGAGCAGTGACTACAATGAGGTGTAAAAATAAATTCTCGGTTCTATACAAAACCGTCATCAATATCAAAAAAGTTATGAAGAAATTTCAAGAATACATTTAAAAAAATGTTTTCTCAATCCCTCAATCCCAGTCATAGTCCCCTCTAGAATTTGGATTTCCTCTTTTATGAACTGCACACAGGAATCCTGCTTTGCATTCATATTAAATTTGAAGGTTTGTCCCTTTGGTAAGATAACCTACTTTCAAATTTTTTTCAAATTATGGAATCATGTAGTCATCTTCGAAAATAAAAAGACTGTTTAGTTTGGAACAACAAAAAGTCTTTCAATCCTCTAAAGTAATAAGTGCTATAACTATAATTCTTAGTGCCATCTAAGGCAAAATGAGGTCAAAGAAAATGTAACAAGTTGCAACCAAAAAATGAGATTAATCATTCAACATTTATATGTTATGAGAAAAATTCAAAAAATTAATATTCTTTTGATGATTGATAGTATAATTATGCAATTTGTATTATTTTGGTGATAATTACTATTCGATTAGTATTCTTTGCCACATTGTAAGGCTAACAAACCTACAGGATAATGTTTAGATTTTAATTTAGAGTTGAATTAAAATTGGATCTGTAGACGAAGATAAATACTTCTCCCACGTCATTACATGTATTTGTCCATGCAACTTAGCAGATACTGAAAGAAGGCCAATAACCAATTGATAGTACGCCAACTATAGAATAATACTACATATGCAACATTAGTCAGGTCTTTGACCGCCCACCCAATAATACAGACAGTTGTTATTTTTATTTAAACCATGTAACATAAAAATTACCATTAAAACTCTCAATCCCAACTTGCTACTTGATCTAAGATTCAAGCTTTCCCTTTACATTAAAAGAAAAATGAGAATATATGTATTGAGTTGTATAAGAATGGCATATCAAAGTAAATAAAATCCTGCTTGCCTTTACGTCAACTTATACAACTTTATGCTGCATAGGAGTTGATTACACTTTTTTAATAACGAGCACTTTATAGTTTATATATGAAAGTACTCCCTGGTTTGCTCAAGTTTTTATTATTCTTGTTGAGGAGAGAACATCCAAGTATTGAGTAGCTGCGTGTCAGTGAGCTCATGAAAATAACCCAACGCACATTGAGTTGAAGATAATAATTCCTCCCGAGCTCGTTGTCTAGTGTTATGTGAGTCCTTATACAGTTCAGTCTCGGTCCGGTTGATTTCAGTAATAAAAACATATAAATTTTGGTCCTTGATGACGTTACTCCCCTTTATTTCTACTTTTTTATATCAGTTCTAGTACGCATAGTTCGAAAGACCGATCCTAAGACTGGACTGGACCTAATGAATAAGGACTTTAACAACAATAGCGTTGTACACTTACCTACGCCGTTCCAATGTGTCTAATTATGTGCTAGCAGATACAAGCACATACGTAATTGTTTCCCTTATAATTAGAAGTATTTCAAAACTACCCGTTGAACATTTGAGTACATAATTATGTACATTTATCCATGAACCAGAGGATTTGAATTAAAAAAATGTAACCCATTCCTTGTTTCTACATAAGTTATTAAGCACGCTTTAGTATTACGACCATGCGTATGTAAAAGACACAAATTAATGACTGACCCAAATTGATTTTAGTAATTATTGTCTAGACACCCTCCTCTAAATGGTAAATGCACAAACATCAATGAATGCAGTATGTAAGTGAAATCTCTCTTTATGACAAAAACATTGAATGCAAAAAAGAGAATTAGCGAACCACTTTTGAATACAAATCCTCTATATAGCCAAAAAAAACACCATAATTTTAATATCTTACAAAATTTGCAAATAATCAAAATAAATCTTTTTTAATGTATGAAGAGGCACTAAAGAATCCACAAGGAGTCCACGGGTTGGACATTTTTGCGTGCTCATAAAAGATGTAGAGTTCCCTTAGAGCCCAATTTTAATTAGATGGCAACTATAAGATAAATGTTGCTTTAATAGTATTGACTCGCCAAGAAATCCTTCGTCTCACTCACAGTTTTTCATAAGCACTCTTATATTTAACTACTCAATACAATAATCAGTGATGTAAATCCTGTGTATTTTTTAAATGACCCGTTTTTTTACAAAATAAGTAATCTGAAGAATGATTGTCTTCGTTAGCAGTTGTCATTATTATTATTGAAGTCCTGATTCATCAACTTCTTTTCTTCCACATTCAATTATATTCAAAACCTGATTCAAAATTCTAGCGTTTTAACATGGCCAAACTGTGACCGTTTTTCATCATTTATTACTCGTGTAAGTCCTTGTTGATCTCAGAGTAGAAATAAAAGATCAACATCGGAGTAATTCATGCCTACTCATGTCTTTGATAGTGTGGGATTTGTGAGCATTACCTTTCTCTCAGGGCTACTTGTTGCTTATTTAATAAAATGGCATGAGAGGTTAGCTGCTCTACCCCCAAACATTCCTCAAATCGTCAGGATTACCGCGTTTCTTTCAGTTCCTTATTTTTTACAAAGTTGTACTTATGTTGGGTCTTTGTTAGTGAAATGGGATATTCTGCACCCCATAATAATAAAATTTATTCCCTTTTAGTCGATCTTTTGCTTGGTCTATTTCTTATTTTTTTTAAATTTAATATATACATGTTACTGCAAATGTAATATCATCTGTTATTCCCCATATCAAACTCAATTTCATCAAGGGGAATGAGTACATTTTTAGTATCAATAGTAGGTTAAAAATAATCAATATTTTATAGAACTTTTTATCAATAATAAAATGATAGTATTTCAACTATATATACATATATTTTTTTTGTTGATGCCCAAATCTAATGTTGTTATGATGAATAAAAATCTACTTCAAAAAAGGTTATATGGGTAAAAATTTCGTATAAAAAATAGAAAGAAGAAGTATTTTACATATAATTT
This sequence comes from Lepeophtheirus salmonis, assembly GCF_016086655.4. Lineage (NCBI taxonomy): Eukaryota > Metazoa > Arthropoda > Copepoda > Siphonostomatoida > Caligidae > Lepeophtheirus > Lepeophtheirus salmonis. The sequence goes on from NC_092584.1 coordinate 13,589,711, forward strand.
GCCTTCGAATTTTCTACCACCCCTTCGCTTCAACAACAATATTGAATTGATAACGTTAGTTATGGCACAAACTAAGTCATTCAGATTAAGCGCAAGCTATTTTTCTATGTCACTCTATTAACCTCAAAAGAAATGCAATTAAAACAATATTGTTCCTATAATGTTACTACCTGAAATATAACGTATTGAATCTAATACCATCTCCTTAAACAACATTGGTACTTGTTGTTGACTTGACTTGCGGAGGTGCGTCTGCAGGGGATGGGGTAAGGGGATGTAGCTACCTCCAAATATAGGATTTTTTGTTTTTTATTAGAATGTTTTTCCCCAAAAAATTAATATTTGAAATCTAATAATTGAAATTTTTTTCTCAATAGCTATGAAAATTAAAATTTTTTTTCCAAAAAATAAACTTTCTGTGAATAGATCAGGATTTTTTTTCTTAAAAAGTTAGTCATATCATATATATGTAGATATATACATCACATAAAATAATAATATATGACATTTCTAGGAGGAATTGCGTTGTATTTACATAAATAAGCATTTTAGCTTAAAATTAGTACTCCTAGTCAAGCCCTACATCTAATAACAATTAAACATTCTAATTATCAAATAATCATAACAAACAATCAGACACTAAATTAAAAAATATATAAAAATTAATCCATTGGTCTCCTTCGATGAAAGGGTTAGTTTTATAGTGGATTTATATCTAGTTGAATCACAAAATTTGTATTTGCCAATGTCAATAGTATGATCCTAGAAATCACTACCCATCCTTGGTATTTTCAATAAAAACACTATCTTGTTGGAGAGGATAAAACCATTGCATTTACGTTTTCTCTAAATGTTGGTTCTCCACATACCAATTCATTGTCAATAAGAGTTTTGTCGCTCAAAAGAACAAAATATTGTCCAATTTTCTGCACTTTTTCGTCTTTGCCTTTAAGGTATTTCCCCCTCCATATTTAGAGTAACACACTCAATTAAAAAAGAGTCTAAAGAGCACTCGACAAACGCATGCAAAGTAGAATTACAGAAACTTTCATCAATCTTTAAAGGGATCGTAATAAATAATCCAGTCTGTCAAAATCTAAAATTGAGACATAACTTTTTTTGATTCGTGTTAGCCCAAGTCTATTGTAGTTTCAATTTTTTGCTATGAAATTTTGACATATCTTGTTTGCTATATCAGCGCATGAAGGCAAAATCCTCATCTTTAAGTGCCATGCCCTAGAAGTAAATGATGTCTTGATCATTTTGCTAAGGAAAACGATATTTTCTTTTATTTAACAAGGAGTTCGTCCTGCGGTTCAAGTCATAAACAATAATTATATTACAGTTATTGGTTTAATTTCAAAGTCCCTAGGATTTTTGATACCCTTAAAAAAATATTTTTTTGGATCCATTTTGTCTTACAATATCCACTATTGACGTAGTATCAAAGACAGGATCCCGTCCCGTATAAATCTTTGTACAGCTGTCCATGTATGAGCATAATCCAAAAATATATACTAGAATTACACAGATGCTGGTTGATTGGTCATATCCATTAAAAAAAATATATACATTTTGGGTAAAACTTTCGCAATTTGAAGAGTACAAATCCACCACCAAGATGGTTTGTAAGTCTTTTAAGAGCCGGAATATAAGTCTTGTCAAGAGAAACAAAAACCATTTAATCTCCTCTTTGATTGCCAAATCTGCCAATATTCGTAGAGCTGATGCTTTACATAGGACTAGAGGAGGAATTAAAAATGTGTTATAAAAGTCAATACACGTCTGGAAATTCAAATTTTGACGAAAATATATTGTTTTATAGGCTTCTACTAAAGGCCAAAGTGGAACCCAATTTAAATCAGATTCTCAATATGCCCAATACAGTCTTTTTTCCTCCTTTGATACTGCAACCCAAAAACTTTGATCCTATAACTGGACTCCATTCACCTAATGGCAGAGTACTAATTTTTCTTTGATTAATTTTTAAGCTTTATAGTTGAAATTGTATTCCATTTTTTAATTTACGAAAAAATTAATTTTCTGTGAATAGAAATTGATTTGTTTAGTCGGTTAAAGTTGAAAACGGGTCTTTTGACCCGTAACACGAAAAAAGGCTTAAAGAAACGTCACTCTAATTTCAAAAAATATACATTTGTATGATGAAATAATGTATGGCATTTTCGCACATTTTTGTGTCCATGTGGATATAAGTTCAATCTTTCCCCTCCTCAAGGAGAATAATTGTCGATTGTAGCATTACCATCTACCCCCGAAATGAACATTTTGGATGTTCCTTAATTTAAATACAGTTTCATAAATAATAATAATAATAGTATTTTCTGTCTTTGTTGTTGACAGGTCAAAAATATATATATTTTTTGATTTTTTATCCAATCAGTTTGCTTTCAAATATATGATGATATTAATATTATGTGGAAAATATTTATTTTATTAATATGTACATATATTATAATATATACACATGTTATATACTATTGGAAGCCTTAAAAATGCAAGATGATAATATTAGAATCCCATATATGCATAATTTCTTAATGACAAGGCTCATTACGGATGTATATACTATGTAGATACGGATATAATTAATAAGCAAGCCGTCAAATATTTGTTTTGTTAATAAATGTGTCAAAAAACAACAACTTTTAAATGAAATTCAAAAAAATATCCTTTTAAAATGGACGGATTTGCATAAGTTACTCATTTAAAAAAAAGATAGATTGAATTCAAGGCAAATAAGCAAGGTATGAATAAGGTATTTATGCATATTGAGGACTGCATTAATATCTATATTAATAGAGCAAAGAGCATAAGAAATAAATAATCATTATTGTTTGTAAAAACAAAGAGTAACTCCGAGGATTTGATGTGGAGTTATTAAGCCTTGTTGTGCTTGAAGTAAAATTGAGGATGGATATCGGAGGAATTACTAACAAAATCATTGCTCGATACGGGGTGGGGTTTGTCTTTATTTTCTTCATCTCATAGCTGTTTGCAACTAATTTAATAAAGTGTCATGACAGATCAGCTGTTCTCCTCCTCAATATTCTTGAAATGACCAGGGTCTTTTTTTTTATAAAGATACTAGCGTTTCATACTACGTTGTGGTATATTGAAATGGAGCACTTTCTAATTCAATCATTAATGAAGATTGAGTGATTGAAATGACTTCATATTTCAATATGTTAAACCATACTCAATTAATTACAAAACAAAACAAATCTGAGATCTTTAGAGTACGTACAAGTCGAGGTAATGCCACTTGAACGTAATCAAAATTTCGTATACTCCAAGACATTGGGCGTCACCAGGACCACCATCTATGCCGTCAGCAAGTATAAAAACGTTGGAAAGGAAGAAGGGCTCTGGTAAAAACTTCAAACTGGACCCGGAGGAGTTAAAGAAAACAGCCCAGTTTAATCCCCTAAAGTCTATGAGGCCCCATGCAACAGATCTAGAGATTTCGCTCGAGACTGTCCGGAGATATATCTAAAAGTGGGTCGAAAGAGCCTTGTTAGGATGGAGGGGCTGCTTTTGCCACAAGTAATGAAATAAACCCATTTACCCTGTTGTAAGACTCTTTTGAGTTTTTTAGAACTCTTTTTGGACACTTTTGGTCGCCCCTATAGTCCTATTGCCTACTCCCTTGACTACAACTTATAGGTGCATGTCAAGGGAAGGCCTGGAGTGCCTGTCATCCAAACACCGAAACCTTGAAAGCCACTGTCAGCCAGCTCTGGACGCCAGGACAGATGACTCTATCTGCAGTGGGTGCTCTTCTTTCCGCCTCCACCTGGAAACCATTATTCCCGCTTAATTAATGATACAAAGAGCTCAGCAACACATCTGTTTATAGTATTAACTTTGTTGAAATTCTATTGTTAATTAATAAATTATTTTTTGTTGAAGTTTAAAATTCAAAGTGTTCAGATTTTAATTGTCTACTCGGGAACATTTATTTGTAAAGAAAATAACATAAGGTGAGACGAGTTAAGATTTATTTATAATTTCAGTTTGGTCTTTTATTGCGTCGTAAGGAATTAATGGGTTGGGAGAAACGCTCTTGACTTTTCCATATGAGGAGACTATTATTAAGAGTTCATAATAGTAAATAATAAATCGATATTATGTACATATTTACATTCAGATAAATAAAAATAAGGATAGCCCGTGATGAGAAACAGACTTTTTATTTGATTGTTTTTGCAATTCTTATATATTCTGGAGGATATCAAATGAGAAAAAGGATCGATCATCAATACAACAAATGAGTGTTACACCATAGGAAAGTTTCTGGGGGAACTACTTTTTTATGCATCTATGATCAAGAGAAGAATTTCTTAGTAGAGCAACACATTTTGCCAGAATTTTTAGGAGTAGAATTCCACATATTTGGATAACCCTTTTACAAGAAAATTAAATTATTCATGATTTTTTTATATAAACGAAAATGCCAAAAAATTTCGGTCAACACGGTAAAAATTGACCGTGTTATTTTTACGCCCTGATATTGCTATTTTCCCCAATTTCTTTTTCTGAGGACTATAAGAGCTAAAAAAAACAATTTGTTCTGGATAAGAAATTAACTTTATAAACTATTTTCCTTTTTTTCTTGAGAAACAGGATTTTTTTTGGCGGGAAGGGGGGAGGAGGCGGTAAAATTATCCTTTATTTGGTCACATGGAGTTACACTGCTACATCTACTTATTTAATAATAAAGCAAAGTCTAATACCTAGAGTCATTTTTGATCTAAGCAATAAAAAGTGATGCAAAAAGTTTGTCCTGTAGGTATTTAAAATTAAAAAAATACTGAAAATGAAGCTGGTGATCCTGAAAATTTGAAATTTTTTGGGGGGAAGTGCAGCTTAGCTTTCATTTGTTTTATTAGATAAGCTGTAAAGAACCATGACGCAAAGGAAATTATCATTATCCCCCGCTGCAAATATCAAAATATAATATAAAATATACATATAAGCTCGAATTACATACTTCGATGTTGATCCTCAAAAAGCATTAAAGTGATAGTATAAGAAAATAAAATAAATATACTTGTAAATAAATATAAATAGATAAATAATGGAGTCTTTATTTATCTACCTCAAGCGATTTTTGCATTAAAAAATTTAAAATCAAATCAATATTACTCCTGATGTAGACGTTTTATATGAATCTATATTTTTGTGTATAAATTAATAACGTACATTTAAAAGAAAAACCCCAAAAAACAAACACCTTTTTTACTTTATTAACAAACTTGCTTAGGGTACCCAACATTTATCAGAGTTATTCAGCGTCATTGAATAGACAAAATTACAGACAAATTTTGATTTAATAAATTAGATTTGTTTCTTTTCTTTTTGTAATATGAAGCGCAGAGCTTAAGTTAAACACGTTCGTTGCTAAACCTCATCTAAAGTCAAATTCTTAATTTTATATGGGAAATCCTGATCAAGAGCAATTAAAATGTTAAAAAAACAAATGGAAATGACTTTTATCACCCGAAAATTTTTATTTTTGTGTGTTACAAACTGTTTTTTTTTTTTTTTTTTTTTACCGTTCTGTTAAAATGGTGTGCTCTTGATTCCTTTCATCTCTAGAAACATATGAAAATAACCTTTATGATCTAAAAGTTTGATTTTGTGATTTAAAAAAAATATTGGTTAACAATGTTTACATCATTTGGTGATATTTTTCGTCTTGAAAGATCTAAATACAAGAAAAAATATATTTGATATTGCTTCTACGTACAATGTACCTCTTTAAATAGTACTTTTTTCATCAAACATATATTTTTGCCATTGACCAAGGTCTAAACTAACCAGCTGCTAATATATAAACTTGAGAGTTACATAAAAGGTAAGCCAGTGTTTCCTGTCATCAAACCCACTGTGGTTCTCACAGACCTGGTAAGATCAGAGTCTCACTTTCTGTTTGATGCTCTGGGTGGGAAATGTGATGATCTCAAATACTCCTGCTGATACTTGGGGTAATAATAACAACTACAAAAAAGGACATAAGTATGTGAGGTAAGTAAAATTGACTAATGATGTGGCTGAGAGTGATATGCCAACTCAGCCGGAGCAGAGAAGTAGCTGACTAAAATTTTAGAGTACCCATGGGATTAATTTCATAATTTGAAGGAAGCCACAATGAACAAGTGGCAAATCCTAAGTCGATTTTCCTAAAAAATAGTATTATTTGTTATTTTGTACATTAAAAATAAATAAAAAATTTCACAAATGTTGATTTTTTAAACTTTCATATCCAAAAGAATTATTAGCTTTCATTTGGTACTACTTATAATGCAATCACACCAACCTCTGACTATCTACAATGAAAACAAAGAATTGTTTCTCTAATTTTGCAGTATTTATAAAAAACTACAAGAAAAAAACAGGTAGATAATATAACTAAATTACTCTACAGCAGAAATAACCAACGTCCAAAATAAATTTTTATATAGGTAGTTAGTTTAAAGCTTGGAAAATGGAAAAAATCTCAATTTGCATATGCTTGATGAAAAAGTCATTTTGGTAGAGGTCTAAAGTACATGTTTCAAATTCTAAAAATATTTTAGTTATTTAGTGAAGACAAACAACTTCCTAATAATAAATTCATTGCTTAAATTTATAATATATAAAATGTAGGCTACAAAAAAAGAAAGAAAAAGGAAGGTGTAAGTTATGAAGATCATTTCATGTTTTTCTGAAGTAAAATAAATCAAAAATACATCATCTGCACCCAAGGCAAATGATTTGTTGACTAGTGTTATTAATATGAATCAACACTATTGCGTAAATAAATAAACTATTCCTCTCACCTCCAGTATAAACTTTTGATCCATTCCGCCATCGAATCCCGGACTGCAGAGGACTGTGAGTGACTCTTGTGTTTGATTAACATTTGTACAGTTTTTGAGGCCTTCAGGTTTCCCTGCAAATATAAAATAATTTAAGACTTAATAGCGTATTCCTTCCTTTTACATATCTCTGCTATCTTAAAAATAAAGAATGATGAATATCCAGGCCTGTGTTTGTATACTTACAACAAACCAGGCAACGTTAATGTTCAAACACATATACAGATAAACATAATTAATCATGAATAAAAAGTTGTTTTGTATGTACATACATTAAATTAATGATATCAATCACCCACAACTAATAATAATGGTAAGATTGTACAATATCTATGTCATTATTTCATAGTAAAAAGAGATATCGGCCTTCTTTGTACAGCCTGCGGCAAGATAACTTCCTTTTTCGAAAAGGCAACATGCTTTTTTTAAATCAAAAAAGTTTTCCTACTCATAGTATTGTATGGGTTCATATTTAGAACTGAAAGCTGCAGTTCAAAGCATTTCTGCCTCAGTTAGAGACAGGAAGGGTATTGTATCCGGAGCCAAAGTATCCGCCTATAGTATACAGGGTGAGGACTCAAAAATTAGAATCCTCTTCGAGGCCGTCTAGCCTCATTTCCAAAAGTCTGACAATATTTTATTTATCGCCACTCGAAAGAACTGACAAAAAGCTACAGTTTAATGTTTGTTTTGTTTTTGTGCGATCCAAAATATTCCAGGAACAACCAATACTTACACATATAACGTTTTGTTCTAAAACTTAGTTTTGAAAATCATATCAGAACTTTTTTTTTCATCATCTGGAGAATTTTTTTTGTATTGAAAATGCTGATTTTCCCAAATAAATCAGGTTTTAATTAGAAAATTTGGAAAAATTGCACCAAATTTAAAAATGTTGCATGATGTAAAAACGTCAATTTTAGCTCTCTATCATTCTTATTCGTGGACGTATTTGCGTTCAAAGACTTTTTCCAATTTCAAATAATGAAAAAACGGAACTTCAGTATTTAATATTATTTGGATTTTTCTTTAAATCAATTTTCATTAATAGGTTTTAGAGAGAAAATTATTTTATATCAAAGGTGTATAATTAAAAATATTTTTATGATTGTGGATGTTAAGTGTTTGGGTAATTAGTAAATGGGAATTTTGTAGAGGTCTTAAAAATGGTGGAGGTTCCGTAATATAATAACCCGATGTGAACAAACTGCACTAATTAAAAATCCTTGTATAACACTCAATCTAATAAACCTAATTTCAGCTCTGTAGTAGTAATAAAGACGGGAGTTATTTCTTTTCAATTGAATAAATTGTTTTTTTGCGTATCAGAAATTGAAGCAAATTAATTTATTTTTATAAATCGTAAAACTAAAAACCCAGGAGCTAAATTTTAATTTTTTTAAATTATTATAAAAATATTATGTTAAATCATTTTTTGCCAATATTTATTTTTGACGATCAACGAACGTTTTTCACTACTCCAAGGCATCATAGCAAATGACTCTATTTCAATGAAAACTGTAGAATCTTGCCTTTAGAATATACGTAAGCAAGTCCTCATCATTACTACTTCCACAGCCTCATTGCCAAGCCTTATAAAAAAGAAAATTATGTTACTTTACTCTATACATTGTACATATGATTTGAAATCCATACAGACAGCTTTTTATGCTCTTCTAGATGTATCTAAAGGTACTCTGAAGAAATTATATTTCTTCTTTTATATTGCTTATGCCCTATTGATTATACGGGGTAGTTCATTGTAATCTGATCACTTACTAATTCAATAATGAATGAAGGTAGAGTGATTTAAATTATTCAAATTTTGATATATTAAAATATAGACAATTAGTTACAAAACAAAACAAATCTGAGCTCTCTGGCATATGTACAAGTCGAGAAAATGAGACTTGAACCTGATGTACGTATTTCCATTCACATTCTCTAAGCAATTGAGCTTCTCCAGGACCACCGCCTATGCCATCAGAAAATCCAAAACGTTGCGAGAAGAAGAAGGGTCCATGAGGACCCAGAAGATCTGGGGTTTCACATCTGCCGTTATAGAGAACACTAATGGGTGGAAAGAGTCTTATGAGGGTGAAGAGGTCGCTTTTGATAATAGGAATGAAATCTCTTCCATTACAAGATTCTTTTGACTGTTTTTTTTTGGGTTTATTTGAAAACTTTTTTTTTTTTTTGAGTTTTTACTAACCATTCCCCCCCCCTCAAGCCCTAATGCCAACCTCCTTGACTACACCTTTGGGGGTGCATGTCGAGGAGAGAAGGCCGGTAGTGTCCGTCATCCAAATACTGAGGTCTTCAAAATCAACCTCAGCCAGTACGGGGACGCCATGACAGAGGACTATATCTACAGCGGGTGCCAGGCTTTCCGTTGCCGCCCTGGAAGCCATTATTACCGATAAGTTTGGTTATATTAATGATGAAGAGGGCTCTGACGCACATCTATTTATAGAATTAATTTTGTTGAAATTTTATTATTTGTTAATCAATTATATCTCGTTAAAGTTTAAAATTCAGATTTTAATGGACCACTTGGTACTCGACTACTTGAAAATTCTATAATTTCCTTCAAAAAGAGTTGTTATTAAATATACACCCAGTTACGTTTCTTTTGTCTCCCTTTCTATCATGTACCTAACTATTTGTATGGATTTTAAAATACATAACATAATATCTACATATAGTTCTTTATGTTTAAATTTGAATAATTTTCAGTGTTTTACATATCGTAGGTATATTTAGCGTATACATATTTGTATATGTAAGTATATATAGAGCCCTTAGATAAGAAAATCGTTGTATATGTATATAGGGATATGGTTTAAACGTGTATAAACGATATTATGCATAATTTTTAACTTCACTTCTCCCTTGACAAACAGTACTGGGAAGCTTTTACATGGAAAATGCTAATAAAACAGGGTTGATCTTATCTAGTAGTACACATTTCATTATTTTCAATCCGGAATAACATTCGAGCTATATCCCGGAGAATGACAACAATACACCTTATCTCTGAACAAAGCAAGCTGATACGACTGGAATGAGCAAAGAAGCTTCTAAATTTCCTCAGACCAACAGCAATCAGGGTTTTTCAACGTTGACGCCACTCTGAATAAGCAGAACATCCGCTAGATGACAACCAACATTCATACAATTTCTCAGCTTCAGTGATACATGACCACAGAACAAAAAATCATGTGGCCAGCACAGGGGAAGTCTGCACTCCCATTTTTGAGGTGAAGAAAGAGCGGATCAATACAGATACTTATAACAAACTTTTGGATAAGAAAGTCCTAACTTAATTCAGAGAAAAGTTCGGGGACAGATTTGTTATCCCTCAAGATGGAAATCCATGTCATTGGACCGCTAAGACACAAGCCTTCCTCGGAGACAACTTTCCGGACTTTTTTGAGACTACAACATGTGCCGCTCTCCTCTCCCGACGTATATCTTTTGGACTATTCTATCTAGACGTGTCTAGAGAAGAGGGGGTGTTCTACTCCTCACCGAAGTGTCCAGTCTCTAATTGCTTCCATCAAGAAAGAGTGTACCGAGCTCCAGTCTGAAAGGGATTTAGACACACATTAATTTCAAGAGAATAACTCTCGAGCGTGCTGTCCATGAACTAAGGCGATCCCATGCATTTAATTACAATTTATCGCCCTTAATTTTTAATGCAAGCTTTCATTACTAAACCAAAGAACAGCTTTTGTTTATATTCTATGTCTTTAAGTATAAAAATATGTATGCAATCTCCTCCACACCTGTATCAGTGTCGAGAAACCTGGAAAAGAGACAGTTGGCATTTCCATCTGGACTGCCTACAACATCCAGAGTTTCATTACATCCCCATACAGTCAAGAAAAACATTTTTTTTACAGCAACAATATGTCTGACTTCCGGCCTACATCCATATGCACCTCCTCCAGCCCCTACCTTAACCTAAAGTTTAGAGAGTCTTGGAAAATAATTTCTCCCGCACCTCTCATCCAAATTTGGATTAGATCCCAGCTTGGTATTCTATGGATACAACTTTCATCGTCAAGAGTTGTCAATCTGTTGGCCGGGATATCGAGGCTGTTATTACTTTTGAAGGAGGACATATTGAATCAAAACTATAGCTAAATGTAGTATTGAGAGAAATCGCAAATTGGCTGTGAGTTTTTTATTTTATTTTTTATTCCATAGAAGTCACGTTTTTCATAACTGAATCATGCTACTGCAAGTTTTGTATCCCAGCTATGTACAGTATGTTAGGTGGACTCAAATAAAAAGAAAATAAAGTCATTTATTTAAAACTCCATTGAGACTACAATTTGGAAACAGCTAAGTGAACGTACATTGTCCGAGATCCCTCTCTGCAACAGCTGCAATTGTTTCCTTTAGGCCAAGTGTTGTTATATTAATTAGCATACACCAAATTTTATATCTCTGATGTTGTTGGACAAGTTTTGAGGAAATATATTTTTTGTTCCACCAACCTTTTCCTAGTTTTAATTCATTTTAATCCTGAGTCACACTGTATATCCTGCACTGCATACTTTCTATGTAAACAATGTTGCATTGAAGAAAAATCAAAAATTCCTCCTCAACATTCACCTTCATTATTTTGATTGATACAAAGATTCATTATTGCCCTTTACTACTCTTGAGCTACGAAAAAACAAACATACTTATAAATAACAACAACCTGCATTTGTGCTACAAAATTAATGCATTATTCGTATGCAGTGTAGTTAGGGAGCAGGCCTTTCAAATACATACAAAGAGAGATCCATTCTCTTTTGTACATATCTGTGTTTTATAAATATATATAACATTTTGTATTTGTTTATATTTTCCTACAGGTTTATTGCAAAAGTCCATAATATGGGCATTGGTCAGAGTACATCTATTTAAATATCCGGGCCGATTACACCGACTAAAAGGTCTGGGGCAAAAATAAAATGCACGGCTCTTTTCTTAAAAAGATACTCTTCATGGGCTTTTATAAAAAAAATAATATTTGGGAGAGAACCTCAAATAGTAACATACAGTGAAGAAAAAAAGTATTTGATCCCTTGTCGATTTTGTAAGTTTGCCCACAAACAAAGATTTACAACGGATTGCGATTCGGAGACTAACTAGAACACTCCATGACATTAATGTGCTTAATCTTGATGCAGTCTCTTGTTGCTTTGGCTTTATTTTTTTGCTAATTGTCCTGTAGTATGAAATTGTGTCATTTGATTGCTAAGTAGTTTTACTTAATGATTATGCATGTGATGTTTATAATTAAGGCAAAGAAAGAGTAGAAATCAGGCATTGACAAATAAAGTTACCATATTTAATCACTTGACCGTGTAGGTAAAGAGGCCAGCTCAAGATGAGTGACTCTTTTGGATCACTTTTCTAACTGGGGTAAAAAGGTGTGTGTTCCCATAATCATTCACTCTTTACTCCTGCGATCATGGAGATAAAGCTCAAAACAAAGGTCAAAGGAAAAGCAGCTGTAATACAGCTTATATCAGCTCCTTAAACAATTATAACACCATTTCAGTACTTTATGAGGTACTTTGAAGCTATATCATTGAACAATTGCCAAGCCTGCTCAGAAGGATATCAATACCGCATTTAAAAACTAATGAAGCTAAAATTACTATCTTTATAGTCATCCTTATATACTACATAAGAAGTGCAAATCCCTCTGTTGTTAAAGATTATTGGACTATAAACCTGTAGTCCACCATATTGCAAACCTGTTTTCCTTAAAAAGATGTATACTTCTTAGGAGATCGATTCACTTTAATGACAGCAATCAAATATTCAAAGTAGATCGTTTATTTTATAAATATGGCACCTCTCTTTTTTCCTAAATTATGTTTACTGGGATGAACTTCAAACTCCTTAACGGTCAATTGATGAAGTAATGGTCGTTTATAAAGGGAAGACAACTGGTCCTCTTTAAGGCAAATTACTGTAACTTTACCATTGAGCAATTTAAGCCTAAATATCAAAAATTATCAACTTTTTTTATGTAATATTTTATGACATGAAACAACACATTTTATTTATACTTTTATAATGTGATCATATAATTGAATGTGCCATCTAGGGGCACATTCAATTATAGTGCAGTAAAAGTTTAAATACCTCCAAATTGATCTTAATTTTTTTAACATGGGTTTTAAAACTTGATTTTTTATTCATGACCTTGGTCATGAACTACTCACACCACCAATGAACCAACATTTGTTGATAAGTATTGACACTTAAACCATTTCTCTTCAAAAAAAAACCAAAAAAAACAACAACATAGAAAACTGAGTTTTTATGGATTAAGGAACTTACAGAGCAAACCCTGAATACAGCAAAGAAAGATACAGAATCCCCACAAAAAGCAACCAGAAGTAGAACTTTAAATTTAAGGTTGCTGGTTAAACAAATTAAAACTTATACACGACATATCAGCAAATATTTGTTGTTACTGAGGCGAATTTAATTAATCATTTTTGAATACCAAAAATTAATTCTCTATAACTTTTTTTTTTTGGACTATTCAAACTTATTGAGCAAGAATGATAAATAAAGGTACGAGAAATTCATCAATATAAATTTAATAAAAAGTTTTTTATCATTTTCTTTAGAGTTATTTGCAAAGTTTTTGGCTGCTTTCTACCACTTTATCTTATTAGTCATCATTTCTAGGGATATAGCAATTTTGATGTGCCCTCCATTCCCGCGTCCTAAAACTGTATGACATGCATAAAACCATCATATGATGGTTCAGATGATCATTTAAATAAAAAATTTCGAGCGCTTTTATTGTCAGGTGTCTTTACTAAGCTATATCTGACGATTAATACATTCCATCAAATAAAGCTTAAAGTATGCATCAAGAGTAAGCGTACTCTTAAAAAAGTGCATTTACAGATTTGTGTTTGGTGAAGCCAGTTGTGTGTTGCAACATTCCAAAAGGAAAGTAAAAAAAAGAGAATATTTGATATATTCTTTAGTATCACTACGGCCAAAGGGAAAAGGCGGAACAGATGGCGTATTTTTTTTATGTTTAAGGACCCAATACAGTATACAATGCAACGGCAAAGCGATGGTTCCGAAGATTCCCTTACGGTAATATTGAATCCAAATATATAATGGAAATCGTGGAGTTGAACCGACATCTAAGCACTTATTCAACTCCCCAGGAATTAAAGATTAACCACAAAACCATTTGGAACCATCTAAATCAGATAACCCTAACTATATTCATTTTATTGTCGAAATAGGAGGTAAAACGCTCCGAATTATTTACTTCACTACTTACAAATAAGTAGTTAAGGCTTGACGTGCGTTAAAATTAACTACTAGCAATCAAGGCTATTCAATTTTTTTACGTGCCCTGTGGAAAAAAAACAAAAAAAAAGCACAGCCTAGAATAACATAAATATTGAACCATTTTTAGACTAGTACATAACTAGTTTAGAGGCAAGGTCTTGGAAGAAAGGGCTGTGGCGTAGTCTCAGTAATCTACTCTATGTCGCCTTGGCAGCATTGGTATTTTTTGCCGGTATATTAGTTGTCACTTTGATAAGAAGATAAAGACAGAAAAGAAATAGAAAAAAAAATTATATATATCAAATATACAATTGTTCATAATTAAGGTATGGAGTACTTTAGTACTCGAGTGTGGAATATATTTGACTGCCCCAAGAAAATCAAGAAGTTGTTTCGATTTTTTTCAATGAGAACATATATTTAATTTTAATTTTGTATTTAAATTTGACTCTTTCAGGCTCTATGTAGTCATTAGTAATAATTATTATACTTTTCTACAAATTTGTGTGTTAAGTCAAATAAAGTTATTAATAATAATAAGGAAAAAAAGAAGAAAAAAAGAGAAGAATGAGATGAGGTACAGACAGACAAAGAGATGAAGAGAGAGAGAGAGAAAAAAAGAATTAGCCATGGTACATACAAATTGACGGTTTATTGTAGAAGTGTGCTGGAACGAGTTATGGCATGCGGGTATTCCGATTCCGGGCATACATGTACAGAGGTACTTATGTTTTGGTTTTTTAAAGTTAGTATTGGGAGTACAAACTTCACAGGAGGAACTTTTTTTTTTTATATTATAAAGTATTTCAAATTTTGCTTCATAAATCTTCACTTTCAAAAATTATATAATTTCCCCCTAATACAATTCAAATTGTGATCATTATTTGACGTAATCTTAGGAGTGGTTTTTAAGCTCATCTGTAACTTAAATGTAACCTATATTATATATTTTTTAAATGGACTTCTACAAAAAATAATATGGTAGTCAAAATTGACTTAGGTATCAAATGAACGTAAAGGTGGGTCCTCACAGCTATCATGACTGTACACGCAATTTATATCATATTATTATCTTCAAGTTTCGAAAACTCTCCTTCTTTAAAAATAACAATGTCTTTGACATAAAACATTGTTGTTTTAAAGAATGAAGTACCTTGTTAATATTTTTTGTGCTTTCAATAATTAATTTATCCTTCCATTTCCCCTAATACAAACAGGAGACACTTTAAATCAATGAGCCTCTTCATTTCTGAGGGAAAGTTGTTGATGTTTGAAGATTATAACATACAAAGTTTGATAAATAAATGGTTTATACACGTTTATACGTAAAAGCATAATGTATGTGGTAACCCGTCATTTTAGAGGTGTTATACAGAGAAAAACAAAGATTCTAAAGTCCAAATCATGAACCTTTTCCCTTTCTTTTCAATATGATGGCCTGAACTTTAGTTGTATATATTAATATTTCTTTAATCTAGTGGTCACGCAGTAGTTCTAAGATATTAAGTGAACACTCAAAGTGACACACAGAGAATAACTTTGATTGATTAAATGAATAGATGATATAGAACTATAACTTTAGAGGACACCTGGAAATTTTCCTTGGTGTATTAGTGTACCAGATCTCACAGATTAATAAATATGTATAGACTGTTAAATTAAGTTATTTGTCTCATTAATAAAGGAAGGTATAGTGATTATTTTTTTGATATTCTGTGTCTGCCGTCCTTTTTACATAAAATAATAAGATGGAGAATGATGGGGAAGACTTCTCTAGGAGAGCATGGAGTGGAGGTTACAAATTTAAAAAGAGATTCCTGTCCAGCTTGAAGAAGAAAATCAAGGATGATCACAACAAATCGATGAATGGCCTCGCCAACGACTTTTCCATGGATGCTAAGACCATCAGGAGGGCCTTGAAGGCGACTTGGGAGTGTTCTCATACATTAAACTGATTGTATGAAAAAGAGGCTAAATTCTCTATAAAACATCAATAACTGTACATTGTAACTCTTTTTTTTTTAATCATTAATTTGATGAACTCTATAAAAACTAATGTTTATACAGTATATAAAGGTATAGATGTAACTATATATTAATAAATAAAAAGTTAAGTTAACGAGTTTTATTTGCTTTATACCTTGAATGTTTTTTTATTATTCTCTTTTGACATTATGTCTTATATCCTTTACCTGGTGCAAGGTAAAAAACTTTTATGTCTTTCAATTCCTGGTAATTCATATCCATTCAATTTATACCCGGGAATTGCATTTGGAAAAGGGGATATTTCAGGACGCCATAGCGTTTATTTTTCTAAACTAGTTATTTGCTTTTGTGTTGCACTGCTGTACAGGTATGGTCGAGGAACGTGCTTATTGCTTCAGTAGATTTGAATTGTGAGGAGATTATGATTGTTGATTTGTGTGAAGGAGTAGGGGTAGTGATAGACGATAACCAATGACAATGAAGGGATTTACTTCTATCTCACATGCTACCAATAATATCTTAGGAGTCCATTCCTACTCCTCATAAAGATGTATAATAGAGTCGTTTGTTTTTCAAATTTTTTCGAATTTTGATTCTGGATAGTTTAGGAAAAATAAGAAAATAACGTAATGCAGAATTTCAACCATGACATCTTTAAGTAGCACATCTGGTTCAAAGTTTGAAAGGAGACAAAAGACAATATTAAAATACAGAATTCATCATTCTTTTGCATAAATTAATTATAATAGACATTATTCTAACCTATAAAATATATTACTAAAGTTTTTTATAAGGCTGCCCTAGATTTAGAAGATTTTAAAAGCCGTTTTCACTTCCACATATTTTGATTTTGTCCTATTTTTATGGTTGGTAATTTAACAATTTTCTACAACTTTTATTCATTATGTTCCACACCGTTCTGAATGATGGCTCCAATATGGGGACGAACAGAAGCACAACTGGCCTTGATGAAGTCCGAGGACAAGTTGATCCACATCTCCGTGATCACGATATTCAGGATGACAAGTCTTGTTCGTCTTGGCCTCCAAGATGAACCAAACAGCGAAATCTAAGGGGTTCACGTCGGTGAGGACAAAATCAGTCTGCAGAAAGCCATCCCTGGAGAAATAATGCAAGTTCTTGGATATGCCAGAGCGCTGCCTAGGGCAAACACATAGTTGTCCTCTGGGGCCGTGCTCTTCAACCATGGTAAGATATGGTACTTGAGGGCCTTGTAGTAGACGTCCCTGTTGACTTGTTCGTTTTGCCTTCAAGAAGTAAGGAGGCATCTTGCTGCCATGGACGCCATGACACCAAGGACCATGACCTGAGTTTGTATGTTTGGTCCTGAATGTTCTCTCGATCTGAGCTCTTGATTCAGCCAAGAAGCGATCATTTCTCCTGTTAAGTCCGGCGTCCAGTGTGAGTTGATCTTGTCAAAGATACACTTGTGCGACGATGAGATCCCACATCCTCTGCCGTTTTGTTTGTTGCTCGGACATTTTTGATCTCACAAAAACAAAACACAACATCAAATTGTAGCTTTTTGTCAGTTCTTTTGAATGGCACCAAGCAAAAAGCTGTCATATTTTTAAACATTGAGGCTCGATGGGATAAAAGAGGATTCTAGTTTTTGAGTCCTCGTCCGTAAAAAAAAATCATCTTTCCTGTCTGAAAGAAGATACAATGTATATTAAGCATACACATTTTACGTGTGTTGTGCTTAATATCCTATTACTACATACTATTTCATCATCTTTGAGATAACAATGTCGTAGTGAGCATGTAGCTCAGTTCGCCACAATAAAGAAAAAAAGGGGGAATGCATAAGGGTTATCTCTCTTTGTGTCAACGCCTAATAACTGGAGTTGACAGGTTTGTAATGAAAAAAAAGAGTGCAAGGAGAAGGCGGAGCAAGACATATGGTATTAAGAACCTTGTTAAGAGCAGCTGCCTTTAATATGATTTGCAAGGAAAAAATATATTACTAATATTAAAAACGAGAACCTATCACATCTAAAATACCATTTATACAGGAAATATATTGTAATTACATTGAAATGTATATATATATATATTTTGTCGTACATTTTTAAAACAATTTACAGCGAGGATAGACAAGAAGGCTTACTTCAAAGAGACAAGTCAACACCGTGACGACTTATCAAATAATAACCAAAAAAGAGGAAAAAGACACTCGCAACAACCGGCTGTCCTTTTTTAAATGTAGTTTTTTTCGTTAAGCATATCAACTCTACTATTAACTCAGGGTAATGTTTTTTATAAATAACATTTTGTATTGTTTGACAAGTTTAGAAATGGGAGGGGTTATGTCATATAATTTTATGACGTATGAGGGCGGAAAGAAAGAAGAAAACAGGGAAGAATTAGTCTGACGTTGACATTCAATTCTACTTTGAGTACAACAAGGATTTACAATTATATCTCCATGGCTATATATTATATAATAAGGTAATCAGCTAAGGAAACTCTTCAGGTATAGTTCCAAAAAAAAAATAAAAAAATGGACGAGCTATAAATGCAACGGATTAGCATCTGTACCTATAGACGTCCATAAAATATCACAGACGCCAAGGTCTTGACAATTTTTATCATTGCAATCTGATTATATAATCGGCCCCTTTCAGCAATAATAATTATATATACCTTTTTGACTACATCTGGACTTCCAATATAAGGACTTCCTCACACTTTTGCAGTACTTGGCTAGCCTTTTCAAAATAGTTACTAAAGCAAATAAAACTATTTAGCATTCCACAAATGAAGAGCTTGTTGTTTGAAAAACAATCGCAAATCAAGGATTTACTGTGTGCTTACATATATACATAAAAATATATGTCACATTTTGATTTATTTACATATGATCATAAAAGTCCAAATGGGCGTATTCAAATGCAGAATTATTTGCAAAATAAATAAAACTTAAGAATATTATTTGTCCTATTTTATTTTTTTTTGCAATCATTTGATTATTATTATTAGTTGAGCATTAATAGAAGATGTATGTAAGAACATTTAAACCATGCTCAATTACTTTTGATTTGAATAGTTATCGGTAGGAGAGGACATATGAAATAGTACCACAATAAATATTCATGGAGTTTTAAGTACATAGAGGGGACAAGGTGGAGGAAAATTCATACAGGTATTACCTGACAAAAGGGGTGACTTGGATGAAATAATAACGATCCAAACAACTTATTTAATTCCTCTGTTAAATAAAATAAAAGACTGAAAAGTTCCCAACCTCGCATAATAAATAGTAAGAAAATTTATGAGTAGATACTTAATGATAAACTAAAAAGCACGCTATTTATTTTATCACATTTATTACGTATTAAATCATATTTGTTTAAATCAATATTTATATCATTTTTCAAATAAAGGTTCGATATTTGGAACTATCCACAAGCGACAATATTAAGACAACTCACGAGAAGAATAAAATAGTGACTCCTCATATGATATTTAAGTAACTTTTTCCCCTAATGTCCTAAGTGTACATTAACAGTTTGAAGGACAAGACGATAGTGGTAAAAAAAAAAAATATTTTATATATTAGGCTGGGGAAAAATTATTTACGTATTTCCTGCCCCTTTCTTTTAACTAAGTAAATCTTGTTCATTATTGGTCACATCGGATCATACGATACAGCTTTGTGAAGGTGTGAGTGTATATTACAAACTTATTTAGAAAAGTATTGGACTGGGTCAGTCCAGTCGTGAATTATCGCGTGTCGAGTATGGAGGTCTCTAAGGAAGAAATTTTATATTTGTACACTCTGAAAGGGAAAAACGAGTTGAAAACGGTCAAGAAAATTTGCGATGTATACGGGACCGCCGATACCTTTTCTGTTCGTATTGCACACCCCTCCCCCCTCTGCCTAATTTTGCACTCTACTGTGTACAACTCGTCCGTTTGAAGCTGACGATCGAACAGAAGAGGCCAGCATTGGTGAATAGGAAACAGCAAGACAATTCAAGGCCACAAACATCTTTGATGACGTACCAGAAGCTTCAAGAGCTCGGATATGAAGTTATTATGCCTCACTCTACAGTCTGGATCTGGCACCAAGTCAATACCACCTGTTCTTGTCTATGGGCAACGTACTTGGTGGTACAATTTAGAGGCCTGTGAAAATTGGTTCTCCGAGTTTTTTCGCGCTAATAGGGACAAGAGCTTCAATGAGAATGGGATTATGAAGTTGGATTCTCGTGGGGAACGATTTATCAAACCGAAAGGGCATGTTTTGCTTAAATCGGATGATTGTAACACTACATACAAAGCAGGAAAATAAATCAAAAAGTACGAAATTACTTATTCCTCAACCTACTATATAACATGTATGTATAAATAAATAGATACAAGCAAGAAATGAGGGCAATTGAGAGATAAATCTGACAATAGCTTCCCAGTGTGAAAAAAAAAGTTTTGTTTCATTATTTATCGTTATTTTTTATTTTGCGTAGATATCTACACCATCAAATATTTATGTGATATTTATCAATCCTACATTTATAAATAAATATATCTGTATTTCTCCCCAATTGCTCCATCAAATACATATTAAGAGTAAAATTTGAGGCTGGCCTCATCTCTGATTGTTTCCCTAACTTATGGAGACTCCTTTTTTATATATATATATTTAGGAAATGACAGTTTATTCTTGTTATTTTAGAAACATCTTTTGTTGTGATGAACCTCCTGTGTATTTTGTACATGTTAAAAAGAAAGACCCCCAATATCAGCATGGTAACCCCCACAGTTTTGAAGAATAATGTGTTGGGGAGAGCAGGTTAGCCGTCACAAGGATTAATTACATCAGCCACCTTCTCTGTCTCCCACAATTATATCTCTGCATCAAATCCTCAAGTTTAATTTCCATGTTATTTGAACACCACAAAGAAATGTTCAATAAGGTTTTGATTATTACTGGATGTAATAGAAAAGGAAGTTCACTTCCGACTAAAAAAACAAAACAAAACTGGGCGAGCTAAAAGACAGACAAACAATTTTGATGGCTATTTAAAATTCTCAAGCAATTCCTCCGTATGACTAAACATAAAATGGGGTTTTTTTTTTTGTGTATGTTAAAAAAATAAGCCTGAAATTGGAAGAATATTTTTGAAGACGCTTAAGGGTTAATGAAATCGGCTCAATCAGGTGTGGTGAGGGGAAAAGGGAATCAATTAGGACATGTCAATCTTCAATTAAACTTTGTGTTCAACAAGGACTTAGAGATTACACAAACTTCCACAGAATTCCTCTAGGATACCCTTCGTCTTTTATGAGAACTAACTAATATTCAATCAAGTTTTGAATATACATATAAGTGTACTGATCAAGAATAAAATAATAATGCCACCGACTTAGGAAAAGACCATTCACACTTCAGTTTCCAACTTGAAAAATAAAAATAATAATAAAGGAACAAGCAAGGATGCTCAATTCTACTCTGAGTCCAACAAGGACTTGCAATCATGACTCTGCAACAAATTCTCAAGATTATTTTCTGTCTATTAAGAGCACACACGAATGTTTTTTTCGTTAAAAACATATCAACTCCACTAATAAATCCGGGTAACGTATTTTATAAACGACAGTTTCTACTGTTTGGCAAGTTTAGAAATGGGAGGGGTCATGTATGTAGTATGGTGGAAGAAAAGAAGGAAACAGGCATGTTTATTATATGAGTGTGTGTAATAGATAAGGAAGTATACTCCTCAGAAATTAAATAATTATGACAAAAGCTTATGGAAAAATTCACTCTTCAGTTTACAAACTAAAAAAAATAATAATTTAGCTATAAAACACCCTGATTTGTGTGTAAAAAATATGTCCTTGAAACCAGAAAGGGCTTTTTTTAAGTTTGATAATCCGAAAAGTGTTTTTATTTATTTTGTAAAGCTGTATTCAAAATTATTTATTTCTAGAAGACAAAACATTCAAAAATAAAATAATCACAAGTAAACCAGTCACACTAAGGACTGAGGAGAATCTGTTGTGACGATGGAGGAGGACATTGGCAAGAATTACTCAGATGACAATTATTTTTCAGATTTGCAACTTACTCGGTAGTCGTCACAACGTGGGATTCCCCCTTTTTCCTTTTCAAGCACATCTTAGCATTTAAATATTTCTAAATTCACTTTTTTCCACTGAAATATAGAATTGATGATTTCTAACAAGCAACACTACAAAAGTATGTTGACTATTGTCAATGTGTACTCTAAGGCCTCTTCCACATGGACACGTTTTTATAACGCTTCCGTATTTCTTATATTCGGATTCAAAAAGTGTTGCGCTCACAACAAGAAGAAATCAGCTGCATCTTAGCTGATTAAGAATATGGCTGTATAGAAATGGAAACTTATTATTACTTATTAGAGAAGGGAAACATAATTTAGAAATAATAGGTTGTCAATCATTTTTAACATTCTATTTTTCACTGACGAGTTTATTAGCAAGGACAATGTGTAAAAACGAGGATAATATTCAGGCGAGTAACAAGTATTAGGGGGGAGTAACGTATATAGTTTGTAATTCCTCAAGGTTTTTTTAAAAACTCGAAAAGTAAAAAAACGACTACCGGCACATCACTAATAATTTGATTATAAAGCTTTGCTTTACTAATATGTATATGTATTTATACGTAATTATAATTTTTGATTTAGTGAAATGGGAGAATTACACCCCGAGAATTATATAAATGTTTCCTATTCCATAAAATCTACATATTATCACCAATAATTTTCAGTATGATCCTATAAACATTTTATGCAATTCTTAATTTTTTTAACTAATTCCTTGTTTTGCTTAAAAGTCGTTTCTTTGTACTTTACTTTGATTTCTTAGATTCTTTTTTTTTCAATCTTAGGTACTAGACACAAAAGCTATACACATATAACAGACGGTGCCTCATCAAAAACTAAAAAGTACTATTTCCTTCCCTAGATTCCCTTATGCAAATTTTTTCTCCATGTCTTATAAACACACAAGTATTTTTATCAAATTATTTATATATTTACGGGGGCAAAATGAATGGAATATTTAACAAAAGGATACACAAATTCAAATTACATTATTATTTTTAATCGTTCAACTGTTCATCATGTAATTAAGTATGTAATATTTTTAACTTTTATAAGTCCATGTCTTATATTCACAAGGGCGGCCAAAGGGGGTTGGCTGGAAGTGTTGTAGCCACCATTAAATTAAGGAATTTTTTGAGGTTTCCTAGAAAATGTATTATAAGAATTTTTTTTCATACAATTTTAATATTTGAAATTTATTTAAGTTCTACAAAAAAAAATTCCAAAAAATTTAATTTTTTTGATAAAAAAATAAATGATCTGTGAATAGCTAGTAATTTTTTCTACTTTCTTAATGTTTTCAGTTTTTTTTTTAAATTTTTATATAATAAATTGATTTTATATAGGAAACTTAATTTATCATATTTTTTAACAAAAAAATTAATTTTTTCAGTATAACTATGGATTTTTTTTCCAAAAAAATATAGTTTTCTGTAAATAGCTAAGAGTTTTTCAAATATTCTTCGAAAAAGTTTAGTTTTTTCTAAGTCTTTTAGAAAAAATGATTATTTGATTTTTTTTCGATTTTTTTTCAAAATTGAAATCCCCCCCAATATAATTTTGCAAACGTTCCAGATTAATTCAAGTTTTTTTAGCATTTTAGTTTGATACTTACGAATGCAAAATGTAGACAGTTGGTAAAAAAATCAAACAAAATTTAATTGACTGAATTACTCTTAATCAACTGTTCATTATGTAATTAAATATCTTATATTGTTTGGGTTTCTTTTTTAACCCTGATATAAAATGTTGTTAACTTTTTCGTCGTATAAAACAGACGTTGAGAACAAATCCCGCCTTGAAAAAAAAAAGAATACTTTTGAAAAACTATATATGGATTAATATAAGAACAAAACAATTCTACAAAACCAATTCGTAATAGATGTTAGGTAATCTCTCAATTTGTTTTCAATACAATAGTTAACTACGAAAAATAAATACTTTTAAACGATGTGATGTAATTGCCTCTATCTAATGCCAAGAAGTGACATAAGCATTTTTATAATTTGGATACATTAAAAAAAGGAATGAAAAGAAAAGAAAAAACAAAAACAAACCATTATGGCTTCATTTCCTATGAGGCCATCATAAGCACGAAGCTATACGTAAGAGCACTTTAAATACTATCATATCCTTAAATTTTAAAATTACTAATGGAATTAAATTAATTAATGATTGTTAAAAGGATTAACAGACCTAAAAAAGGAAGTTCAACTCCGTTTGACGAAAATCATATGTAGATTAATATATATATATTTTTTTAGTATGTCGGAAGTTGGGCCTCTGGATTTTTTTGCTCATACTACACTAATTGACTCATTAAGACTTAACGTACCATACGTTGGCTTATAGGTACCTATAATAATCT
Organism: Lepeophtheirus salmonis; assembly: GCF_016086655.4. Taxonomy (NCBI): domain Eukaryota; kingdom Metazoa; phylum Arthropoda; class Copepoda; order Siphonostomatoida; family Caligidae; genus Lepeophtheirus; species Lepeophtheirus salmonis. Next base: position 13,614,397 of record NC_092584.1, read on the forward strand.
ATAAACATGTTTTGTATAAATATAGCAAAAAAGGCACATATTAAATATGTTATTTCATTGAGAAATAATAACATACTTAATGGGTACTCAAATTTTTCAGTAGCGGAATAACTAACTAAAAATTATTAATTATTATAAATGTTTTTACTTGTTCAATGGATACTCAGACTACTACTAACTATATCAATCATCAAAACAGACTAAAACATTATTTTTTATTGTCTAACATAGATTTAAAACTTTGATTTCTGATGGCTTCTGATTCCAACAATTGGCAAAGGAAGATGCTATACCCCCGTTGTTTACAAAATTACAGGGAAGGGCAGTAAAACGTAGAATCGAGAGATGGATTCAAATTATATACATCAATAATTTTATGTATTCAATAATGGGCAAAAAATTAATGTTTACAACTTTTTAAATCGATCACAGACTATATATTTACACGTCAACTCCACGTCCTGCTTGAGTTGAAAACAAACTCCTCTGACAAGTTGTCCCATGCAGCCACTATGAGGCACTCAAATGAGTCCACATTTGGGTATGAGGTCTTGTTGGTTTCCGTCTCCAAAGTGCCCCATATCGAAAATTCTAGTAGGTTCAAATCTGGTGAGGAAGGGTGTCATATCTTTTTGCACCAGAATCGAGCCATGTTATATGTGCATGGCTCTTGGGACGTGGCAGTATGAGAGAGGGTGCCATCCTTAGTCTGAATGTACTTACCTTCTGTATATTTGATCTTCGGCCACGGGAAGATGATGTACCTAAGCACCTTATAGTAGGCGTCCTGGACGATTTTCTATCCAGCCTTGAAAAGGAACGGAGGTATCTTTTTTCCATCATAGGTGCCAACACTGAGGGCCATTGTTTTGTTAGGATATCTGGTGTGGTAAACCCCTTGGACCACGTCTTTTGTTTCTGCAACATAGTGGTCGTTCCAGCGGATGTAAAATTGATCAACTATAATTTTTTTTGCCTAAGAAATTTTTCACAATTCACCCATTTGCCTTTATCGATGTGAGGATTTTCTTGCACCTTTCGAGCCTCCTGTCTTTTATGCCCACTGTCAGAAGGTGACGTGGGGTACTTGTGAAAGAAACTGAACCCAACTTGTGTACAGTGAGGCGATTCATCCACTTTGTGGGATCTTCCTTTACAATCTTGTCCAAACTTAACAACAACTTTGTATCCCTTTTTAAACAATACCTTCCACTTTATGACATCCTAGAGAGGTCTTCTCCATTTTTTTATATCTTGGCTAACTTAAAAAACAACCTTTAAACCACTCAGCAATGTCCGTAATCTTCATTACCTCTACTACATTGTAAAAAATTTAAAATGTGTAAGTCCTTGTTAGACTCAAAGTAGATTTCTGGATCAACATCGTATAAAAAGTGGGATTTGTCTAATTAAATACTTTCACGATTGCTCGCAGCTGATGTTATCATTTCATTCTTTGAAAATATGGATCAAATGGTCTACGTTTCGTCAGCTGATTTAAAGCATTGAAGGCAACAAACATATCAATGAATATATATATATATATCATTTTGAATTCTGATTGGATACTTTTTACTTGAGCTATGAACATTGATTAACACGTATGGTTGTTGAATTGAAATTTTTTGAAATGATAAAATACAGTTTTATTCTTCTCAAGCTCTATAAACTTCAAATCCTTTGGAATTTTATAATCGAGACTGAACATAATTTAGATACAATATATTTTTTGATTCAGTATTATTTCAACTCTTTTGTATCTTTCTTTGAAGTATCTTTAGTTTTTAGAATGTTGTGAATATTGAACAAGATTTTTGAAACGTCACGATAGCTAAGCTGATCTATTCTTAAAGATTCTCCAAATTATTCATTGTTTCTTTATTTGTACAAATTGGCAGGGCATGGTTGATGCTTGTGTTAAAATATGTAACTTATTTTTAGTATATGTATAAGATCTTGTGATAAAAAAATCGTATAAAATGCCAAAAATACACATAATCACTATTTGTATAAATGCAAAGACTTAAATATATAATAGTTAAATATTGCATAACCCTTTCGTAATATATATTTGTACATTATTATGCCATTACTACAATTACATTTTTTATTTCAAGCTTCCCATGACATCATTTTATTGACATTTCTGTCAATTACATAAATAAATAAATATATGAATTTTCTAAAGAAAAATAATTGTATACAGTATTTATTTTTGATAGGCCTTACACATACATAGATGTGTAGTTGCAATTTAAGGAAAAGGATTTAATTCATTCTTTTAATACAAAAATTGACATATTTGATGTTTATTCACAAAGAAATGTACAATAGAAGTCCAATATCTCACTTTTAAAAGGATGAATTCGTTTGAAATATGTGGAATGTTTACACAAATGTAACCGTTGCTTGCCCTAAAATGGAATTGAATGATGCATCTGAATTTGTCTTAAGTTATGGTCAAAGGGGCATTTGTAGTGTTTTGTGTGATAGCTTCAGCATTTATCTTGATCTCTCAAAATAGCTTCAGCATTTATCTTGATCTCTCAAAATGGTCAGGATTTGTAGTATTTTGTGTGATAGCCCCTTTATCTTGTTATTATAACATCAACTCTTGCTTCCTTCAATCTACAAGGATGTTCCATTCGGCACAAGGTACTTTTGCAGGAAAACTATATTGTCTCAAGGATATTTCGCCTTAGTACATAAATAAATGAAGTAGTACGTTTTCCTTTTTTATTTTTGGTAGAAATTAATGTTCTCGTTGAATTATTTTTAACTAAATTAGTAATGTTAATTACCATAAAATGCATTAAATGGTTGTTTTCTCTAGGGTTAATAAAGGAATTATGCCCTAAGATTCCAATGCATGCATACTATCGAAATCTCACTATGTAATATGTTCGAAGCAGGGACAAAATAGTTGATGCAATTAGAATAGTAATGCAAAAGTACTCTGTTATCAATTATTTTTTGAATGGGCTTTATTGTCACAGACATTACATATGTATTTTGATTTAAAAAAACCTCAATGGGAACAGTAATTTCCAACAAAAAATAAATAATAATGAGGTGTAAACCGTATTTATTTATATTCATACGAGGTATTTTCAAAAAGTAAGATGACTTTTCAAATTTCGCGGGCATAGTACATTTGCTATGTTCTATTTTTTATGCTATTACACTCGCTACGAATATATATTTACTGTTTTAGCTATATAATATGCTTATTCTGTTTGTGAAAGGCATACGTTAGTAGTATTTTCCTTAGTCGGCGATTTTTTGCTATTGAAAAACATGGATCAAATTTTGTCTAAAAAATGAAAAACACTTGAGATGTTGAGAATGGCAAATGGCCGAACTTTTCTGTGTAGACAATAAAAAACAAGATACAAACGCTCCTTTTTATTAAAAGAAGATGGGATAGTGTTCTAACTCGACTATACTCAAAAACTCCTATATAGTTGATTTATGAACTCTACGAGAGGAAGAACTCAAAACTCTAACTCGACCGCATCTGACATCTTTGATTCGAATCCAACACATTGTACATATTATCGTCGTCACGTCACCTTCATATGATGAGTGTCTCAAAATAAAAAAAAACATTATTTCCAAGCTCCAGGAAATGCTCTACGCGACAAACACACGAACAGGATCGTTCACCTTGACTAACATCATGGACTCTTTCTCAGTTGGAGACACACTACTAGCCACAGAGTAGCTTTTAAGGATACTCTACTTAACTATTAATGTATTCATTTAAAAAAAAAAGTTTTTTTTTCTGTTTAAATGGCAATATAGTTTATGAAATCGTTATTTTAAACGTAAATAATTGTATCCCTAATACTATTTAATAAATGCATCATATCTATATAAAAAAATATATACTATACAACATATGGATTTATAATAATACATACGCAGGCTTTTTTTCAATTGATTTCCTATTCAAAAACAATGGTAGCTATATGTTATATACATTACGTAAATATATAACAATTTTATGACAAAGAAGAAAACAAAAAAAAATGACGCAGTGATAAAACTGATATTGTTCCAATAGCCCAAATAAAATAAAATAAAACACGAACTCTCTGGCCTCATCGTATGGATTTTTATGAGACAAACAATTATTTTTTTTCTGTTGCTAATCATAAGAAAACTATTAGCATTGTAGAGCAGAGCAGTATCCAAGTCTTTACATACATTGTCCTTGTCCTGATTTCAAAGTAAGTCTGCCTCTAGGATGGTGTACTCAAACTCAGGTTAGATAATATGTTATGGACAAATAAAATAGTTTAATAGAAACTTTGGTTCAAAATAGCTTGGATAGATAGACAAAGTTGTTCACAGTTGAGGCTATCCAGAACGCCCAAAATGACCATATCTTAGGAAATACCATTGACAGCATTCACTAGGAGCAACGCAGGATGACCAAGTGCAAGAAGCCTCCCAGTGTCATGGTCTGGGCCAGTATTATGTCAAACTCGCTTACTGTACATCTCATATGTATCACTTTATTGTATTGACTCAAAATTCGTTGGTAATAGTAAGCTAATTCTTTTTAATTATGAAATTATTATTTGGCAATAATTATTCCTGAAAATTTTAGTTTAACCAATCAACGTTCAGAGCAACACTGATTTTGAGAAAAGAGCTTGAAAAATCAACAAATGAAAACAGCGTACATTTTTATATCATTGAAGTATCCCCCGTACATTAATGATTAGGAGATGTCTGGGAATTATAATATTAATAAGTATAAAGATATAAACATTATATCTTCCAAAAGAAAAAACTATTCTATAATTTTTTTTGAATTTGTTACTAATTTTTTTGACTTTATTATATAGTTGGTTTTGTAAGTTTAAAATCACTTAAGTAACTATGGACGGCAAACAAATATAGATAAATAATTATTGTTTTTCTATTTATTCAGAAGTTTATATTATTTAATATATTCAAAAACAAGATAAAAATGGACAAAAACATACCTAGTTTTTAAATCTTTGGATACTCAGTAAATTAATTCATGAAATACGACTTTTAAAAGCTTTTATTCAATTTTGATCTTGAGTGACTTGTAACAATTAAGATTTTGTGTCTTTTCTCTTGACTACATTTTTTATGGTATTGTTTAAATGTTGATATTATTTATTCGTTTACTTCACATGAATGAATTGACTTTAAAAAAATATTTGAATACTATCAAACGAAAACAAAAGGGCCTAAATCTTATAGAGCTCTCAAATTTCAAACTTTTCAAGTAAAACGTACATTATAACACATTTGTGGCTATCAAAGGAAGTGTACCAAACATAGAAGAATATTTATATAAATGTTTGAGGATTTGTCATATTGTGCAAAAGGGGCCACATTATGTAGCTGAATATTTTCTTAAAAAAACATCTTGGAACAGTACAAGATGGATTATTACTGCTTCTACCCTTTTAAGATTGCACAACAAAAATAATATAATGGTGCTTCAAATACATTTTACAATTATTTTAAATGTCTATGGTCCTACTTTTCTTCATGGAAAATATTTTCTCACATCAAACACGGATCGAGATAATTGTTATTTTCAATAAATCAAGCAAATCAGTATCTCAACTCTGAAGAAATAAATGAAAAAATTGGTCTGATTGAAGTCAAATACCTACTTTCCACATCCAAAAAATGTCCTTGGATATCTATCGAACGTGTTAATAATAGGTTTTGTATCAAAATTTGTGGGAAAAGTAAAGTTAAGTTTTATCTAAAGTTTAGAACCTTTATTAGTTTTAAGATACTTATATTAGACCCGATATGTGATCATCAATTTTTGGCTCATTGAATGTGTAATATGCTACACACTCAATGGCTCAATAAAAATAATTTGTTGATAGGAATGGAAGATAATTTGTCAATTTTGCAAAAAAACAAACCATTCTAGCTTACTTTTATGTTGTCAGGCTATATATATGTATAAATTTCTTCTCTTATAAAGAAAGATGTATCTTTATATACAAATACTACCTATATTGAATAAGATAAGGACATATATAATTTGTTGTGAGTACTAGAAGGTACAGAGAGAAGTAAGGTTAATTGAGTTTCTTTTTCGATTCGTTTATCATACCTATAGACGTATATAGGAATGAATTGCTTTAAGAATAAAAATAATTCAATTACTTTCTTGGCAATCCACAGTTTTCTCGTTATGCTCACTTAATAGAAATTGTAATAATAACTTTGTTTATAAATCTACTAAATATTTGTAATAGCTGTAATTTTATACAAGTTTGTGACTTGTATGAGAAAATTGTACAAGTTAAAACTCAAAAATGAAATGAATAAAGTAAGTAGTGCTTGTGTTGAGAGTAGATTTGTGTGAGTCCTTATTTAGGACTGAAGACTGCAGTCCGGTCCAGCTCCTCAGTCCTGCACATCAGTCCTAAAACTGATAAATTTTGATCCTTGATGACGTCACACAACTATATCTCTTCCAATTTTTAATCAGTTATAATACTGAGAGTCAGGAGGACTGTTCCTAAGACTAAACTGGCCCGAATAAATATATCCTCCTCTCAACAATACTTGAGAGGAGGATAATTACATAACTGAATATATCATGGAAGGTGATCCCGTCACTAGGCTATTTCATTTGGAGGTTTGTTGGTACAAAACGAAATGATAATAACCTTAGATAATTGATTGGTAATTAGATATTTAGAGATGTGTAAAACATGTCCTGGAAAGCCTGAGCGGATTTTATTTTTCTTCAAAGCATTATTATGCATTTATACTAAGACAGAACATCTAAGTATAAAGTAAGAACCTAGACGTGTACTCATGAAAGACGGAGAGTAAGAATGAGGGTTTACTTGGAAGTTTCAATTGTAAGTCCTTGTCGGACTCGTAGTAGAATTAAAAATTTGAATTTTTTTCCCGAAAACTTTTTATATTTGAAATTTTAATTGTTGGGACTTCTTTCAAAAAAATTAAAATGTGAAATTTTATTTTTTTACAAAAATTTAATTTTTGTAAAATGCTCTGGATTTTTTAAATTTATTTCCAAAAAAAAAAAAGCTGTGAAATTTTTGAAATTCTTTTCAAATAATTCTTTTTTTTTTTTTTTTTTTAAGGTTACGTTTTTAAAATTTCTAGAGTGTTTCTATGTTTTACTGTAGGAAATTTGAAAGTAACATTTTTTCATATTTTATTTCAGTCATGGAACAAACCAAACGAAACAACATCCTGATTATGATCCGTACTTAAATATAGCACAGGGGCATTGCCAACCAATTGGGGTGTTCTAGCAATACTGTGCATGCAATTAGGCACAAATTCGAGGAATCTAGGTCAACTTGAAGGCTTAAAGTCCATAGTTTCGCTTGGCTATAATTTATACAATTTTTGACCCTCACTCATATGCCCCCCTAATCTCCTCGTTTGAATCCATTTGATTACAGCATAGGGATTGTTGTGGAGAGGGAAACCTATCGACTCTCCCATATGAATGTGGATCACCTGAAGGTGTCCATCATTGCAGCCTGGGACAAAATGGATGAGGCCTAAAACAAAATGACTTTCTCTGTCTTTAGAAACCATTTGGAGGCAAGTGTGGGAGCTAGTGGGAATCATATGGAACAAATTATAGCTTAATTTATTAAGTAAAATGTCAAGTTTCCATCTCTTATTGTTCTAGAGATATAAGATCAAATATTGGTCTACTAATATTTGTTAAGAACTGTTTACAAGTATTTTATTTGCAACTTGTAGGCAGTATATGTAATAACTTTCAAAGATGAAGTATATATTAACTTTAACATTAATAACATTATTTGAAACAATTGCACGTTCAAATTAAATTGGTTTCTTTTTCCATTGATTCAAGGCTTCTTTTTAGTTTTTATACATTACATAAATATATTGAATATCAAATAAATACAGTTTTTTAATCAATATATAGATATCATCATAATACTAAATTATTGAGTACATAACATATGTAAAGTTACATATGAATGATCATTCATATGTAAGACCGGAGATGAGGATCCGGAAAAGAAATCATTTGAAATAAAATATAATAATTCAATCTGTATGCTTTGCTGCTATTGTAAGTAATAAAGACATGCGTATATACTCGTACATAATAAAATAAAGTTATTTGATGTACTTTGTACAGTGATGCTCAGAGATTCTAATAATATATGTTTAAAAAAATAAACCAAGAATTAAACTTGTAAAAAACAGTTTTATAACGTGACTCAAATTTATTTATTTTCTATAATCAGTTGTACAAAGGGCCAAGGATCTTAAGGACCGGTCCGCCGAATAAATAAGGACTGACCAGGGACGTCCACAGGATTATATATATATATTTTTTGGGGGGTTTTTCGAAATTTTTTGAAAAAAAAATCAAAAGTTTCAAATATTACATTTTATTTCAAAAATCAACAGCTGCTCACAAATTTTTTCAAAAATTTACTGTTATTCATACAAAATTATTTTTTTCGGCAAAAAATTAAAAAATTCACAGCTGTTCAAAAAAAATTAATTTTTTTACCCTAATTTTCGCCTATTTTTTTTTTGTTTTCTGACCAAAAATTTTTTAGTTAAAAGCAAAAGTTCCTTAATGGTGGTGGGGGGGGGATCTAAAGCCCCTTCAGCCACCCCATATGGGGGCGCCCCTGCTGACACAAGACTACCTGTAAGTATATTTACATATAAATCTGGAAATAAAAACGAGTTCTCAATGCTGGTTGGAGTCATTTTAATTATAAGTGTAACGATTTGCTCTCAATACCTAATAATTGATGGGGTTAAAAATTTAATTACTTTTGATATATTTAAAAAAAAAAAAGACATGGCAACTATGACAATTTAAAAAATATTTTCAAGGAGAACAGCGTAGCTGTCAAGACTTTTAATTAGAGGACAGAAATACACACAAATCCAACTCTGTATCTAGTAATGATAAAGGCAGTAAATTATTCTGATGCCAAACCTTAATCCAACTCAGAGTCCAACAAGGACATACAATTATAAGTCCGCAACAAATCCTCAGGCTTATTCTTTGTCTCTCATGCACTAGTGATTCTTTTATACTTATTGTTCTCTCTTCAAGCATAAAAGAATAATGATGACAGCTTTGGTAAATCAATTATTATTTAGCAATTACAAAAAGACTGCAGCTTAATCGTTAGCATTTTTCTTTATCGAAGTTATTATTTAATTCCTACATTCAATTATATACAAAACCGGATTGAACATTTGAATGTATCCTACAGAATTTGTTGGAGAGATATAATAGTATGTCTTTGTTGTACTTAGAGTAGATTTAAAGATTGAAAATGTTTCATTCGTTTCTCGTCCTTCCCTTCGTCAAAGTTGCTATAATTTAAAACACTTTTTAAATTGTCAAAGTTACTAAGTTGATTTTCGTCTTTATTTATTTTTTTAACATTCCAAAATGTTAGCCATTTGATTAATATTCTATATATATTTATTATTGATACATATTTGTTATTTATGAACCGTCATCACAATAGATTAATCTTTTCAAAATTGAGTGTGGATTAAATTTGTATTCTTCGACGAATTACCGTCAATTTCTATCAACAAATTATTCGTAACAATCATTTAGTTGTATCGTAAATCGCACTTAAAGTAGCCAAAATTGATCGGCCAAATAAAATAATGAGAAATTGATGGAGTTTATATGAAAGGGACTATATTGCTAGGAATTAAAGGCGCATCAATCAAATAAAGCTTTTAAAATATAGTTAAAATTCTTGGGTTTTCTAAATCATCCCATAAATTTGAATATAACGCCTTAAATTTATTCAAATATGTCTATGAAATATAGGGTTGTACACGTATATGTATATGAAAAAAGTAAATTGGGATTTTCACTTTTTCTGAGTTTTTGTCGCAGATTGCCTTTAGGTTGATGCATTATTTGATACCACCATTAGGGTGTACCAAGACATATATCCTCAATTTTTTTTCTCAAATATTTGAAAAGCAAACACCCATTTTCTTTCTATTTGATTTCAGAACTCGAATATACAAAAAAAAAAAATCTCAAAAAAAGACAACGATAGTAGGTGCTCTCGAGAGCTTAAAGTCAATTTAATGACTTCATCGTTGGATGGACCGGATAATTTACATTCAAATGAAGATACCACAAAAAATACTTATAATAAATGTATTTTAACTCATTTGACTATTAGTGAATAGATGTATATCTGTTGTGAACAAGTTTGATTCGTCTTATTTGAAGTATATACAAGTCATTCAGTAAAATGTGTTTAAACTTTCCCTGTCCAACCTACTCTAAAAAAATTGTGATGTTGAGTTTATCTTTTAGAATTCATCTTTCAAACGAGTTAAAATATGTTTATGATGTATACTTTTTGTGAAATCTTCATCTGAATGTTAGTTTTTTGGTCCACCCTACGATCAAGTCAACAGATTGACTTTAAGCTCTCGTAAGCACCTCTTATCATTGTATTAAATAACTTTTTTTTTTTTTTTTTTTGCATATTTGAGTAGCTGAAGATCAAATATATTTTTTTTAAATGCATTTTTGAAACAAACTTTTGGTTTTATGGGTACCTTAACCACTATGCTATTACAATTCCTCTTTAAATGTATTACAACGTTATCCTATTGAGTCCAAGTTTCTTTTCCTTACAAATTATCCGGGCTCATTGGCGTCCACAGATGTTGGGCTAAAAAGCTAGTAGCCCACCTCCCAAATTAATAAATTTTTGCTTTTTACAAGAATTTTTTCCCCTTAATATTAATATTTGCATTTTATTTCCAAAAAAGGTTATAGTTTCATTTTTTTTAAAACTATATTTCTAAACAATAAATTATAGATTTTTGAAATTTTTTTCAAAAATTTATTTTTTGATATTTTTTTGGAAACAAAAGTGGATTATTAAAATTTTTCTTAAAAAATGTAATAATTTAAATTTAATTTTGAAATTTGTTTCCAGAAAATTTAATGTTCTGTGAATAGCTATAAATTTTTTGAATATTTTTTCCCAGAATTTCAATACTTGAAATAATTTTTTTAACTATTTTTCAAAAATTTAATTTTTTTTGTGACTAGTTTTGATTTTTTTTTTCAATTTGCAATTTTTTCCTCAAGGTTTCATTTTTTTGTCAATAACTATAGATTTCGGAAAAATTTTCCAAAAAATTTAATATTTGAAATTTTTCCAAAAATTGAATTTTCTGTGAATAGCTAAGAATTTTTTTTCTAAAAATTTAATTTTCTGTGAATATGGCAAGAAATTCAATATTTTAAATTAATTTTTAAATTTCTTTCAAAAACATTTAATTTTTATGATCAGCTAATTTTAATTTTTCGATTTTATCAATGTAATTCCAAAAACAAGGCCCTTAAAATAGAATCCTCCTAACCCCCGTGGTAATATTTTTAGTATTGTTATAGTTGAAAGATTAAAAATACGTATTTTTTAAATAAAATAAGTGAGTGTTAGTCTTTACCTGCAGGTCTTATGTGATAAATACAAGGAGCCTCCGAGGGCCCCAACTCATTAGACGCAGAGCATGTAACCGTCCCGTAGTCCAAAGCCGTCTTTGGTGAATAGACTAAGTGACTTGTAAGCCCTGTACTTTTATATCTTGAGCTGGGGAAGTCCACGGCGTCACTGGATGTGTTGAGGCTCCAATGGAAACGAATGTTTTTTATGGGATTCGCTTTGACGGTACAAGAGAGCTCTACGTTCTCATGGAGCGCTACACTTGTTATGCTAGGATCCGTTGAGCACACAGGGGAAGCTATAAAACAAATAGGTATTGGTTGTCACGGATTGTTTTTTTGTTAGTTGATAGGTCAGGAGCGTCCACAGGGGATGAGTTAGAGTCACTGTAGCACCCCTCCCCGGAATCAGAAAATAATTTTCTTTTATTAAAATGTAATGTTTGATTATATTCTTCATAAAATTTAATTTAATTTTTTAAATATTTTTTTCCAAATTTTTGAAAAAAAAAAAAAAAAAAAATTAAGTTTTGAAATTTTTTTACAAAAAATTTTTATATTTCAAATTTAATTTTAAAACTTTTTTCCAAAAAATTGAATTTTGTGTGTTCAGCTGTGGAATTTTTTATTTTTGAAAAAATTTAATTATTCAAATTTTCTTACACAAAATTTAATGGATTTAATTTAAAAAAAATTCAACACCAAGCCTCATAAAAAAATATATATATAATCCTGCGGACGCCCCTGTTGGTGCATGCAACACGTTATCTTTGTACAAATAGTTATTTATAAAATAAAAGGAACACATTAAATCAAATTCATCTCCTTGGTGGTAATATATTTTAATACGAGTATAATGATTCTTATTAGTACGTACAAGAGACTGGAATATTATGGCCGCACACTATTTATAACTATTATTCACAGATAATGTTTAGTACGAAAGCTTTGTATCATTTCTCATTGAAGTTATAATTGATATTTTCAAGCATATATAAATATTTTAAAGCAGACTGACAAAACAACAAATTACATATTGTGTGACATAAAAGTGATCTTCATTAAGATCAACGTTAAGATTTTTATGCATTGCTATTTAAATCAGTTTAAATATTTAATATCCTACATAGTATTAAAATAATTTATGTGATGTATGTCCCTCTTAGAAAAACAATGATAAAAATGCATTTATTTAAAAAAACAAAAAAAACAGAGATAGATACCGACTTTAAACATAAAATAAAAGTAGTTTATAATTTTTTTTTAGTTACGTACGTCAGGCCATCTTTAACTCAGATCAGATTCCTGCGCTCTGGAAGGAAGTTTTTTTAAGGAATGGATTGTATATTCGAAAATGCACCAAAAAAAAAAAATATAAATCCAAAAAAAACAAATTATTGCACTAACAGAACGTGCATTAAATACGAATTAAAAAAGGGAATTCGGAAGAAGATGAGTGAGTCAATCTTAGTACGTATCTTCAATCTTCATTATATTTATGGTTGAAGAAAGAAAATGGCAAGTTTGCATTGTCAATGACAATAAATAAATCAAAGAGTCAAACATTTAAAAAAATAGTTTATATTTACCAAAATCAGTATTTTCACGTGGTGAATTAAATGTTGCTTTTTCAAGAGTGTCAAAAGGGATGCACGTTTCATTGTATTTACATCAAATGGACAGAAAACAACGAAAAATGTTGTATACAAGGAAGTTTTACAATAGAAACTTAACTATTATAGAATTATAGTTGAGAGTAGATGGTTTTAGTTTAGAATTTCAACATAAGCAAGCTATATATAAATAAAATCTTAATTGGCTATCTTTAAGATAGTGTGCTCGTGCTAGTGTCTTTGAATATTTGATTTATTAGAACTTTTGTTTTTGCTAACAATGCTCATGTTCAGTTAGATCAGTGTTTTTCAAAGTCGGTTCTGCGGCATACTCAAAATATACATATGTTTTGACATTTAATTAAATACTATAGTAGGTCTGTTCTTTTAAAGGAAAGGTTTAGTGAAGAAAATATATTCAAATTGAACTATTGTTTTCTCATCTTTCATATTATTGTCAAAAATCATTGCTTATTCTCTCTTCTTCTTCTTTTATCTTCAATAAACCTTCAAATGTCCTTTAAAAAAGTGTGCAAAAATAAACAGCAACATGCAAAAAGATTAATTGAAAATAATTTATGGTCTTTATTTCTGTATATTTTGTTATTCAAAAATTTCGTTCTTGGAAAGATGCTATTTTAATTCCTCCAGTACCTTGAAGGCCAAACAAAAATGTTATTAAAACCATCTTTAAGAGCCTTAAAGACCAGTATGAAAAATTTAAATCCAGTCACTGGTTTGGCCGTAATTCAAGGATACACAGACTTAAATACATTCGCATAAAATATAGGGATATATAAAGTGAAGTAATAAATTCTGAGAGTTTTTCGTTGGATGTCTTTAATGACCTGTATCTCACAATTTATACAATGCATGAAAAAAAGCTTGAAGTATGGTTAAAAAATGTTCATTTTTATGTTTTGTGTTTGGAGAAGACAGTTTGTCTGTTACAACGTTCCAAAATAGATGTAAAAAGAAGAAGAAACAAAACACGATATCAGTATCACTACGAGCAATGTGAAAATAAGGAGCAGACGTGAAAAAAATTACTAATGTTTATGGACCCAATACAGTAATGAATGCAAAAGTAATGCATTGTTTCCAACAATTACATTCTGGTAATATGGACGCCGAAAATGAGGCATGCTCTGGTAGGCCAATCATCGAAAATGTCGATAAAATAATAGAAATCGTCGAGTTGGACAACAAGAAATATACATGTTTGATTCTGTAATGAGCCCACTACACAGTACATATGAGCCTTTGCCCACCAGATCTGAGTCGGTACCAAAGGTCGTTAGAGTAGATACTAGCAGGCAAAACTTTGACATAGATACAACGACAATTACATTTATTTTATACAAGATTAGGTTTTAGGCACAAAAAAATTATTTTTTTGTTAATACTTATGGATTTTGTAATTTTTTTCCAAAAAAAAAGAAGTAACATTTCATATTTTTTTCTATAAAGTTTCATTTTTTGATCAAAGCTATATTTTTTTAACCTTTTTTGAAAGAAATCCCAAAAAACAAGCCTCTTAAAATAAAATCCTCGTGAGGCCCTGCGAACATTCTTAGTATTGTTATGTTTTGTGAACAACTGTGGATATTTGAAATTGTTTTCTACAAAATTCCAAAAACAAATTTGCACCCTCTCAAATATCCTAGTGAACGGACGCCCCTGATGCCTCTAATTGAGGTCCTAAACACATCTTCCAAACATGAATAGAATATATTACTATTAATAAAGTATCATTGACATATAAATTACTTGTTTCGATGTCTTTATTTATAAATAGTTAACAAATAAGGAGCTTATTATTATTTTAACATAAGTAGCATTTAAACTAATTTGTGCAGGTCTTAGCTTAAGTATTCTTATTGAAAATAAAACCAAGGAGAACTTTATTTATTATAAATGCATGGGGGGGGAATAAATAAAAGTTAAGCTTACCTAGAAACATGTTATAAATATACATTTTATGTTACATTAAATAGACTGTCCCATTTTTGCCATTATATTACCCTTACACAAATACCTTTTCGGCTTGGAACAATTAAAAACTGACTTGAGAAAAGTATAAGGCTTCTCATTTTAATTTAAATAATGAGATGGATGCGTCATAATTAACTTGGTGACAGTCTTTATTTAGGGTCAAAGACCGCTGTCCAGGCCAGCCCACTTGTGGTTCCTTAAGTTAGCTAACATCCATCATATGTGACGTCATGAAAGGGTTTCCTTTTTTTAAAATTACTCTCATACTGTGTGGTCACCATTGGCATCTGAACACTTACTTATTCAATCATTTATGAAGTTTGAGTGATTGATCGATGAATTTCCATTCGCGCACTCCAAGCAGTTGAGCGTCTCAAGAATCATTGTCTATGCTATCAGCAAGTTCAAACGTTGGAGAGGAACAAGGATTCTATCAAAATGGCCAAACTGGATATGGACAAGTTAAAAAAAATAGTTCAGGCCAATCCCTTCAAGTCCATGAGGGATCATGCAAGAGATCTTAGGTTTTCACACCAGACTTCCCAGATAGCTATCGAAATAGTAGGTGAAAAGAACTTTGTGAGAGTGGAAAGGTCATTTTCGACTTCAGCAATTGCACAATCTTTTGAATGAGTCTTTAGAGCTCTATTTATAGTTATTTTTGTTGAAATTCTATTGTTAATTAATAAATCATATCTTGTTGAAGTTGGAAATTCTAAGTGCTCAGATTTTAATGGACCCCTCACTATATTACAGAATCAATTATATTTTATAATGCATTATAACGAAAAAAGGAATATTTTTTACAAGAAATGTGCAGTTTTATTAATATATATGTCATATATTTTATTTGAGTTAATATATCATCGATATTTTCTTAGAGTTATTATATCATCGATATTTTCTTACAAAATGAAAGATACTGGTAGTAAGGACTGACGATCCTCAGGACCAATCCCTTGGGCGGACGTTCTTAGGGAGATGTTCTAAGTCTGGACTGGACAACAGTCGTCGTAATTGTCCATTTTTAATTATATTGTTCCGTCTCAAATATTGTATTTTGGATATTTTTAAGTTTTTGGTTTATTATGAGTACAATCTTATTGTGACCTGATTTTTAATCATTTCAGGGTCTATGATGTGCTCAATGACTTGTAGTTGCTCTAATTTAAAAAAGAGAATATTCTTACTGTTATGATTTCATTAAGTGTTATATTTTGCTATGTTATGCGTGAAAAAAATATGGAAAATGCAAATCATTGGGTAATTTTAGACCCACTACAGCAGAGATATCTAACTTTTTAATATAATGGGCCTCATTGCAGTTGGCTAAAGAACCTATTTAATTAATTTTCATAATGGCTACATAGAACAATAATATTATAAACAATTTTATGAAGTTTGAGTGATTGATCGATGAATTTCCATTCGCGCACTCCAAGCAGTTGAGCGTCTCAAGAATCACTGTCTATGCTATCAGCAAGTTCAAACGTTGGAGAGGAACAAGGATTCTATCAAAATGGCCAAACTGGATATGGAAAAGTTAAAAAATTTAGGCCAAATATACACGGCCAAGAAAAAGTTTGGAAAAACGACTTCTTCGTAATTTTCATCAATTTTTATGAATTTATCATTATTTTTTACTTTAACCCAATGAAAATTATTATGAAGATATTGAAATATCCATGAAATATTTTTTAATTATTCTTCTGTAAAAATCCTGCTGTTTTGGTCAGGCTTAATTTTACATCTAATTTTTCTCTCTGGCAAGTATAAGAAATTGGCAGTCAATTCCTTCAGAATAGTTTTCATTCCATCTCCGGAAGATGCAAGTAATTCCTTGTGGACAGATATTAATTGGAAGGAAGTATTTCCTTCAATAAGACAACGATCCAAAAAATACATCCAAGCTCAACTATAACATCTTGGAAAAGTAAGAAGCCTCTCACATCTTATCTATTATAAAATAACCAGCTCAACTTCTTTAAAATTTCGGGAAGAGTCCCCTACAAATAAGAATGAGTTGTGAAACATTTTAAAGAATGCATGGAATGATATCAAACCTACCTATCTTGAAAAACTAACAGCAAAAATATGTCAAAAGTCTTAAAGTAAAGACAGGATTTTTTGATGAAGCTTAAATTTAAATAAAAATACATTGATTTTGTAGAAAAAAAAAAATGTTTATGCCCATATTGAACCTTCCTTTTTCTTCATTTTAATAGATCAATTACTGTGTTACCTGAGGAAAAAGTCATTGGTAGATAGAAAAATAAGTGAAATTCCCTTTTTTCTCAAAAAATTTCTAACAAGTGTAAAAAAAGGCCAAATTTAATCTTTCAATACCGATTTGAATACCCTGCTAGAGTTTCAGAAAATACGAGATGACGTCAAATGATTTTTAATGATTCTACGCTGCAGTACCTCGGACTTTGATGAAATTTTTGTAATTTTGCGTAGAAGTACTTTTTGAGCACATTAAGGAGGCCACGGGTTGGACATCCCTCCCATACACTATTTAAAACAAGTTGCAGCGTAATTTTACAGATAAAGTGAATAATAAAATTTCCTGAAGTCAGTTTTACCATGTTAGTTTTTGTGGATGTTTGACAGACCGACAATGCTTACGGTTTCCACTTCTACGTATAATATCTAATATAAAGTGCTGCGAATATGTTATGAGGAAAAAATTCCAAGAGGTGAAATTACGAGAGGCAAAAACGACAGCCTAATGTATCATATCTAAATATACCTATAATATTTTTTTGATCACATTAAGAAAATATATCACGATTAATTTTATCTCTTATATGGATAATCTGTGTTTTTCATTCCTGTTTTTTCTAAAGTACGAGTATATTCCTCTATTACATAAATTAATAAATATATTGAATCCCAAAAAAAAAAAAAATTACTTGAATCAATAACTCATTTTTTTATCCTAATAAAAAAATAGTAAACGCACTTCTATAAAAAGGCATTTAATTATGATTGAAACGTCTTTCAATGAGTTCCTTTGTTCCTTTTATTCGTTTATTTCTTTGATTATATATTATTTCTATTTCTTTTTTTAGATGTACATAGGGCTACTCCTAAGGAAGGTAAAACATTAATAAATTACTTACATTTAACATTTAGAATCAGTGGCTTGGAGGCAGACTTTCCTATTTGATTCTCGGCTTCACAACTATATACTCCAGACTTGGACTCATCCACTGTTTTAAGTATTAGAGTGTCATCCGTTATAAATATGGTTTTGTCATTCTTTGGGATTTGTAGAGGACTTCTCTGTAATTGGAATGAAAGAAATTGATTATGTAGGTGTGCACAAAATTGCAAATTGTATATTTGTAATACAAGCAGGAGTACCGCCATTGCCAAAAGTTATTAATGTCGACCAACGGATAAAACAAAAAAAATGCCTATAAGCTATGACCTAATAGTTTCGAACATTAGTCAAGGAACAGGGGTAAATTACCCACAAATGGGGTAATTTTGTCAACTTTGTGGGTAATACGAGTGGTCATTATTTCTATGATTTTCATTTCCTAGTAATAAATAAAATAAACAAAAAAACATTCTGTGTTGAAGGGACTGTAACCTCCCCCTTCCCCCAATTTAAGGAAGTTTTGCATTCTACTAAAAAAACTAATATTTGAAAAGAATTTAATTTTCTTTGAATATCTATATGAATTTTCGAAATTTTCCTCCAAAACATTTAATGTTTGAAATTTAGTTTTGAAATTTTTTGTCAGAAAAATTTAATTTTTTGAGAATACCTATGAATTTTTGAAATTTTTTTTCGAAAAATTTTTGTCTTTGTGAATAACTGTGGATTTTGAAATTTTTTTCCAAAATGTAATACTTGAAATTAAAATTTTGGTTTTTTTTTCCCAAAAAATATAATACCTGAAATTTAAATTTTGAAATTTGTATCCAAAAAATTTACATTTTTGTCAACAGCTGTGCACTTCTGATTTTTTCTTACAAAAAAATTTAATTTTTTGGGAATTTTTTTGTTAATTTGTATATTGAAAAGTTAAATTTTTTGGAAAAATATTTCAAAAATCCATTGTTGTACGTAGAAAATTACATTTTTTAAGACAAAAAAAAGCATATATTAAATTTTTGGGAGAAAAAATTCAAAAAATTCGCTGCTATTTATAGAAAATCAAATTTCAAATATTAAATTTTCTGGTAAAATTAAAAGTTCCTTAATTTGGAGAGGGGAGCTAGAGCCCCTCTCCCTGCAGACGCCCCTGATGAGAGATACGCATAGGGGTGTCTTCATCAAGGAACACAAAAAAAAGGGGGGTGGAGTAATGAACATTATACTTCCAAGAACAATAATAATAAGCAAAATGTACTATAATAATAATCCTAAAACAAAGTTTTATCTTTTCAGACAAACCCTCTTCAGGGAATACAACTGTTATATTCTCTTTTTTCTTTATTTTAAAAAAAAGGAGATAAAATCTCAAGAGAGGGAAAATAAAATGAAGAAAATGCTTAACCCTTTCTGCCAAAAAACATTTATTTATTGAATATATGAAAAAATAAAATTGCTTCTACGTACACTATAGTTAATATATGTAAACAGACATTTACGTTGCTAGCCAGCCAGTCAGCCAGTATTTCATATATTCGTTTTATATAAAAATATGAATGGAAAAAGGAGGTCCTTACTAGTTAGAGTCATTATGTTTATTAGTGTTAGGATTCGGTCCAAAAACCTTACAATTATTGTTTTAAATTTTAAACACTTTTGATATATACAGGGTAGGGCAAGAAAATGTGGATTCGAGAGATGGATAATACATTTTATAATTCAATAATAGGTACACAAAAAATATTAACAAAACATGTAGACAAGGTTTATGCAGAATTTTTTTTCTCACTCAAATTGGCCACCTTCATTATCAATCACAGACTTAACACGTCGCCTGAAGGCCATGCAGGAGTTGATGACAAACTCTCTCGACAAGTTGTCCACTGGAGCCACTATGGAGGACTTCAGTGAGTCCACATTTGTTAATGAGGCCCTCTTGGTTTCCCACTCATAAGTGTCCCATATAGAAAAGTCAAGTGGGTTCAAATCTGGTGAGTAAGGGTACAATATCTTTTTATACCAGAATCGAGCCATGTTATCTGCACATAACTTTTGGCACTTGGCAGACGTATGAGAGGGGATGTGTCTTGAGTCCACACGTAGTTACCTTCTGGGTATTAGGTCTTCAGCCATTACAAGATGCTGTACCTAAGCACCTTATTGTGGACCTCCTGCCCTTTTTTCTGTACAGGCTTGAAAAAGAAAAAAGGTATCTTGTTTCTATCATAGACACCAACAATGAGGATCATTTTCTTCTGAAGTAATTGGTGTGGTGTATCCCTTGGACCTCTTCTTTTGTTTGTGCAAGCCAGAAGTCGTTCCGGCGGTTGTGGAATTAATCAGCTTTGAAAATGTTATTGTACAAGAAAATTTTCACAATTGACCAGTTTGACGGTGTAAATAAAAGAGGGAAGGTGTGGTGTAGATTATGAATCCAGGACCGCTACTAAGCTCGTCGGTGCCCTATAATATCATAACTTAAAACATCTTACGCTAGGGGTTTCCAAACTTTAGTATGCCAGGACACCCAACATACATTTTTAGTTGAGGTCCCCTTTATACAAAACATGAGTACAATGTATGTGTAGACTGAAATCAATCCT
Source organism: Lepeophtheirus salmonis (assembly GCF_016086655.4). Lineage (NCBI taxonomy): Eukaryota > Metazoa > Arthropoda > Copepoda > Siphonostomatoida > Caligidae > Lepeophtheirus > Lepeophtheirus salmonis. The sequence goes on from NC_092584.1 coordinate 13,635,226, forward strand.
CAACTCTCTATCTAGCCTCCTATCACGGCCTCCACTTGAAAAAAACTATTGTCTTTAAAACCCTTAGCTTTAGGGCCCCGCTGGAACTTGGGACACTACTCACTCTGCGTATAAGTTAACTGTGGCCCTGATTGTATCTAATATCATTTCATGAGCCCGAATGTATTAGCGAAGCCCCTTGTTTTAAGTGGCTGTTACCAAATTGAGTAGTATAAAAAAGAACCAAACCCGTTAGAGCTGAATCGAGACCCAAAACCAGTAGAACTGTTGAGCCTGGCACAACCTTGAGCATTTTTCATGACAATTGTACTCTTGATATGTAGCGAACGAGTGGGATATTATATCTAAAAAATAATAGTACAAGATAATTGAAAAGCAAGAAAGCACAAAAATAAGAAGTACTCAGTTCACCCCTACTCACCATTGATGCGTTTAATTTACATATTAAGTACATAATAAAATCTCAACTTGAGAGTTTCATCTAGTATAATTTTAAAGTTTTTTTTCCCTCTCCAACTTATGAGTCACAGAATGGGGTCAGGGAAGTTTTAAAGTTGTTATTAATGATACAAAAATTATGTATTTAGGACAAGATCTGATCCTTATTGAAAGTAGCAAACTTTAATTTATAAAGATATATAAAAAGGGTTCAGAATCCGTTACTTATAAAGTATTATTCCAAATTATTAGCTGTTCCTTTCTGTTTAAAAATGACGCTTCAGTTTTCAAAAAGAAACTAAGATAAAAGTTTTAAACTAAAACATAACGACTTTAAATCTATTATGTCTTTTCGTCATTTGGTTATTGAAAAAACATACAAATAATAAAATAATTATGATCCAAAGAGCTGATCAATAAATACAAGTCATTTTAAAGGTGGAAAAGTACTCATAATTTGCATCTCTTCTCACCATTTGGTTATTTAAAAAAAAACTCCCTTCAAATTCAAAATGGAGTAAAACAGCTGCCCACAAAATCAATGGATCCATTTCGAAGAGTAGGGGATAACTCACTTATAATTTTGCATTTCTTTTCGCCAAATAATTATGCAAATAACTCAAAATCTCACATAGAATTCAAAATGAAGAGAACAGCTCACGAATATGTCATTTTTAATTTGAGGAAAATAACTTATAGGCTTGCATCCCTTTCGGCCATGTGTTTATTAAAATAAAAACTTAAAAGAAAGACATTAATCAAGATCCCGGCTAAAATTCAAAATGGCGAAAGTATTATGATTAATTTCCGCCCCCTCTTTTTCCTTGGGGATTTATTGTACAAAAGCAAATAAATTCATTAAATACATATTATATTTGTACAAACGGAACGTATAAAATTATGAGATTACATCTACTAGTACGGAGTGCCCTTCCCATAAATTAGAAATGCAATTTTCTCTTTATCTATATTAGGGTACAACATATTTACATAATGTCCATAATTTGATTACCTTTGAAATAGTTTGCAATTTATGAAGGCCTATTTTTTATTTATCATGAAGGTATTATCATCAATTCCTTTTATTTTCTACGAAAATAGCAATAGTAGAAAAATAAAATAAATAAATAAAGAAAAAAGTTATTTCATATTATCCCTCTATTTTCTGTTTTGTAATTTTGTTTCGTTTTAAGAGAAATTCTTAAATGAGTATTTATGATATTCTTTACTACATATTATTGGGAAATAGAGTTCCCCATTTTTTTTTTTTTCCTTTTCTACCCTTCAGCTCTTTTTTTTCTCAATACTTTTAGGAAACACATCTACAGGGTGGTTCTGAATTAGTAGATTTGTAAAAAAATATGACCTCTTGTTATGTAAAAAAGAAGAAGAATCCTACCAACTTTAAGAATACTTATGACGAGTGCAGCATAGCTGATATGACATTTTATTAGATTAGAAGGTACGTTGGATATTTGTGACACAAAAAAGATTTTTTTAAGCACTATTTCCTCTCACACCATTTATCAGATAAAAAAAAAACAGATGTAAAAAGATTGATGGATTTTGATTTATTTTATTGTATAAAATCACCTCCAGCCTCAATTATAGCCCCTATACGAGGCCTTTGTCACTTGGTCCCTTGATAAGTCCTGAAATTCCTTATTGATTTGACTTAATAGATCGTCTTTGTTGTTGCTGGGGGTTTGGTTGTTCTCTAGTTCGATCGTCCCCACGCACACAAACATAATTCATTGGATTAAGATCCAGCAATTTTGGGAGACCAAAGTTTGGGGAGATGAAGTCGTCAAAATTGTCTTGGAACCAACTTTTTTTCTAGGTGTGACGGAATTTAGCCCTGTTGTCATTAGCTGCCTAAGTGCTTGGCGTCGTTTTCCCCAAGAAAGGGTGCCAAAGTGGCGTCATAGATAGCTTAAATACTAACTAGAATAGATACTAAGTTAATAAGAGTATCTGAGTACAAATGTGGGGCACTAATACTTATGCGAATGATTGTATATTAACTTTACACAAATCAAAATGAAAATTTTAGTAGTTTTATAAAAAAAGTCTTCAAATTTATGATCTATTCCCTGTAAAAAAATATGAAGTCTTTGTATATTTGAATTTTAAAAAAAATATTGAAAATGATCTAACTATCTGAAACAACCTTGGTGTGTGAAAATATTCTGATCGTGTAACTTTGCAGCATTCTTCCACTTCATTTGCAGTGAGGGCTGGATAGAACTAAAAAAACCTTATACAAATTAATTTAATTGAACAAACATTCTGAAACACCCTGTATACATAAAGAACAAATTGAAAAAGAAACAGGGTGAGAAAGCCCGATAAAAAAAGTACAAAATACCTCTACTTAATAATTGAAATAGAAACGGATAATCCCAATTTCAATTTTATTATAATTCTTCTTGGCAAGCAAATTCATTGGAACCTAATTATCCCCCCCTCCGTTCCATTACGTGATTTTATATTCTATGTACGGATTACACACATATTATTATGTTATATTTGTGACATTTAAGAGGAAGCGTGAGATTCAGCCATTGCATCGGTATTGTTTTTTTCATGTATGTAGAAAAGGTATAAAAGAACTTAGTCCCTGAGTCAAATCCATCAATATCCATTGAATCCTTCTACTCATTTTGTTCAATACAACTACAAAGTAATCAACTACTCATCAACATGTCAGGTAGCTGCTTTTATCCTCTAATCTTGTCCTGTCATTATTTGTAGGAAATTCGTTGGAAATATTTGATCCCTTGCCGATTTTGCAAGTTTGCACACACATAAAGGTTTTCTATCAAATTGAAGTCTCGAGACTAGGTAGGCCAATGTTTCTTCTTCAGGCACTCTTTTGCTACTTTGGACGTGTGTTTTGGGGCATTGTTGAGTTTAAAGATCCATTCACCATCTATTTTCGGTGCCCTGCCATGAGAGAAGGAAGTTGTCCTCCAAAATTTCCAGTGGGCATGGCCCAGTAAACCCTCTACGTGATGCAGTGTAGTCATCCTTAGCATTTAAGCTCTGAAAACCACCTAAATCTTAAAGTTTCCATCATAATTTTTCTCAGCATCTATTTATTCAACCCATACATTGAAACAAAACTGCATTTGACCCCTTACTGATGTTATAGATTCTGGGGGATTGAGGTATGGTGAAGCCACTCCATGAACTTAATCAACCACTCTTTTTTGGCTTTGGTAGTATGTTTGAAGTCTTTGTTGTACTGGGATACCCAAAACACGATAAATATCAGTGTCTTTTCCTGACAAATAGAGAATATCAACCAAGATTTCGAGTTCATGTGACCATGTCCATATTCCCTTCCATGCCACAAAGTTTTCTTTTCCCTGTATCAGAGAAACACAAAACATAATGTTTCTACCCTCATGCTTGACACTTGGGTCGTTAAACTTTTCGTTCTTCAAACACTTTTTTTTTGTGTTAATATTTTGTTTCCCACTGTTAAAATAAACCTACCAGTAAAATTATAGACCGTACTTTTGTTTGTCAGTGAGCAAAATTACGAAATCCGCAATAGGTCAAAATCTTATTGTGTCCCCGGTATACTAATTAAGTTGAGCATTCGGTGATTTTTAATACAAGAGGACACTTGACCTATGAGGTTTAATATTACAAAAATCCATGAATTTAAGAATAAAATAATATTTATTCTTATTTTTTGGTTCTTGTTTTGTTCACGGTATTTTTGTTTATTTTATTCAAATTTCATATTTTTTTGATAATAAATAATTATTAATTGATACAAAATTATACAGCTGGACGATTAAAAAGCCCGTCATTTTGTCCTATCTAATAGTAACATGAACCAGTTATGTCTAAGCTTTGCACTTTATAGTACAAATGTGAATATTGATTTTTAAAACAAAGGATTCGATATGACTTTTTTTTTGAAAAAAAAATCCAGATTCAATTTCAAAGAAAGAGTTTTAAAGGTCCTGGATATTTATCTTTGCCTTAGTCCTTACTCACGCTAAAACCATCACTATGTACAATATATAAATATAACCTTTTTATTTCTTTAGATCCTTGTGAAGAATGTACCTGTGGAAAGGACTGCGAATCCTGCGTTTGTAAGACTTGTGAATGCAAGGGGGACAAAACCAAAAAACCAGAATGATGCTTCAACTACTTATGATGATATAAATTACAATCATACTTTATGTGAAAATATTTTTTGTTTTTGCTACTAATATAATAATACATTATACGGCTTTTATTCTTTTAAAAGAATAGTATTGATTTTTTTCAGTCATTGAATTGAAAATAGTATGGAATTAGTAGATTGGAAAATTCTGTTAATTTTCAGTTTGAAAAATTAATAATGTTTCGGGTAGAAGCAGCCTAGAATTTATATTAGATTCGCTATATGAAGCTACTGAGTTGTGCATATTTTTTGAGACTAAACCATGACGTATAATTTCTTATAGATTGAGTAAATAAATAAAAAATATTCACATATTATTATGATATTAAGGAAAATTAACTTTCCGTTTGTGTATTCAGCAAAACAACTTCCAGATGGCGGAATTCACAGCAGGAGCTTATGATAGATGGCTTTGACAAGACAGTCCACTACTCATTGGAAAACTTTTTTAAGGCTTCAACATTTGGGTGTCGGATTTTCCAAGACTGGGACTTTACTTGCCACCTGATATTATTATCTAGGGCACTCTGTTTAAATGATAAGGGAGGCTAAAAATTATTGTTTCTGAATTCACAAATGTATCAAAAACCAACAATTCCTGGACAATTTTGCCTATCAAAAGTCAAATCTATACACCTTGGAAACTTGCCTAGGAGAGCCATATTTGTCCGTAATAACTGCTTTTGGAGACATTCCGGTGTCAAGAAACGTTGCAATCTTTCGTTTTTGTACGTGATGATGTTGTGATCAGAGGGTCTCATTCGTGGTAGTGTTATTATTTGTTTAATACCCAGGGTGTGGAAGCTTTACATTCGGAGATTTTAATAACATTGTAGTTAGTACGTCTATGATAAAAAGTAACGAGGTCAAGACTTTTGATTTTGCATAGATAGTTGTCGTCATCTCACATATGCAAAAGAAAAATCGACACAAAACTTTTAAATTTCAAATTATTTATTTTTTCAACAAAAAAAAAATTATTCAAATATTAAATTTTTTCTAGAAAAATTCCCCAAATCCATAACTATCAACCTAAAATTAAATTTTTATAGAAAACAAATTTAAAAAATAAAATAAAATTTCGAATATTCCCTTTTTTTGAAAAAATGTATAATATTAAATTTACTTCAACTTCTGCAGACGCTCTTGCCTATTTCAACTATATCTAGGCAGAAATTAAACCAATGTCAATCCTTAATTCTATTCTGTGTCTAACAAGGACTTGAGATGGGTTACCACATTTATAATACATTTTTTTTTAAAAACTTTGTATACTAGAGATAATCTTCAGCCTCAAGAGTTCTCCTTTTCAAAATAAAGAGATTCTGTGATTTAAAATGTTCATTGTTAAGAGGAAAGAAAAATACATATGTAGATGAATTAAGATTTGAAAGACAGATAATTATTAACGTTGTATTTTTTTCTCTCCCTAAACATATTCAATCACAGAGTCTCTTTCTTTAGAAAGGGATAATCGTCGCGGTTTGAAGATTATAATATGCAAAGTTCTTAAAAAATAATTTCTGTATACACAATTGCTAAACACATCCATATTCATTTACACATATAACCCCCATAACAAATCCCATGGGTTATATATACTCCGTTTCTCATAAGTATATCTACCGAGTGGTCCGTCAAATTCTGCACACTTTGAAATTTAAGTTTCAACAAGATATAATCTAATAATTAAGAATATAATTCCAACAAAATGAATACTATAAATAGATGTGTGGTAATGCTCTCTTAATAATGAATGTAGCCGCCCTTGGCGGCAATGATGGCTTCCAGGCGACAGTGGAACCCCTGGCACCCACTGTTGATGGCGTCCAAGTTCTGGTTGACAGTGGCTTTGATGACCTTAGTGTTTGGATGACGCACACTGCAGGCATTCTCCTCGACATCCACCCAAAGGGTGTAGTCAAGGGGGTTAGTATTAGGATTGTAGGGGCCAAAAGGGTAAAAAAAAGTAGTTCAAAATAACTCAAAAGATGCCTTTACACCCTCACAAGTCTCTTTCAATCCACTTTTTATAGTTCTCTAGATAGTCTGGCGTGAAACACCGAGATCTCTCGCATGGGCTCGCATGGATTTGAGGGGATTGGCCTGGACTGTTTTCTGTAACTTCTCCCGGTCCAGTTTGGCCTTTTTGATAGATCACTTCTTCCTTTACAACGTTTCCTACTAGTTGAAGGCATATACATTGGTCCTGGGTCCATCTGCTTGGAGTGTGCGAATGGAAATTCGTCGATCAAGTTCAAATATCATTTTTTCGACTTGTATCTAAGCTAGAGAGCTCAAATTTGTTTTGTTTTGTAACGAACTGCTTATGGTTTTAAGTTATCAAAATATGAATTAATTTCAAATACATGCCCCTTCATTAATTATTGAATTGTTAAGTTTTCAGATTTTACTTGACCCCCCCCCGGTAGTTACTAATATCATCATAAATATGTTCTCTACTCCATTGTAAAAGACGAGTTATAACAGCTTTAGCAGATACATATAAAACGCAATCCAGTTTTTTTAAAACCAATTTAGTAGTTTCAACTAAAAATATTCCTTGCTCAAAATGCTTAGAATTTACAACAATGAAATTAGCTTCACACTCTCCTCAGACTCCTCAGATGGAAATCGTGACTCTATGGATAAAGTATACAGATAGTTAAATACTCGTACCCTATACCGAGTTAGGATATACGAGGACTCTTTGTAAAGAATATCCATATCAGTGATTACTGATTACTACTCCATCAATCAAATGTGACATTAGTATTATTATTTTTATTTTTTTTACTTTCTGATTAAAAAAGATTTCTTGGTAGTGTACTTATTCAATCAAGCAATATTATTTTTTTCCTTTAAAAGAAATTGAAGAGACGTATTTATTTATTATTCTTGATTAAATGTATTTGAATGACAATATTATAGAAATACTTGTGTAGACTGCAAGTGTGATGATACCTTTCTTATTTCATAAAAGGTTTATCTTGTCAGACTTAATAGCAGAGCTGTATAAAATATATCGTAGAAAGTGGGAGTGTTTACTTTTAGTTTCTAATCTGAGCAATGTGTTTTATATTCAAAGCTGTTATCATGATTATTTAATTCTTGAAGACAGAAGATCTAAGTATAGAGTAATAACTACTGTTGCGTCGGTCTTTATTTATTCGGTCCAGTCCAGTCTTAGGACCATCGATCCATGGAATTTTTACTATGAATATCGATAGGTTATTAAGCCATATATGACATATGTATTAAGATTATTGCACATATCTATCAAAAAATGTAATTTTTTTTCATTATAATACAACTATTATTATTGTTATAAAATTTATTCGATTATACAACGGAATAATTGAAAAAAAAGAAGGAAAATCATCCTCATTCACGTAGCGAGGGATCGAATTTACCTTCTTTAAAAACCGACAAATGGGGCTAAACTGGACCGCGTTCCTCAATCCTAAGTAAGAAACAACACAAGACTAGTAATAACTAGTCTTGTGTGCTCATGAATGAGAGATAATATCAATGATCAGAGAATCAAATAGTAACAAACAGCCGAATGTTTAAAAGAAACCAAAAATGAACGAGGTCACCTTAACAATTTGAAGGATGTTTACGAGGAGAGGAGCGTAGCTGTCGCGATGTTTGTTTCTTCTTATAGCTATGAGATGAAAGAACTAAACACAACCCCCACTCCATATTTACGAAAGATTGTCCCATTAAATTACTTCGATATCCATCCTCAATTTCTACTCCGAGTCCAACAAGGACTCCACAACAAATCCTCAGATTTACTCTTCCTCTTTCACGATTATGGATTCTTTTATATGTATATGTTTTCGCTTCAAGAATAAAATAATAATGGCGAGAGCTTCGGGGAAAAAAATTTAAAACAAGTGCTCAAGTTCCAACTACAAAAAAAGCACCATTTCCAAATCTCATATTTTTTTCAACTTCTGATAATAAGGGCTATGCTTTTGGGTTGGGTATAAGTGTCAGTCCTTGTTAAACTCGGAATAGAATTGATGATGGACGATTTTGGAGTAATTCAAGTCTATATGTACTTGCTTATGGGGAGTGGGATTTATTGCCTTCCTTTAACAGCCCCTTGGAGTGAATATAATTAAACGTCATGACAGCTTCGCTGCTTTCTTTTTAAACATTTTTCAAACTGTCAGACTCATTTTCATTTTGTTTTATTTTTACATAGCAGCAAGACATACTTTTAGTGGTGAAAATTGTGTGCCTTTTGGGCAAGTTTAAAAGATAACCAAATATCAACATGGTCAACCTGACAATTTGAAAAAAGTTTTGGAGGAGTGCAAATCAGCTGTCATGTTGTTTTATTAGATCAGCTACAATCAGCTGTAACAAGGGAGGAGGAAATCAACAAGAACATTTGCAAGAATTACTCCAATGTCTATCCTATCATCTACTTATTTTTAATTAGTAATCTAAAGAATGAATCTTCTTTTCCTCAGTTGTTGTCATTATTACTTAACAAGCGACCAGTCAACTTCCTTCTTTACTGCATTCAATTACATTCAAAACCTGATTGAGCATTGTTCTCATAAATTTAAAAAGTAACTCGGAGGATATAATTGTAAGTCATTCTTGGAATCAGAGTCGAATTCAGGATCGACATCTGAGTAATTCTTGCAAATATCTTTGTTTATTTTCTTATTCCACCTACTACCTTGTCACAGTATAAGGTAGCTGATATAATGAAACAGCTAAGACGCTCTCCTCCAAAGCATTATTGGAATAAGTACGGTTACCATGTTGATTTTCCCTTCCTTTGGTGCATCCTTCCCAAAATACACAGAATTAACATTACTACTAGTGGAAATTCCCCACATTACTCAGAGTTATTAGGCTTCGACAACAGGATGGACAAACTCTGTTTTAACAAAATAGATATGTACTAGTGTTGAAATCAACACTCAGGATTTGATTGGTGAGTTATCTTCTATAGATATATGTAGGTCAAGTTTGTATGTCTGTCGACGCCCTAAAACTATGAGCAGTTTTTTGTATTGATACCTCTAAATAACATTTTCTCCACTGAATATATCTTTTTCATCTCAAACTCCTTTTATGTTGAGTTTTGACATGTTAGATATATAATCATAAATATTTATAGTAAAGCCCTGGCCTTTAACCTTACACTTCTCAAATGTTTTATAAAGGAAGAAGTTGGGAGGTGGAAAATGAGAAAAACAAAAAAGGTTCTTGTCAGTTTTTTTTATCAAGTATTTGTAGGTATTCATAATAATAAATAAAATGTTTCTGTATTATTATTATTTACCAAAAAGTTTTTGGGATTTTGTATAGGATATTTTTCTATATTACTTTTTGATAGACCGACACTCACTATCGTTTACCATGAGGACTGCCATAGTCGTCTTTCTATGGACTTTCCTTGGGGCACCTAACAACATCCCTCAAGTCAAGGACCTGGTAAAGAATAAATCCCGATTGAGCATTCGAAAGGTTTCTTCGGAGCTCACCTTATCACCCAGAGCGGCTCTTAGAATCCTAACAGATGATCTCCTCTTCAAAAACCTCCTCAGCGAGTGGATTCTCTCTCTCAGGCCAACAAAAAATAGCAAATGAAGTTATGCATGGCCCTGATTAAGCTCTTCCATGGCCCCAAGAAGCAGGATTTGGAGTCGCAAATGTTTGCACAAGCCATGAAGATCTCACAATCCGTGATTATTAACTCTCCAGGTAGTTGTGCGAGTTAGAAAATCATTGCCGCGACGTTATCCGAGCTAGAGGAGACTATTTGACATGATTGAGTACTTTTAAATATAATGTTTATTGTCTTACTGGGGGCGTCTCCATCATTTAGGAAAAAACAAATCCAAAAATTAAAATTTTTTCAAAAAAAAATTAATTATACAAATTTATATTTAATTTTTTTTTACAATCTACAACTATTCACAAAAATTAATTGTAACCCCCCCATGCCAAATTAAAGAATTTGGCTTTTTTCTAGACAATTTAATATTTGAAAATAATTCCAAAAATATACTTTTTTCAAAATTTATTTCCCAAAAATTGAATTTTCTATTACCATTTATTTTTTTAGAAATTTTTCCCCAAAAGTTTAATATTTGAAATTGAATTTTTGAAACTTTTTTCAAAATAGTTAATTTTTTTGTGAATAACTAATGATTTTTGAAATTTTTCTTGAAAAATGGAATAAGTTGAATTTATTTAATTTTATATTTGAAATTGAATTCCTGAACTTTTTGTAAAGAATACTAAAATTTTGAATTTTTATTTCAAAAAATGTAATTTTTAAAATTAAATATTTAAAATTTTTTATGAACAACTGTGGATTTATGAAACTTTTTTCCAAAAAGATTAATATTTTGTGAACAACTGTGGATTTTTGAAAGTTTTTGCCAAAAAATTAAATATTAAAATGTAATTTTTGAAATTTTTTTAGCATAAAAAAAATTGGATTTAAAAAAAAAATCCAACTTTGGGTACTATTATCTAGATTTTTTTTTTTGTTTATCTAAGTTTCTTTGGAAAATTTATTTGTAATTTTTTGACTTTATAATTTAGTCGGTTTTGTAAGTAAAAATTCATAAAGTAAATATTGACGGCATACAAATTTAAATAAATAATTATGGATTATTTATTTAATCAGCTATTGATATCGCTGAATTTTTTCATAAACACGATACAAAAACATAAACATATATAGTTTTTACATCTTTAAATAATCAGTAAATTAATTAATGAAATCAGATTTTGAAAGTTTTTATTCAATTTTGATCCTGAGTGATTTGTAACAATTAAATTTGCCCGTCTTTCCTTTTCATCATATGTTTTCTGGGATTCGTTTTTTTATGTTGTTTATTTGTTTACTTCACATGAATGAACTGACTTTATAAAAAATATTTGAAACCATGAAACGAAAACAAAAGGGCCAAATCTTAAACAACTCTCAAATTTCAAACTGTTCATGTAAAACATACATTTTTACATTTGTGGCTATGAAAGGAAGTGTACCAGACATAAATGAATATTTATATTAATGTTTGAGCATAGGTCATTAGAACTTTATCCAGATTTGTCAGATTCTACAAAAGGGGCCACATTATGTACCAGATTTTTTTTTTTTTTAACATCCTGGAACAGTCCCTCACATTTAACACAGATCGAACCATTTTTATTTTCAATCAATCAAGCAAACCAGCATCTCAACCCTGAAGAAAGAAATGAAAAAATCGGTTGTATTTCAGACAAATATCTGCTTTGCATATCCAGAAAATTTCCCTATATTTGCCTTGTTGGATTCAAACCAGTTAACATAATCTTAAGAGATCGTTAAGAAAGACAATAAGGTCAAGTCAGAAATTTTTCCCCAACGAAAATAATTTCTAAATAGGGTTCTAACTAGTTACCTAGATTTAATAAACTTGAATACAAATCCTAAACATTACTTAACTAAACATCCTCTAATATATGGTGCAACAAAAAATGAATTGTTAAAATGTGCACAAGGGAAAGGTTTAGCTCTACAAGATATTCCTTGTGATTCTCAAATCGTTGAAAGATATATATCATCAACAACGAGGGACTCCTAGTAAATATATGATTAAGAGAAAAGACATAAAAATTTAATTGTTACAATTCATTTAAGAACAAAATTGAATACAAAATTTCAAAAGTCTGATTTCATGAATTAATTTACTGATTACGGCTCGGAAGTAGTGTAGACTTCTGGACCGCGCGTTTGAAGAACAATTTCCAAATTTACACTCACTCTACTTTCGATGAGAGAATTTTCATGGGTCCACGCGAGTTTTTTAAGACAACACTCAGGTTGGGTGGCTCTTGGAAGTCGATGACATTGTCTTGGAGCTCAGTAATAGAGATAGTTCACCACTTTGGACCAAAATGAAGCAATCAACTTCAATCCCAGGTTTAACACAAGAGATGAGTTCTTCTTAACTGATGGTTTGACGACTATGGGCCAATTGTGAAACGATGCTCTCAAGATATTTCCTAAAAACTTCCTTCAACTTAGGAGGATAAAGAAAATTAAGCAATATTTTCTTTACAGCATTCACAGGTCCATGCACTCCAACTTACTATGCCTTAGGAGTCCTGCCGACGGCACGCACTCAAAAAAATCGGAGCAGTGTTCTGACCTCATCTGTATCCCTTCACACCTTGTTAAAAATCACTTTCTCCGCCCCAGAAGTGAGCCATTGAATGAGGTTTTGCTTAAGTTCAGAACCCTTTCATGTCCTCTCGTGAAATATGGTTTCGTTACTGTATGGCTACCTCAACTCTTTTCACAAATAAGTCCTTAAAGGATGATGAAAAGAGGAAGTACTCATTCTGCAAATCGGAAAGAGAATCTTCAAGGCACCTCTTTTATGAATATTCCAGAATTTCACCCATTATAGTTTTGGCCTCTAGTTCGCTACAAGATGCATATGACTCTCCGATCTCCCTGGACGAATGGCTAGTGATGTCCTCTCCTAGTTACAAATCCCACTTTCAACGGGAAGCTATCTTGTCAAAGATCACACATGTTATATATGGTGCGAGAATTTACAAAAATAACGTACCCATGGGATTTGAGAAACTTATAAAGAAGTCGATCGGTGTTTGAGGATATTTTAAAGATGATGGTACACGGTGAGGTTCTATGGATCCGGGAGAGAACATCTGTTTTTATCTCTTTTAAAATATTTTTCTTGAGTGCGTAATTTATTTTGTTTAATCTCCTTTTAATAAGCTCTGTTATGTGTTGATCTGTTGACGAGAGGAGGAATCAACAGTCCTGTTAAGCTAGTGTGTCCCTTTGTACCTTTATCTTGTTCTTTTTTCTTTTCTTTTCTCCCTCTCTTTTGGGGGATGGTTATTTGCGAAGTGTACAATTGTAACGTGGCTTTAAGGGAGGACAAAAATTATACATATTTATATTAGATAAAGAAGTTATAATTGAAGGGCGCGCGAGTAAGCTATCTATTTTTAAAAAAAGAAGAAATTTATCAACTTCTAATCAATATTATGAATGACTTTATATACGTTTCCATTGGGTATCTATTTAAATCATAAAATATTTCAATAATAAATTTTAGTAAAATTGAAAAAAATTAAAAAATTAATGTACTCATTTTTCAAAGATTCTAAAAAATATGTATATTTATCGCCATTTGTATCATGTTCTTCAAAAAAAATTAATCATATCAATAGCTGAATAAATAGAAAAACCATTATTATTTAATTGTATATGTATGCCGTCAATAGTTACTTCATGAGTTTTTACTTACAAAACCGACTAAATAATAAAGTCAAAAAAATTACCAACAAATTTAAAAAAATTATACAATAATTATATCTTTTCTTATGCCTTAACTATTATAAGATTTTTATCTTTTTTTAACTTGACCTCATTATGAAGTACTTCCGGAACGCTGAAACTTTGACCGGATGAAGGGTAAGGGTTTTTGATGGCACAGAACAAATAATTTAGGAAGTCATTACCAATACTCTACACACACTCTAGTGAACACTCTAGACCAAGCTAAAAAATTCACTTACTAATTCTATACCGAAAGTAAAATTAAAGCTGTCCAGAAATTAGATGACAAAAAATGCATTGTGGAAGTATTATTATTATTTAACTTCGACCCGTCAGATACATTATTTAAGAGAAAGACTGTTAGCTAAGAATATCTTAAAAATATATAGGTCAAATGTAGTTACCCCTCAATAGAAAAATATAAACCCTTTTGGAATTATTGTCAAGTAGACAAGTTGTATTACAGCATCAGGATGTGTGAGTAGATCCGTTTACTTTCTAGTATAAAAAACATCAATAGCAAATATATATTTTTCCCTTACATGTATGGTGCGTCAATATACAAGCAATCTTAACCAAAATTAGTGATGGGACGATTAATCGGAATTGTAATCCGGATTTTTTTCTGGAATTGGAATCGAGATTTGCATTAAATAATATTTAATATGCGATTCCAGTAACTATTTCATATTTGAAATTCAATCTAATTTATCAACTTTTTTTCAAATTAATTGAATTTTCTATTCTCAGAAAATTAAATTTATATTTAATTTATAATTTTCCGAAAAGACACACACATCATATGACCTGGGGCTTCTAGTGTTAGATTGGTCTAAAAAAACTAAAAATACTGCAGTCCTAATGGTCCAGTTATAATAAAATTTGTCAGTTTGTATATTTTTAAATACTTTTATCCAAAAAAATTAATATTTGATTTTTTTAAATTTTATATTAGGAATTTAACTTAATACCAGCTGTGGATTTTAGAATTTTGTTTTGCAATTAAATGAATTTTTTGTGAACAACTGTGGATTTTGGAGAAAAAAAAATTAATTTATTTAACAGATATAGATTTTTAAGTTTATTTTTTAAATAATATTCTTAAGTTTTTAAACTTTTTTATTCAAAAAATTTAATTTTCTGCGAATATCTTTGTATTTCTGTGAGTATTTTTTAAATTTTTCTCCAAAAAAGTTTTTTTCCTCAAATTTTATATTGAAAATTTAATTTAATTTGATAACATCTGTTGTTTTTTTATTTTTAGCAACTAACTTAATTTTTAGTGAAAAACTGTGGATTTTGTAAAACAAATAAATTTTTTGAACAGAGGTAGATTTTGGAATTTTTTTTTAAAGAATACTAATTGGTTTTTGAATTTTTGGTGAATAGATTTGGATATTTGTAAACTTAAAAGAAATAATATTGTATATCTGAATTTTTTTCACAAAATTAAATTCTTAAAATTTTCAAAAAAATTCCAAAAACCAAGTCTCCTTCACCCCTTAAATACGGACGTGGACGCCTCTGCTAGCAATATTGTATTTTTTAACACTTATTTAAAAAAAAAATTATTATTAAAATCGTCCCTTCACTAACAAAAGCAAATAACAGGAGGCAACCATATATTATATACTTTTTACTTCAATATGGTCAATATCTAATTGACATATTTGACTATATCATTGCTACAAATAGAGTGGGATCATTGTTTAATTACTTCATCTGATAGTTGCTCCCAGTTCATTGAATGAAATGTAATGAGCTGCTCACTTCCCAAAAATTATTTTCACTTTCTTTTATTTGTACATACCACCAGGTCATTTCTTCCACAACCCTAATAATAATATGTAAACTCCTTTACTAAGTACCCTCCTTCAACCAAATCTATGTACACATAGGATATATAGGTATGTACGGAAAATGATGTATCCACAGGAATAGGAAATGGAATGGAAAAAATAATTTGTTTATTTTTCGCATAAAATTGTATATCAAAAAAATTTGAAATAATATGTAGTATACTATTATTGTATAAGTATATTATATTATGTTCTCTCTCTCTCTTTTCCTCTGTTCTTAAATACTTAATGAGTCCCTCTTAGGAGTCATCCTACCCCATCAACACAAAATGATTGTAGAGAGATACATACTATATTGAAAGGGGCATTGAAGTTGATACAAAGGGGAAAAGAGTCCTTTAGGCATTGTTCATAATCAAAGCTAGAAATGTCTTCTTCTTTCATTTACTCAGTTCATTTTTCATCCTGTTTATTCTTCTTTTTCAAGAGGAAAAGAGGCTTTATATACATACATATACAGGGTACTGTGAATAAGACTTTTTTGAAAGGCCATTTTCTGTCTATCCAGTTATCAATATAAAACCAGATTCCGAAAGCTCGATGGATTCTAATTTATTTTATTCTATAAAATCCCCTTTAGTCTCATTTCCAGTATTTATTCAAGCCCAAAAGTACTAGCAGTCCGGCCCCACATGTTCCCTAAGCAAATCCTAACATTCCTTCTTAATCCAACTGATAAATTCCCCGCTGTTGTTGCAGGGAGTTGTTCGGTTGGTTTGTTGTCATGACCATTAAAATTCATTTTTTTCATAGGTCAAGATTTTTAACAAAAAATTTAATTTGTTAAAAATCTCTTAAAACAATCTCCCCACAAAAAAAAATATATATTTATAATCCTCTTTACAAATTATATCCACAAATATTGATAAAGTCTCGCGACTGTTGCACACCTCCTGATATATGACTATTATAGAAATAAACTTACTTCAAATATCCATCGAATTGTATGAGGCATGGGATTGGCATCTACGTCACAACGTAGATATACATCGTCTCGCAGACGAACAATCTCATTGATTTGTCGATCCACAAGATGTAGCTCAACCTTTGGGGGATCTGTAAAAGAATTAGGAAAATTAACTTCTTTATATGTGAAAAATAAAAATAAATAATTAATTTTTTTTCCCCCACAACAATACTTTACCAAAGTCTGTTTCTTATATTGAATATTTTAGTGATATGAAACACTATTTTCTCTTAATAGTTGTTAGATATCCCATCATGATTAAAAATCGTGAAAAAAATATATATATTTTGTAGTATGCAGATAATTTCTAAAATAATAACTTATTTACAAAATACAAACAGTTCGACGTAAACAAAATCAAACAATTTCCAATTTATTCCCCATAGATGGCGTCGTGACTTAAATGTATGTAAAATCAATTAAAACTCTCTATAATCTATAACTTCAAGCACACATTGATTAGTTCTTCCTTAAATTCTACTATTTTTCAAAATTGACAGTTTTATAAATAAAGTTTACGACAGGGAAGAGGTTATTTCTCTTCATATAACCCAATAATTAATTTCTTTATTCAATAAGTACGGTTCGTTGCCAAAATTGATTTTTTATTTCTGAGTAATTAAAAAGCCATTAGAGAGTTGATGTTAGGAGAGACAGAAAGATATTATTCCACTTGAGGATTAAGATAATTATTTAAGTAATGAATTGATACTTTGTATTTTAATATCCTAATAGATTGGGATTGCATATCGAAACCTTTCTGGCCACCATTTACATCAAACGACTTATACTGGGCCACCCCTGATTATTTACTCATACCTATTATCCAAATTTTGAGAGATTAAGAGTAATTTTTTTTACTATTTAGCTATCAATTGCAAAGAAAAACATTGTTCTAGTCGCCATCATGAAGAGTTTAGAGATAGCAGCTCTCCTCCGCACGGGATTGTCCCAGAAGGCCATTGAGGAAGACAATTTACAATGTTATCCATGCGTAGAGATATTGGCAATCTTCTTCCTACAATCCTGAGCGGTGGAGCACTTCATTCTCAACCTCTACACGTACTCTATGTTTATGGTGGTGACTAGGACAATTTTTTTCTAAGCAATCTACTGCTAATTATGTATTCTACAACATTACTCAAAGGGAAATTGGTAAAAAAGTTACTTTTAACCTCACAGAATTTGAAAAATAGAGAGTAGCCTGGTACATGATGTATAGTTGAGTTTCTTTACTGAGCGCCTACAGAGTTAAACTTTTCGATAGTTGATTCTAAAAGCTCGTCATGACTCTCCAACACGAACCCAGGCGTACATTTTTGGATATCGTATTTTCTGTAGATAAATAAATTTCAGCTTGTATTAATACATAACTCCTTTAAAACAAATTTAGATGTTCAATTTTTTTTTTATTACAATAATGTACATTAATATTTCAATTAAAATATAGCTAAAAGTCTCTAAAGTGGAATAAAAGTTATTGTGGAGCCTTTAAATTTATGTACAATATTGGGGAATTACAATTATGTTTATTTTTGTTAATCAGTACCTGAATTATATATATAATAAGCATTCATCAGCTGTTAAACTTAACATACAAACAGGCTCTTGATTTTCCTTTCTCTCCCTTCCTTGTATAAATTTTGATATTATAAATATATATTTTGAAGGTCACAATAATCTTTCAGTTTAGCCTGTCCAACATGTTATCATGACCAATGAATATGTTGATATATTTACCTATTATATAGATATAATCCTACTTTTTTTTTTTTAAATTAAAAAGAATCATAAATTATAAATTGGTAAAAGTATGAGTCAAAAGGCTTTTCAATGAATAAATCATTTTTGTCGTTTTATTTTTTACATTGTGAGTGAACGAAAAAAAAAAAAAAAAAAATCAATTTGATTATGATTTAACAAAAAGGTAATCTCCAATTTATTTATGATCATTTTTTTTTATCTCCCTGGATTTAGTTTTCATCCCCCCCCCTCCCCCCTCCTGTCCCTTTAATAATATGAAGGTCTACATACAATGCACGTCGATTTTCCATTGATCCTCAACAGCTGATGAGGGAAGCTCCATGTTTTCTGCACGACAGGTTAGAAATCTATTCTGATCCGATTCACTTGGAATAAATATGACTGTTGTGGTGGATACATTCCCATCAGGACTGATCTGTAATAGAGAATAAAAATACAATGAAAAAGTAGACGAAACAAAATAAATACGTAATTTTACTCAATTCTGTTATATAATTAAACAAGTGCTTTTCAGTAGACCGGTAGGATAGTGATACTCGGCTACTCACGTGTTTAAAATAGTACTCTATATAAAAATAAGCAAAGTTTGTCTAGATGAGTTATGCATTGAGGAACAAATGTCACACGGTAGAATGTATATAAAGTTCCCAGATGTAGAGGGTCAAACCTTTATTTTACAACCAAAAATAATTTAAAATTCCTTTAGATGAAGTATACGTAAACATTACAGTCTAGGGGTTGATCTGATGTAGTGCAACACATTTTATTTTGTCAATTTTTCAAGAATAAAATTTAAACAAGAGGTTTTGTGAGGACATTTAATTAACAAAATAATATATATAAAATAGTGCTAGGCACAATTTTTATTCATTATTTGATTCCTGAGCTCCAATAATTGCCTCTACACGAGGCCTAAACCCCTTGCAGACCTTGACTATTTAGTCAGACGCGAGCTTAGTCCACTCCTTTTTGATGGAAGTTTTTAGAGACTGGACTCTCCTATTAGGAGTAGCAATCACCCTTTAAATCAGACGCGGTGTGATAGATTAATTTGAGGGGTTTGCGTCAGGATAGAAGGGAGGCCACATCTGAAGGTCCCAAAGGTCCAGATAGTTGTCTCTTAGGAAGGCCTGGGTCGTAGCGGTGTGATTATACGGAGCTCCGTCTTGAGTGAAAACAAAGTTGTCCCCAAACTGTTCTCTTTCTCAATCTAAAATTTAGATTTAAGGATCTGTATTGAGCCACTCCTTCCTCTCCACAAAAATGGGAGGGCAGACTCAATAAAACCCAAGCCCATGATTGAGGCTAGATTTTTTGTTCTGAAGACATGTTTCACACAAGCTGAGAGGGGGTTCGGTTGTGATGTAGCGGCATATTACAAAATCATTAGAAAAGAGCAAAACTCTTAACAAATTTTTGTTGGTGGCCTGCAGAAAATATACAAAATTCTTTGCTCCTTCCAAACGTCTCAACTTGCTCTTTTCAGAGATAAGATGTCTTGTTGAACTCCTCTCTGTTTTTGCACCCAGTTCATTACGGATTGAAAACAATAAAATGTGTACCCCTAGATAGGATCAACCTTGTATTATTATAATTACTCCATCAGACATAAGAATTGTATTTCTGGTCCATATGCATTAAGTATATTTCTTTCTTGAGGAACAACTGATACGCGAAGCTACGAGCATTGAGTTGAAAAGAACAATATCTCCCAAGTGCATTGTCCTTTGAGCTACGTCGTTCCATATTCAATTTTATTAAATGGATTTTCTCCCTTCAACTAATCATTCCATTTAAAAAAAAAAAAATACAAACGAGCGTTAAAGGCAGACTCATTGATGTACTGTTATGCATTATATATATAATTTAGTTATTTATATTTGAAATAGTCAAAAATGACACCATTACTAAATAAATCATCTATGGAATATTCAATTATTGCAGTATCCCAATCCCAAATACTTCAATCAAAATTAATAAAATAATTTTTTGTTTGCAGCTTGTTCAGAAGATATATATACATATCAGAAAAAAATTAATTGGAATTCTCTCCTATTCTTAATTTTATGTTGACGCACTAAATATATTTAGTTATAAATATATAACTAACTCACTCTTTGAAGAGTATCTCAGAGATAATCATATGTAACTTATTAGAGAGCCTAATTTGAATTTTCATAAAATATAGGACAAACTAATTGAAGAAAAGTTTTTTATTCTGTAGGTATATAATATTCTTTCGTAATAAATAGATTCTGATTAGTCAATATTTGTTGGAATATATACAATGAATAATATTTTAATTTTTTCCCCCGTCTTTACTTGTTTAGGCATAGTTTTTAAACTCTTTTTTTATATATATACAATGCGTTAAAAATAGACTATGCTAACCTCTCCGTATTATGAGTTGAAACATCTAGATATAATAGTTGGAAGACATTGTTGTGACACGGTCCAAACCGAAGACACCTAATATGAACTATGCTTCTGTGGCAATATATATCAGCTTTATCGCTCTAAAATAAAAATTACAACTGAACCTGAATATCAGACTATATATAGTAAGTTTACCCGGCGTTGCCCAGAACATTTAGGAATGAAAATTAATTGAGAATTCCTCGGCCTAATATATAAAAAAAATAAAGACCGTAAAATTTTAAGAATGATTCTCATGTTGTTTTATGAATATGAATATAGGCATTGCTGTGGTCTGGGTCAGGCGACAAACTTGCAGTCTGCGTAATTCACCAGGTTTTTTTTAAAAGTGGTTTTATTTAACTTCAACCGAGTGATAATCATTTAATCCCTCATTTCAAAATCTGTGACTACAAAAAACTCTTGGGTAAAATAGTAAAAAATAAATAGGAAAAAAACAACGGGAAGAACTTTGATTTATTAAAGAGAAGGGTCAGCGTCAGTAAAGAAAATTCTCTGTTAAATGGACATGTTAAAAAAAAAAAAAAAAAAAAAAATCCACATGGTAGCTCTAAAACAAAAGATCAATTTTTGTTGGAGCAACGTCCAAAAAAGAACTATTCCTTATTGCCCTAGGAACCCTTCCCTTTTTGTCGAGATCGTTTTTCGTGGATTTTGTGAAAGTATGGTTTGATAGTTTTACTTTGCTTCTTTGCCCAATACACCATTAAAAATTATTCTATCTATGCTCCACTAAGAATCAACCTCATTTTCATTCTAGTTTGTATTATAAATAATACATACAAGAGCGTCAACAGGATTATATTTTGAGGGGGTCTTGTGTTTTCGATTTTTTTCTACGAAAAAATCCACAAATGAAAATATTTCGGAAAAAAATTTCAAAAATTAACTTACATATAATAAATTTTTTTCAAAAAAAATTTAATATTAAATTTAAAAAAATATATAATAAATTTTTTCAAAAAATTTAATATTAAATTTTTCCTTTAAAAAAATTTTTAAATTTCCAAAAATCCAATACTATTTATAAAAATTTAATTTTTTCGAAAATAAAATATTAAATTTTGCGGTAAAAATATTCAAAAATTATATTTGAAATATTTCAATTTTTTTCCTCAAAAAATTCAGCTCATCCGTGCGGACGCCTCTAATTTGATTAAGATTTCTTTTGGAAACGGAGTTATTTATATAATAACTTATTACTTAGTTCATTTATCAAAAATAATAAGTTATGAAATAGCCAGGATGTATCAAGTCAGTTGAAATAATCGGTAGTGGACAATCAAAGACATGGGGTATTTTTTGTGTTAGTAAGGTAAGCAGTGGTTTTTTTAAAACCTTTTACCGAGGTTTAGTGAATTTATTTAAATCCTTTGATTCAAAGTCGTTCCTTTGTTTTCTTTTTGATTTCTAGTATAGTAGCTACAAAATTATAATCATATAGCTATTATTTTATAGAATGCATTGCAACCTCATTCAAAATTGAAGAGTACTAATTTGATTCCCATATTTTTCATTAAATAATGAATATTTCATATAAAAATTCATCTGAGGTAAATGTTTAACGTTTTACTATAAGAATAACAAATTATATCAGAAAATACACTTCAAATTAAAACAGTTTGAGCCCAATCTATGATATTCATATCCAATCCCAATTATTGTATACTAAATATAGAATAATGGTATGCAAATAAGAAACACTTAAGTTTAAATATAAGCCCCATTCAGGGGGGACGATAATATTCAAGGTTCATAGTCATATTTTCTATATATGTAATAAGTCCATTTAACTCTCCAGCAAACTTCTTACAGGCATGAAAAAAGGGTCATTCAGCGTAAATTGACTAATATTTATATGTATATATATATATGAATATATCCCTGAATCAATTTAAACGTCAAAAATAAAATTATATCCATGTATGTATATAAATCTCTTATATTCGCGTGAATAAAGTTGGAAAAAAATATATATTTATGTCGGATATGAAAGGGAGAGAAAAAAGTTGCAAAACTTGTTCTTATATTATATATATATATAATATTAGAGTATAGTATGATTGTACAATCATAAATTTATTTTTAAATATGTCAAATGGAATAAAATATAAATAAGATATATAATTTTAAAGTTGACTTTTTTATTATAATATTAAGTACATAAGTTAGAGCCCTAGAGAAGGAAAACGTATTTTGTAGTCAGCTGTCGCATGCTACTTAAAATAACAATGAATTAAAATATTGTAAAAAAGAATAAATATAAAATCTTTAAGAGGTTGAATTAATATAAACCTACATCAATCAAGTAGTTGTTTATCTACAGAGTAGCACATAATTACGAATAGATTCCCGTTATTTTTAATTACGAGGATTCATTAGATGGGCAAATGACAGCTGAAACAAAAATAAATATTTTTTTTAAAATCCCATGTCTCTGTGTGAAACAATGTTGGAGAAAAAACAGCAATGACAACGTGGGTGGGATTTCAACTGCGCAGATGCCAGTACCGAAAAGGCTGGTGAGACCTTTGGCATCTCCATTTGTACTGCACACAGCATCAAAAAGTCAATTAACGAACGTTCTCATACAGTGAAGAAGAACCAAAGCTTTTAAAGCAACAATATGACTTACTTCTTGTCTGCCTCTATTTGGCCCTCCGTGAGGCCTCCTACTACGATAGATGAAATAATTTATAGAGCATGATAAGAATCCATTTTGAAACATGATACATCTGTGTTCCATGATGTCAAAGTCTAACGTAAAAGTTAACAGTTTACTTGATCCTTTATTCAATTATCTTTCTCACTTTTCAAAGAGTCTTGGTCCATTAGATGGAATGATGAACACGTTTGGAGTGCGAATAGTTTTTGTAATATTTGAGAAAAGATAAGTCTTTATATCCTCATCAATTTATGATGGGGGAAATTTAGGTTAGACATCAAAGAGATGATAATCAATAGACAAATTAGGTGAAGGGGTGAAATATAACCTAATCAGTTGCAGTTCAATGCTTTAAAAGCCGCAATTTTATTTGGGATTACATTTAGTCACAGGTTGAATTGAATGTTGACATCAGTAGCGTCAAAGCTTATGTTGCACATATATTAACAAAAGAAAAACTTATCAAGCCATACGATTCTTGAAGAATAAGGATCTCAGTAGCAGTAAAATATTCAATGTTTTCCATAAGATTTCCAAAGATGTGACAAATAAATTGGACTTTGACTGGGAATTTAGTGAAATTATATCCATCAATCTCTGCCAAACATTTCCAAACCTTAAGTTTTATCATGATAACCTATAAAAAATATTACAAAAACAAACAAAAACTATTCACTCTGTTAACTCATAACTCCTGTTGTAAAATGATCGCTTGTTTTTTCATCATTCTTATTTGTAATGACACTTTTCCAGGTCTTATACCTCTAAGCAAATGTTTGTTTATCCATTTCTTAGTCGTTTTTTTTTGTTTGAAAATTAGAAGCTTTGTAATTATTAACTTGTGAATTTTTTTCATAACGGATAGGAGACAAATTTAGGTATCCATGGAACCGGCAATATTGAGCCGATTTTTGCAGATTTCAATGCATCAGTACACCCCTAGTTTTTAGACATACGTAACTTTCCTTTTATGTATTTATTTTTGTACATCCAATAATTATCAATAAAGACCCTTCTGTTGAGAAAAATAAAATAATTTAGATCTGGACTGTATCCTTGATATTTTTTTTTTCCTAATTTTAATAAAGGGCGTTGAATTAAAATATTTACTTATAAAATAATTATTTTTATCAATCTTATAAATAATGATTCTTTAATTTTCTTTCTTCAAAGTTAAAAATTGTCTAAAGTCTATTTTTTTAAAAAGAATACCTAATTATATTAAACTTTGCCATACGTGCTGTGGATTTTTTTTTTCCTTTCAATTTTTCATTGCCCAAATATAATATATACTATTTTTTAGAGCCATAAAGTATTAGAAGGCAGAATCCCGAGATCTGAAGAAAAAAGGCAATTCAATCCCTGTACACTTGTTATGTTAATATTTCATTTAATAAATTAATTTGTCTAAATTCTTTTATCCCTGATTAATGGAGTTGTAAATTCGATGCATCTTCTGGGGTGTTAATTTTTTAGAGTTGGCAATCCGAACAATCTTTTATATTCCTTTGCAAATAAACTCTTTAGTATTTTTTCATTCTTTAGATATAAAATTTAATTATAAAGTATTAACATATATATATATATATATTTAAAATTTACGTTCACCTAGTTATTGTTACCCATGGTCACTTTCTAGTAAATGATTACTTCATCAATTTATAAACCTAGAGTGACATTAATACTTATGATATGTAACTCTTGGGCCATCATCCATCATTAGAAAGAGATAAAAACCTCTTCAGATCACTTTTAATATACATTTATATATTTTCCGACGATCACAATAATTGATGGAGAATCAATATACATTTATTATTTTTATCTATCGCGACACTATTGTCATTTTCTTGAAAGGACTGTAGAATCTTTTACCTACCTACTTGGGGTATAGAACTATATGTACTCCTAAGATGAATCGTTTTTTTCTGCTCATAGAGTCGAAAAAAAATACACATAGACTAAAATAATACTTACTTGATAATTGACTTCTCTCAGCTGACTTGGACCCACAAAGATGGATGTAGAAGCAGCAGGGCGTGATCCCAAAACTTGACAGCTTACATTATATGCCTGTTCTGCACGAAAGAAGCTCCATTCACGTACGATTTTGGCTCTCACGGGTGGAACTAGAAAATAATTGAAAATATTATTATAGACAAAAGTTTTCAAAACTTAATAACAACGTGTTTACTAGAATAATTTGATTCTTTTCCCCTTTCTAGAGAGAGCCCCAAACATTGCTAGTAGAACAATGTAAGGCAACAAGGAAATTGTTGGGGAAACACAGGATATTTATTAAGTAAGTCAATGGGATAATTTGTTTGGGTTAGTGTTGGATCGGTCCTAGGTCTGGTCTCATAATCCTTTTATCTCCCCAATCTTCTTTATCATTCAACGTTGCTATGACCGATACGTCTGTTGTTCGGCCATAGCTATCTTTATAGCTATTCTTAAATCTAACTAGGATTCCATGATTTAAAAGAAAGAAAATAATAAAGGATATTTAGAACGGATAATAATCAGTTCTAGCCGCACACTTCCTACTTTAAAATTAAGGTAGCTTGTCTCTTGAAAGAGGTTATGTTGGACGGATCATTTCCACTGTTGTAAATACCTTAAAATGGCAATATGGGCTGGTCCTAAGACTTACAAATTATATCAGGGCTGGATTGATAGTACTGCAGTCTTTTGAACGATTCAACAATAGTTGAGGTATTGTAATACATAAAAAGTAAAAAAGATTGCAATTTAAATTTGTTTTTTTCATTGACTTTTTACTTATTAGCGCTAACCGTAGGATTTTCTATTATTCTCCATAGTTATTCATGTATTATGGGTACCAATGGCATCATCCGTTCTGCTTGTAAATTTTCACTGAGAACTAGAATTCATTGATTGCTAACATTGCTCTAAAAACATTGGCCTTGTGCCCTCTCTTTTTATTTACGCTACATTCGAAACATTATAGTTCATTATCTTGCCGCAAGAACAATAAGGTGGAAAGGTTGGAACCTTTCTTGCCACTGGAATATCCTCGGAAGAAGTTATTGCAGCTCAATATAACTCCTTGAGACCAGAAAGATCTCCAAGTGATCTGCATATGTCTTTTAAAAGTATGGATCCTACTCACACGGCCAAGATTGTCCAGGAATGTTTGGGATACAATTGTGAATTCTGGGACAGTAAATCTTGCCCTCACTATTCTGAATGTGCCTTTCAACAGTATTGAGCCCATTTCAACATGGCGAAGATTATCCAGG
Organism: Lepeophtheirus salmonis; assembly: GCF_016086655.4. Classification (NCBI taxonomy): domain Eukaryota; kingdom Metazoa; phylum Arthropoda; class Copepoda; order Siphonostomatoida; family Caligidae; genus Lepeophtheirus; species Lepeophtheirus salmonis. Next base: position 13,662,153 of record NC_092584.1, read on the forward strand.
AATGGTTACATTGCAATTTTGAAATCTGGGGAAATAACTTTTGGCCCTCCCCCAATCACCAGATCTTAATCCCCCTCTATTATAGTATCAGTTGTCAACTTCATCCCCAGACCTAACACTCAAATACGGAGGCTTTAAAGGATTCTGTCAATGAGCAGTGGGCTGACTTGTCAGAAGCCTACAATGAAAACACCTGTTTAATTCGTTCTTTTGAGCCACAAAGTATTTACACTACTAGGTAAGCGAATAGATTTTAAAAAAAAAACTTTTTTTCTTTTGGCTATTTTCAAAAGTTGATTTTTGTAAGATATATAGCAGCATACTTTACAAAATATAAACACAAAAAGGTTACTATGAAGATTGGCATAAGGGTGCAAATGATTTTGAATTTTATTTTTTAGAGGGAATCCTTTGACGACGATTTGTCAAATATGTGACTTCATTTTAAATTGCAAATAATTTTTGCATTTACTTTCTGTCAGTCTTTAAAATTTATGTGTACTCTCTCTCTCTCTATATATATATTATAAACCTGTATTCCAATTTTCTAAGACGTCATTATGCTTCTATTTGTTTAATGGGGTTTCTATAGTAGATACATTTTTTAAACATATTTATTCTATTAAAAAAAAAGAAGATATAAGCTCGAGTTAAATTTATAGCCACAATTTTATGTTTCTGGCCAGATGTGACATTTCAGAATAGGCATTTAAATGTAAGAAGGTCATGAATGTAGTACATTTATTAAATCAAGGATACAAATATTAGGTTAAAAAATGTCACAAATAGATGTTGTCATGAACTATACAAAAATACCTATAAAAAAATCATCGGCTAGCTTTAGTATTCCTACCATTGTTGTTAGAGGGTTTCTAAATAAACATTTCATATCTCAACTTTTTCAAATGTCATTTAACACAGTCTGATGTTGAACAAAATGGTTTACAATAATTAGTATCCAAATAAAAATAAACAATTGGCAAGAAGGAAAATACATACGGTTAGCTACCACATGGTTGTACAAAAATTTACTTTACGTTATGATAGTCCAGGTAGGGATTGGATCAAAAAGCTTAACAAATAATGAGAAGAGTGGGGAGTCAAAACTTATGTTTAACTAACAAAAAAACCTGATTTTTATGAAATCAAGCTAAAACAACGCAAAAGAGTTCCTTATTTGTTTAAACACTATATTTAGTATTCAAAATGTCCTCCTTAACAGCTTTGACATGCAGAAGAACAGATTTGCTGCTCTTGACTATGAAGGGAGTGTCCATGGCGTACCATGCTGTCATGATGGTAGCTCGGACTGAATTTAAATTTGTATTAGAGATTTAGCAGACCTTCTTTTTCAAGACGCTCTAAACTGCAAAGTCCAGATGGTTGATGTCAGGATGGAGGAGGGTCAAATGTAGGGAAGCCAGGAGTTGGTCATATATTTTTTGGTTTTTTGACTATATATATGTAATGGACTTGTTTATGTTGTAGGCAGTCCAGAAGGAGATGCAAACTGTTTCCGCAGCCTTCTCGTGACTAACACAAACGTAAACGAGATCGCACACGGTTTGCCTTTTTTGTTGTTGACCCGACATTTTTAAATTTAGAGGCATGGGGTAAAAACAAAAACTTGTATATTTTTGTTTCAGCTGTCAGTTGGCTGCTGAATAAATCCCCTTTGTTAAGAAAAACTAGTATAAAATCGTAAATACATGCTACTACAAGTTTGGGGTCCTACTCTTTATAATAGGTGAAGTAAACAGTTCTGAGCGGGAAATCTTTTTGTTTTGACAATAAAATTAACATAATTTATTTTATTCAATTTAGATTGTTCCAAACGGGTTTTCTGCTGTTCTTCAATTCCTGGGCAATGGAATAAGTGCTCACATCCACGTTCAATTCGATAATTTTCATTATTGTATCGATATTTTAGACGTCCATATTAACAGTACGTAATCTTTGGAACCACCGCTTTGCCGTTGCATTCGATATTGTATCGGGTTCATAAACATTACAGTTTTTTGGACGCCTACTCCAACTTTTCATCTTGGCCTTAGTATTAATTCTGAAGAATATATCGAATTGCCTCTCTTTTTACTTTAATTTTGGAATGCTGTAACTAACAAATTACTTCAGGAAACACAAAACTCCAAATAAACCTTTTCTTAAGTGTACACTTAACTTTTTAGCAAGCTGTATGCTTTTTTTATATATAATGTATACATCTTGAAATATAGCCCACTAAAGACATCTAGCGAAAAACGTTCACAACTTTTTACTCATCCTAATATAATTTTTTTTATGGATGTTCCTTCTACCCAAAGTTTGGAGCTAAATACATACATTTACGTATATAGCCATTTTATAATGGGCTAAAATTTTTTTTTTTGAATACACACATCTGTTAAAAAAGCTACACAATAATTCATTGTACTTTCATTGTGGACTTCATAGTTTATAATATCATAGTTAGTCTATGTTTAAGGAGTTTTGACATGTTTCTTTTTTCCTATATCATCTTTTTATTTCCCTCTCTGATTTTTATTGTACCACAATTATGTGAAAAATCAAATAATATTTACATCATAATTTGTCAAGAAATAATTTGAAAAAATAAATAAAGGAGACATCAAAACCCCTCATAGTCTTCGAATTTTTCACTTAAGATACAAATATAGATCAATATGAACATTAAATTTGTAAAAGATATGACCTCAAATGTGTACAATTTTTTTGGTAGTTGGCAATCTGAGCATTTCATATAAATTTTATCATTTCTGCTTAATACTTGAGGAGCGGACTATTAAGCAGAGAAAGCCTTAGGCCACAGATATTTTTATATTTACAAACTACACAACTCTGCTCATGTCCTTGACAGATAGAGTTTTATATATTTATTGACTTTGAGGATAAGAAAATGGACATTTTTATTGTAAAAAGATTATTTGAATTTTAAGAAAAATAAAAATTCATCCATATCCTTCTCCGTGCCATACTTACACATACACAGTTCCTGGCCTCCGTTTTAGATTATTTTTCTTATTACTACCCAAATTGACATCTGATATCGTGTCCATTGATTTGTAAAGGACTCATAATAGTGAGTTCCTGCTCCGTATCTAAGTATAAAGTGTTTGTGTGGTCACGACTGAGGATTGATTGGGGAAGTTATAAGTAATGTTTAAAAAACAGTAGAATTGACGATCCACATCCGAGTAGTTCCTGTCTATATCATGGGGGTATGAAGTGAAATTGTGATTTATATCCCTTAGCCCATAGCTGCTTGTAGCTATTCTAATAAAACTTCATGACCGGTAGTCTCCTATATTTCTGAACATTTGTTAAATTTTCAGGGTTACCACATGATTTTTTTTTTTTTACATAAGAGTAGTTCAATCGATTAATAACTTGTATTCTTATCCTTATTAAAATATATTTTGTAAATCATATATTTTCGCTTCAAAAAACGTCAGAGAATTAAATATAAAAACGTAGTTGAATTAAAAAAACCTTTAAAATGTTTAATATTCAAAACTAGAAATTTTTTAACGTCATTTCCATCGTATTTCAATTATCAAAAAAATAAAATATATTCATATTCATAATAATTAGATTTCGCTATATAAAAGAATAATATTGATATCAGCTAACAAATACATGAATGTATGTGGATTAATTAATACTTTAAAAAATATATAAAATTCCATTAGATAGACATTTTATTGAATATATAATTTTGTTTTAACAATGTGGTACATTAAAAAAAACTGCATATCAATGAGTCGTCTATTAAATGAATAAAAAGGGTTTTTTATTAATAATTATTAATTTGGCAACATTTTTAAAGTTGATAAAAGAATATTTAAATTAAATTACCTCATTTAGCTAATTTTCTTTGATTTTATAAATATTAGTTTGGATTATATGTGCATATATGTGGAACCTTGAAAAACATCATTAGAGAGTGCTGCTGCTGTCATAAACATGCTGCAGAAGCAACTAACTAAAACATAATAATGCCGCACTACCAAAAGATATTAACTTTTATATTGTACATATTCATTAGTGCAGGGTTGTACGGTTGGATAACTTCTCCAACCATTTCTGACACCATTTCTACCAACAACTAGGCATTCTATTATTCTTATATATGAAGGCTCATAATTTATAAGCAAAACATCAAGAAGATATAATAAGATTTGTATTATAGACAGTCATGCATAAGATATGTCCTGTTTTATGTAAAAATAAAAGAAACCAAAAATGAATGTGGTAACGCAAAAAACGTATATATAGAGAAAGAAAAGAGCAATGCGAGTAGATCAAATAAATTGGTAGCCTGCTTTTGTAGCTCCGTAAACATATACATACAATTCTGGTCAAAAACTGATTTTAAAATATTAATACGTATTCATTCTAAAAATATCCAGATTTATGTAAAAAATTTACTTTAATACTGTTGCTAGTTTCTTACACTATTCTTATTTAACAAATGATAGAACGAAGTAGCTCAATGGACAAAGCACTAAGGATAATTTATTATTTTCTACTCAACGTGCAAAGGTTCGTGCCCTGGTCGTTTATCGGAAAGGAAAAATATATTATGGATATTGTCTTCAAAGAAGATTCCTACGTCGGATGGAGTAATTGTAATATTTTAATGTTTACCTATACTAATTACATATATATTAATAGACACACGCCACCTATAAACTGTGAAGTTACTACAAAAACATAACATAAGTTTGTAAGGCCATTTCTCAACCATTAGTCATATTTTTATGAAACAAACACCCATTTCTTAGATTTAAATAATTAAATGTATACTTAAAAATGAGGCCTATGATAGTCTTGATGTTGGAATGATATAATTTCATAAAGAATTTGTAGAAGGTGCACTAAAGCTTTTGCTAAATTATTTCTTGTACTTTATGTATAGAGAGTTCAACTCCATTTGACCAATTAAAGAGCATTAAAAATGTACAGACTGCTTTAATTTAAAAAAAAAATTATTCTGAACATAAGTTGCTTTTCTCCTCAAAAGTAGTTTTATATTCAATATCTTAGAAAAAGGTGACAAATAAATGATTTATTTTTTTGTCAGAGAAATCTGTATATATTATATAGTTGGGATGTACATTTGCTTTTTTAATGTTTGAAGAAAGAAACTACCCGGATTTCCCCCATTATATTTATAACAGATGGGTTTGCACGGTTGGATAAGCTCTTTAGACGTTCTTTTCCCTACTACCAAATAATATTTATGAAGCCACATAATTTAACATAAGTAATGTAGCGAATACTTACAGACCATGTTGATTTTCAGTGAAGAAGATACAGGAGATGTTAGATTTGTATTAGAGGCACGACATGTGAGGGTTGAGGCGTGATGACTCCTTTTCAAATTGGGGAGTCGTAGTATGTTTCGTACTTTGAGGGTTTTACTATCAATTTCTTCCACGCCATTGTCCAAGATTTGATTGTTTTTCCACCATGTGAGCCGTGGAAGTGGGTCACCTAAAATGATGAAAAGGGGAGTTAAGAGAAAAGTGGATTGATTAAATAATTATATACTATTCAAATTGCAACATGTATAAGAAAAGTGTACAAGTTACAACTTATATGTGACAGGTTAAGATATAAGCAATATTGATTGTCATGGGCGTCAGCAGGCTTGTATAATAATTTTATTTATTTTTGTTTTTTTCGCTTTATTTCCAGCCTTTATTCAAAGTGTTAAAGCATAAAATGTAAACCAAGTACATCCCATTCTTTTTGATAGATTGTTCCCAAGGAGAATCCAAGTTCACAACACTCTTTTCGTAGAAGCCATTGTCCTTATAGGCAAACAAACGGGGACAATCCATTTTCACAGGCCTCCGTTGAGGACAAATTTGTATCTCAATGTGCATAGGTCATAAACAAAAGAAGGAGCTGTTACTTGGTACCAAGTCCGTACTCTGGGGTGGATGTGTATATGAATTTCCCGTCTTAGCCTCCGGAGCTTCTGGTACCTCATCAAAGATGTATGCGGCATGGCATTGTTAGCATGATGTCTTGTTGTCTCCTATTCACCAATGCTGCCCGCTTCTGTTCAATTCATGCTTTTTTTTTTTCTAGTTAAAATTACTCTTACAATACACTAGTTTTAAAAAAGTTCCTTCATTGGGAGGGGGAGGGGTATATCCATCCTCCTACAGAGGCCCCTAATACTATATACATACCGGGTGCGACAAAAAAATCTTTACACTTCATTTTTGCTGGATAAATCATCTAAACGTGACCAACCAATTTCGCTCTGCTCACTTTGGGATGCTGGCAATAAACCAAGGGAGATTGCAAAAAAGCTGAAGATTTCCAACATAAACGTGATGTTCCAGCATAACGTATGACGTCATTGCATCGTGTTCACCATTTGAAAACACAATTGTCGTCATAAACAACTTATATCTTAAATCGGTCTAGACCGAATTCTAAATAAGACCAATATTTTTGTGACCGAACTTAACTGAATTATTCTTTTAGAGCGATCCAGACCAAATTTGACATTTGAACCGATCAAGAATGAGCTTTTGAAAGTGGTGCTAAATTAGATCGGTCCACTAAAAGTCACTACAATCTCAGACCGGTCTTGGATTTCCAAATCGAAACCCAGCACGAATAAATATATTGACAATATAAATAATGAACTCAATCAGAAGTGACTCCCTAGATTTCCATTCAATTATGAAAAATGATTCTATGTATTTATTATATAGCTCCTATATTTATAAGTATTTCTTTGTAGCAGTATTATATATAATGGCACTAAGCTCGTCCATCAACTCTTTATTAACCCCTACTAGTTTTCCTGATTCGCCTTGAATCATTAGAACAAATGACAACCGATTTGACCATTTTTCAAACGCAACTATTAGATTATATTGTATTAAGTATATCGAATATAAAGGGTTTTTTATTAGAGACGCTGCAATTTTTTTTTAGTTAGAGAAAACAACGACTCCATTTTTATTTTCTTCGTTTCACATTTAAAATCTTTACTAGTTTCATCATGGAGCAATATACACTTGATCAGCGATTCCCTTTATACGCAAATTATCCAAAGTCATTATCAAAATAACCGTTTATTTGGCGCAACTTTCATAGCACAAAATCTTCTTAAGTTTGGAAGCTCATTTTTTACTCAATCGCCTTGATTATACAAAAACTATGCGTTATCGGTCAGGGAACAATCCACAAGTGCTTCAATAGACATCATTGCATCAAAAAAACAACTCTGTTTGGTGTAGACTTCATGCTGAAGGGATCATTTGTCAATATTTTTTCGTTGATGATGATAATCGCTACGTTATTGAAAGAGGAAATCGCTATCGCACCTCCATAACTATCTTTTTTTTATAAACCCAATTGTAAGATATGTAATTGTAAAAACATATGGTTGAAACAAGAAAGTACCACTTGTCACTCAGCAAACGTTACAATCAATTTATTGCTTAGCAAACTTAGATGCTTGCGCTTTATTTCGAGAAAGGATACAGTTGATTGACACTCTCGATCATGCAATATAACACCTTTAGGTTATTTTGTTTGGAACTACGTGAAGTCATTGGTCTACACCAATAAGCCAGTGACGTTAAAAGAGCTCAGAGAAAATATTGAGCGCAAAATTACTGCAATATGTGTCAATTTATTGGAGTAAGTAGTTGAAAAATTGGAGTCAGACTTCTGTAAATGCACTCGTGGGGGTCACGTTAGAGAAATCGACTTTCATTAAAAAAATAGATTTGGCAAAAGCGGGAAATGCTTAAAGTATTTTATTTCGGTCTCTCTTTTACAACCAAAATACCATATTGTTCATTTACGGGGTGTTTTATAATTAGGTTCTTTAAGAAAAGGGTTTTAGAGGCTTAACATTGTGTTGATCCATGAGCTGACTTTTGAGCAAAAACATTTTGCCGAATGACATTCCCTCCTGGAACAATTTGCTAAACGGGCATTTCACCAGACAAAAATTTGCGAAATTTTGACAAAAAAAAAAAGATATTTAATCATTAGATACATACAATTTTATATTTTAATTTAATTTAAAATGATACATGGATATTCTTTATATAGAATAGAAGTCAATTATTGAGTGTTCTTTTGCAGAAAAATATGTGGCCTGAAAGTAATTATAATCTTTACCATTTAGTACTTTAAATAAAACACAAACACGACAGCAGTTTTCCAATAATAATAATCCATCATGTTGAATTATAATTAATTGATAACGGAGAAGTGATTAAGACTTCTTCCATTATAATTGTTGTCGTTTTTTTTAAATAGTATTTTAAGTACTACGAGGCTACAGATTCGAACTACATTCGAAACATAAAGTACTGTGTTGTGTTTATAAAATGATCATTAATTAAAAAAAATATTTTTCTGCAAAAAAACACTAATTAATTTACCTAAAATACTATATGAAGAATACATATTCATCATCGAAAACACTCCTTTTACGAAATTTCCGATTAGCAAATTTTATGAGGGACAATTTTTATGAAGATATTTTAAAACCAAAAAAAAAAAAAGATTTAAAAAAGAAAATGCAAAAACCAAGATATCTAAGGGTATACATGAAATTCCAACAACCAACAAAAGTATATTTACTATTTACAAAATTCCCTTATTCGCTTAACTGGTTAATTATAGTCAATAGAGCAGATAATAAGTAAATATACAGGTTGGTGCAGCAAAATATAGGCCATTAATTTATGTTAATTTTCGCATTTATTTAGGAAGATTTATGGTAGTTACTATTTTTGATATTCTGGTACAGACATCCTTTGTGCATAAACAAACTAAGATTAAGATGGCCAAGTCTAAGAATGATGGAAAATACCTCTCCAAGAAAACAGAATTCAGAATTAAAAGAGAGATCGTGTCCAGTTTGCAAAAAAATCAAAGAGGACCCCACCAAAGAATTTGACTTGGCTCCTAGGACCACCAGGAAGGCTGTAAAGCGCGACTTGAGATTGTTCTCGTACACAAGGATCACGGCTTCAGGCTTCACCTTTCTGAAAGAGGTCATAAAGGCTAGGAGATGTAAAGAAGCAAAGAGATGTAATCCCCTCCCTTGCCATATATGAGCCCGCTGGACTTCTTTGTATGGGGCAACTATGAGAGGGAAACCAGCAAAACTCCACAACTATATGTGGACTCACTGAAGGCCGCAATAATGGCTTCATGGAACAACTTGTTTGAGGAGTTTATCATCAACTCCTGAAAGCCCCGACGTGTAAAGGCTGTTAAGGATGCTGAAAGTGACCATATTGTGTGATGGAAGTTAGCAAAGCCATTCTTTACAAGTTTTTTTTTCTTCATGTTATAGAAAATAAATAATTATTGAAGTATTTTGAAAGAAAACTTTATAGTCCACGGTTTTCTACCCAAACCCGTATATGACTTGGCTGTAATTTAATTGTTTTATTTTTATTTTTCAAATATCTTCAACAATTTTTTTTATACGTTATGCCACGATGCTACATCAAGAGGGTTAAAATGAGGTAAGAAGGGTTGAAAATCTAAATTCCCTGCTAACATTTCATTTGAAATTTGAACTATATCCCCCTACATCGATTGCAATATTTGTTACTTGGGTCACGAAATCTCAACACTAAATACTCTTAACTTTCGGAGGTTAAGATGGTCTTAAATTCTGAAACACCCTGTAGACATTATATGCTAAATATATTTTGCAATTTTGCACTACTTCTAATAAGTTGTGGTAGTTGCAACGGGCATGAATCTTGGTTACTTAGATTAGCTTGTAAACAGAACCATTAAACAGTCTTGCTGCTAAAGAATACAACTCCCTGAACGATAATATTATTTAATATAAGTATGTATTACTCACAGAGAGGGCTCTATGAAAATTCTTCAAAGAATGCAGCATTTTTTTTTTAAACAACAAGCTAAAGACTGTCACATCACCAATATATATTTAGTTTAATTTGTGTTTGCTCTATTGGTACGTCTCAAAACGTCATATTTAGTAATTTATTATTAATAATTAATTACTAACTATAAATGGACGCTGTAATTTGGTTTTGATTTATTGAAATGATTATTTATGAGATAAATAACTTACAGCCCTTGTTTAATTATAGGACATGCAACGAAATATGCGTTAACAATGCAAGCAGTCTTGAACAAAATGTAGCAAAAGAAAAATTCCCAATTAATTTTTGTTGCATGCAACTTATATATGTACATCGCGTGTGGGTCATTGAAATCTGAGCATTTCGAATTTTGAACTTCAACAAAATATAATTTATAGAATTTTTAAAAAAAATACTATAAATAGATGCGAGTCTGAGCTCCCTTAATCATTAATGTAGCCGCCATTAGCGGTTATAATGGCTTAGAGACGACGGCGGAAGGAATGACTATCGCTGCCGATGGATGATCTGCCATGGTGTTCCAGTGCTGGCTAATAATGGCATTGAGGGCCTCGGCATTTGGGTGGCAAAGACTATAGATATTCCAAAAAAGTGTAGTCGAGGGACCTGTCTTCAGAGCTATAGGGGAGGGGCAAAGTGTCGAAAAAGAATTCAAAAGAACTGAAAAGACTTATGTAAAAGAGTTTAGCAACGAAGGAGATGGGGTTTTTTTTTTCATTAATGTTGTCAAAAGTGGCCTCTCCAAACTCACAAAGCTCTTTTTACCAAATTTTTTGATAGCTCTCTCGACAACCTAGTGTAAGACGATGTACCTTCATGGACTTGAGGTTCTGGGTCCAGTTTGGCCTTTTTAACAGAACCCTTCCTCCTTTCCAATGTTTCGGACTTCCTGACGGAGTAAACGGTGATCCCAAACTTCTTGGAGATCCCAAACTGCTTGGAGTGTGTGCATGCAAATTCCTCGATCACATTCAAGGCTCATTTTCCCTTTTTGTACGTAAGCTGGAGAGCTCAGGTTTATTTTAGTTTATAATTAATTGTTAATGTTTCAACATATTGAGATATAAATTAATTTCAATCACTCAACCTTAATTAGTTATTGAATTAGTAAGTATTAAGACTTCAATGGACTACCCGGTAGACCAATATTTCAACAAAAAAAATATTTGAGCTAATTAAAAATCTTTGCTAATTTAGATACAATTGTGGCGTTTCCAAAGGAATAAAACGAGCTAATTTTTTGATAGATCTTGACGATAACAGAAGTCAACAAAATTGTATATTTGTTTTACTCTCCAAATGAGATAATGCGTTTCTAATTGCTTTTACCTTGATAAACACGAAAATTATCATTATAAAATGTTGTTTTTTTTGTTTGTATTTTTAAATTAAAAAGATCTGAAGAAAAAAAATATGCTTAAAATATAGTTGGTAGGTACAATGTACATCTTTCCAAACACATAAAAGTATTTAAATTATATATGAAACTTTTTCTGAATCGGAGACAATGACTTGTAATAATAAAAACCTTTCTTTGAAAGTTTGATAAATTGCCCATTTTTGATCAGGGTAGTTTTATTTATTACATGAAGAAATATTTTTTCATATTAAGCTTTTAAAGTTTTTTTGATAGAATATGAAGCGTTGTTCAAACCAGAAACTTTGAAATAAAAAGGTAATTTTTTATGTTTTCTATAGGTAAAATCAATTTCAATCATTCGGCAAATTGTAATTGTATTTTTGTCCGAATAAAATATTTATATTGACGTAAACTCACCTCCAATCGTTTCACAAACAAGAACCAGAGTGGAATCCTCTCTCACAGGATTTGTAAGTCCATCCAAAAGCGGGGTTTCCGTTCCAGTATACAAGAGTGGTGCTCCGGGTGGAACAATGAGATTCAATTTAATTCTTGTGTTTTTCGTTGGAGCCTCACGGAAATCCACACGACAGCGATAAGTGCCTCTATCTTCAATGACCAATGGTTCTATCTCCAGAAACGAGGCAATTAGGGGAGCACCTGTTTCTGAGTAGCTGCCTGTTTCATGGAACGAAAAGTGTCCACGGGGTCCCAGGGTTCGATTATCTACCCAGTGATGACCCCCGTTCTCTCCACCTCTCATATCAAAGCTAGAAAATTTAAATTGTAATGTAAGAAAGTTATATATGTATGAAAAACTCGTTATTATTTTACCTATAAATGGGTGTACCGTATATGTCCTTGTAGAAGAGGATGAGATGCGGTGAGTCAGAGGGAAAGGGAGGTGTGAGGTCGCAGGGGATCATGGCTTTTCCATCAATGACTCCAAGAATTTCCTTTGTTGGAACTGTTTAAAAAAAAATATTTTTTTATAAAATTTGGGATTAAAATAATTACAAAAACATTTTTTTAAAGAAATAATTGTACTTTAGTTAACTCTTTGTAAGTGAATATTCTTTTTACGTAGTTAGTGAACTGTGAGTACACGTTACTCCAAATATTAAACGATTTTTATGACATGATACACAGTCCACATTAATTCAAAATTTTGCTATTTTTATTTGAAGTTTTTTCTTATTTTTTTATCCATTTTTCAAGCGTTAACATCAATTTAAATATTAAATTATATGTAACTAATGAATGGATTCAGGTAAAAAATTTCAATCAGATTTTTAAGATTTAGGAAACGGTTCTGATAATTTTTTTTTTTTTGCCATCAAGACTATTGGAGTCTTAAAATAGCATTTTTCTAAAACGAATTTATAGACTAATAAGCAACTACTTTATATAAAACAAAAATACAAAACCAAAAAAATACTGTCAAATAAAAAGAATTATTCTTGTTATATGTTGGTATGTGTCTTTGAATTCTTTGAGAGTGACTATAAATTTTGATCTTTTGTTTAAGATTTAAGAAATTTTTTCCCGAAAAAATTTAATTCATCGAACTATTTTCCAAAAAAAATAATTATGTATGAATAGCTATGGAATTAATATCTGAAATTTAATTTTTGAATTTTTTTTGTGAATAGCTTTGGATTTTGAAATAAAAAAAATATATATATATATATTTGGATTTAAAAAAAATAATTCCAATAACCAAGTACTCCCCAAAATATAGTCCTGCGGGCCCCCGTGTATATTTACAACCTTATGATCGGCAACAATCCATTTTCGAGTCGGATCAGAATGATTTTCCTAATGCTATTCTTGGATCGAGTCATGAGGTTAGATTTTTATTATATCCCTTCACGGCATTATAAAAGACCATCTACAGCGGTTTTTTTTGGTTATTTTGTCCTACGGTTTATACGCTTCTCTTGGACATGAGGCCAACGTTCTATTTTTTTATTCCTCAATAAATTTCAAATGATTTATAATGAAAAATATACGGACCATTAGTTTCTTCATAAAGAAATCAACCTAATTTATTTTATAACTAAATGCTTAATTTTTGATGCACCATTTATAAAATTTGGTTCACATTAAGAGTATTTATCATGCTCCACTTATGGGCATGTTAATAGCAATCAATAGTTCTCTGGTTTAATCAGACATAAACTTTATGTCCGATTCAACGGAACAAATTGGGATTTTGCAGTAACTCTATGGAAATTTTATCCATCAATCTCTACCAGACAATTCAAAAACCTGATTCGTATCATAAGAGAGTACAAAAAAAATAAATATATCTGGGCGTAAAATTCTTCTTGTACAATTATCATTACTTTTTTTTATCATTCTTAATTCTATTGACTTTTTATCATGTTTTATGTCTCCCAGAAAATATTTCTTTATCTATTTCTTCGCTTTTTTTTAAATAAATTTTCTATAATGTTTGTATAGAACGGTATATTTGAAAAGTTTCCTACCGAACAAAGCTACAAGATACTGTTTTCTGAACTTTTCATTGTATTTTTCAAAGAGTCTCCTTATAACTTCTCCTAGCGATGCACCCATCTCTAAAAACCGACAAAACAGTAGTGCTCACCGTTTATTTCTGTAAAATAATTGTTCACAATACACGTTTTGTTTTTGGATCAATTCTCCGTGTTGGATTGACTTCAACGCCTCAAATTTTAACACAACCACCTTTTATGTGTCTGCTTTTGTCTATACAAAAAATATTTAATGACATCTTTATATTCGTTTTCTTCAATTTCACAAAATCACTCACATCTACTCACTCAAACGACTGTTACCCAACTCACGTGTCACGCCCTAAATAGCTGAAACTTTAGTGAGTAACTGTCAATAAATGATAATACATGTGACTAGCTTTTATTTACGAGTGCTACCTTTTTAATTTGTATTTATTAATTTGTGATCGATTGAGTGTATTTGATTTGTAGGTCTTCTGGAGAAAATTTATTTTAAATAGATTATTGAATAATGCAAACGCAATTTGCCCTTTATGTATTTATGTTATGCGTCCAATATTTATCAATACATTTTTTGCTTTTGAACAAAACAATCAAATATCAATACTTAATCTCTGTTAAAATTAAGTTCCAGTACATCAAAAAATGTTTTTAATGAAGTTTGGTGATGGTTTCACTGTCTCAAGTAGGGCATCCTTTACCATGGGCTAGATTAAAAGAAGACACATCTGAATGCCTAATTTGTTTTCCTTAAATTTAATTTCCAATCCTTGTTTCTTATATCGAGGATTGAGGGGGAAATTGTTGGAACTCAAAAATTAAAGATATTAATGTTTTTGCCTATAAGTAATCCTTAAAGTCAAATTTGTAATGTCAATACTTAAAAACAGGGGCAATACGACTGTTTAAATTCATACCTCATATCCATTTAGCTCTAGGTACTTAGCTTATTTTACCTCAGGTTATCTTGTATTAAACCATTTAGCGTTAGGATAATTTGTCTTAAAACCATTTTGCTTCAAAAATATTGGGCCTTAAATAGAAATAAATAATGATTGAATGAAGGCCCAGAATTTCAATACATACAGGGGAGTAGGTCAGCAAACGGTGACTCATGAGATAGATTTAGAAATACATCAATAATTGTACATTTTCAAAAAAAAAATAATGTGAACAAAACATGTACACAAGATTTTTGAAAAACCTTTTTTTACTCTATATACTCAAATTCATTATCAATCACAGCCTTTACACGTCGCCTGAAGGCCATGCAGGAGTTGATGAAAAACTCATCTGACGATTGTCCCATGAAACCACTATAGAAGACTGCAGTGAGCCTACATTTGGGCATGAGTTCCTGTTGGATTCCCTCTCTACAGTGCTTCAAATAAAAAAGTCAAGTGGTTTCAAATATGGCGAGCAAGGGGGCCATATCTCTTTGCACCGGAATCGAGCCAAGTTATCTCTGCAGAACTCTTGGTACTTGGCAGATGTGTGAGAAGGGGCGCCTCCGTGTAGTTGTAGCTATGACAAAATGGTGGACCTGACCGCTTTATAGTAAGCCTCCTGGCTTATTTTCTGTCCAGCCTTGAGAAAGAACAGAGTCATATTTTTTCAATCATAGGTCACTACATCTAGGAACATTAGTAGGACTGGATGTTCGTTTTTGTTAAACCTTTTGGACCTTTACTCTTGTTTGCGCAAGCCAGCAGTCGTTCCAGTGGTTGTGGAATTGATCAACTGTGAAAATCTTCTTGTCCAATTTTTTTTCACAATTCACCCATTTACCTTGATCCATGTGAGGATTCTCTTCCACCTCTTGAGTCTCCTGGCTTTCACACGCTCTGTCAGAAAAGGGTGTGGGGTCCTTATGAAAGAAAATAATCCCAAAGTTATGCTTTATAGTCCTCTTGATGTTTCTGGGAGCCATAAAGAAGTCTATGGCGATTCATCCTTTATATTCTTTTCCTGAGTTAACAAGAACTTCGTATCCCTCTTTAAATTATGTCCTCCACTTCCTGATATCCTAGAGAGGTATTCTCTATTTATTTATTTTTCATCTTGGTCATCTTAAGAACCAGGCTCCTAGAACCATTAACAATGTCCATAATTTTAATCAAACAACTCCAGAATCTAAAAGATCTGAGATGCCCTGCCTTTTTGCTTGTTACTTGCTCATGATGATGAAATGACTATATGATTAGTAGAGTTTGTTTATGTCGAAAGGCCGGCAAAAAGCATAATCTTGCAAGATAATCACTAAGCTTTTTCATAGTAATGAGAAAATAAGCATTAAATAACAGTCTACGTTTTGCTTCCCTATCATGTATACATGTTTTGAAATTTCACCATGTAATGAACTTGAATGTGAGACTAAATAGTTGATAAAGATAGAAAAAGAAAAATAAACCAACAGAACAACAATTTGAATAGAAGAAAACAATATTCCGTTATGAATTATTATTAGATATGATCATTAGATCATTTGCATGATATGAGGAAATAACATGATCCCATAACTATTCCAACGGAAAACAACCATTGAACGTGTTATATAGTAATACAAAAGGACATATTTTGATTTTGAACTTTCAAAGGGAACATTAATTTCAAACTAAAAGTAAATAATAACGACGTATAAAGCTTATTTACCTATTTATATTTTAAAGCGAAATATCCTAGAGACAAAATTGCTTTAAGGCGAAATGTCCTAATGCAATATGGTTTAAGACATAACACGAATTAGTTCATGCCTTATCTTTTGTTTAATCAAGTGCAGAGCCAAGGCAAATATACCCAATGATCCCCTCCCCCTGTTCTAAAGTCAAATTGGTTTTGTTTTTTGGGATTGATCTCAAAATATAAATACTCTACTTCTAACTAAATCATGTTCCTTATCCTCCTATATTTATGTTTTAAAAAAGATGTATTTTTATTTAGAAAGGGGGAATTTGCATATTTAAAAGGGGGCTCTCCCTTTTTTTTTATCACTCACTCATTTTCCCTTTCCTTTCAATGAAACAACTTTGTCAACGAATGCCTTTAAGCATAATACTATGTCTAAAATATGCATATTTTTCTTACTTCTTTAGATCGTCGTTTTGTATTTGTTTCACTCGGACGATTTCTTGAATTTAGTACGGAATAATGTCAAAGAAAGGACAAGGAAAACAAAGCTCATAATAAAGACGAATAAAACGCCACACAAAATAATTATGACTTAATGTGAATTTGTAGTTATAAACTTAGTAAGAGACAACAGTTGAATTATTATATAGAGTGGCTCATCTAAACGTTAGCAAACCGAGAAAAAAAGAGTAAAACTCTGCTGTGACTTTATTTCTTAGCCGATGTCATTAAAATTAAAAAATCAACATTATGATATAAATTTGACATATAATTAATAAAATTGTCGTTATGTCGGACCATACGTTCACAACATCCCTGGAAATGTCCTGCTCGGTAAAATTCGGAATTCCCCTCTTGCTTTTTGGTTATTTTCCTTAACAAGGCAGGTATTCCAATGATTTTGTGTCATAACGCTTCCGGGAAATCATCGTCAGTGCGTCAGTTTTTAACGAAGGGTCATAAAAAATATTGTATTAAGAAACCAAAATCATTTTGTATCGTCGTTTTGGGTTATATGTACGCCAAGAAAGTCGGATACACTTTAAGAAATGACACAACCTTTTGCTCACAAAATGCATTAGAATGCAACTAAAATCAGCATATATTTTTTTGTTACTGCAGCTTATAAGCTTTACATAGTTCGTATTAAAGGGGCCTTCTGTATAAAAGAGAGTCCTTAGAAAGGATATACTCAATTTATGTTGATATAACCATGTATATTTATACTTTTAAGTACCCTTATTCACCTTATACATTTCCCCCTGTTCCTTAGAATGAAATCTACTGTTAAATCTTTAATGGAATATTGGGAAAACGAAAGAGTCTTATATTATATACTAGTATAAAAATATATTATTTTACTTAAAGAAGGAAATCACTAATATGTACCGGGTATAGAAAAAGTACTGAGACTTGTCTCTAAGTAGTCATTAAAATACTCATAATTGATCAAAATGATGTTCTACATACAACATTTTATTTTATAATATTGTTTTCTATTTTAATGCACATTTATTATGAATCTGGTCACCATCAGCCTCAATCACAGACTTCAATTGCTAGCAGAACCCCTTGCACAGATTGGCAAACATATTCCTTTTTCATGATCCTCCACTGCCAGTTAACAAAGGTATTCAGGGCGTCAATATTCGGGTGGCAGACTTAGCAGGCCTTCTTCTCAATTTCCCACAAAATGTAGTAATCCAGTGGATTCAGATCTGGGCTATGAGGAGGCCAAAGTTTCTTGCACCAGAAATTACCCATCCACTATTGTACAATTTTAGGAGTACCCCTTCTGGTGAAATATTTACGAGGCCTTGTTGGAGTTTTTCATGGTCTGGGGTGATCTATGGGACCACATTTTCCTTGAACCAAAATTGGAGGCATTTCTTCTCCATTTGATGCCACAACCACTAACATAATCACAGAGGATCTATAGTCTAGGTGATTGTGCTGATGCTGTTGTCAGCCATGCCAAAGCATACTATCCGATCATTTTGCTTGTTGTAGATGGAGTCAACGGTGAAGGTATTTTCATCAGAGAAAAAATAATTACCATAATTACCCGGTCGCTGTTGTGCTTCAGATCATTCAAGAGTTGTTGACATTGCAACATCAATCAAAGCCTTGAATCCAAGCTATTCAAAAATGATGGGAAATTTAAGATTTAATCAGAAGCATTTGTAGAAGGTCCCATTACTTTTCCACAACCGGTTAAGAAGTAACATTAACCCATTCATTATTGTTTTTAGTTCTCTTTTAAACTTACATATACACTGTGAGAGGTAAAATCGTCGATTTATTGATAATGAATAACATGGGCAACCTTTTGAAAGAATATAAAGGAACGTAACATCATGACCTAAACCCCTTGCATACCTTGACTATGTAGGAATACTCTACCTTGGTCCACTTCTTCTTGATGGGAGCCTCTAGAGACTAGACTCTCCTATAAGGAGTAGCAATTACCCTTTAAATCAGACGCGGTGTGATAGAGTAGTCCAAGGTGTTTGCGTATGAATAGAAGGGCGGACACATGCTATGGTCCCAAAAGTCCAGATAGTTGTATCTCAGGAAGGTTTGGGTCTTAGCGGCGCTTTGACAAGGTTCTCAGTCTTGAGTGAAAATAAAGTTGTCCCCGAACTTTTTCCCTAGTCCAATCTAAAAGTTTGATGTTTTCACAAAAATGGGAAGGCAGAATAAGCAAGGTCTTTGAAGTCCGTATACAGGATTGAGCTAATCTAGTGGTATACATTTTAAATTACATTTTTTCAGGAGTAAAATATAAAAAAAGTGGTTTTGTGGCGAAATTTATTTTACAAAAATATGTGAAAATAGTACATGGGTCCAGTTTTATTCAATATGTGATCCTGCAACTCTAAAAATTGCCTCAATACAAGGCCCAATTCCTTGCACGCTTTGACTATGTCGTCAGACTCGCGCTTGGTCCACTCCTTCTTGATAGAAATCTTTAGAGTAGACACGGTTGGACTGTTTACGAAGGTCAAGACCAACAACATGAATATCATACAAAAACATAACTCAATGAATATTTGCTGCAAATCAATGCGGCATTGCTGTTGACTTTTCCACCTAAGTTCAGAAATGCGAGTCTTTACTTTGGGAAGTACCGCTCTCATATCGTATTTCCAACAAAGTCTGTTCCTCTTCTTCCCTCACAAAGGATTTGTCACAAATATATGTTGTTACAAATGGTCTGAGTATCTCTAGAATTTTTTTTCCAATAAAGTATTGTAGAATTTGCTGACACCAAAACAAAGACAACGTTGTTGTTCTGAATAGTTGCTGTTGAAGCTGGTCTGCTAAAGTTCAATGATTTTATCCAGATATTCATTGTTCACGTCTGCAAGCACTTCTTAAAATTGCATAGTCATTGCTTCACCTCTCCAGGGACATAAATTCCCTCAATTCCACCCACGTCTTCGATCTTACTAACAAAGTTGTCCAGCAGGGGAAAGTTTGGGAAGTAACCATTCTCCTATCGTCATTTCGATACAAGTAGTTTTTTTATAAAATTTCTTCCAAAAGATTTAATTTTCTGTAATTGGCAATGGATTTTTGAAAATTTTTTGAGAACCATTCTATATTATTGAAATATTTTGTAAATAGCTCTGGATTTTTGAAACCTTTTTTCAAACTATTATTTGAAATTTAATTTTTGTCGCAAAAATTCAATTTTTTGTAAATAGCTTTGAATTTTTGAAATTTCTTTCAAAAGTTTTTTTTTATTTTTTGTGAAAAGCTATGCATTTTTGAAATTTTGTCCAAAAAACTTACACTTTTGGGCTTTTTTTTTTTTTTCAAAAAATTTAATCTTTTAAGTTTGTTTACAAAAACAATAACGTTATATGACTAACTGTTGATTTTTCAAATTTCAAGAACACAACCCAAAACCAAAATATAAAATATTTATATATTAC
This sequence comes from Lepeophtheirus salmonis, assembly GCF_016086655.4. Taxonomy (NCBI): domain Eukaryota; kingdom Metazoa; phylum Arthropoda; class Copepoda; order Siphonostomatoida; family Caligidae; genus Lepeophtheirus; species Lepeophtheirus salmonis. The sequence continues at coordinate 13,682,524 of NC_092584.1, forward strand.
GGTCAATGTGAAAAATTCGTCATGTTGCAAAAATGCCTATTAGAGTGGGCAATGTGCAAAATTCCTCTTAGAGCAGGCAATATACAAAATGATCGGGTAATCTATAGAATTTCCAATAGAGGGATCAATGTTCATTTTAACATAATTTACATTCTCAAATGAAATAATGATTGGTGGTGATTTGATTATTAAATAATTCATTGCTATGCAATTTTATCATTAAGGATTTGATTATGATACAATTTCATTACAATAAATCTTATACTCTATTTTATTTTCATTGAAATTCATATTGTATTTACAAAAATCAAACGATTTTTTTTATAGGAAAATGTTACAACATGAGACTTAATTCTATTTTTGAAAATATACCTCGGCCAACAGGTTGTAAATCCCTAACGTGAATCAAAACTTATCGCCAACATTATCCGGAGTATCAAGGACACCTTCTAATATCCCAAAACATTCCCTGGCCCACGGGTTTTGCAAGTAACTGTTTGTCCACAAAGTGGATCAAAACCTATCGCTGCCTCTATCCTGAGTATCAAGGACCCCTTTTGATATCATATAATACATCCCACCCTATCTACGGATTGTAGAATAGAATTGTAGGTTCGAGAAGTGGATCAAAACCTATTGCTGCGGCTATCCTGAGTATTAAGGACCACTTGTAATATCCTATAATACACCCCAACCCACGGGTTATGCAAGTGAGCCACTAATTCAGAAGTTGGATAATTAACCACCCCACCGCTTCCTTGAACATCAAGGACCCCTTTAGATATTTGTATAATACACCCTACACACGGGTTGTGTAAACGAACAGCAGGATTAAGTAGTGGATAAAGCATCAAGGACCCCTTTCATTATCCTATAATTTACCCCAGTCCATGGTTTGTGCAAGTGAACCGCTGGTAGAAAAGGCTTAAAGGGATTCAACTCATTTTGTTTTGTTTGCAATGTGTACAAAATTGTAACTTGTACAAAATATATACATATATACAACGAATTATTAATTTAATTTGATCGTTGATTCTGTTTACATGATATATATTTTCCAATTTATATTTTAGAATTACTTTTAAACAAAGTACTCACAATCGTTAAAAGCATTTTTACATATAGAAAATAAATAAATAAATATATATAAACGTTTCTCATTCACTGAAATCAATTTTTATTTCTCCTTTGATATGGTATATTTATTTATTAACTTTTATAAAACCAATTTTTTTTTTTTTTTTTTTGATCTTCTAACATCATATTTTTTTTATTCAATTTAACTTTATGTTTTAGAGAGAAATATAGTCGATCCATGATTAGTTTACTATGAATTTTATCAAAAGGTTTTTTTTAATTTTTTCTTTTTCGTAAATATCCCCCCGCACACACACACACAAATTTAATAGGCCTTTGATCTAACTTTCATTTCATTATATCAAATTATAGGTATATTTACCCTGTTATCAAAGTAGTTCCATGTATAGCGAACTTTTTTTTTCTTCAGTAAAGATCTCACAAAAAAAACTTATTTACTTATTTTTTGGGGTTTTTTCCTTATAAAATATTTTTGTACAAACAAATAATGAATTAAAAAAACCCTTATATGCCCACTTAAAAATAAAATATCAAATGAATTATAATAATTCATCAATAACATTTGGGGTTGAACCCATAACTGTTAATTATACTTTTTCTGTGTGGTACCTAAAGATGTCTCAGTTAGTTTTTCTAAAATTTCTTGATTGCTCTTGCCATATAAGATTTTAATATATTTAAATGTTGCCAAAATGATATTACTCCTACAAGAAACAGTTTAACATATTAATTAATATTTTACGTATTGTTCAAGTAGAAGAGTAGTTTGACATTACTCTTTCTAAAGGCATAATTATTATTATAAAATTGATAGATGCAATGGGGCTGCTAGAACCTTTTTAAACATGTTTATATAAGTAATTACAGGTGAAAGAGAAGTATTCAGCATATATCTATTTTTTTATTTTTTATTTTAGCGCGTTTATCTTGCTAAGCTCTAGCCTTACCTGAAAGTAATGTCAATAGATAATAATAACTTTTGTTTTTATAAATAATATGTTCAGTTTCATCATATAGCAGCAAAAAACAAACGTTCAGTAATTTTAGAATTATTTGAGGCCGGCAACGATGATAAAGCTATAATAAAAGTCACAAAGTATACCAGAAGCACCGCCTATGACGTCACCAAGCCACTGAATGCAGCTAAGGGGCTTTTCTATTCCTTATGTGGTTAGCACAAAACCAAAAAAGTGACTGTTTACCACCTGCCTTGGCTGAAGAGGTCAATCAAAGCGAATTCTGGTATCTCAAAGGCTAATCATGCTCAGAGGAGGTCTATCAGTAGGAAGAAGTGGCCAGGAGCAATAAAGAACGACCTTTGCTTGAATTTTTACATCAGGGATGGTGTTACCGTCTTACCACGCTCATGAAGGACATCAGATTACAAAGAGGCAAGAAACTCCCCCAAATTTGTAAATCAAATCCAGCTATCATTAAGCTATACAGTGACGCGTCAAACTTCACCTTGGACGCTGTCTACAACCTAAAGAATTACCGCTGGAAGGCTCAGGACAAAGGTAATGTTCCTCCTGTGATGAGTACAAACGTTTTGTGCAAGATAATGGTGCTTGGCTTGATCATTAATGATGGGAATTTCATACAGGCTTTCATTTTAGACAACAGTCTCAAGTTGACCCACCCATTGTATTTGGATCTTCTTAAGAATATTGTGATGTCATGTCCGTAAGCCACATACACACTAAATATAAGATTCAGGTGGATTCAAAACTCAGCGCCTTATGATGTTCTCAAAACTGCCATACATTACCTCGATAGCCAGTTCCACGTCTTTATCAAAACTGATGAGTGGAATTGCAAGGGCTTGACCTTAACCAGTATGATTTCCAGTTGTTATTACACTAGAGAAGAGAGGTAGAGCAACATTTTCATAGCTCCTTGAGATCCCTGAAGCTTTCTATGAGGATAAATATCTCCCGCTTAACAAGAAATATTTAATTAAGCCTGCTCAGCCAATATCTCCCGTTTACAGTTAGGGATTAATTCCAAGGGTGATCATATTGAGTGATGCAATCGCTAATTGATTATTTTAAATTTTTGGCTCAAAATGCAATCTACTATTATTTCAACTTAATTGAAAATATTATCCGGATACTTTTGAACGGCTCTGTATTAAACGGCGTTGATAATTTATGAGGCTATGCCCCCCTCCCCCTCCAATAGTGAAAGTAGCAACGCCCCTAAATAGATGTTACTGGCTTTCATGACGTAACTCTACGAAGATTTCTCTAAGCCAACTCTTATATGTCAGATTCGAAAGACTCGTTAAAGTTTAGGAACAGGACGTCGAAATTTTAAAATGAATATATCCTTACAAATGGGTTTTTGTGTTTTAGGTTGCAACTTGCGCAATCTTCTTATAATACAATTTACAACATGTACAAAATCGTAACTTGTAAAAACATCAAGTGTCCCCAGTACTTGACTCATTTAAAATAATAATATATATTGTTATTTCCAAATAGTGTTAAAGTATGCGATTAAATTACATTTATTTATTTAATTTGTTACACTTTCTTTTATATATATTTTCCCCAAGTCTTCAATATTTGACCCGTTAACACAAAAGCAAGCTAGAATGATTTTTCTCAAAATTTAATCTAAAAATCATATTTATTTAACAAATAATTCTTATAAAGAAAATTTTGGAAAGGGAGATGATTTTGAGGCTTAAAAACAAGACTAACTGTTTCAGGTTAAAATAGTTACCAACGCTCGGGATATTATGCACGGAAAGACTAATAAAGAGAGTATATGATTCTTTTGTAAAGGATCAAGGGAAAAGGCTAGGAATAAATTATTCTAATGTGAGCATATGGAAAATGTATGTGATCATTAGAGTTGTGTTTTCTGTTATTATAATTTTAAAATAGTATTAGGTACTAAGGCGTACCCGTGTTATATACTTTATTTCGAATGATTTTATTAATGCTTTAAATTACTCCAGAATTTAGTCAAACTTGTCGAGAGACAACATGATAATTATGAATATATTCCTCCTTCAACTAAAAGTAAGATACATACTTAGACTAACTCACTAATCCCTTCCTAATTAACTTTTTTAATACATATTGAATATAAATTCTCCCTTTTTCCGTTTGTACAATAATTCGGTTTTTGGATTATTAATTTTTTGGGGAATTTCCGAATTGACAAACAATAACTCAAAAAAACAACAACTTTGAGACACGGGGAATCGATGTCGTTTGATGGAGAAAATCTACATGTTAGAGAAAAAACTAACTTGCCCTCCAGAGCAAAATGAATCTGGTCTGATCAAAATGAAACATATCCCTACGCACGTTACTCAGAATTCTGAGCAACTTTTTTTTGTTTCTAAATTATTTGTCTCTCTCTATTTGTAAATTCCTTGGCTATGCGTTTTCAATGAGGACATACATCTACTAAAATATAATAACAAAAATTCAATGGTATCTTAAGACATACCAAAAAATTTAGATAACAAGACTACACAATTTATATGTGGTTAGGCAACTTCATCTTTAGTTCCTCTTGTTTATTAAAATATGCAGGTATAATCATGTTGTGATATTATTAGAGTAATAAATATTTGATGCCCGTCAAAATAAAAGCAAACTTGAAAGATTTTCCCAAAATTTATTGTGGATAACATTTGTATTCTTCGACAAATTATCGGTCATTTTTACTAACAAATTATTCTCTTTAACCATTTGGATACATCGAAATGTACACTTAAAGTAGTCAAAATTTAATTTCACAAGAAAAGGATAAGGTATTGACATATTTTATTTGTAAGGTGGCAAAATTCAGGCTCTTTAAATAAATAATAGTTTAAATCCTTGGTTGACTGAACTCATAATATAAATTTGAATAATAAGCCTATAAATGTCTCAAGTATGCATATGAAATATTTGGATGTATGTATTTATGTAAGACAATAATATTTTATTTGAATGGGGCCCTATTTGTGTGCCAAATTAAGATTCTTAAATCTAGTAAATTTTTAAAACGATAGCTGAAATTATTACATTATTTAACTCAAGCAACAAACTTGAATACAAAGACTATATTTGCGTCAAATATCTCTATGAAATATGTGGCTGTCTGAAATAGATAATACATTTCTTGATTTTGTTCCGATTGTCTTAATTTTATTATCTTGTCTTTAATTCTATTCTTTCAAAAAAAATAAAAGACATTTACTGCTTCATGATCTTGCATGAGGTGGTAGAGACAAACGAAGAAGAAGTAGTAGCGAGGTGGGGGTACTGCACTAAGTCACGTTGTACATACAAAAGCAACTATTAATTCCCATCTCCTCTTGTTATTTTCCCATTTAAAAAAAAAAAAAAACATCTTTGTCTGTTTGTGTCTGTGCTCTGTTAAAAAGCAAAAATATTGTATGGGAGTAAAAAAAAAAAAAAATGCTAAACGAAAAAATAAAAAAGAAGTAGTAAACGGAAGCTAAGAAAAAAAGAAAAGAAAACTCTTTTAGAATAAGAATTTGACAATTTTTTATTACATATTATGTAAAAGTATTTCTTGTACAAGAAGCTTGTAAAATTTTCCAGCATTTAACTATGATTTTAAATGGGGAATATAAGCTAAGACTTGTGATGAATATGATCCGTCTGTGGTTAAAAGTAAAATAATCCAAAAAATGAAAAAAAGTTCTGACAATTTGAAGAATCATCAGTTGCAAACCGTCAAGAAAGGAAGTAAATCAACACAAACCCCTCCACATCGTAAAAAGGAAACAGGGAGGAATTATTCCGATGTGGATCCTCCATTCCACTACAAGCTCAATAAGGACTTACACTACCGAAACTCAACAAGTTAATCATGACATCTAGAGCAATGACTAGGAGGAGAGCAGCTTAGCTTCCAAGACACTTATTTAGAACTGATATAAGCAGCTCTGACAAGGGGAGAAGGGAGATGGAAATAAATGTCGACATATACAAAAATTACTCCGACGTCGACCCTCAATTCGCCTCTTCGTGAGTCCAAGAATCAATCTTACAATTATAATACTGTAACAAATTCCCAGTTTTAAATCTTATAAAAAATAAAATATATAAAAACAAACAAAGATACGCCAAGGGTCTTATCAAGGATGAAAAAGAAACGAATCAGTAGAGAATAGCCTAAGGATTCCCAGAACAAGGAGTTTCTTCATTTATTTGTTTCAGCATATGAACCCTTGTATAAATTTTTGAGAAGCTATACCTATATGCCCCTTATTGATATTACAGACCATAATATATGTAGTATTTGGTCGCGAAACATATTGATTGATTGTGTCTATGTATCTGTGCGTCCGTCTAAATGTTTTAGCGTCTCAGTCACACGTGTCAACCTACTATTATCATTATTTTTGAAAGCATTCCAATTTTGAATAAATGTACAATATTCCTTTACTTAGGGAGAGTGTTTCATTCAAAAACCCATCACTGATAAGTGAATTTCTATGACAAAGTAACGAAACAATACATTAGTAGTACTTTAATAGTAAGTAATGTAAATGTTCAATTATTCTTGAAGTTTGTAGTATTAAAATTTTGAAAATCACAGCTCAAAATGTGAGCAAAAAATTAAATTGCGTTTTAGTAGGATATCTGTAGCTCATATTGTTAAAATATTGGACATCTTAAATGTCATATGATTAAAAATATATATATTTATATTAAATTTATCTAAAATACGAAACTCTTGTGTAAATAGCGAACAGTTTATAAATTATTACCATCACACCCGTGTTAAATCAGTTTAAAAAACCTAAACAGACGGCAGTCTTATCAGTCCGGTTCTAACGCAATGGGGCAGTCCTAATATTGATTCTTATTGGTCTGTATGGCAATTATAACCAGTGAAAGAACGTAGTTAGTAACTACGTTCTTTCAGCTGTTCAACCTTATAAATGAAGAAAATAAAAAGATAGCTATGACTGTAGGCGACAGAAGAACTGTAACACATGGGTTACTTTCTCCTGTTCTTGTACACATGCTCCAACAAAGCGGAGTCAAATGATTAGAAACCTTATACAACGCGAGATATACATTACTAAAGACATCTGTTGAAAAAATAATGGAGTCTTTTTTACAACAACTATTATTTAGTTAGCTTTGAATTTCAAAGTGTTCCAAGGAAATGTATTGCTTTGTAGTATTTCCATTCCGAAAGAAGTTTTGTACGTGTACACGTACGATAAATGCGAAAAGTCATAAACTATGTTTAACGGGATGTTATAGCGAAGAGCAGGTCTATTCAACTATTATGTGGCAAGGTTTCAATTAGGCCAATTCTAACGTATGTATATATCAGGACAAGATGGCTCTAACAAAATTTATATAATATAATTTTTATAATTAATCATTTTTTTTGCTTGCCTCCAATTTAATTGGATGACGTTTTTCTTTGTAAAATACAATTTTATTCCTTTCCCCAAATTTTGCCGACACTTTGACTATTTGCCTTCATCACATATACCCAGTTGTGGAGTTGTAAAATTAAACCAAAGGAGATAGTCAACGTTGGATTCTGATTATTGGGGGATTGAGGGTTTTACCGAAAAAGCTTTGAAAATATAGTAATAATTTCGACCATTTCATTAAGAGGGGATGGAATCCCCCCTACAACTTGAGTACTGGTCTATACTGAGGGACATTCCTGATCTGGGTTACTTTTATAATATGAAAATAACACAAATTGGTTCATGGGATCGAAATAATTCACATACCGTGGTCAAGTTGTCGTCGTTTGAGTAGCCTTGCCCTAAAGTAAATAGTTTCTGAATTTTTTTCAAAAGATTTTTTTTTTCGTTCCAAAAATTTCGCAAGGAATCACATATTCTACTGAATTTCTATGGTTATAGGAATGTACATTACACAGAAAATGTTTCTTGCAGAAACATCGGAGATCTATTGAATGCCTTTAGGGTTTTATGGAGTATACTTTAGGAACCTTTGGTGTAGAGAAGTGATTCCCAACTGGGGCTCAGCAAGGTTATCAAGCTCATCAAGAATTGTAAAAAGGTTATTTTTTTTTAAATAACGTGATATACTTATATATTCTGGAAAAATTAGCATTTCCACGTCCAAACAAACCGCCTAAGGACTCCGCAGTGATAAAAAAGGTTCATAATCCTTTCTGTAGGGGATATAAAAAAGAATTTTACTTGTACATATCACTCCAATTACTCAGCATTAAAAAAAAAATCTGAATCCTCACTAGGCGTGTCCTCATTCCTTAAAATTTTCATGCAAATTATTAATACGTGTAGCTACTTACTTCTTGCCTGTTATAAAGAAAAAGATTGAAGAATACATGATGAGTCATTCAGAGTAATTTCAAATGAAGTAAATTAAAAAAAAAAAAAAAAAAATGAAAGAAAGAAAGTCAAATGCCAAGATGTTGACATTTGAATAAATCTCTCTGTTCATTAAAAAAATCACCCCAAAAGCTTTGCAATATTCGAGTGTCTTTATGAGGTTATAAATAATCTTAATAAATATATAATTTGCAAAAGTTAAAAGAACAAAAAGTTATTAAACAAGACCTCAAAGTCTTCTTTCTTCAAAAAACACATTTCATGATGATGTTTCATGCTTCAAAAGACCTACTTACAAAGATAATAATAAAAATGAGGGGGCAAAATATCGAAAGGAAAATGACTCATAATTTACGGCTTAAAAGTCATTTTGTAAGAGTGGTCCTAAGATAACTAAGTCCTTCAACAATTATTGTAAGAGGATGGATTTAAGTTTTACTCTACTAAAGATTGATTCACTGAGACGTGCATGCCTCTAAGAATATCTATTATTTAAACGTTTTGAGCGGTATATTCTAGTTTTTCCTTATTGTCGAAATCTCCCAACTTATCAACGAACTAAATAAATTGTAGAAGAAAGATTTGGATTGAGGAATTTGATTAATATTAGAGATTAGATTAATTAGAGAAGACAAGGGGTGTACGTATGATTTTATTGTTGGCAGGGGTTGGTTTTTGGAATTTTTTAAAAATAAGCTACAAATTAAAAAAATGGAAGAAATTTAAAAAATCTTAAGTTATAAATATTAATTTTTTCATAAAAAAAATTCAATATATCCAAAGCTCTTTGTAGTAAAAATTTCAAATATTAAATATTTTGGAATTTTTTAATACATGCAGTAAATTATATTTATTTTTTGAAAAATTAAACTTTCTATTATAAAATTTTTATGGGGGAAAAAAATAGACATTTCATAGCTACTCAAGGAAAAATATTTATGAAATAACAAATTGAATTTTTTTCATGCACTAAACGAAAAAAAATTGTAAAATTTATAGTTTCAAATAATAAATTTTATAAAAAAAAATTTGAAAATTCACAGACATTTACAAAAATTACATTTTATGAAAAAATATTTAAATGGTAAATTTTAGCAGAAAAAAATTTTAACTAATAAATATTTTGTTAAAAAAATTCCAGTAAAAAACAAAAATTTCTTATTTTTTTCGGGAGGGAGGTCCTCTCTCAGCCTATCCGCTATGGACGGCCCTGAAAAGGGTATCCACACTTTAAACTCCACAGTTAAGTAATATTGGTATTTCTTGATGTTCATTCAACTAGTAATTATACAAAATAGGCCCATATTGAAGGCTATAATTACCTATTATAGAAAAACAGTGAAATTACCAGTTTTTGTTCTCTCTCTAGAAATCAAAGATAGGACCGAACTTATTCGGTTCTGTATGTCGCATTGAAAAATCTGGTCTACATGGAAGGGTTCTACAAAAAAAAAGAAGATCTTTATTTATATCTTTTAAAATGAGATGTAACCGATTTTATAACTGAATTTTAAATGAAACAATTCGTTTTTCCGAATTGCAATCATTGAGAAAATTGGTTTATAGAGTAAGATTGGGAAAAATCTGGTCACAATGGGGATCTGAAAAAATTCGTTACACGATTAGAAGCGATTTCGGTTTGCAGTCGGAGACTGCAGTATCAACTGATATATTCATCCAAATCAGTCTAAAAGATCATTTAAGATCAAACCAGAGAAAAAAATCGATCTTAAACCGAGTTTTATTCCAAATAATAACCAAATTTAATCAAAATAGTTCTCGTAAGTCATTAATCTTTCCACTAATTTATAAACTTTAGAGGTCCAACTTTTGTTTTGGATGGGAAGAAAATTAACATGAAATTTGAATAAAGTTCCAAAATATCACATCAAAAAATTTCTAAACTTTAGAACCATTAAAATATAATAACACCATCATGAATATTTTTACGAATTTAAACGAATGTATTTATTTACTTACATTGGGTGTAATATCGAAATCCGGTGGAATGTTTTTTGTGGGGGCTAAAATAATATATAAATGTTTCACGTAGAATGAATCAAATTTAGTTTTAGCCAACTATTCGTAATTAATAGCATCTTTTAAGCACTCAAAAAAAAAAATCCTCCCTCGAAAATTAGTTTTCACCCTGGAATGTATATTTTTTAAATCTACTTTCAAAATAATAAGAAGCAACTCACAAATGTTGTGATCGTTAAAGCTTTTTTATGCTTAAAGCAATAAATATATTACATTTTAAGTTTATAAAATAAAGTTTTAAGGTCATATGAAAGGTCAAAGGTAAAAAAAGGTCAAGTTCTTATAAATTTTTATTTTAGCCCGTGCACTATGGGTGTCCAATTTTTAGACTGTCATGTTAGTTCGATCTTTTGTTTTCTCGGCCTCTACTGCCATTTGAAAGTTACTTTTTTCAATGACATTCTCTATTTGTAACAGGGATTCAAAGGAGTTATGTTTTGGAATGTCAGAAGATTCAATGTTGTTGAAATTTAAAAGTTTCATTAAATGATTTCATATTGTGACGACCGCTTCGGTGAACAACGATCTAAATATTAACAAATCTGAGGTCTCCATAATAAAAGGGATCAACATGAGTTGAGGAAGGCCCTGGTTGAGATCAATGACCTCGTTGGAGCACTGCTATGATTGGGTGTTCAAGGATATTTACCCTCCTATCTCCACTGACTTGAATTGGATAGATTATTTTGTCAGGGCCTACCTTGAATCAAAAGTGAATTAAGGTCCTCACTCCCTGATCCACTTTGTTGGCCTGAAATACAACGATTTAGATGGGGTCAAGTTTCCAGGGCCTGCACATAGTTTAGGGCATGTATCGATCCGTTATTGTGATCAACAGAGACTTCATTCAGTGGGATATATTCTCAATTATTCTATATTTTTTGTTTTTTTGAATCATTCTTTAAAAATGACCATCTTAAGGTTATTTAAATTATACGAATGCATCAGTAGAATACTTTAATTCCAAGAAATTATTTTTTTAAAGTTGTCCTACCTCAATTCCCTGTTTCATTCAACAAATTTTCAACTAATATAAAAATAGGCTTTAGTTCCTCAAAGATAAAGAAGAGAAAAAAGTCAATGTATAAAGCCTTCCTTCTTACACTATCTCACACAATAACACTTTTCTTGTGAATTGGATACACACAGTAGTTATTCATATTAATTTAACTAATGAATGTACAATTAAGGTCACATTAAAGACTATTAAGACTATATGCAAAAAAAAAAAAAAAAAAAAAAAAAAATATAATTATTAGTGTTGGGTTCCGGTTTGAAAATAAAAGATTGAGCCCCATAAAATTAAAATTCCCTGAACTGAAATGTTACTGTTTGGTTAACACCATCTCAGAGCCGCATGCAGCTCCGGAGCTGTGAATTCACGATTATTCCTGGTCTAGATCAGTAATATAAATGAATTATTGGTATATTTACAAGTTGTAACACCACACTATGAGGTTTAGAGTGTTCATATGTGGAAAACCCAGGTCCTCAAGGAAACGATTTTTAAGGAAAAAACATAAGCAAAATATATATCTGTTTTGGGTTAGGACCTTAAAAAATACATTTGTTATAGAGTGGAAGAATAAATCTACAACGCATTTTTTATATTTTTCTCCTTCAATTTTTTTAATCCGAAAATCAGCATTGTAGTTAGTAGGAACATTTCCATTCTACGTTTGTTGATAGAAATGAACAATAATCTGTCAACGAATGCATATGTATTCAAGACTCAATTTTGAAAGAAATCATTCTAGCATGTTTTTGTGTTGGTAAGGAACATATGTTATATAATACACTGAATCCCCCCCCTCACTGACATCTTCAAAAAGTAGGTTTTATTTATATTTATTTTGCTGAGTTCGTTGTTTTTGACGATATAATATATTTATTCTTTTTTAATCAATTCCTTAAGGAATTTGTGTTGTTTTTTCATTTACATTTTTTACATGATCAATTTTTCAGCTTCTATGCAGAAAAAAAAAAGAAGAGAAAAAAGCCTTACTGCTAAGGTGAATACCTCACATATACTCTATAATATAATATTCACCATAATTAATATAAAATTTGTTTTTTTTATTTATTCACTTTCAAAAAAATCATTTCTGTATTTTCTGAAAGGCAGTTTGGGGGTTACATACGTTAGTTCTATAAGGGGGTAAGTACATTCTGTCAAAAAAGTAGAGGGAATGGTGAATTTAAATTGCCCACCCTCAAGAGATTTAAAAACACTTTTTTTCTAGGTCAGCAGCACCGTCTTTCATTGTGATGCCGAGTTTCAGTGCAGTCTTTAGAGCATTTTGCTTGCAACAGCTGTATAAAACAGTTACTTCACAAGTGCTCAACGATTTTTTCATTAAACAAATTATCATTGATATCTGCGGTCTGGTGCCTCAAAATCAATCCCTATAGTCTTTTCGAAAGCTTATAAACTTAGATCAAAACCCTTTCCACAATTAGAAATAGATGGCAAAGGGATGGAATATGCCACACATATGAAGTACCTAGGTGCGACTTTTGATCTAGGACTCGCCTGGACAGAGCTTTGAAAAATAAAGCCTCCAAGTGTTCTCAGATATGGAATATGGCCAAGGCAATCATGGGACAAAAATGGGGACTGACCTTAGACAAGGTTCTCTGGAAGCATTGAACCTGAAAAATAGCAAAAAAAATATGGCATTTTTTTAAGGCCATGAGACAGACAGAGAAAAAATAAGACACCATTTAGAATCAGGGGATTCTTAATCATAAAAAAAGGAAAAACAAAAAACCCACAGGTATTAAGATGCTGAAGTTCAGTTTATTCAGTGTATGGACAATGGAGAACGTTTTGTATCAGATATTATTCTTAAAACTGTGAAAGACAAAATTTTAAATGTGAAATAATCTAATGCTCATTCAATCTATAAAGTGCGTCCAAGCTACACACTACCCAGCAGATTATATATATTGTTTTAGTTTGCTCAAGCCCTTTAGGCTTATAGCTTTAACACACCCTAATATACTTTGTTAGTAGATTTAATTATATCGTTGTTATAAAAAAGTTGATTGTACTTGAAATTGCAGTATACAAAAATGTCAAGAGCAAATAATCGTTTGAGTTATTTGACACATAGAAATTTTAGCATGCAAAAAAACACAACACACATAAATAGGAATAAATAAGTACGAGTCGATGGAATGCATAGATAAAATAGCAAGAAATTAGAGAGCAATTGATTTAGTTACATAAATAGATAAACATTTGCATTTTACATAGATGAAAGTGGACCACACACTACGACGTATCGTAACTTAACATTCAAGTTAATGAGACAAATAAGGCCATGTCATTAGAGTTGTAGAATTGTGGTAAATGATGATGAGATTAGACATTTTGAGTCCCTGCCAAGTGTATTTGCTTTTCTTTTTCTTTAAAACAAACTACTTTTGGATTGGTTTGTTGAGTGATGCGTGAGTTTTCAGCACGTCTTTATCAAATGCTTGAATATCGTTGTTGCTTTTTAAAATATTTTCTAAGTACTTTAACAATCTTGATAATTACATACAAAGAAAATAAAGTACTCCTTAGTATACATATAAAAAATAAGTATAACTTGGTAAAGTTTGAGATATGAACTGTCTTATTTTAAAAATGATTTATCGTTCATTTTGATAATTTAAATGTATTAGCAAGAAGGAACACTATAGTCAGAGGTAGTGTTGAAAATCCTGAGTATTGTGACATGGTAAATAAAAACGTACTGTAAATCAAAATGTCACCTTTACAATCTATAGAATCCTTTATAAGGAAGCAGCTTAGCTTTCCTGGCGTTTCATTAGATCAGCTTCAATCAGCTGTGACGAGGGGGAGAAGGAAATGAGTAAGGAGATAGGCAAACATTATTCTTCTCTGTCTTTATTGAGTGTGCAGAAATGTTCAATCCGCTTTCGTACATAATTTAATATATTAGAAAATGGAGTGAACTACTCAGGTATTGAATAATAACAACAACAGCTAAGAAAAAGTAATTAATTTACCAGATGACCAATTAAAAAAAACTAGCCAGGTCAAAATACGACACGATTTGCATCATTAGTCAGAGAGGTATAAAAAATGTCCTAGAGAGTGGGATCAACTTTTTCTGGTTGACCATTTAAAAAGGGTTTTTTATTTGCTAAAGCTGCAATAATTATTATTGAATTCTTGAAGAACAATTGTGAAGTAATGGCTAGTGGATGGATTTATGGAAGACGAAGTTAGTAAGAATGAATGTTTGCTTGAGAGTTATAGTTGTATAGAAGTCCTGTTTGGACAGGGAATAGGATTGATGATCGAAATTAGAGTCATTTCACTATAATTGCTGTGCATTTCCTTCCAATTACGACTGATTGCAGCTGTTATAGTCTAACCTCATGACAGTTAAGCTCCTCTCCTCCCAAACATTCAGGATTACCACCTGTATTTTTGATTTCTATAATATTTACATACCGGCGGGACATATTTTATGCATCAATGGTCATCTCTGCCAGCAATTATGTCGTCTATCAAAATTGTCAATATATATACGTTTTTTATTGACACTCACAATGATTAAAAGTACCCAATAAAGCAAATTGAATATGAGATTGATAATTGACGTCACAATAGATATGAACAAAATAAAAAGAATTATTCATTGTAAGGTGACATTACTAATAATTATCATAATCCACACAAATAAAATATAGATTGGTATCATTTAGAGTCTCAATCTATGATGCTTAAATTTTTTCAATGCCAAATATGTACAACTTTTATTAAGAATTTTCTTCTTTTACCTAATTCGAATAGTCCTAGAATAGCGTTTTACAATAACTTTGTTGTTGATTCTATATTTCAGCTTGAAAATATAATATGAATTTTCTACAGCGCCTTTTATGTGAGTAACACAATTATATTTTATACTAAATAATATTATCATTAAGAAAAGTTGTATTTATTTTGCTCTCTGCCGCTTTCTTTAAAAACTGATATAATTAAACAACTCCCCATTCGTATATCTAAAATGGAGAAAAATTTGTTCATAAATGCTACATATTTAACAGAGGTTGGGACTTGAATTCGAGATTTTTCAGTCGACTAAAGTCCATACTGTTAAGACTTGTGAATCGACTTGTTCACAAAATCAAAACTTAAGACTTTATTATAAATGCAAAGTAATTTCCTTTTTCGCAATGAATCTAATGTTACTCCTTAAAGTATCTTTCATTTCAAGTACTTGTACTTCTGAGCAAAAACTTGAAACTAGAATAATCCCAAATTTAGGTATATACTTATTTCAAAGAATTACAGTCTTCATTCCAAAATAAGGACAGACATAACATTATCCCTAGGTCAGAAGTGCTTCTGTTTTTTAATCCAAGATTTTTTAATTATGATGATTTTCATTTCAAAATTAGTTCTCCACTCTCGCAATTCAATTCCCCATATATATTTTATGATATTCTATTGGGACATATCTTCTTTACAATGTCACAGTTTGTGTGCAGTTCATAACTTTTCTGGTACCCTGACCCCTTGATAACATTTACCAACTTGCGGTGACCCCAAGGAAATAAAAATAGTTTGGTGGATCCTCTTTTACAGCATTTTTGGAACTAACTAGGGACGATGTTTGTAGACAAGGATATTGTATTAAATTTGTTAGCATAACTCGAACAACTCCTTAGCAATGCTCTGAGTTTTGTTGACTTTGGTGGTTCTGAGAGCTACCAAATGGGAAGTTTCAATGGCTGCCATATTTTGATACATTGGTATTTCCCGCCAAAATCCAGCTTGTTTTTTTTTTTCAATTTTTTTGATACCATCAGCTTTGTCTTTAAAATACTGGACATCCATGCCCGCAATGTTAGGATGTTTAGCGTTGAATTAGGCCTTTCATTTTGTTGCATTAATTATTATAGTGAGAGAATATTGATTTAAAAATGCGAATAAACAAATAGGACATTCGGTATTATATTATAACTATTAATAAATCCTTATGCAGCCCCACAAAAATTGTCATGCGGGGTCACTACACACGGAATCGAAACCACAGACTTATGTGGATGAATAGTATCGCACGATTATTTGCTCATCATTTGGCATCTAAGATCCATCCGTGCTCATAATATTGTTTTGTAAAAATATCAAAAAATATTGCAAATGGTAGCTATAGATAAATTTATATAGATTGGGGTCAAAAAGTGTTCCATAGCCCCCTATTCTATTCTATTTTTTTTTACTGATATTTATGAGACTGTTTATCGTAAATGTATAAAATATATCCTCACATTACTATTATTTTCAAGGCAATGCATATTTTTAATCCCTTCTTGTCTCACAAACAGGTAAATAAAAAATAAATCAACTCATTTTTATCCTTTGATCTTATATCTTAAAACAATATTTGCATTTATTATATTCATAGGGATCTGTGCTGCTGTTTTACTGTATGCTTTGTACCCTTATCCTGGGCGAGGACTCAAAAATTAGAATCCTTTTTGAAGCCGTCTAGCCTCAATTTTTAAAAATAAGACAGTTTTGTACTTGACACAATTGAAAAGAGCTGACAAAAGGCTACAATTTTTTGTTTTAGTGCGATGGAAAATGTCCGACCCTGTTTTGTTAGAAATTTTCATATATAAATATTTGTAATATTAAAGAATATACAAAGAGAGGCAGACAACAAATAACTATGACAACATGGTCCACAAGGGATCCCTGTTTAGGGGCCCCCCCCCCCAAAAAAAAGATTAAATGACCAAGATAAGTCCCCGTCCCAAAAAGGACCAAAAATTCCTAAACAGAAATCTCCAATAGCAGGCGAGGAGTGACAACAGAAGAGTGGACCGTGTTTCTGTACGTTTCAAGTCTATGCCTTAAACTATCTTATAGAGAAAAAAAACCTCCTCCCTTGTCACAGCTGATTGTAGTAGATCTAACGTAACACCATGACAGCAAGATTATCTCCTCCAGGACATTCTTTAAATTGTCAGGGTTACCATATTGATTATCAGTTTAGTTTTTAAATTGTTGGATGTGGAGAAGAATTGAGGATCAACATCGGAGTATCATTGATAGATGTGGAGTGAGGTTTGTGTTGATTTAAAAACTTTGATTTTCGACCGATTTTAAAAGTATAACGATTACTTTTTTCAAAAATCAAAAAAGAATCTGGCCATTCATGAACCTTTGGGGGTTATAGGATTTAAAATATTATAATGTGTCTTGTTTGAGAAAATGGTATTTTTCGATCGAGTATGTACAATGTATATTATTCCTCAATTGGATTGCCTTTAAAAAATAGCAAGAAAACTTTCTTCGGGGTTTCCCTCACCCCCACACAATATGTCATCAAATTGCCATTTTGAAAATATTTTTTCCCTGTACAATATCTTCAAGATCTATGCATGAATATTAATGAAAATAGAAACAAAAAAGAACATTTTTCTATATTGTATCGTATCTATTTTTCGATAAAAATGGTTTTAATGAAAATATTAAAACCAATGAAATATGAAAATGTTATATGCAATACTCTTGAGTTCAATACTTCATTATGCATTTCTGATACCTATTAAAAAAAGTTTTTTAGGCACACGCGTAGTGTTGCGTCAAGTAATACTTAGAACTTAAGTCTAGAGTCTCGTGTAGTTCAATCCTGCATATCAGCCTTAAAAACTTATAAAGTTCAGTCTTCATGACGTCACTCAATTTTAATTATTATTTTTTCATAAGTTGACAGTACTAACAATCCTGATAGGAACAGTCCGGAATGGAATGAATAGATAAGGATCGACTCAACACACGTAAACGTAAAGTCACAAGTAAAAGTGGTTTTTTTCCCCTCTAAAAATACACAATTCTGTATGACACAAAATTATGTTTTTTGAAAATGGATTCTAGACTAAATAACGTGCCATTTTGTAAAAAGAGAGGAGGAATGTTTCATTAAAATTCAATTTTAGCCATCCTTTTCGGATGCAAGACCATCTTTTTAGCACTCTAGAAATAATAATTTTTAATTTCCAGGCAAAAAAAACAAACCTTTATCTCGAAAATTTAATTTTTATCCATGAGGGTCATTTTTCTAAATCTTTTTCCAAAGTAATAGGAAGAAACTCGCAAATTTCATGATCATTGAAGCCATTTTATGCTTAAATCAATAGATATAACACATTTTAAATAAATTAAGTACAGTTTTAAGGTCATATGCTAGGTCAAAGGTCACAAAAAGGTAAATTTTTCAAAAAGTGCTTAAAATATGCTTTTTGCATACGAAAAATAGGGCTAAAATTTAATTGGCTCATTTTCATTTCATTTCGCTAAAAGATTTTGTAGAGTTAGATTATTTGTTTAAGCAAAATCAATAGTTTGTATTTTCTAAACTTCTAAAATTAGATTTCCCAGAATCGTTTTGTTTAAGCACTTTTTTGATGAGGCAATTCGTTTGTAATATTAAGGATCATTAGTTACATATTCGCATTTTTTGCTATTTATTGATCAATAGATTATATATTTGCAATTGAATGCATGAAGCTTTTAAATTAAAAAGTAATCAAACTTCAAATAGAAGATTCCAAAACTCATGTATCGCATATTATACGTATGCTGTTATATTCTGGTTTTATTTTTATAATCAGACAACTGGTTGGAGAAAAAATTACATTCAAAAATATATTCGCGGCAAATAAAGAACCTTGTATATACTTCGATGTTTTCTACCCAAGAATGAAGGAATAATTATATCAGCTTTAGAAAAAGAAATAAAAACCACCGTTCAAGTTGCCAACACAAACATAAAAGAAGTATAAGAAAAAAAATTATTGGGAAAAATTTCATAAGTAAAAATTTTTTGGAAAAAAATCCACAGCTATTCAAAAAAATTTCAAAAATCCCCAATCTATGTGAATTTTTTTTCTTCAAAAATCTAAGGTAATTTCAAAAACTTAAACTTTTTGGGAAAATTTTTTATACATCAGCACTTCAGAAAAAAAAAACTTTTTGGAGAAAAATTACAAAAATCGGAGGTATTCATAAAAAAATTTCAAATACTAATTTTTTTTTGGAAAAAATTGCAAAAATGGACAATTATTCACAAAAAGTAATTTTTTGAGAAAAAAAAATTCAAAAATCGATAGCTTTTCACAAAATATATATATAAATTATAAAATTTTTAGTAAATAACAAAAAAAAAATCTAATTAGGGGAGGGGATAGACCCCTTCAGACATAACTTGTGGAAGCCCCTGCAAATATGTTCCTTTATATATATAATTTAAGACATTAGCCAGATAAGAAAAAGTATATACATAATAATAAAAATGTCATTAAAATTCAGGTAATTACGGTACAAAATATTTATTTATTTTTACATTTAAAAAAAATAAAAATGTCGAATCATTAATTATATGTACGGACGGACAAGTGGACAACACAAACAAACAACAGGCTTCATCTGGACTTTATTTCTTATACCTGGCTCTATGTTGTATAATCATTATTTAGCCGTCACTGAAAAATTTTGTTTCCATAATAATAAATAAAACGATTTTTTGTCAAATATCCTTCGTCTTCAAATAAAATGAATTATAAAAGAAAATTCTTAAATTTTTACGACCCGTGTTGTTACGAAATATGTGTGTTAGGGTGATTCTTATTTTGACCATTTTCGAAATGTTGAGTTTGTAATGTGTCAAAATATTTATTTTGTTCCACATTTATCTTTTGCAAATTTTGAGTCATTTAGAAAAATATTTAGAGGTATGTAATGGCTCTTAATTCTTAAGAAATTCCAAACTTCTTAGAAAAAATATATATATATAACCCATATAGAGACATTTTTTTGAAAGGGGACCTTGGTTTTGGAATTTTTTGAAAAAGATATCCAAAAATATAAATTTTTTGGAAAAAAAATCCAAAAATAAAAATTAATTTTCAGATATTAACTTTTTTTTTCATAATTTCTCAAAAAAAACAAAACTATTCACAAAAAAAAAAAAAAAATTAAACTTTTTCTAAAAAAACAAACAAGCCCTCGCAAAATACTATTATTGTATGGATTCATATATTCAGTCCCAAAATCCTACAAGTTGGTCCAAAACCTCAGAAAGCTTTTCCCAAAGCTTGATATTTTTTTGTTTGATCCATATCTACTTATAGCACTTTTTGTCAATCACACGATTGTAATTACAGGTTCGTGCACTACAATTGGAACAAACTTTTTCCTCATCCCGATCCGGATTGAGTGCATCACTAGTCCTTCAAGAGGTTAAGAGACTTATAAAATAAACTTGTGTTTTTTTTCATTTTTATTCACTTTCGAGATGTAGAGATCATCGTTTAAATAGGGTTTCGCTAATTCGAAATTTTCAAAATTCTGTGAATGTAAATCATCTTCAGCGTTAAATTTTCTAGAGTGCTATAATTGGTGCCATCTGTTTATCCGTCATCCTTGCTTTTCAAATTAGTGCCGTTAGTCCATAAAGGGTTATTACAACTAACTCTGGTACCGTTTATTGAAGATTAAAAAATTTCTTTATAAAGAAAAATGTTTGCAATCATTTTTAGTTAATAAATTCATATAAAGTCACATATTTGATCTTATTTCAACTTTTACATGTCAATATTTGACTTTATATACATGCCCTTATACTATTTTGAAATATCGATTTTTTTTATTAAGCCTCCATTAATAGAAAAAGTGCAACAGAGATAAAGATGTTGAGATAGAACAGATAATGCAAACCTTTTTGGTATTCAAAACTCTGTCTATTAAAAAGATATACAAATGTGAAAACCATTATTGACTGATGAGTACTTAGTATCTGGAGCGGAGACTAACAAAAAGAAACAAATCCAGGTTCTCCGTATGCTAAATATAAAATGCCTAAGAGGGTGAATTCATTTTCACATATATATATGCTATACATCCCTTAAAATAGTGCACCCTTTTTGTACGTTCAATGCGATATGACCACACCTCTAATAGTTCATTAATACGACTGCATTGTTATTTCTTAAATAAGAATATTTGTATGACATACATCATGTGGGGCCCCTAGACAGTATCTCCTGTCTAAAGGTTCTATTCTATCTACACACGCCAACAATAGTTCATTTATACGCCTACTTTGTTGTATATTAGATCAAAATATGACTATGATATACATCAGCGATCACTATAGACAGTACACCCAGTATACAGTTTCGATAGAATATCCACAAACCTGCAATAGTCCTTTAATAGAACTACATTCTTAATTTTTAGATCAAAATGTGTGTATGATATACATCAGAGATCACTATATACAGTGAATTCTTTGACTGTTTTTTACTGTTGCAACAACTATTGATTCATTGATATAGATGCCCATTGTCTATATCTTGAAAGGAGAAAAAGTATCAGCGTCACCCTAATATATGAACATGCTGCCGATCGATTATCAGAGAAGAAAGTCAAAAACCTATTCATTTTGTTCAACCCTGTTTTTGTTATTTTTGGCCTTAATAAGGGTATAAAGTTTAATGATTTTGTTTGTTGCTTCAATGTTAATTGATGTCTTATTTTTTTTTTTTTCTAGAGGGGGAGATGGAACGGACGTGTTTAACTCGTGATTCTGCGGATTTTCCTTTACTTATTCAAGCCTTATTTTACAGCAATTCCTATTGTTACAATTATAAGAAGAATATTTTATGCTATTGTAGCAGAAGTATTTAATGAGAAAATATTTAAATTTCCTAAAATACAACTTGCATTATTTAACAAAATAAATAAAAAAAATATTTTATATTATATTAAGTGGTTTTTTTTGTTATCGAATCATTAAAAAAGAGAGTTTAACATTAAGAATTCAAATGTTTATATTAGACCATTCTTTGAAATACCAACAATTGTTATCCTCATGAAAAAGTTTAATCACATTTATATGTGGGGAGAGTTAAATCAATGAAATCAATTTTAAAGAAAAATTGAGAAAAGTAGAATATTGGCACGTCAACATAAAATAATTTTAAACAAAAATCAGAAAAAGTTGAGAGTCCAAAAATTTATTTTACTTCATAACTATAGATATTCCATTGACGTATTTGAGTCAATCATACGTATTATTCAAATTTATAGGAGGAATTAAGATGCCTAAGAATATTGGCCCTAGTAAAAAAGATTTGTTTAATTTAATAAACTTATATTACCTCCGATATTGTCCATTTTAAATTAAGAATAATTAACTCCTCTTTTTTTTTTACTGAGACAATCAATTTTAGCTACAGGAAGTGTCATATTGGGTGTATGCAAAAGTTAATATGTATAAATAGCTGATATAAATTGACGATCATTCGTCCAAGAATACAAATGTATCCCAAATTCAACTTTGATAAAAATAATTATAATGTGCTTTTATGTTGCTGAGTCACAAATGTCCACTATATTATTTTACATCATATAAGCTGACATAGATTCCGATATTTCAAAAATATATTTAGGACCCTTGCAAGCTTTGTATTAAAATTTCTGGGATATGTTAATAAATATACCCAATAATATTACGTATCAATTAAAACTTGTAATTGATTTGAGAGACTTATATATGACCTGATATGGCCCCTTTCAACCAGAAATTCTGTCTATTTCTCATTCTTGTATTACGACAATCAACTTTGTCTACTATTAGTACAATTTGCGGTCCCTCTTAAGGGTTAACTTGAATAATTTATTGATAAAAATTGACGATACATTGTCTAAAAATACGAATGCATTCCAAATT
This sequence comes from Lepeophtheirus salmonis, assembly GCF_016086655.4. Lineage (NCBI taxonomy): Eukaryota > Metazoa > Arthropoda > Copepoda > Siphonostomatoida > Caligidae > Lepeophtheirus > Lepeophtheirus salmonis. The sequence continues at coordinate 13,705,759 of NC_092584.1, forward strand.
TTATTTTTGAGAAAAAGTGTTAGCATGTTTTTCTGTTGACAAATGTCCAATTTATTCTTTCACATCATGTAGATATACTTAAAGCCGGATTTTATGGCCAATTTTGATCTTTTTAATCAAATTTATTGGATTATTTGATATACTATAGAATATCAACTATAGTAACGTACCTTCATTTGATTAATTAAACTTAATTTGACCCTTATATATATTTCTAATTTTATATTGTGGTCATAAATTTTTGCTACTTTAATTACAATTCGTGGTGTCTACAAAGGAGTCAGCCGAAAAATTTACTAATAGGAATCTTTAACAAAAACTTTAGAAAAAAAAATTATAACTTACTTATGTGTTGACGAACCCAGGTGGGAACGCCTGCTCAAAGATAATTATGAAACAAACAAAGGAAAAAGAAATGATCTGTTAATTAATTTCATTTTCTGCTAAAACCTGCTACACAATATGTATATAAATTATGCTTGTACTAGCAGATGTTTTCCCCACATTTCCCTTCCTTATTCTTTTGAACATAAAACAATCAGTAAATTAACAAGAAAATTAAAAATTTACTACGCATATACACATAAATAATAAATGGGAGAAAAAAGGAAAAGGAAATAATATTCTCCTTGACATTTTTTAATTGTATATTTCCTTATGTACTTTTATAATCCTATTGCATGATAATTCCAAATATTTTTATTTGTATACGTTTATGTATATTTAGTTTCTGGATTCGTTTCAAGAGGTTTGATCGATTTTGTACACATATTTAATGTCACATAGGATATTTGTTATAGCCACATGGTTGATTTACGTTTCTTCATGATTATTTATTTACATTTTGGATATACATTTATATAGCAAATAAGTTGCTATATATATTTTGTTTTGTTTTTATTTATTACTTTTAATGACTTTTATTTTGTATTATACATATATAGGATATTTGACAGTCATTTGTTATATCTCAGTAATTATATAGCGAATATTTGTGGCCAGTGTTTCTTTTATGGAAATAAAACTGACAATGACAGTTATAATTTACATAAAAAAGCCTTAAGATATATATTTAGATATTGATAAACAACCATTTAAGACTTATATAGGAGGAGAACGGGGAAAATTGCAAACCCACTTTTTGGCACAATTACTCGCATATTTTTTTAATTTAGACTTTTCAAATTGTAACAAAACATACCTATGTATATTTTCTACTGTTGAAAACTATTTCAAGGTGATAAAAAGTAAATAGTTTTTCCAAAATGACATTTAATTCCAACTTGTCAACTGTTGCAACTGCCCCCACTGATAAAAACAGTTATAACATCTAAAAAATAGTCCATTTGAGTTGTAAATTAATAAAATGGGACTATTTAATATTTTTTGATGAATTTATCAATTTAAATTAAACATGTCAAGTGTTTCAACTCACCCCGTAACTCTGAATGGTTACAACCAGTGGCATAGGTAGCCCTTTTTTGGGGGCCCCCTAAAAGTTTTTGAAGCTCCCAATCTCCCAAAAAAATATCTTATATATGTGTAGTATAGAAGTTGTAATGTCGGTAGGACTTACAGTTTTTAATATCTTTGTGGGCATTTGAACTTTACAATGTTCCACAGAATATTAATATTTTAGTAATTATATTAAAATAGTTCTAAATAAGAGTATTAACTAGTCGATCATTCATAGAATATTCAGTTTTTTTGCATCATTCTCATCCAAAGGACTCTAAATATTTCATTGTAAATTATTCATCTAATTTATTGGCTGTATCTTGTGCAACTTGTGGGTATACAAACTACAACTTGTACATAATATTAATTAAATAAATAATTATTTCAGGGTGTTGATACATAATTCTAGAGGCTAAGCTTCACAAATGATGAGCGATAGCAACGCCCCTGATTCAAACAATAGAAAGATATCGAATTTGAGATGGAAATGAAGAAAATAGGACTTAATAACTTTTTTTGATGAATATATCAATTTGAATGCAAACTCAGACAATTTTGCTGTTGTTCCCGAACCTAGGGACGGTTGTAAAAATGAAAAGTTGTCGAATTTTAATTGTAAAATTATAAAAAAAACAATATTTCAATATTATTTTTTTTTCTTCAAATATCTTTAGTAATACTTTATAATAATATTTATTGTCAATCAGTACAATAAATTCTTTGATTATCAATTTATCAAAAAAATTTACTTGTTTTTTTCGAATATTATAAAAGTTTGATATCGCTATTATCAATTTTTATTCAATACAGTGGAGTTGAAAACATTAAATCGATGAATTAATCAATATAATAGTGGTCTGAAAAGTTTCCGACCTCAACATGAAGATAACAACACTCGTAAATAAAAGTTGGTAACATCTATTAGCATCTGTTGACAGTTAATCACTAAATTTTGTGGCCAATTTGGACGTACAATTGTGATATATTAGTCTTTTGAGTGAGTTGATGTAAGGGGTTTTGTGAAAATGCACTAAATTGAGTATCAAGCTGCCATTATTTACTTTTTTTATAGTATAACCTTTAGATCGATTCAAAGAATAGCATTCTATAAAAGCTTAATGTCTTAAAGTTTGAGGGGTCTAAGTCAACCCAAGTCGGAGTAATTGAGGCAAAAACAAAAGTGCCTCGAGAACAAAATTCTTTTGCAGAGATAAACAGTGAGTACTATTCGGAAAGATTACAGAGAGAAGAGCATTGCTGTGAGACGTTTGTAGAGTGTCAGACAAGTCTGGAATCTTTGTTAGATAGGAAACTTTTTAGATAACCCTCGTATAGTATAAATACTTGCAATTTTCCACAGATGACCACATAACTACTTCTCTTTTAAATTGCCATTGTCTTTTATAAAGTAAAGGGTCAATTATGACCTTTCTCTGTTTTCTAAACATAATAATTCCGTTAAATTAGTACATAATTCTGTACAAACACTCAAATGGAGCCATATACATCAATTATTTGTTCATTTGATCTTTTCTTACCTTTTTCTCTAAACTTTTCATCTGTAAGAAAAGGATCCTCTGTAAAACTACGAGCCTCTCCTGCCACGTAGAAGTCTTTCCAATCCAAAAATATGAGGGTGTATAAATAGAGCTGAAGCAAATTCATTGTTCTTGTTCTGAATTCCTTTTCCTCATTCTGAAACGAATATAAAGAGTAAGTAATTATTTAGTATTTTTGTACCTGGTTAAATGCTCTAAAACAGTATAATAAACTCCAAACATCATCTCTTGGGTATTTATTCTCCTTAGAGACTGAAATGTCCTTGTCATTTGAGTTGGAAATTAATCAAATGTAAATGAAAATATTTTGTTTTTAATTAAAACATCAATTTGAATGTAACTTGTCAAATATTGCAACTACGGATGGTTCCCTCAATGAAAAAAATATTGAATTGGTCTTGGAAATTAATAAATTGGGAATACAAAACCTTTTTTGATAAATCAATCTTAAATGCTATAAAATAATTGACTCTATGAAAATATTAATTATTTCATTTTATGTGCAACATCAAATTCTAAGTTTATCATGTGTGAAAATCTGACAATTTATCATATTTTAAAATGTGAAAGATACAAATGTACTAGAACAAATAAAATAAGTATCGAGCAAGTTTTAAAAGACATCAATGCCCGCAAGATGGCAAATATGTACTTTATTGACACCTTTTAATGCAAAATTTGTCTGTCTGTATGAATATATGACAAAGAGTCACCCAGTGTATTGTAGATAGTGTTGTAAATATATTTTGATCGAAGAAATACCCCTTTATTTCTATTAATCAAATATTGCAAACGTATACAGATTGCATCAAACTTGTATACAGGGGTCCGCTGTATATAGTGCTCTCTGATGTATATATATATGCAACTTTTCTATATAAAAATAACGTGCGAGTCGTTTTAATCAACTATTGTAGGCGTGCGCATAGAGTATTGAGCTTGCATATGGAGTGCACTGATGTAAATCATATGCATATTTTTGATATAAAAAATAACATTTCTGTCGTATTAATGAAATTTTGCAGGCCCTGAGTCTGTATAACAAGAGCACTACTTCTGTTTTTTTCATTTTATTATTATTTGTCTGTTATAATAAATAAAAACGCTGATCGATGTTAAAATAAATTTTGTTTGATTTTATTATTTTTTTACAAATTATAATTATTTGCTATTTATTAGATATCCTAATATATAACTTTTATATCTTAAACTCTTTTTATTATTTATTCATTCTTGAGGAGAGACCACTTCATTTTAATTGAAATAAGTAATGATGAAAAGCGTTTGTATAATGGGGATACTAAAAAAATCAAAAGGGTAACCCTAACAATTCGAATAATGCTTTGGAGGACAGCATCTTAGCTGTGATGGTGTTTCATTAGATCAGCCAGAAGCAGCTGTAACAAGGGTAGAGGATGAGAAGGAAATGAACAAGGTCATTGTCAAGAATTACTCTCATCCCAATCCCAAATTCTACTTTGAGTATAACTATAACTTTGCGACAAATCCTCCGCTTTACTCGCCGTCTTTAATGAGCATGCACGAATTTTCTATCAGGTTATGTAAATAATTGAATTTTTTTTAGTAAAGGAAATTCACAACTCAGAAATTAATTAATAATGACAATTGCTTTCTGCCACCGCCTGGAAGCCATAATTACCGCTTTGGGCTGTGCCATTAATGATTAATAGAGCTCAACCACACATCTATTTAAAGTATTAAATTCGTTGAAATTGTCCAGTTAATTAATAAATTATATATTCTTGAAGTTTACAATTCAAAGTGTTCGGGTTTTAATGGAGCACTTGGACTAATAACTATTATTTTCTGCATAGATGAGATATCATGTCAGCCGCTATAAAAATAGAAATTAAAAATTATTATTGATATAAAGGCAAGTTGGCGCCACATTCCTGTGGTGGTATGTAAACCAAATACTTAAAAATAAACATCTTTCACACTTCATTCTATCCTTGCATTTATATGTCCGCTCATTTGAGTGAGACTATTTTTAGCTACATACATTTGAGCGATGAATCATTTTCATTTAATAAACATTACAAGATGCATATTCAAGACTACAAAAAAATATACTTGTCCCGAAAATCAAATCCCCTTATGTATAAAAAATAAAAAAATGTTAACCCAACTTAAATGAGTTTTATATTTAATTTTAAATATATTTATATATTCTGTAAATTTTTTACTCGTTCCTTCTATGTTATACATATTTTTTCATGCTCTAATTTGTATTTGAGCAGTTTGTAATGGAAAAAGTTTTTGCTTAAAAAAAAAGTTACACGCAACGTATTAAAGAGGTCATAATAAAATAATAATACAATATAAAAAAAAATATTTAACTCCCTTCCTACAACGGTTCCAAAAACTAAAATTGAAAGAATGTTTCCAAATTGACACATTCGCTGGACTCTTCTTTAGAGGCCTATGCATGCATTACACTCATTTTTATACTCTTTCAAGTACGTACTTAGCAAATACACTATGTCACTCTGAGGTTTTTAGTGTTTTGAAACACTATAGACGGAATACAACCATTATGTCACCAATGACATACTGGATTGGTAGTCAATTAATGAGCGATTCTTATTTGTGGACTTTAACATAACGTTATTAGATCCTCCATTAGTACCGTAATCTTGTGTAAATTTAACTATTGCAGACTCTTAATAATAAGGAAATAAATTAGCTAAGCCGAGTGACAATTATATGTCATCAGTAGTGATGAAAACAAGATGTTTTTTAGTTTGCCCGGGTTTTTTAGAAATGTATATCTGTTATTGTTATTATTCAACTACAGAGTCATGAACTTCCTTTCCTAAGACATTCAATTATATTCAAAACCTGATTGTACATTTGTATGTGTACTTAGAAGACGGAGAGTAAACTTGAGGATTCTTTTGCAGAGTTATAATTTTAAGTCCTTGTTGGACTCAGAGTAGAATTGAGGATCGACATCCGAGTAATTTTTGCAAATGTCCTTGTTTATTTTCTTATCCCCTTCTCCGTTGTGACAGCTGTTTGTAGTTGATCTAATGAAACGGTATAACAGCAAAACTGATCACCTCAATAATATTCTAAATTGTCAGCGTGACTCTGTGGATTTTAGTTGTTTTTTAACATGCCCAAAATACACAGGATTTTCATCACTTGTTTCGGAGAATGAGGATAGGGAACGTCTCATTATGTGGAGTATATGGAGGAGTTCGCCATTTATAGAGAATCCGGGTTTGGAGGGATTCAGGGTCGATCTGCGAGCTGAGGGATACGTCTGGGATTAGAGTGGATTTCCCCTTACTGGCTCGTACTCATCGAATAATCTATGATGCCTCTATCTTGACGAAATCATTGATTCAGGAATACCTCATCCGGGAGTTATAACATGTACATCCGTCTCTCTCAGTCTCTTTCGACATTTTCTACAATTACATCAATAAACGAACTTAACTTACAGTTAGATAGCCCGGATATTATTCAATATCTACTCAGATATTTATAAACATGACGAACCGCTCAAATGGTTTATAAAAGAATCATTTGTTTATAGAAATTGATGATAATTTGTTCAAGAATACAAATTTAATCCACACTTAATATTAAGATAAATCTATCTAGCTTGCTTTTGTGTTGATGCCTACATTTGTGAACTACAAAATATATGATTCACAAAATGAAAACACAAAGTCTGTTTGGTAATAAATATTTTGTAATAACTTTTTATTTCAATATATTTGTGGGGGAAAAAGATAACAAGTTTGGAAGAGCCTTAAATCTCCAGTTATTACTTTACTTTTTGTCAAACTCTTAATATCATCATTACTTTTAAAACAACATGAAGTTGTCTTTCACTCAATAAAAAAGTTTTTTTATTCCCATTTTTTTGTCTTACGAACAAATTATGTATATTTGTTCAAAAGTGGATAAGTGAAGAAAGAATAAAAAATATTATAAATATGAAAAGTTTAAAGTAATAAGCTTGTCCCAGGATCAACCACAAGAAATGGGCTATAACACCCCCCTTCAAAAAAAAAAAAAAAAATGCTTCATACTACAAGTTTATTTTGGTCAAAAGAATAAAAGTTTACGGGAAAATGGGACTAATGTCTGTGTTACCAAATAATTATTTGCTTAAAAAAGGCCATCTTTTTAAATAACTATGAATTTTTGAAGAAAAAAATATTAAATAAAGATATATATTTAATCTTGCATTCGCCCCTGCAATTGATCTGATTTCTATTTGATGAATTATGTTCACTTATTCGAGTAGCAAATTTGTATAAACTTGCTTACGGGCTTAATCATAACCCTTAATGTTCCATATCTGGCACAATTTTTTTAATCGCTTAATTTATCAATCTAGAATCTAATTGGCTTAAACTCAATCCAAGATCGAGGCTGGATGTTGTAACCTCCTTCTAGACATATTTTTGATACTTTTTTCTTTCTGAATCTTTATTATACAGCAATTATCAGAGAATATATGTACAAATTATGTAATTTATATGGCTACGAAGGCAACAGAGATTGCAACTGGTGATGTTTTTTTTAAGTGTTACACTCAGCATTTTTCTTCCTCAAAGTACTTTTTTTCTGTTCATATAACGTTTCTAACAGTTAAAGGAACCTACCATTAAAAAATGAAGACTGTTCTTTTCTTGTTCAGGGAGTAAACTTACCAAATCGGGAGTGAATAAAAACCTTTTTTTTTCATTGTATTTCTGTTAAAGTAATCAGTTTTCGTAATTATAGAAGAACATATGATGAATAAAAAAGATATTTCAAGAAAATAATTGGATTTCGACCACAATGTAATGTAAATCAAATTAATCATCACATTTACTAGAATTGAATATGTTCATAGTATTACTGAGGGAATAGTAATTATTTACTCATCTCTATTATCCAAATTTCAGAACATTAAGAGTAAGTTTTTTACAATGTCCAGAGGATAAATGTTGTAGAACATATAATTAGCTCTCGATTGCTAAGGAAAACATTGTCGTAGTCACCACCTTGAGCACACAGTACGAGAAGAGGCTTGAGATGGCAGTGGTCCTCAGAGAAGGATTGCCTAGGAGGCTATATTGTAGCAGACTTGTGCCTCAAAGAAGACGATTTACTCCGTATCCATGCGGGTGAAGGGAACAGAGGACCTGAAAAACTTTCCAGCAGTAGACAGCAAACCCTACGTGTACAGCCACCATCTGAAGTTGGCCTATAAGAAAAATCCGAATTCTTTAATTGCTGACTTCTCCCCAGAGGTGAACAAATCCCCATCAGTGGAGTCCAGAGGGGAAAAGTCTCCCCAGCGTATTCTGCAGGCTCTGTTGATAGAACAGCAAAAAAAAAAAAGACATTGTGGAGCGTGCAAATAGGATCCTGAACCACCTCAAAGGAACCTGAAGATCACCTTGACTATTCCATCTAGGCGTACGTTGAGTTCAACGCTTGCATAATACACCACAACAGCATCTGTGCCCTTAATACCTCTGTCAACGGAGGCTTAGGCCTCCGTGAGCACCAACTACATCTAGAGGGTCCGCTGGAGCTTCTGCCATCCCCGGGAGCTCACAATCAATTCTGAAGGCTGATACATTGACTATAACATGTTATTTGGGTTTCAATTAATAGTTAATAAGCTTGTTTAGTAATTCCCCCAGGATCCTACATGAATACTTTGTGTGCTATAATAAGAGTTGGCCCAGTACAGTAAGCAAAATGTTACTTATGATAAATGATACAATAATGAATGGAGTGCCTTTTTTTTTCTTTTTCATTACGCCCTTTTGCCCTTTTAATGACATAAATATATTTACAACTACAAATATATGTATGAGGGATATTCATGTATTCTTAAATAGGTAAAAATAAAAATAAAAACGAGTGGCATTACTTTATATTAATATAAGAAAAAAAAAAAAAAATACCGCAATGCGTGGGGGAAATTGCTTTCACTCCTTCCCGGAAAAAAATAAAAAAGACAGTTGTAAGAAAAAGTTCTTCTTGCATTTGTTATTCATAGCAATTTGCACATTTGAGATATTGAATATATGCAAGTATGGCTCCTCACCCATGTAGCAAATGTAACCATGTAATTCATTCAGTTCTTGATCCCTTTTATGCATGTAGTAGGGTCCAAGGAGTCATTTGAAGTTTAAGGTCCGAATTTTGAGGACTATGAACAATTGTTATCGGTTAGCCAATTCTTTAAAAATAAAAAATACCTACATTTCCCTGCTCTCAAAATCCGCTTACATTACGTCAAAAATCTGTTGGTTAATCTATGACGTATATAAACAAATTATATTTTTTTAAAAATCATTGGAAGAATGGCTGAAAATCAAAATATCATAATGTTTCATCAAAAAGATTCATTTAAATCATGGATAAACCAGAACTACTGAGTATATTCATCAAAATTCATCCCTCCTGTTAATACGTAGTAGTATCCTACCAGATGTTGTGGGGATTCATATTCCAAGTTGCTAAGATGTTATTGGTTAAGTCAATAAAAAATTAAATCTTTGAATTTTTTGCCCTAATATATATTTTTTTGAGAAAAGCAGGGAATTTTTAATTTCTTTTCGGGAGGTAATTTTTTTGGGAACAGCTGAATTTTTTTTTTTAAATATATTTCTTTGGGAACAGGTGGAGACATTTTTTTTTTTTTTGAGAACATTTGCAGATTTTCGAAATTTTTCGTAAATATTTGGGGATTTTTGAAAAAAAATTCAGAAAAACTTTATGTCTTGGGCACATTGGGAACATTGGAACTTTATTTCAAAAAATTCAATTTATAGTCAATACCTGAAAATAAAAATATTATATACCAATTTGTATATTTGAAGTTTATTTTTTGAAATTTTTGTATTGTAATAGCATTTTTAATTATTACTTAAAATATTGTAGAATCGGCGTTGCGAGTATTTTTTTAAATCGTCCCATCACTACTTTTATAAAATGTATGAAACATCTGTAACGTCACAACAGACACTCTTTCAACATCATTTATTATTTAACAAATATGGAACTTTTTTGTGCAGATAGTAAACAATAGTTTACAAATCATTTATCCAACTAAAAATCAATGATGTGATAGTATTTTTGTATCCTTTTTTCAAGTATCCAACGTGCATCCAGTTTATATTCAGTTTATTTTGTACTACAGGGGTTGAGAGCATTATAATTGTTTCTAAATTTGAACTACTGGAGAGTATTAGTTCAAATTTAGAAACAATTAAGTTTTGTCTGATTTTTTTTTTTTTTAAACAATAAGTTGCTCCATGGTTATATATCCCGGTCTGGGCACATCACTATACTATAATATTATATAGTATGCGTACAAATATCATTCGGAGAATAAATAAACGCAGAAGCCTATATATTTCCTTTAAACGTCAAACACAAACGAGAAAAGCGAATGCATATTGTACCTAAATATTTCTTTTATTTCACCTATTAAATTACTCATTTCAGTGTAACAGCTGGGGTACATATATATATTTATATATTATATATACACATATTAGTAACCCAATATATTATAAATGTATTAACATAGAACGTGCGTATACTCATATTTGGAAGGTTATTTGAGACAAAAGGTGAACTTTTAATATGTATTGAGATACATACAAAACAGATATATACGAATGTTGTTTGAAAAGTACGACAGACTAACCTACTGGCGCGGCGTATCGAGGTTATGATTAGTTAGTAGCATCTCTTGGATGAATACTCATCAACTTTCCGCGTAATCAGTCATTACTTTCGAATGTGTTGAGTCACCGTAATGTTTATCAACCTTCATTTTAGTATCCAGAGGGATTTTGCCTTTTATAAAGTAATGTTTAATCAACACACGAAATTCTTTCTCTTCCAAATTTTGAAAATCCCTCCACTTCCTCGATTCAAACAAATTTTAAACAGAATGGAATAGACGAATCTAGCTGAAAGTTGGTGTGTGATCTTCCAAGAGAGTCGTAGTGCCACTCTTGGACTCGGGACTGACTTTTCAGACTATCCTTGTACTAAGGTGCGGAACAAAAATTACATGCCCAATACCGGGACTGACACTAAAATTCAAACACTTGATTATTGACAAATAGAGATGTGGTTCTGGTGAGTTTTCAGAGAGGGCATAGATAACTTTAGACACGTTCATCATTTCTTAACAACACTTTGCAGAAATTATAAATTTATTAAGAATCAAGATTTTTTTTGGCTTTTTTTTCTATTTTAATATTATTACAATAGTTCTAAAGTGTCAAAGAAGTTGAGTTAAAGCAATTATTCAGTGAATGTCTAAACAAATAAGAACAATTTTTATTTTGTTTAAATATTTATTTTATATAATCAGAATAATAACTAATAAATAAAGTTGTTTTAATTCCTTAAAACGATCATTATACGAATTTTGAGGGTCAATACTCTCTTTCATTTAATTTCTTTCATGCTAAAAGAAGCCTTTGCTTGGTTAAATATAATGAACCGATAATGAAAAATTCTCTGACTCATTGTGATTTTCATATGTAGTTAGTTGAAGTGATTCAGTAAACACAATTTAATTAAGATGTTTTCCTTAGAAAAGGGTTTTTTTCAAAAAAAGAATATTGGGAAAATTTTTTCGCTGTTTTTACACATAAATAAATTAAATTATTATATATTTATATCAATATTAAAATATCTAATTATTGTATTTAAAGGCCTAATATTTTCGATACTTGTAATGAGTAATTATTTACTTATGATGCAGAAGATTCTATCATTAACATGCCTTGTAAGTAGAATGCAAAACACCTCTACAATTAATGCAATAATTAACTTGATGTATATTCAATTATGCAAATATTGTTTGATGAATTAATTTTCTATTAAACATGTTACATTTATACAAGGATCATTTTTCCCCCTTTTTTTTGGAGGTAGTTGATGTAAAATAAATTTTGAAAGCTTTTATGCATAGTTATTGGATATGAAACTAACTTTGAATATCTTTAATTTGATTGGCTTTGATGGATATACGACATATTTTGACGTTCGTATCATTTATCATTGGCAATAACTCTTTAATACTAGGTTTGAGGGATATGTCTGGTACTCTTGCTCTCATAAACATAAAATAAAATAATCCAACGAAATAAAAAATGAAAAAAAATTCAATTTCTGAAGACATTAATTGCATCATTCTATTTTTTATTTGTTAACTAATACAGAGTGAGGACTCAAAGCTTGAAGTAGCATTGAATTACGACGTTTCAAAACGCAGTAAAACGAAGCATGAAACAAATATATGCAAGTTGTGTTTTTATTCCATGTCTGTAAGTGTAAAAATGTAGGAACAACATCAAGGAAGATAACACGGCTACGATCTATGTATTCCGAGTCAGTCATTTACTTGAATAAGAAGATTTTCATGCTGGACGCTGATGTCAACAGACAAAAGGATCGGTTCCTTGCGGAAACAGGAGAAGAGGCTCCAGGCATTTTACGTACCAAGTACCCAGCAAAATTGATGGTCCAGTGTGTCATCCCCAGTGCAAGAAGAAGATGCCGCTATAATTTTTCAATATCAGTGAGAGCGAGGGGGCACGGAGTAGTTGTTCAATGTGCTGCGGTACGCAGTATTGCCGTAGCTGAAAATCCCATATACTGATGTATGGATGTAAGATATAGCCCCTCCGATACAGTTAAGAAGAACCAAAACTTCTGCTCTAAAAATATAAGTAACTTCTCGCCTGTCTCAATGTGGCCCTTATCCAGCCATTGCCTCAATCTCTTGATATTTGCAGGGTGTCTTGGAGAAAGATGTCTGACGCACCTGTAATCCAAACTTGGATTTACATCAAGATACCATTATAACATCGTGGTACGCAATGAACACGGTCTTTATCGTTAAGAGCTGCCAATTTGTTCACTGGCGTGTTAAGGCTATTATTGCTTGTGAAGGAGGACATAATGAATAAAAAATTTAGTATTTGAGTTGTTTTTTTTTTACTCCATACAATTCACATTTTTCGTATTTTAGTCATGATACGGCTAGTTGTGTCTCGGATCTCTGTATGCTCTATAAAAGATATTCTTTAGTTGTTAAAAAAAGTAAGATATTAAAATTTTTGAGAAACATAGTCTTCCATCATCTTACACTGCTCACGAAATGGCCAAATGATTCGTTGAGCCGTAAATGATGGAATTAATCATTTATATATTAGTAAACATCATGGGACATACACATTATAAGAAATGTTCTTATCTTCAGAAACAGACTGGATTTGACTAAAAAAAAGGGGCTCTCTTCTTTCCTAGTATTGTACAAGAACCCTCAACAAACAGAGGTGTCTTAAAGAAGCACCCTTTTATGTGGTGTGGCGTGCCCCATGCATGTCCATCTAATTGGAGATTTATTATCTATCATTTTTTTTGTCATTTATTCTATTTTATTTATTTTTTTCATTAGAGGGGCGAAGGGGATGAAGCTTCAATTAATGGGATTAGTGTCACAGCACGGATTCGATACAAAAAAAAAAAAAAAAAAAAAAAAATGAGAGGAGGTTTATATTCTTGTATGTAGTAAATGATATCTGTGAGGATTTAACATGAACTCCGTCATCAAAAAAAAAATGTAAAAAGAAGAAGCTTTTTTACATAATTAAGACTGAAGGGTTAAAAAAGTTTTTGCAAGTTTGAACAACAACCCTTTCGTTAAAATGATCATTTTTAGATTAAAAAATGAATCTATATCTCTAATAATTTTATTGAATACCCTCTTTTGAGAATTTTTTTTGTATGTTTTTCATAAAAAAAAAGTTGCCCGGAGGAGAATTGTTCAAAAATTTCTTTATTTGGGAAATATTTTTCATTGTTTGCACGTACTATGAACGTTCTACGCGTTTTGATGATATTCTGACAATTTTGCTAAAATAACAAAATACACTTGCAGTGAGAATGAGTAGTCGACTTCACTTAAACATCACAATGTCGCCTTGGGGTCATGGGCTGTAGATCCCTGATTTAGATCATCAAGAGCACCGCTGGTAATAACCAAATTCCAAATAAATTAAACATTTAAAGCAATATTTAACATGTAGTAAACATTTTTTAATATTGATGTATAAAAATCTACACTTTGATCTTAATGTGTTTGACTAAAAAAATTGATCCAGTATATGAAAACGAATACATTTTGGGTCTACGATCTAAGATCGTGTTTGGACAGAAATATCGATCCAAATCGGCAAGTGAAAAAAATCAATTTATACCAAACCGAAAATCAATTTATTCTTGGACGGAGTCTCAACACTAATACCTTCATAAATTTTTCTGTACTGATAGAATTTACTTATATGTGTATTCATACAGATGAATGAAGGACAAACGATCTCTTGATTACTAGAATATATCTACATTATTTTTTCATCTTTTTTATTTTTCCGTAATAAGAATTTACAGATAAGAGTGAGAGGGGGGAAGTTTAAATGTATGCTTCAATAATTCTCAATAACATTTAATAAAGACGCCCCCATAAATTTTTTGCAAAGAGGAATAATATGATAAGTTTCATGTTTTAATTGAGATAACTTTTTCCGCCGTTTACTTTTTTGAATATGTACTTTCAAGTAAATATTTTATAATTAAAATTATTTGTATGCAATACAGAACAAGAGATGGATAGATAATGAATCCATTTTGTCTTGTAGTTGTTGATGTTCATAAGTATTTAAGTTATCTCCTAAGTATGTTAAATGTACCAGCAGTTTCTGTGTGCCTTGTTATAAAATTGATATATGCATAATTCTGAGTTGTAAAACATAAGTAAAATAAAAACCTGCTGCATGTGAAAATATAGGAAGACAAAATGGACGGGTTTAAGGAATGTTTTGAATAAGCGCAGCTTAGTCGTTTTGACGTTTTATCTGTATTTTCTCATTTATATAAGACTCATCATGAATGAGTAAATATCCAAAGAGCAGCATATCTCAGATCTCCTAGATACTGAAGTCGAGGTGGTGAGGATTATGGACATAGTAATGTGCTCAAGGAGTCTGGTTTTCAAAATTGGGCAAATTGAGGAATGATGGAGGATATCTCTCCAGGAAATCAGGAAGTAAAAGGCACAATTTAAAAAGAGATCCGGGCTTCATGCCCACCTTGGAGAAGAATATCAATGAGGACCCCACCAAATCGTAAATCGCCTACCCAACGACTTCTCCGCGGCTGGTAGGACTATTAGGAAGGACGTTAAGGTTAATTTGTGATTTTTCTCATACATGAAGACCCCATGCCACTTTTGGGCAGAGGTTATAAAGAACAGAAGACTCTAGTTGTAAAGAGAAAAGAGATGTGATCCCTTTCTCACCAGGTATGAACCCCTTGAACTTTGATTTGTGGAACACTTTGAAGAGGGAAAGTAACAAAACTCACCTCATAATGGTTCCCATATTGTCTGCAAGGGTCAACTTGTCTGAGGAGTTTGTCATCAACTCCTTCAAGTCCTTCCAGCGACGTGTAAAGCCTCTAATTAATGCTGAAGGTGGCCATTTTGAGTGATTATTTTTTTGCAAAGGCCTTAGTTACACGTTTTATTATTACTCAAGTATTTATCAAGCAAACTCTCGAGTCTACGCTTTGCTGCCACACACTTTACCCCTTTTTTTAAAATCAAAACGAACTTGGATATATAAGGTGTTCGATCTTAGAAAAATTTCACTGTCTCAGACTGGTCTTCATTGCATGATTCCCAGGACATAAACCAACTCTATTATTTCCCTTTCTGCCTAAAACAACAACTTGTTAAAAATTAAACAGTGCATTGTACAAAGAGACATTAATTATCCCCCCTTGGCCCCTTTTTTAATTTTCAGACACTATATATATATATATATTTATACAAAGATAAATAGGATCAACTGCTCATTAATCGCTCAAATGGTCTTCAAATCAGGTTAATGAGCGTATTTGTCAAGGCTACACTTTTACAATTATTCAATAAGTATTTAATTCAATCAATATTGCTTTCTTTTCTGAATAAAGTTATTTATAGGACATACTATATAGCTTATTATTTTGTTTATAGGTATATTCGATTCCATTATTTTTAAGGGACTTGTATTTATTTTTTTAGATTACTGTTCATCTCCTTGGGAATCAAAACATTGATTTCATGAGGGTCTGTCTAGACGATTTACAGTATAATTCCCGCATTTAGGACAATTGGCTTGCATCTTTGACTTCGAAATAACAAGAACAGATTTGACAGAATAAAAATATGGGGTGATTGGCTGTTACAGTATCTGGACCTTAATTAATTTTCAATCTGACTTGCGTTTCCGCCGGTTTCAAAGAAGAAAGGATAAAATATGGCTTGTTTTTTATTCGTGCCCATCTTTGACGTGCACTCAAACAATCATAAAACTGTTTGATTAATTTTTTTTAGTACGAAAATTTATATTTCAAATGCAATCCAGCGCACATCAATGGGTATTATAATACGAGAGAACCACATTATTAGAGCCATTATTATTTAAAAAATAATGGATCCTTTTTTCTCCTTTTTTATTTCCTTCTTTCAGTCGTTATTTTTAGACTCAGAGGGAATGTCTCTTGTTTCACATCTCTATATATTAAATTAATACCTTGTCTTCCAAGTCTTTGAATGATACATGCACATTATTGCTCAAATAATAACAATATGTTGTTCTATAGTAAGTAATATTACATATAATATACTCAGAGTCGAGTGGAGAAGAAGCGTGCTACAGAACAGTTTCGCTTATATTACGTATAAATAAATATACCATTTTTAGTAGTTCCTGATTATCTTTTATACGCAAATAACTTAACAATAATATAGGTATATAAAACGATTACCCTACCTTCGACCTCGTCTTTGTAAAGTAAATAAATGTATGTACAATAGAAAGAACAGAAGCAGAAAGATAATGATATAATCCAACGCTGTAATTTGCTGTAATTTTATTTATGTCAAATTACTTAAATACTAAACAACAATTCTATGTAATGCCTTGTCGTCGCATTCTTTCTCTCCAAAAACCTTAACTAACAAATTTTCCCTCTCAAAACACTCTCACACAAAGAGGATTTTCTCATAATTGAGTCTTAATTACAAAGGCTTTCTTTCTTCTACGTCTAGTTATTTTCAATTTCCATTACTCTAAAAAAATACTTTGAAGGTGTCGCAAATTGTACTTAAAGAAGCCAAACTAATCATCATTAATATATATTAAATGGCAATGTCTGTGTGTGTCCGGGATTCACGGTCAACCAATGAATGCTCAAATTTTTTTTTTTTTTTTAGGTACAAAAAAAAAAAAAAAAAAAAAAAATATCTCTTCAATTTTTTGATCTTGATACCCATAGTGGCCTTATATTAACATTTTTCTAAAAACAAACTTTTTGACTTGCACATAACTACAAGGTGTTCCCGCATAACACGGTTTCAAACACTGCAGATTTTGCATATCGCCGTATTTGGAATTATTCAGTATTGCATTGTATTTTCCCCTGATATTGCAGTTTTCTATTTTATAATAATTAATTATAAAAAACTTTAAGCTATGGCGATTAAGAATTTTTATAATTGTTGAAGTGTAACATTTTGTATCGAGGGGAAGGCATTGTAAGCTTTTGATTTGATAGCAAGACTATAAACTTTTGGGTATTAATTATTGTAAAAACTTGCAATTAAAAAGGTTGCTTAATCATTTCTACCATTTGATGGGTTTTATTACTAAAACAGTCCCTGTACAATGCCAATTTCATATAATGCAGATTTTCCTTCTTCCCAAAAACCTCTTTATATATAAAAAAATAAAATATATAAAGTAAAGACGGCAAAATTCTAAAATTTATTCTCGCTGTATGTATGTATCTTTGCACACTTTCAAAAAAAAACAAAAAAAATACGAGATTATAAGGCTTAGACAAGAAAAAAAGGGAGATAGAATATGACATGGGATTATTGTGCATAACATGAGAGATGAGCAAAAAACAGTTCAACGGTTGAGGCTCAACTGTTCATAATTTTAATAGGCAATTCGTCAAAATGTATTATTTTTATAAATTTTTAAAGTGTTTATAAAAAAGTACATTATAATATACGCACAATATTAGTACAACTAGTCCATTTAGCTAAAATTAAAGTTAATGATAATAAAATAATATAAAAAAATGTTTGCCTCTGAAGAAAACTAATTAATTAATTTTATTTTCTTAATTTCCGAGCAACGATAAACTCTAGTGATTAATGAAAAGTAACATAATAGATTTTATTTGAAAGACAAGATGTAACTTGTAAAAGAAAGTTGTAGAAATTTTCACTTTGCGCTTAATTTAATACACCATGAGGAATTTTTTTTTTAATAACCAATAATTATTATTGATGCTTTCCTTTATATTTTGGTGTATTAATATATCTAACAAATATTGTATTTACAGGTAATACAACAATTAGCAGTTGAACTTTACAATGAATCACAAAATATATAATACTAAGGAGTAATTTTCTTTTAAAAAAGTCTAAAGTTACATTATTAATAAATTCCAAATCTATAGAATATTCAATCATACCAAAAAAAAAATTGTACTTTACTAGAATTTTTTTTGGAAAAGGATGGGAAAAAATCACAAAAATAGGGGAATTTTTTTTTTTTTTAAATATTCTTCTTTGGAGTCATTTGGGCGAATTATGCAGAAGAGCAAAAAGTATCATATTTGTAACTTTTTGTGAATATCTATAGATTCTTGAAATTAAAAAAAGAAAAGAATAATAATATTTGAAATTTAAAAAAAAGTTGCAATATTTGAATTTTTTAAATTTTTATTGAATAAGAATAAATTTTGGAAATTAAAATAAAAATGTAATTTTTGAAATTTTTTGTCAATAACTGTAGATTTTTGAACTTTTATTCGACAAAATTTAATATTTAAAATACTATTTTTGAAATATTTTTTCAAAAATATTAATTTTTGAATTTTCTTCTACAAAATTTGATATTTTAAATACTATTTTTTAAAAATATTTATGCTAAGATGATTAATTTTTGAAATATTTATCAAAATAAATAAAAAAAATTTTTTTTTTTTTGGGAACAGAGAGCAGCTAAAGGGCTTTTTATGTTCGTTCAGACCCTATTTTATTCTTGCACGCTTATAAATGCGTGTTTATTCACTTTACTGGACATCTACTCTTCCTTTTTCACCTTTGAGATAGAAAAATATTAAAAATATATAAAAAACATTCTTTGAAACGTCGATAACCAATTTGAGAATTGGTTAAACCTCAGAAGTTAATAACATATGATTCCCAAAAAATTGGATATCGTTAACTTATGATAAATGAAGGTTTTACATGCAAGATGCAGTTATATAAAATTCACAAAAGAAGTAGGAAAGTAACGAAATGTAAGAAAAAAGTATGCAATTTTTGTATAACATATTTGATTCTTCTTCAGAATATGAATCAACTTAAATAAACACAAATTATATCACATAAAAATAAAAGTTATCACAGTTTTACAGCTTATCAAATTCCCTGAAATCACCAAAGTGTTTTCTTAAAAAGAATTTAGTTTTTTGAAAATGTGTTTGCTTAATTTACTTTTATTTTTTAAATTATATATTTACAATATTAAACTTAATATTCTATTATATTTTTTAGCCTTTCTGATATGTGGTTGATTGAAAATAAAGGAGGGTAGCTAAAATTATATTTAGCTTTTGACAAAAACAATCCTCCTTATTTCCATTCACAAATTCATATAGGAGACAAGTTTAACCCATTATATTCTGGATTCTTACAAAAATATATATATAAATTGAATAAACCTGTGTTTCAAATGTTACTTTGTTCCAAAGCCCTCTTGGCATAATAATGTAGGTGTTCCCCCTCTTGCAAATTTACATGTTTAGTAATTTTCCTAGCACCGTCTTATACTAGTATAATTAATTCTACAAACTTTGATTTGCTACTTTTTATATCTGATTCTATTGTGATATGGTACCCCTGATCGTCAAACAACTATTCCTCTACTGATATTATCTTTGTATGAAGAACCTTTTTAGATATAATAAAATTAAGAAAAAAAAGGAAAGATTCTTTCCTTTTTGGTTTGGGGCTATAGACCTCTATCCCAAACCCCGAGGACGCGCTTTTATTTCTTTATTTACGTAGAACAAAGCATAATTCTTCGACACCATATATTTTATTCATGCACGCAGAAAAGTACACAATATATAAAAATAATTGTAAGTACTAATAAAGTTATAATATGATGAAATATTGAATTAGTCAGATTTATTTTGCATGAGAAAAATATATTTATACATATATAAAATATAGGTTTGCAAAAGAAAAAAAAAATATTACTCATTCGTTATTTTAAAAACTATTTTTTTTTCTTTATGATGCATAAATTACAATCCAATATCCCTATTGATTTTTGGGATGAATATTTAAGAGCAAAAATAAAAACTACTCATAATTTGTATATAATTGTAAAATGGTCGAACTCTTCCCAAACATTCATTTTTAAAGAATGTATACACAAGTTGGTAATCTGCAAGATATTGTACTCTTATTAATTATTTATCCTAAATTCAAACGTAGCTTAGTTTTTTAGATATGACATGCTTAGATGAGAATTATATTATGTTGTATATTACCGTAGCAATTATTAAAAAACTTTTCCAACATAATATAATTATGTGTTGTTGCTTTTTCTCAATTTTCTAACACTCTTATCATTACTTTCTTCATTTCATAGCTGCAATTGTTTATAGTCCCCCGATTTTTGACCCAGAGTACCTCAATATAAGACAACTAATAAGTGAAAAGAAAGTTTTATATATAGAGTTGTATGAAAAGTTGCATACTAAAAAAAAAAAAATAACCAAAATTATCATATTCAATTTCACAATTCTAAGAATGTTTTGAAGACTAGCTGTAAATCTATCATGATCTTTCATTAATGTAGTTGCGAGCAACCCTGTGATGAAGAATATAAAAACAAATCTTAGTCCGTTGCAGAAGTTACTCTCACACAGATCCTCAATTCTACTCTGATTCCTCCATGGACTCATACATAGAAGCTCCAAAATCATTTTTTGGGTATCAAAATATGTCCTAATAGTAATTCTGATTTTCAAATTGCTTTTATAAAAATTATTTTTTATTAAATAATTGAGATAAGTGTATAAACCTTGCGAAAATTATAATATATTTTCTGCAAAAAATGTCTACATTTTTTGCAAATATTTTTTAAAATGTCCAAAAACCAAGCCCCCCCGCCCAAAATGTAATCCTTTGGATACCCGATATTTGTGTACCTTTTTTGAAAATTTGTGGGGCCTACAATGTGTTAGATGATTTTTGGAAGCCCTCTTCTACGATACCTAAATCGTCTAAATATCAAAATATAGGTCTAGTTAAAGTGATGGATTTTGAATCAAAAGGAGGAACATTATCGTGTATCATGTTTGATATAACAAGGTACCCCAAATCAGAGGTTTTTTTTATTATCTTTGTAAGGGAGAGACAAATATTATCATAAAAACGGAACAGTCTAATATTATTTATTATGTACTGTATAATATTTATGAATTAAAGAACTGCTGTTGTTGTGTTTTTTTTTTTCATAACAAACATTCCCAAGTATTGTTAAATTCCAAACATCCTTGGGTTGAGTATGTCTTGCTTTTATTTTAGCTGTTGTTGTTTTTATAATTTTTTTATTTTTGAAAAAAATTATAATTTATGAGCAAGGAGTTTTATCTAGAACACTTTTTCTCCTTTCTTCTTCTTCTCGAATTGCATTATGAAAAATTCCTTTATTATGTAGGCATGCTACTTACAAAGATTAAAAATGATTCAAATTGAGTGTCAGTATATTTTTACTCAACTTCAGATAGATTTATTAGGTTTGGCAAAAAAGTAAATTCGTATTTCCTGCCCCTTTTTTAACAAGTATATCTTTTTCATTATTAGTCATATCGGATTATACGATAAAGCAAATCTTTGATGAGGCAGCAGACACTCAGGGATTTCGGATGGGAGCTTCTTATGCACACAGTCTGGATTTGGCAATAAGTAACTACAACCTGCTCCTGACTATGGCTATTGAACTTGATGAATTTGGCCTCAATAGAGGCCTGTTAAAATTAGTTGTCTTAGTTTTTTTGCTAATAGTGTCAGGCGTTCTATGAGAAGGGCATTATGAAGTAGGATTATCGTTGGTAGCAAGGTATCGAACAGAACGGGACATACTTGCCTTAAATAGGAAATTTTAACACTTTTGATATACCATTTAAATAAAGGCTAAAATACACAATTACTTTTCCTTCAGACTATTGTAATGGCTGTGATATATAGCCACTTAATAAATTTCTATACTTCAAAGTAACTTAATTTTTTAAAAGTTTATAATTGCCTTTCTATGTTTTGGAAGTAATTATATTATTAAAATAATCACACAACCTTTGTCATAAATCAATTGCATCAAGCGTGCGTAGCTAAGTCTCAGCGTTTTAAAGACTGCAGCAATACCATGCTCATCAATCATTACGTCATATAAGTGGTTTACTTGCAAGTTATTATTATTTTATTATTGCAGAGAGAACTTGATGTATTGAGTAGCTGTGCAAGAGTGTAATCATGAAAAAAGATAAGAAAAGCAAGTGATTTCTTGGGTAGTTATCTTCTTTATTTTGAGACAAAGTGTTCAACGACGCCTAATTACTCAAGACAGTTCTAAATACTTTAGTTAGTAAATAATTAAACTATCTTTTACACATTTCTATCAAATAGAATCAGAATTAATAAAATGTATTAACTAAAACCAGAACGACGCCATCTACATTAAAAATTAAAAGAAAAGAAAAAAATGAGTAGACGATGGCTGTCCAAAAAAAAGTGACAGTTTCTCCGTTAGTATAAAATGGATCTGATTTTTTTTTATGATATCATATGACAACATAATGGGAAATACATTTGATGACTATATGTAATTATACACAGACCTCATATTGAATATTTTTGATTTCGAGTAACATATTCTAATTTTGTAGTGGCTTGAATTCAAACGGGCTTGTCTTCAGGGCGCATATATGCATACCGTTTCTCCTCTGTAATATTATGTACAATAGAACTTATAATTAATTTAAAGTTTGTTAGCTTATACCTACAATGAAGATATACCTATATAAGAAAAGTTTTTTCCTCGAGACGAATCAACAATAAGAGATGAATTATTTATGATAGTCATGTTATTTTTAGAGACATACTAGATTATTGCACCATGAACATAATTATAAGTTATAAATGCAATTTTTACAGTGTGTCATTCTGAATTGTGCACAAACTTTCTAAAGTTCAAACTTTAACAAAATACTTAAAAAGTACCGGAATTCAGACTTTATATAAAAATGTAATTTCAAAATGGGCATCCTTTGCCTCCATCATGGTTTCTATCCTAGCTCTAAATGTATTGTAAGTCTTCTTCACGTAAAAAAATCCTTTGTTGTTCATAAAAAATTACATTTTTGGGATTTTTTAAGAAAATCCATAGCTATTCTTAAAAAACATAATTTTTTGGATTTTTTTTCGTAAAATGAAAGAATAACATATGATATATTTTATTAGTCCACAAAATGAACCATGCAGCAGTTGTAACTAAAAATTACTGTGTTGCTATGTTCAAAACTTATGGACAAAATCAAAGGATTTTTGAAAACAAGACCAAAAAAATATGAATTTCATACAAAACCTAACTAAATTAATATTTGCTACACATCAATGTGACTTTTGTTGTTGCCTTCCGAACACAAGTTCAGAAATGTGTGTTTTCAGCTAGGAAAATGCCACTTTCTTATCGGTTTTGCAACAGATTTCTCACAGGTTAAGAACTACTGCCCTAAAAGCTAATCCTTAATATGCCCAATTAAACTGCCAAATGGAAGAAAGTCTATTGCTTTCTTTCATCAAGTAGCTCCTATTGAAAAGTACACAGTAAAGGGATGGCAAAGACTATTAAGTTTGTGTCTCCATGCAGCTTAATCTGATCTCAAGCGGACCGGTCTGCAAAATCATTGCAAAATTATATAAAACTAGGAATAAGTCTACTTTATTTCTTTGTATCAGACACAAAATCTAATAATTAGAGCAAAGACAAATAAATCTTTATGCTATGAATTTTCCTTTAATTAAATACATTATCAACAACCTAAGAAATCAAAAAAAAAGTATGTGCAATTTTAACAAAATTTTAACTCAATTAAATATTTATGTAAGTGCATTATGCATAACTGATCACAGTTGTTGTAAAATGTTATAATACATCTGTTGGCATGTTTTGTGGTACTTGAAAACACTGTTTTTCGAACATCTGGAAGGCACTTTGAACAAAATGAACAAATGAAACAGTGAAATATTCCCAGCGAAATATTTTTTCTCCCTGCGAGCTGATAAACTTTTTTTTTCCCCACTATACTGAGTTTCATATTCGCGCCTTATATTGTATTCTCTAAATATTGAAAATTACTGCTGGCAACACGACACACTGGTATTTTAATCACCTCTTTGAATATCCCACTCTCGGTGCACAATTTTTTGACAAAGTCATTTTGCTGATGAGAGAGCGAGGCTAAATGAATTTTATTTGCCTATTTTACTAAACAGACTCAAATACTACCACCTACTGGTAAGAATTCCACCCCACTGTTGCTTTCATGTTGTCTACGGGTACTAAAACACTGCGCCCACAGCTGTGAAAATATATGAATCACATATTTCAAAGAAAATTACACTGAATTCATGTATATATTTTAATTAATGAAGATTTATCTCCAAGGTCCAACCAAACGTCTAAGGCCGTTTGCTTGACACCTCTGAAATATAACATTCAAACTTTGGAGAGTCATATTCCCTTTTGTGATTGGGATAATCAGTTAGAAAAAATGTATCTCCATTATCAAATTTAAATTTAGGATAATCATTGGACAATGTAGAAAACATCTCTGTCTCTCTTACAATCACTCAAACGCTATCTTAAAACCTTAACCACTTAGAGGCTCCAATTGAGAAAGAATAAACAGATTGAGTTAAAAAGAATAATTGCTCCAGAGCACGGGGTCTATTCACCTTACTAATGGGACAATTAATAATGTTTAATTTGGAATTCCAAATCTTATTTATTTATTACTGGTATATAACGGGTTTTTTTATTAAGGTAAAAATAAATATAGTCCTCCAAATAATTGCTTCTTACTAGAAAATTTAATATTTGAAATTAAATATAAATTTTCCAAAAAATTTAATTTTCTGTGAATATATTTTTGAAATTTTTCGAATTGAATTTTTTTTTTTTTTCATTAAATAATATATTAAAAATAGAATTTTTGAAAATTTAATTTAAAAAGTATATTTTTTCGAGAACAACTGGGGATTTAAAACATTTTATCAAAAAATTTAACATTTCATTTTTTTTTTTACAATTTTTTTAACCAGCTGTGGATGTTCCAAAAAATGATTTTTTTGTGAAAAATTGTGGATTTTAGAAAAGTTTTTTTATCCGTATATGTATTTTATTCTTTATTTTTTTTTCTAATTTTAATCCAAAAAATATATTTTACTTTTTGTAACTTTTCCTCCCGGAAATATGTTCCAGTGGACGGATAGAAAAATTGCATATCATAACTGTTATTTAAAATATTCTATAATTTTAATCAGCATTTGGAATTTTTACTAGAATCGTGTGGAAACAGCTTTGAGTTTTTTTTTTTTTTTTTTTTTTTTAATCGTCCCATCACTAATCATCCACGTCACTCCATTCATTTTCACCCCAAGCTAAAATGGCTTGAACCACGTGAAAAATGGCTTGAGGAGCCTTTATCTTTCCTAAAGACAGTTTTTGATAGTCCCCATCTTGATTGTCTTTTTGCAGGGAGAAAAAAATATTAACTCAAAACAGGAGCAGTCTAACGTACATATATATTGTATGAACATAATATTATTTATGTATGTCATATAGATAGTATGGAAAGCAACCTCTTTCCCCTTTATACATATAATGTGTATACCGCAACAAATGAGTTCCTTTTTTTCTGAGGGAGGGGGCGGGGGGAGATTTCATTTTTACAAATGTGAAGTATCTATATGTACGGAAAAAACATGAAATAACTTATAATTATTTAATGACCTTCCCCAAAATGTAGTGTTATGCCAACCCCTTACTCTTTAATTAATATTCTTCAATACGGAGCTCTAAGCTTGGAACTTGGAAAAACAGCAGGGGGGTTTTGTATGATCATATTTTCTGGGGAGTTTTGGTTGTTGGATTTTTTTTGTAAAAAAATCCAAAATATATCCTTTTTTTCAAGAATAAAATTTTTATAATTTTTTTAAAAATCTTCAGCTGTTCACAAAAAGTTTCAAAATTTGAACTGAATAATCTAATTTTTTTTTTTTAAAATTTCAAAAATCCGTATTTGTTTACTAAAAATTAAAAGAAATTCATAAATCCATATCTGTTTACTGATAATAAAACTTTTTGAAATAAAATCTCAAAAATGTTATTCCATTTATACAATGTATATTCTTTCTAGAAAAATTTATAGTTTTTTCAGACAATTAATATGAACTTTTCCTGTAACAAGCAAATTTTCTTTCATCTTTTTTTTTTTTTTTTTTTTTGAGGGGCGGGGGAATGGGATACTGCCACTCTAGCCCAACATTTGCAGACGCCCTTGATCTGTATATTCAACCTGAGCGGTACAACTGGGCTTTAGAGTTGTAAATCCTAAACAATTTTTGGCGTGCAATTTAAGGTTGTTGACTAACTTGAGCTGCAGGGCTGTAGAGTTATTCCTCTCCAGTATTTGATTGTAACCAACTCCAAAACTCAAAAATTTTATAATATATATTATATCCTATATAAATACTATTGAGTAATTTGAGTCTAGAGACTATAAATATAGATATAATTTATAGAAATAGGTAGTTAATAATTGTGCTACGCATAAATAAAATATTTTGAATATAAGAAGACATTTGAGAAGATTAACAACTAATGAAATAGATCAAAATTAAGCTATTACTAATAAATTCATACGTTTCTGAATATAATTTATGTACTCTTAGCCAAGAAACTACACCCTCTCACAGCAACATTACACTTTACTCTGACGTCATTGACTATTCAACAGACAGTGTAATCAACAAACATGGTTCGTACCTATGCTCTACCCAACAAAATAATTTAGACATTATAAATGTAAGGGAATTGTGAAATAAGCTATAAAACTTTCGATCTAATTTTCAAGTTTACTAAATTAATAGTACTTAATATTTATTATAATTAACCATTTGTAAACAAACACTTTACAAACGCTCAATCTAAGCATTAGATTTTAAGCAAGTTTTATTTTCATAAATTATAATAACTTTTGTAGCCGGAGGGCGTTCAAATTTAACGACTCCTAACTCTAACTCCAACTCCACAGGAAAAAGGTACCAACTCCGGAGGCCCATCTGAGTAGTGGCGTTTCATTCCTTCAGACCCTTACCACAATTCTTCATTCTTGAGTAGAGTGCGCCATGTTATTTTTTGATTTATTTTTAGGAGCTCATATTATTTACAACTCTAGCCATAATAAGAAGAAACTAGTGTTGGGTTTCGGTCTGAGACCGTTAAATTTTTTTTTGGACCGAACTAATTCGGTACAACAAAAAAGCTCAGTCTGGACCGCTTTCATATAAGAAATCCGGTCTAGATCGATCCAAAGGAAAAATTTGATGTAGGTCCGCCCAAAAAAATAGTTCTAGACCGATTTTACAGATGTGTTGTTTATAACATGACATCATATATTTTTTCAAGTAAAATGACGTTATATACGAGGTTTAAACATAGATAGCTCGGATTAATTTTGATCCTACCGTCTGTTATATGTATACAGTGGTTTTTTTTCGAACTTATCGTGTACTTTTGAGATTTTTTTGTAAAAATGAAGGACAGTTTATTTAGGAAAAAAAAAGTTGGTCTCTCATAATATATGAGACCGGGAAAAAAAATCGGTCCATAAAGTTAATTCTTTGACTAGGACCTGTTCTAGGGAGTCATTTGTTAAGACAAGATTCGCAAAAAAAAAAAAAAAAAAAAAAATTCTAAAAAACTCAAGAAGTTGAAGCGTGTTCTGGATCAATATTTTAATGAATATCAGTTGATGACGTCCATTCGGGATTTAAAATGATAGAACATCATCTTTGTAGAGTGATACAAATTTTGACTACCCAACTAATTTTTGATGGTCTACATAAGTACAATCTGCGACTCATAGAGCAACGTTGAATGGGTTTGTTAACGATTATATTCCCCGATTTAAGATAGATTCTGAACAAAATATCAGTTTACATAGAAAAATTCTAAATAATAACAGCTTGATTATTAATAGTATAGAACTTTTTACTATGGGATATAAACCAGTGGTTTTTTAAACTGTAGGAATTCGAAATTTCCAAATTTTATGTATGATACGTTAGACTATGTCTATTGGTCACCAAAATAATGAAAAAAGTTACTGATCAATTTTGTTCTTACTGAGTATAAAGATTAAATATGGTCACACTAAGAGGCCAATAAACTTTGAGATAAAGGTAGCACCAAACGCTAAAAATACATAATCGACAATAATTTTAAGTCATACTGAGGGACAGACCTAAAATTGTTATCATTGTGTAGATTTAATAAAGAGTATTGATATAACAAATAAAATCCTCAGGTCAAAATCACACAAAAGGATGTCTCAGCTAAAAAATGTCCCTAATTTTTGGAGCCCATATTTTTGGCCTACAAAACACCCAGGACTTGAACACATGCAATTTCTTTATCAGGGGAGGGGGTCGTGTATGACGCCTGTGCCAAGGATAATTCTGCTATGGAGGCCCTGAAAAAGCTGGATTTGCAAGAGGTCGCCGGGAGTGCCAAAGTGTCTGGCGCTGTGTCGCCGATGTTATACAGAGGTGGATCTAATTATAAATAATTTAATGTACCTTTCAATTAATAAAAAATATTGTTTTACCCATCTAGTTCATTCGTTATAAGACTTCAAAGATTTTAGCAATTTATCTGGACCACCTTGTACCACCATTAATGATCAAGATGAAGTCAAACTTTGTCCAGATATACTATGCAGCTTTTTTTATAGCATATATATATACCATACTTTTTTCTGTGTCTTGCTTGTTCATAAGGATTTTATACCAAGTCACACACTTTACTTGATCTAAAAGCTTCAAAACCTAACAAGGAATACTCATGTCAGATTAAGGTGAAAGTATTGGTTCACCAAGTGGCGCTGGATACTGTAAAATTGTTGAGTAAGTTCATGAACGATCACCTGCAAGTATGCCTTAACTGCCTCAACCAATTCTTTAGGCCTCATTGGTCTTAATTTGGACCTTGTGGAAGTTTATATAATTGTGATTTTTCATGCACGGATAGCTCCAGAATTGCATCTCTGTATTGCTCCATCTTTTTGGTTATAACGCTCTTATTTATCCAATGGCTTTACTTATTTTTCTTTATAGTTTATTTAGACAATTGTTTACAATAAGGCATAAGGGTTATGCATCGAAATAAATCAAATGAATTTTAGACAGAGGGACCACTAATGTACTAACATTGATGACGTCAATGCCTCTTCATTTTGACCTTTTTTAATCAGTTTTAGTAATTACAGTGTAATTGACCTTATGTCTTAGGGACAGGTACCAGGCACTGATAGGACCGGTTCTAAGACTGGACAGGACCGGAAAAATAAGGACTGACAAAACCCTACTTGTAACTATTTATCATTCACTATTTATGTAAGCACTCAACCCAATTCTGAAGAAGAAAAGATAGATAGGAATTATAATTTATTAAAGGAGAAGAAAGTACTTTTGCTTATATTTTGACTCTTTGCCAACCATGTTCATTTGACAAGGACCTGTGCTTTTTTTTTAGGAAGTCAATTTTAAAGAAAACTTACTATTCTCAAAACATAACAAAAAGTAGTCAAAAACAAAATAAGTCAAAGCTTTTCTTAGATGGATAGAAGATAGGTACTGGATACTTTTGTTAGACAAAACACGTAATAACAAAAAGTTTTTTAATTTGAGTGACTTTTGAGGAGTTTTATTTGAATGTTATATTTTCTTAGGTAGCTTTATATATCCAAGTTTTTGGTGGAAGAACAACATGAGAAAAAGAGAGAGTCTAATATTTTGTAGTATGGTTGCCTTAATGGCTTTTTCTAATTAAAAATGTTTACACGCTTGAATAATTTCAGTGACATACATAAGATGAATCCCTTCAAAATAAAAATAAAAGGCAGGCCTAACGTCCTCTTAAGACTGGGCCTATCTTTTTGTTATTACTGTTCTTGTCTTTAAGTACAAACGTTAGGATTCTTTATATTTCAAACGAAATTGTGGAGTCGGTGGAGTAGAAACCTTTTCCTCAAATAATTTTCCTTCATTATTACGCTTTATCAGAGCATTAGTCCGCTCAAGAAATCCTGAGTGCGTTCCCACTCAGTTACGCAAAAAAAAATGACAAAGAGACTTTGTATAAACAAATAAATCTAAAAGTGGCCATCCTAATCCTTCACCATGACCTCTATCCTTAGCCTGAAGTCCATTGATGTCTTATTCACGGGTTTCTCAGGGATGTCAGCCCATTTATTTTTCAATGCTGTCTTTAGAGCATTAGAGGAAGCCTTCCATTTGATGGTACCATAGGTCCCATAGGCAAGAGCGTTGGTGTCTATTGAGGGGGCCATCAATTTACGCCGTTGTCTTCACAGTACTTTTGTGTTTATTTTCCTTTGTGTTTGGGGTGGAGTCTTGCTGGAAAACATCATTACCCTTGGTGTAGTTGACCTTACATTAGGGAAATATCGCTGTTGTCGTGACAGCTAGATACACATCCACGCCGATCCTGAGGCCTTATGGAAACCAACAAGGAGGGAAGTCCACTATCTTTTTTCGGTTTTGCCCATCAAATCTAGGTTTCCCCTCAAGGTTCTTGTTGTCGCCCTGTGGTTTTTTTATCTTGCTAATGAGACCCAAGGGATGATGCTGTAGATCTAGCCATAACGTCAAGAAGCCTTGATACATGACATATCTAATTTTTCCTGGGTTTGACGAGAAAAAATCAACATAAAAGTTTCTTTTTATGGCTCTATTAGTTGAAAAACACACAAAAAAAATCATGTAGATTATTTAGTATGTGAATTTAAACCTTTCTCAAGTTTCCCCAGTTTCATTCACGATTTGATGGGAATCAATATTATACATGATTTTTTCAGTGTCTTTATGTTGTCAGCTTTCGATTGTTCCTATTTTGCGGATACTCAAATTGCGCGCTTAAACTGTTGTACCAAATTTATCAAATAAAAACATTATTAATGATTATAGTTTTCATTTTTTGGGTGCTTTAGAAATTTGGAACGTTTCAAAATATATTTCGATGACATACTGGAATTGTAAGTACTGGTTTTAAAATGGTCTAAACTATGTTAGTGCCCCAGTAACTTTTGTGCAGTGGTATACCAAACAAGAATACAATATATATATTTTGAAAGTTTCATGATTTCTCAAATTTACAAAAAAAAATGGAGGCAAAACCAATAAAATGGTTGCATTTCAATTATAATCATCAACTCCGAAAAGAAACAACCAACTTTGATTGATGATCAAAATTCGTTTTAACTTATGCTCAATCTTATTTCCCATCAATGTATAATGTAATGCCTTTTCTATGGAAGAAGGCATTATTACAATTCCATTTATATAAGAACTGATTTCGTAAGTAACATATTTCCCCATAACTTTGGGCTATGAAATTTGTACTATCCTACAATATTTGATAGTTTTATACTACTTATTTTATTGATAAACCGATAGCAGTTGATTTGAATTTTTATGAATAGAAAAATCATATATAATTGAGTCAAATATCTCTATGACCATTCCTCCTTTGCAAATGTTTCATATAAATATGTAAATTTTTGGTACTCCTATCATGGACACGAAACTTTAATTATCTCCACAATTTTTGTAAGGCTTATAGGTGATATCCCTTATAATCTTTCGTTCTAGTTTTGCAGAAATCTTGGAGATGGCACGACGGTCTTATCTGTCAACAACAAAATGATGAATTTCTTTCTTAGCAATAATACTTCGGTGAACATTACATATTTGAACCTTTACCCTGCTTAGACTTGTGGTCCTCAACTATCCTTGTCCTTAAATCCAAACTATGTTCCTTGAACTTTTCCACAACGTAAGTAGACTGGGAATAAAGGGATATTATCTGCTAGATATGTCACTCATTTTAAATGGCAAAGAAAGTTCTTGAAGAATTCAAATCATACAAATACTCTCTCTTCCCCCTCAGTGAAAGTTCTGGAAACTTATAGATTTGTCATAAAAAAAGGATTTTCTTTTTACTTTTTGCATTTCATGTTTACATGAATAATTTAAAAGAGCATTCTTTGGAAATAAGTTAAATACTTCTTAATGAGGCAAGGCAAAATGAGATGTTATGCCCAATTCTTAGTTCTTTATCATAAGACATTTTATAAGTTAAATACAAAATATATAACTATTATGTATTTTAAAAAAAAAACACCAAAAACTTTAAATGGGCGAATAATTTTGCTCTTAACTCTACATATCAAAAATGCTTACGATCTACAATTCTATATATATTTTTTAAGACAGTATATTTCTATACAGAATGAATGGAAGGGGGGGGGGATGTATCCTTCTTTTTATATTATTAAATTATGAAAAATTACTTCATATATGAGTACACTGGGTGTTAGATGTGGCTAAGGGAAGACTAATAATAGACGTAATAAAGAGAAAAGGGAATCTCTCACTTTTTTTCCCTTTTTTTTTCAAGAGGCTATTAGGGGAGCATTAAGTTCTTTACATAAATATATATTCTGAAAACGAAAAGTAATATGAAAATTTATAGAAAAGAAAATTGGTAAAAGTTTTTTTTTAATATTATTTGTAGAAAGATTCTACAGACATACATATACAAAGAAGGAAGTAATAGAAAGAGCTGTCATATGTATTTAAGCATATATATATATATATTATAGAGTCACTGATTTGAAATTATTCACTATAATGTATGGACGTAGTGTTAGTGTTGGGGTCGGTCTGCAAATCTTAGACCGGTCTACAAGAGTTATGGTTTTAAGAGGAACGAACTAATTAGGTACTTTTTAGAAGTTTTGTATGTAGGGGCATCAAAGAAATATTTGTCTGAATTGGTCTCATTCAAAATTGAGTTTAGACCGATTATATATACAGTGGGGTACCAAAACTACTACTAGCAATCGATTTATCCCTGTTTCTTTATTACTTTAAAGTTTCATTACATAATGTAACGGCAGTTGAAACAAAAGTAATATAATTCCATAGTTTGGAAGAGTTAGAATCTACCTCCTGATTTTGGTTCTATTTTCTGGTTTTTTTTTTATGGAAAGGTTGCGTTATACAATGCAAAAAGTAAATAATAAGAATAAGGAAGAAAATCGGTGATTCATGACTGAGCGAAAAGAATCGATCCACAATTTGAAAAAGATTAATTTTGCTCTGTGGTATGAAAAATTTTCTAAAATAATTTTTCAGACCGAACCCATAAACAGAATATTCGGTCCTAGATCAAGTATTAACTCTAATACATACATATATGTATATGAGTATTATTCTAAATCCCAATCAGAGAAGCAGTAAACTTTTTCCCCTCTTCCCTCCAACGTTTTCAACTTCTTCTTTGATGTAAAAATATAAACTTTCTGATTGAAAATTTTTGTGTATAATGTACGCATGGTGGAAATCAGAATACTCCCAATTCGATTTAATTTGATTTTTGCAGTTTTTTCCCCCCCCAAAAAAAATAATTTTCTTTGAATAGCTATGAATTTTTAAAATTTTTCTCAGAAAAATTTAATATTTGAAATTTAAAAAACAACTTCTTTTTTTTGAACAGGTGTTGATTTTTTTTGAATTTTTTACACATAAGTTTAATTTTTACAATTTAACGTTTTGATTTTTTTTCAAAAAACTTAATTTTCATGGGAACAGCTCTGGATTTGGGAAAAAAAAAATTCAAAAATTTAAATTTCAACCATTATTTACAAAAATTAAATTGCTTGAGAATAGCTATTGACTTTTGAAGATTTTTTTATAAAAATTAAATTTTTTTGTGAATCTTTGAAATTTTCCTTTTGATTTTTTTTTTTTGAAATTTCCAAAATTTCCAAAAAAAAAAAAAAAAAAATCAAATTTAAAAAAACTTAATAAGAATAATTTCAAATATTTTACCCAAAATATTTTATTTTTGGATTTTTCTTTAAAAAAAACAAGTTCCTCATCAAGGCATGTGCCAGATTCAGGTACTGTTTGGAGGCTGTTCATGTAAGACTATAGGATTTGTGAGTTACTAAATTAATTTCGCCATTTTTTTGGAAGTTACATTATCCTTAATTTTTCCAAATTTTAAATCCCCCTCCCCCCAGTATATGAATAACAATCTCGCTTATACACCACCCTGTCACAAATACCGACACTGTCCATCATGATTACTTCTTCATAATTGACATACAAATTCTAGGAACTGCAGTTCCAAAGAATTACTAAAAAAGTAACAGAACGTTTTCACTAACGTCTTAAAAAATGGAGTATCTTTCAATTATGATGCAATTTAAGGGTCATATTTTTACTACAACATAAAAATAAACAAATTTCCAATTAATCTTTATCAAATAATGTCTTTAAGAATAAAACAAGATACACCACCTGGATTAAGTCATACCAATGATGTCAATGATAAACCCTGATAGTTTATTTTAATCAAATATATACTAAAAATCAATAAAAGTAAGATATTAAATAAAAATATATTTTTTTCTTTCTTATAGTTAATTTATTGTCTACACAATGTAAATAATAATGTATAACGATGTAATAACATTTTTTTTAATATATGCATACTAGGGTTGGATATATAATAAAACTAACATTAGAGAGATTGATTTTTTATAGACAGTAAGCTATAAGTCCGTTCGATGGTGGTCCTATTTTGATATTGAATAGTTCACTATTTTGCTTAGTATTAATGAAACAATTGTTTATTATTAGGGGTGTATAGATGCATCGGCATTGTGCAAGAATGTTATTTTTTAAAGTATCAGAATCGACTCAATACTGCCCATTCCACCGATACATGTCCTTTCTTATTTCTATACATTTTTACGCAAATAAAAAAATAAAATTTTATTTTATAAAAAAAAAACAAATTCAAATGGACAACCAATCGAAGGAAGTGAAGTTCATAGTATAGACTAAGTTAAGTATAAGACCTGGTTCTCCTACCTAAAGGGTCCCCAGATAAAATTATTTTACTTCAATTATTATTTTAAAATATAACAAGTGCAATAATAATTGACATGCATAACAAAATTTCTATCCATTTATTGTAAATGAATCAATCAGAGATAAATGTACTCATGAGCACGGAGAGAACTCTAATTCTTTAAATTAGTTTAATTTGAACTAATTTGAATAATTCAATAATAAACAAAGGTTGAGTAATTAAAATTAATTCCTATTTCGATATATTAAAGCATGAACAATTAGTTGCAAATAAAGAATTAAAACTTGAGCTCTCTAGTTTACATACGAGTCGAGAAAATGACACTTAAACGTGTTCGAAAATTTTCATTCGTACGTTCCAAGCAGTTGGGAGTTTCCGTCTATTTATAACTATTGATATAATTTACATTTTTCCTTTTTCTATTAATCACCATTTTCCGTATGCACTTTTTGGTTAAAAACATATTTAATATTATAATTTTTTTCACATTTTTCCTCAAGTATGATGATTAAATTCTTGAGAATGATTTTTTCGTCGTCAAGTTGTTGATGTAGCTTTTCAAAGATGTTTCATCAACCTCTTATTGATGAAAATTGATATTCTAGATGAACTTAACCTTTTAGAGCTAAATACTCTTTTATATATTAAGCCCTAATATTTGCATTTCAAGTAAGCTTCTTTTTTTTGCGTAAAAACATTTCAAAAACATCGTATTTTTTGTTTTTTTTACTCAAAACACTAAAAATGGTTGTTTTTTCAAGTTTTAATTGAATTTTCTCAGAATTGTATATTAGCACGTTAATTTTAAAAACACAGTTGATATTATTATATAATTTTCCGAAAGTAATACGTATTTTATTGGGAATTATTAATATTTTTGATATGAAAATTCTCTAAACCCAAATTTGACACTAAAAAACTAATAACAGATTCATGAATAGTTTGTTAAGTACTTCTAGAGATGCTAAGGAATTAAAAAGATTTTTTTGTGATTCTCAATAGTTGACTTTTTACAACTATATATTTCATATATTTGAAATAATTACAAGTCATAATTCCTTTTATTTTCTTATACATGTTAGAAGAAATGTCAACGTTCCTCAGTGGAGAAAATATATGTACTCTTGAAATCAATATGCGTATTGTGATTCAGAGTCACTAATAGAGAAGTCAATATACATTACGCATATTATCTTGAAGGACAATTCCTTTATTAGATGGAGAAATTTTAAAACTATTCTGCTTACTTATACCTAATCAGTGCAACTCCATCAGACCAATTAAATAAGCATAAAAAAGATAATACAAGAAAAACTAAAAAATGTATCGTCTAAAATCTTTTTTCAAATTTAGCACAATATAGAAGGGGCTGTATGGCCATTTTGACCCTTTTTGCAATTTAAAGATGCAATAAGTTCATTAAAACAGTAATTATGTAATTTATTGTGTATTTGATTTCTATTTAAACGATTTTTTTTTTGCGAAATTGTCCATAAATATTATCATTTAACAATTACGGTATGAAAATTTAATTGAACTATACATATTTTTTTAGAGATTTGATAAATCACAACCTTAGTTTTTCTTAAATAATATTTATGAAATTTTAATTGTTCTATGTTCATAAAAAAAAAAAAAAGGTTTCAAGTATCACATCGCATTTTTGAGCAATGTGCTAAAGTGTGCAAAATTTCTATAAAGTCTGTACCTCACTTTAAGGCAAGAAATGAAACTTACTTATTATTACATTAAGTGTTTGTTAAGCTTTTTATCTAAATATTTATAAATTATGGCTATTAAGCATTATTAATATAAGAAACTTGAAAGTTAATTCATCGTTATATGTTTACTTCACAAATTTCAAACGTTTTCTATGGCTTATTCAATCACAATTCTCAAACTTCTCTAAAGTCAAAATTATTTACTACATATTACTATAAATTAAATCCATATTTAGAGTATCTAAACTCAAATGACTCCCTAGAACTTATAAAGGCTAAAAAGTTGTTTGTTGGAGTCGGATTCGGGTATTTTAAGTACAGACTTTCAAAAACATCGTAGCCCACTGGTTGTTTTTTCTTTAAGGCCGGTTGAAGGGCATTATTGAGGGGAAATGGCTTCTTAATAAAATATGCGTGTTATGTTCTTAATAACGATACGTAAACGTTCTTAAGAGGTAAGAACATAATTGTTTCATTAATTAGAAATGATTACGCAAAAAAAATAATTATAGAAATACAAAATGTCTCAAAAATGTGTCAAAATTAAATTTAAGATTATGATATAAAATTACAAAAATGACAAGAGATATTTTTGCTCAAGTTATCAGACTTAAGACTCTAAGAAACAACAATCTAAAGATATTATACAAATTGAAAAAAAAAAAAAATTAATAAAGTCCTATGACGCAATATAAAAATGTAAAACTGAAAATCATTAATAAAGCGATTTGACATTTTTAAGGAGAAACACTTCATAATATGCAATTGTAAATATAAAATTAGTAAACTATCAACTCTTTGTTAGTGAACTGGGATTTGATATACCTCAAGATTCGTAAAAGTACTTCTATATCTTTTGAATCTATATTTTATCGGCAATACATTTCAGTTTGATTCTAAATCATTAAATCAATATTAATACATTTCCTTATTTATATTGATATTGCTGTGTTTCAAATTTATTCGTATATTTAGCAATATTTAATCAAGGACTCACTGTTTTCCTTAAAAGTAGCTACGTTTGACTTCTTGATTTTTTTAAATTTTTTTTTTTCATCAATGAGAGGACTGAGGCGTACTTAATAAAATGTAATACAATATTGAAGCCATTATTTTGTATAATACACTCAAACATGTTCAAATTGAGAGGAACTCATTTGATTTCTCAAAAATCGATAAAATTATCAATATTTCCTAGAAATTTGTATTTAAATTAAAAATTTAATATTTTTACAATAAGAGAAACAAGTTATATCATCTTGAACCCCCCCAAATTACTGTTGTTAATATTATACTAAAATAAGGATTTTTTTAACTCAATGTCTGACATTCATGAAAGCATTTTTAGCCTTTTAATTGATATTTACGGGTTCAAAATGGTTGGGATAGCTTAAACAATTATACAATATTTAAACATCGTTATTATTAAAATCGTTTAACTGTATATCATGTAAAAATATACTCATACTATATATATATGTATTTTTTTTTTTTTTCAGTGCACTAACTGTGCTTTAATCCTTTTTTTTTTAACTGGGATTATAGGCACCCCAATTTTTTATAAAATTGCTTTATATCAGTTAAAATAAATATTATTGCTGGACCCATCATTCATATTCTCGTGTAACAAATTTCCGAATAAATGCAAAAATGCATTTTCTTGGAACTATTTTCAAATTTTAATCAAGTTTTGGTGAATTTGATTAATTTGTTCCCTTTTAAGTCATTCTTTTGCTCTGTCTATTTTCTTCTTCTTCTTCTTCTTTTCAATTTAAGATATACGCATTGCTACAAATGTAATATCAGCTATTACCCCATACATCACACTCAGTTTCATCAAAGTTAATGATAACATTTTTAGAACCAAAGGTTTGTTAAAGGTAATTTATATTTCATCCAAGTTTTTATCAAACATGACATTATAATATTTCAAATTTAATTGTCAAAAATTATATCTTGTTAATGTCCAATTGTAATGTTGTTATGATTAATCAGCGTAATTTTAAGACTATGTCATCTGCGTGTCAAGAAATTAAGTTCGCTGAATATGTGGTTTAATCCAAGGTCCTTAACTACGATAAAAAAAGGATGTTTACTAATGGAGGGTTATATTAGACCAAAATGTAAATATCTCACTTTTGATCTGTATGTTAGAAAGGTTCAGCTTCATCAAATAAAGTGTTATCAAATGAAGAAAATTATTCATATTTTGATAAACATAAGCAGGAAAATTATGTCTGTTACTTTTAAATTTATAAAATAATTGTCTATTTCTAAAAAAAAAGGCTCAAAAATCTTTGATTTTTAAAAAATAATGCAGTATATTTGTTCGTGGAAAAGAACATGGCTTATGATTTCAAAAAGTTAGAAAATTCTGAACACACATTAATCTAGTGGCCGTTTTAGAGTAAAATAAATAAAGATCTGATACTAGTCAGCATTGTTTTAATTTTGTTCATAAGTCTATTTATTTTAGAAAATTAATTATGGAAACTGTACATCGCTGCCTTATAATAAAAATGTCCTATGTGGCTAGTGGTCGTCATTTCAAAAATGTTCAAGAAAGGCAAAATAATACATAAAGCTCTTTAAAACTTATCTTATAACATGTAAATAAAAGATTTCCTAGATAATAGGAGATTATTAATTTGATAAAAAAACAAAATTATAAGAGTATTAACAAATTATTTTTTCATAGTGCTTAGGATAAGCACAATATGAAGATAGCACCATTTCAAGGGATATTCTTTCCTTCGAAGTAAAATCTTTCTATATTTTAAAAATGATAGAAAAAATAAATTAATATGAAAATTCGTAAAAAAATGAACAATTTTTTTTGCTCCATTAACATTTCTCCATAAAAGTAACAATATCAATATTAATATAAATTCCCCGAATAACAGCAACTTTGATCACTTTACAACGCACAGACATTCCAAAAATATCTACATTATAGAAAATTCACAAATATGCGCGCATTCTAAAAAAGTATTTAAAAAAATGTATTCCGGTTATAAAATTATTTACTGCACTGTGTAGTATAACTTTAGAGCATATTTACAAAGATAGACTCAATGATTTCCAGAGGTGGGGGAATTGGATTTGAAATGGCTATAGGAACTTTTTACATATCTTCATAATGATTTTATCGTTAAATATTGTTAAAAAAATCTTACATTCACTTTTATTACAAAATTATGAATTATGTAATGAGATAAATATCCCTAAAAATCAACTATGGCACTTAGTATTATTATTATATATTTATCTAAATATGAGTTTTAAATATAAGAAAAACATCTTTTTAAAAATAACCAAAGTACCATTTTCCTCCAAATTTGACTTTTTTAGGTAAAAGTTCTCAAACTGGGCTCAGTATTTACTCTTATTATGAGAGAAAAGTGCCTAAAATTCAAGTATGAGCTTAAGTTAATAAACATTGATGTAGCTATTTAAATAAGTCAATTTTTGATGCATTTCAAATAATAGCAACTATTTCATGTGAATCAAAGTCTTGCTCATTTATGAATTTGACTTTTCTCTAAAATGAGTTCTCTGTTTCAGGGTTCCTCACATTATTTTGTCGTTATGACGTATCTAATATTAAAAACTCTTAAATATTGTAAAGAGACTACAGAGGCAATCATCCTTCTATAAGTTTGGAACAAGTTGTGAATTTATATCTTAAAAATAAAAATGCCCTCTCTGATCATTTCAAAATTGTTAGGATAGAAAAAATAATTTTTCTGGTTATTTGAAATTGTTGTTACATTTACTAAATAAAAGGTTTGATAAGGATGATCAATCTTGATTGATAAACGTGACATTAATAAGAGTATTAAAAAAATAAGTTCTCTTATAGATAATCTTTAAAAAAAGGCTGAACATGAATGCAGAAGTACCGATAACTACATTTTGGACATTTGACCAGACATTTTTATACTCAAACCGAAATATATGGGCATTAGCAAATCAATTTTAATAATTTGAAAGGCATATAAAATTTAAAAATCTGCAATGCAAGAATATTTCATAAGTAAAGAATTGTTTCTAGTTAACTTAAAAAATATATATTTCCTGAAGCCCATTAGATCAAACAAAAAATTAAATTAGTAGCAACAATTTTGTTAAGCTTGAGGGTTTATTTTTAGGGAGTTTTGTCAACTAAATACAAAATCCAGATAACAGCAACAATTTTATTGAAATCGATGTGCTATTTTGAAATTTTAATGCAACATATTTTATACAGTTTACTATGTGTAAAATAAATGCACAAAATTACCTTTAGACATAATTTATTAAATTACTTTATTTGTTATGACAAATAAAATAAAATATTTATATCCATATATTTTTATAAGGATTCAGAATCAATTGAATTTATATTGAATTTTTGACAAAGTACAATGTTTATTTATAATTTATGCATGTAACTATCAGCTAGTAATTTTTTTTTTAAATATCCTAAAATATATGTCAAAATTACTTACATTTAAAATATATATTTGAAAAAAAGATTGACCCACAATCTGTATAGATGAAACACTGTATCCAAAAATGGATAATTTATTTATTTTTCCGTCACTCAAAAACAACAACTACAAACTATTTGAGAAGAAGAAAAGAGAAAATCATGGAACTATACTTCCATATAATTATGACACAATCACTTCACAAATTTGTATTTAATATATTTTTCTGTTAAGCATGAAAAAAGAGGGAGACTCTCCGTCCTTTGACTTAAGCATACGACGCTGAACTGAAGAAGAAGAAAAAAAAGAAAAGAAATAGCAATGTGAAAGAGGGGGGAATGCTTTCGAAAACGCTGTGTTTTAACCCGGAGAGGAAGAATAATATATTTTTTAAGAAATACCCGCACGCAATGTTTGTATTTACTGAATATAATATGTGTTTGTATATTGTAAAGGAACTCTGTCGATTTGAATTGGATTTGTGAGCTTGAGTTAATATTTTTGTTTTAAAAAGTGTGTTTTTGTCCAATTGTTTGTTAATTTATTGAAAATTCCCTGATTTGTTTTCTTTTTGGCGAATTATTTATTCCTTTCTTCTCCTTCCTTCTCTTTTCCCTTCTTATAAAAAAGAAAAGAAGAATTGTTCGTCAAACTCCCAATTTTTAATTGTATTTCATATTTTTAAGAACAGTAGGTCGATTTTTATAGAGCAACAGAGTAAAGTAGAATTATGCCGATTTGTTTTTGGGACTCTTGCCAATTGTCCGTATCATTGTTCGTGGAATTTGTGAATATGATTTCGCAGTTCTACTTTCCCTCTTTGCCCGATACTCCCTCAAAATTTGAGCTCCCTTTTGACGGAAGTGTAGATTTTTCTAACTAGCTATTTCTACTAGCTTAGACATGTAATATCTAATGAATATTTAATTTATTTTAAATTTTGTTTTCTAAGGAGGATTATAATGATTTAGATAAAACCTTATTTATATATTTTTCAGATATTAAGTACTGTTAATGTTAATATTCGTAGTTATATTCATAAAAGGCGCAACTCACATTTTGAACGTAGTATAATGACATTTTTTAATTCTATTTAATAATGGACTTCTTTTTTATATTATACAATACATTAGAAGAAAGACAAGGGTATAGATATGTATATGTACAAATTTTGAGACTTTTAAATTCATTTTTTATTCTAAAAATATCATTTATCAAATTTCTTCTTGTTTGGACTACAATTAAAAGAACTTTTTCTATAAATTTTTAGTGATATCATTTTGCATGTTGATACATAATTGTTAAGTAATAGTCGGAGACTATATCTGCAAATTTTGAGACTTATAGATTTATTTTTTATTTAAAAACTATCATTCCAAAGAACGACCTGTTCAAATTTAGAAAAAATATAAAACTTTCGGTCGTAATGGGTTAAAATTCAACGACAATCGATGCCTAAGGCAATTTTCGTAAAGTTATACTTTGCCAATTACTCTAACGAAAAACGATTTTATTTATAATATTAAGCATGACTTCTTTTTTTTTAAGCGAATAATTGAAATTTTTTATATAGTTTTCATACGAGTGATAAGGATATAAAAAAATCAAATACATTTTTCGTCTTTTTCAGAGGAAAAAGCTCTTTATAATTCGAAAAAGTCTTTCCCAATTACTTAATATGTAGTAGACTTTGAATTCTCATTCATTGATTTGTAAATGCTAAGCATTTAATCCCTAATGATTGTTTTTTGTAGTTAGTAATCTGAAAAATATTTATTTTATTTTGCTAAGTTGTTATAATTAAAGCTCTATAAAATATAAGATTAACTCTCGTAATATTTTTTTCGTTTTGGTAATTTGAAGAGTGTTTTTTATTCTCCAAAGATGTTATTATTAATCTTCAATTCTTGATAAGAGAACATGTATTTGTCCAATCATCAAGATGAGAGGATAAATTGGTGTTGTTGTTTTTTTTTGCAGCGAGAAACTAGAAATTTATGTACACATTATCCACAACTGTGATAAGATTTACATTTTAAACACGAATGTGTGAACAAAAATAAAAGATAATCTACTAGTCAGGGCCTCAAAATCAGGGATTGTGTAATGACTACGTATAGGAACCTTCCTAGAACTCTGAAGGTAGAGGGCATCATCAGCAAATTAGACAAAACTATTTATTCATGTAGATACATAAATAAACTGTTAAAGAACTCGACGTTTTGGCAAATCTCTCTGACAATGATTGTTAACTCTGACTTTTAAATATTTGAATTTTACCGTGTGTGACGACAAATCTTTACACTTTCAATACAGAAGTATATCAAGATGTATTTCAGTAACCAGTTGTACTAGGGTATGTCAATTAAATAAAAATAATTAATATGATGTCTTAGTTACCCTAATCATCGATGTTGCAATGATGGCTTCCAGGTGAAGTCCAATGTTTTGGCATCTGGTGTGTAGGGGGTACATTTTTTTTGGGTTGAAAAGCAAGTTGTCCTCCAACCACTTCTGGGTCCTTTGGACCTGTGTGTAGGAGCACCATCGTGCTGGAACAGCACGTTCATGTCTGAGTTCATGGGGAGATTCCGAACTGTTTTTCAATCTCCGTTGGTTTCTTGCCATCGTTCAAAAATGCACATACTGAAATTAGTGAGTCACGTTCAGATGGCATTTCATCTGCTTCTCAGACAGTATTTGACAGGAATAATTTTACTACATTCACAAAAAAAACCTTGATTTATCCAACAAATACGAGATATAAAGATTTTTACACCGTACCTGGAAGTTATCCAACAGGTGTTACCGGACAGAAAATGTAGCAGAATAATCCTTGTTTAGGTGTG
Source organism: Lepeophtheirus salmonis (assembly GCF_016086655.4). NCBI lineage: Eukaryota > Metazoa > Arthropoda > Copepoda > Siphonostomatoida > Caligidae > Lepeophtheirus > Lepeophtheirus salmonis. Next base: position 13,750,280 of record NC_092584.1, read on the forward strand.
TGCCTCATTTCAATGAGGTAAGTATAATTAGACCAATATTATATATGGTGGTGAAGGTGGGGAAAACCCAAAACCGATGAAAAAATATTTTTTCGACGTTTGATTTTGTTCTTCTATTTTATTATGTACACAAGTCAAATATGTTTAGTGATTATATTTGACTAAATCAAACTTTAGTTTTTGTTATCATAAAGAATAAAGATATGCCTCTTAGTGTTCGGGCTCATGATTGACAGAGAGTCACATTGAGGAGCAAAACTTATCGTAGCTAATCTAATGAACTTATCAACAACAGCAGACTTATTCTACTAAATTTCTGCCAGATCTTTGTCTATTTAGTTTCTACCACAAGTGATTATACCAAGGGCTCTTGATGGACATGGAGTAATATTAAAGAGTAATAACAGAGTATTTCTTGCCTATGTGCTTGCTATAAACCGAATTGATTTTTTGTTTATTTGGATAATACCATAGGTGCTCGCAGCTAATTTAATTAATTGCCATGACAACTAAGCTGAGCTACTTGTAGTAAGTAATCTAATGCAACCTCATACCAGTTAATCTGCAATCTTCCCAAACTATCTTCAAATTTTTAAAGTAACCATGTCAGTTTTCGGGGTTTTTTTTCACATACCGGCAAATCATATGATCTACAACTCTAGATATAAAGAAGCAGATACTCTTGCTTGAGATTGAAATGTGCATATTATATGTACTTAAGACAAACTAACTGTCATTATTTCTTTCATTCAAAGTGCTTCATCACACTTGTACACGAGAGTTTATTAATATTCATACAGTTTTGTCAATTCATAAATATTTAATATATTTTTCCAGGAAAAACACTTCATGCACCATGACCTTACTCCCATTTATGTAGAGTTGTATATCCTAAGAATTTTCGCTACGGAGTGGTCCATTAAAATCTGAACACTTTGAATTTTAAACTTCAATATATGTATATAATTTATTAATTACCAATAGAATTTCAACAAAATTTGAGCTTTGTTAATCATTAATGTAGCAGCACTTAGTGGTAAATGATGGTTTCCAGGGAGTAGTAGAAGCCTAAGGTCCCACTGCAAATGTAGTCCTCTGTTATGGCGTCCCAATGCTGACTGACTGTGGCTTTGAGGACCTTGGTGTTTGAATGATGGACACTGCAAGCATTCTTCTCGACAAGTACTCAAAAGATGTAGCCAAGGAGGATGGGATCTGGACCAAAATGGTTAAAAAAGTGTTTAAAAGACTCCTTTAAAAGAGTTTTGTAACGGAAGGGATGGTTTTCTTCCATTAATGTTGTCAAAAGTGACCTTTCCACCCTCATAATCTCTCTCCACTCACTCTTTTTAAAGTTCTCTGGAAAGTCTGTTGTGAAACCCTTAGATCTGTTTGCATAGGGGCTCATGGGCTTGGAAGGATTTGGGATGGGCTGTTTTCTTATACTCCTTCGGATAAAAATAAACCTTAAAAGGAAGTGATACCCCTAACCGTTTGATGATTTTTTTTAGTGGAGAGCAGCTTAGTTGTCGTGACGTTTAATTAGGTCAGCTGCTAGCTATAGAAATGTTTGTTCTTCGAGAATAAATCCGTTTATTATTAACAGATTTAGACAAACCCCACCAATTTAAAATTCTAACATGACACTGAATCTGTTAACATCAATTTTAGCTCCCTTGCATAATTAACTATGCAATTATTTGTGTACTTGGGGGTGTGCTCCGTACAGAGACACGACGCAATGATACCTCAAGGATTTAGTATAACTACTTATACATTTTTGTCAGTTGAACATGATACTCACACTTTTATAAACATAGATCTCAGGGATATAAAGATATTGAGAGTTGTTAACTTGTTTAAGATCCCCCACCACGTATTTATATTTAATTGCAGATAAACAAGCTAAAATAACCCCCCTTGATAAAATCGTACGATCCTCATAATAAAACCAAAACCAGATTGAATTTCAACCGTATTTAAATCCTTTCTAATTTGGTGTTGATTTGAACTTACATGTATATAGTCTTAATGAAGTTTTGGTAATTTTGAAATAACTTTTAATAGTTTTCTTGTTTTCTTTTAGAAAGTGTGAATCTGTGCAGTTCCGATTTTTGAGCAAGTACTAATGGTCAGTTGACTCAATAGGAACTGCAGGCTATGTTTGGAAATTGAAGGAACAACATATTGTTTTTCATTAGTTGGAACTGCAATTCTCACAGTTCCTAGAATTATTATGCAAATAATGAAGGAGTAATCATGATAATTTATGCTGTGTCAGTTTGTTATCGACTGGGTATATCAACTATATTTTAAATTGGCTATTAAACATATATCCTTTAATAAAAATCATAACTTAATTATATAAATATAAATAAATTAAGAAGTGTTCATTAAATTTATTCTTTTATAGTAAAATAGAAAAAACCTACATAAATATTTTATAATTGGAGCCACGTAGCTCAATGAGCAACACACTCGGGAAAAACTTTTCTGTTGACTAGAATATGCGTTGGTTCGATACTTGTTGCTGTTAGCTAAAGAAATGTACATCATGTACAGGGGTGCATTAAACCGCCGGTATGTAAAATGAAAAGAAACAGAAAATTAAAATGGTAATACTGACATTTGAAGAACGTTTGGGAGAAGAACAGCTTAGGAGTTTTATTAGATCAGCTGTTGTAAGAAGAAAGAAATATATACAAATCCCACTCTGTTTATAGCAAGGACAAATAAATTTGAATTACTCTTATCTCAATCCTCAATTCTACTCCGAGTATAACAAAGACTTACTCTTATAACTCCCAACCAAACACTCATTGTTAATCTCTGTCTTTCATGAGCACACTCACAAATTATTACTTTATATTTAGATGTTCTCCCTTTCAAATGAAAGAACAATGATAACAGGTATGAATTTAAAAAAAACTGCTGTAATTGCCAACTACATAAAACTCGGACCTAAAACAATGTTCAGGATTTACTTTACATATCCAATGGTCCATTAAAATCTGAATACTTTGAATTTTAAACTTCAAACAGATATGATTTATTTCTCAACAAATGAATTTAACAAAATTAATACTACAAATAGATGTATGTCTGACCTTAGCGGCCATAATGGCTCCCAGGAGGGAGTGGAAGGCCTGGCGCTTACTGCAGATGTAGTTCTCCATCATGTTGTCCCAGTGTTGGCTGACAGTGGTGGTGATGGCCTCTGTGTTTAAATGACGGACACATCAGGGCTTCCCTTTGACATGCACCTAAATGTGTAGTCATGGGGGTTGACATCCGGGAAGTAAGGAAGCCAAAAGTGTGAAAAAAAGAGTTTAAAAGTACTCAAAGACTGACTCAAAAGATTTTTGCAATGGGATAGACTTGTTTCTTTCATTAGCAGGGTCAAAAGTGGTCTCTCTCTTTTTGGCAACTTTTTTAATAGCTCTCTAGATAGTCTTGTATGAAACTCCAAGATGTGTTGAAGAGGCCGCATGTACTTGACAGGATTGACCTGGGTAGTTTTTTTAACTCCTCTGGTCCTTTTGACAGAGTCTTTCTTCCTTTTCAAGGTTTTTACTTGCTGTAGCGTAGATGTTGGTCCTCAGGTCCTCAAGAGATCCAACTGCTTGGAGTACGGGAATGGAAATTCATCGATTTCGTTCAAATGACATTTTCTCGATTTGTATGTAAGTTAAATAACTTAAGTTTGATTTATTGTGGTGTCGAGATATGAATTAATTTCCATTACTCAACCTTCATTAACTATTGAATTAGTAAGCGTTTAAATTTTAATGTAACACACGGTACAGGAAAGTTTTATAGATAGACACTTTTCTTTCGCCACCTTTTGAAAAGTCATCAAATTGTACAAAAACAATTTCGAACATTTTACAGAACCAAGATACATATTTTTTTTTTTAAACTGCAATAATCGTTTATAAAGCCAACAGACTAACATTCAAAAAGGAAACAAAAGAGATTTCGTCGTTAGTGTTATTTATGCATAAATCATGTTTTTAATATTTTTTCTTTTTACATATTTAATTATGCGCATTCCTGTTGTATCTCATTTTACAAAAAAAAAAAAATAACAAAATTATGATTTAATACTACAAACATAATATTATTTGAATTTATTGCAAATCCTAGAAGTGTATTCTTAGAGTTGTAAATCGTAAGCATTTTTCCGTTGGATAGTTTTTGTTGTTGCTGACAACCTTTTAAAATGTTTTATTTGTGGTAAAAGAAAAACTACAACAACAGAAAAAAATCCCAAAAAGTTTAGTTATTTTTAGAATATCCATAAGTTTTGAAATTTTTATAAAAACATATTTTATTTTTTGAATAGTTGTGGATATTTGAAAAAAAAATAAATATCAAATAGTATATTCAAAGTTGTTTTTTTTAAAAAGTAATTTTTATTCTCCAAAAAAGTTTAACTTTTCTAATTTTGTATAAAGAAAATTTAATTTTTTGATTTCGGAAAAATCCAAAAACCAATTACCCCCAAAATATATTAGTATGGACGCCCACAATGAATCGACCTTCGGGAATTTGTACTAGAATGAGCATTGGGATTTTTTTTTTTTTTAAATTGTCCTATCACTAATTTTCAATGACATCGAGGATTTTGTGATATACCTGAGCGACGCCTTTTTAAGATATACAAGTACATGTTTATATAAAATATATACTTGTATTTTCAAAAAATCTATTATTCTCAACAGATTTTATTTTTTAATTTTTTTCCATAAAAGTCCTCCTTGGCAACTGGCGTCGGATCTTTGACATCATAACTACCGAAAATGAATCGACAAAACCAATTTAACGCAAAATTTGGCTGTTAAAGTATCAAAACCATAAATTATATTCACATTATCAGACAACTAGCTTGTATTATATCCATTTAAAAAAATTATGGATTCCAGTCCAAGGCCAGTCAAATGTCTTTGCTCAAAAGTCTTGTGATACTTTCATCAAGTTCAATTTGGGTCATTGTAGTTAATTTATCAAGTCCAGTTTGGGATTTCATATTTCTCTTGAGTTCCTTTCAAATCTAAATTTGGATGAGAAGTAAAGTCTTCTTCAAGACACACGAAACTCCAAATTCCAGAATTTTGAGGTACGTGGAAGCAGAGAAATAGTAAACCATATTTTTTGCTATTGATGTTTGAACTTGAAATGTTTGTAGTTAACTTTTTGATGTTGTAGCCAGGCCAAGGGTTGTTTTCGGCACTGACGAAGGTACGGAAAAGATCCCGAACACGTTCTCTTCTTTTTTTTCTTTTTTTTGTGGTTGCTCTGACCTTTTTCACTTCGACACACGGGATATAAACCAAACTAGTTTATTTTTTCTTGAAACTCTTGTTTGATTGTGTAATGAAAATATCCAATTCATAATAACATGGATACCTTCGTAATTAAATACTTCTTCAAGTGTTGGATATATAGTATAACGAACCACTAAAACAACCATTCAATAGTAACAGTTTTCTATTTTTCAAATAATGCCTTATTAAATATAAGGCTTATCAAACTGAGAACAAAGGAATAGTTAAGTAAAAAAAAATCAAAACAAACAGTGTACTGTGTGGACTGTTATGATATGCATTGTTAGCTCCAATCTAAAAAAAAAAAGCTACAGTAAAAATTAAACATGGCTGCTTTGACAAATATATGTATATGTATTTTTATGCACCGGGTGCTTCTGAAAAAATGTCCAATTCTATGGTTCTATATTTTGCAATCAAAATAATAAACTATGTAGAATGGACACTCGGTAGAATGACAACATCCACCTAAAATCTAAAATTCAGTTCTGCTCTATGTTATTAGTACAAAGTTTGCAATATTGGACATTCTTAAACCTTTTGGATGACCTTCTCTTGGTTTTATGGATATTGATATCTAGTGGCTGTATTATAGATGGGTCATTTCTCCGTCAAGTGTGCACACACTCACGGCATGATCATAACCGATTTTGATAATTTTTGGTGAGCTGCCTTTTCTTGATAAATAAGAGAGTGTATGAAATATTAGAGTTCTGTGACTCATCTTGACTGTTCTAGACCTGCTCAAAGTTGGACATTATGCGTTGGACCAGTGTTCTTAAGACGGCCATAATATCGCGCGTAGTGAGTTAATTTAACAAAAATTACGTCAAAAGGTGCACAAGAACACAAACTATAACTTATATTCAACCATAGTATTATTTTAATCAAAAATGAAAGTTTAGGCTCAGGAAGGCCCTCAAAATGTCCCTGCCAAGCAGCAAAACCGATTTTATTTTGATTTTGTATCAGTATACGTTTTCAAACATATCCAAAATTCAGAGTGAGATCTTAATAGGATCACTTCTAATGAGAGCATTAACTAAATGATGTATCAAAATCGGTGATGATCATGCCTCAAATTGCAAAAAAGTGTGTACCCATATACAGAATGAAATTGATTTTAGTGACAGTGGCCTTAACGTCTCAAAATTTAATGGCATTCTACAGTTAACATATACACGTTAACGGATTCGAAATATCCGATAAGGTATAAATAAACTTGTATAATCCGAAAATCTCCCATATCCAAAACCCGAAAAGCCTTTGTCTACTATAACTTTAGAGGATCTAAAAAACAGAACTGAGGGATTTTTCGGATCTTAAAAAAACTTATAGTATTGCATAATAAAGATTTAACAGGTCTTAGATTTGGACGCGAAGTATCCGGTACGATACAAGTAAGCTTGTGTTATGCAAAAAAATCGATATCCGATACCTGAATCTGCTTGAACTGTTTCCGCATTAAAAAAAAATCTAAGGGATTTTTCAGATCGGAAAAAGCACAAAGTATTACTTAATACTTAAAAAAAAAAAGATATAATGAATATAGAAACGTGGGTATTATTCAGTTTACCTTCTCTCTTTTATGAGCAGACACATACGAAGTATGAATAATCCTTAGCAAAATCGGTTTGTAACTTTTTTATATTTTTATTATTAATAATAACTATCATAAAGTCGGAGTATTAGAAACGTTAAAAATAGTTGACGCTAAATATTAATAAAACTATCACAAAAATGGGGGTACAGAAAGCAAAAAAAACAAAAAAAAAAACCACCTCACTTAAAATACATAATCAAAAGTAGGATTTAACAAATAAGTTGATGTTTGGATTAAATATATTTGAAATAATTATCGAATTAAAAAATAAATTTGAAATAATTATCGAATTAAAAAATAATTTTTAAAGGCATTGAAAAAATTAACAGGAGTGTACTATATATTTCTATGGGTTGTAATTTCTTCAAAATTGGAAGTTGTAATCATGTTTTGCAATAGATTTTAATCCAATTCTCAAGTTTGTAACTTTTTTATCAACCCCACTTACAAACAAACCAATTAATAAACAATCACACTTTGGCGAAAAATATGTACCTTCTGTTCAACTTCGTAAGTGAAGTATTGTTAAACTTCGTTTTTGAAAGTTTTATCAAAATTTGACAAATAGAAAAGAATAAGGCAGACTCTGCATATATTACATCACAAATAAAACACCATTTTTTGTAACCCCCCTCCTTGTCTGTGTTTGTCCAGAAATTGATAACCCCTACGAAATGGCCGTACTTAATTTATAGATCCTCCCTCCTGTTGATATATTTTTTTTTTAATTAGAAAAAGACTGATGGAGTGATGTACTGCAAGTCTTCAAAATATTATTAGTGATAAATAGTTATTTATTATCGTATAACATGATTTATTATATGTGACTCAATATTCTAATATTTGTGATTTTAAGTGTTAATCACCTTTAGGTGATTATTAAATCAAATTAAGAACTATTATTATTTAAAAAAAAAAAAAAAATATCACACTGATTTTGAATTCGGATCAGAAGTACTTGGGTATGGTATAAGTAAATTTGTAATATCCAAGGTCCGACCAAGCTTGGGTACTAAAACTTTTACAGATCATCAAAAAATTCCAGTGGATTTTTTGGATCTTAAAAAGCTTATAATTTTCCTTAATACTTTATCCTTGTAAAAAAGAAAAAAAAGAAGATATCATGTCAATCGAACGTAGTATCTTTATTTATCTTGATTAGTGCTTGGAGCGACGTCTACATACAGTTGCATTGCCTGGTTATTCCAATGATATTCTAAAAGTAATTCGTATAATAACGAATAATTATGATCTAGCAGTAATTGGGTAATTGGCCATTCATTGTTTCTGTATGAGGAATCAGTAAAAAATGTAACTTTAATCCATGTCCTACTTAATTAAATTCAATCTTAATATGCTCATAAAATTCGAGACTAGCCCCCGTCTAAGTTTGTGTACCAAAAACTTTTTTAGATATTTACATCTAAAGGTCTGAACCGTAGCAGATCTGCGAAAATGTGGATCTTTCTTTAGATGCAATTTTTCAAAATACGGACTAAAGTTCAAATCGAATCGTGAGTTTTGAGTCCAAGATCCCATCTTTGTCCTTTATCAAGGAGTAGAGAAAACCTTAGAGGATGCTTTCGTAGAAGGTTTTATCCTGTCCCAGAGTAAAGGGGTTTTATCAAGGCTACTGGAAGACATACTTATAATACACACAGTTTAAAATAGTTTAAAATTTCACTGTGATATTCAATGACGTAGCTAGAAATTTTTTTAGCCCTCCCCTCTTACCCCCATCACCCCCGAACAAAAATAAATATATATTTAAAGATCCTTCAAAATTATTATCATATACATGGTGTCACCATTATTATAGAACCAATACGATTTTTTAAGACGGATTTTCTTCTAAACTAATCATCCGATGTATTCAAAATCAATACTAAACGGTAGTTGAATAACTAAAGAATATATTATTTCGTCAATAACAGTTATAATTGGATCTCAAGAAAGGAAAAATGTCTTTATGACGGTTTATTTTGCAGATTCGGAATTTCTTCTCGATCCTGACCATCAGATAATTTTATTTGGGGTTGCTGAAGGATATTTTGTTGCGTCACTCAACTACACAGCGCGCACATAAATCCATGGATTTGAGGTCAAATGAGCTTGAAGGCAAAACATTGGGTCTTAAAATAAGTCATAACTCATCTTTTTGATCCGCACGCTTTGCTGTTGATTCATAATCAGGTCCAGACTCTTCCTTCCTGCCTCTCCAGACAAAGGACTTGCTTAAGAAGTTTGCAATCTCAATATTGTCTCGTCCATTGAGGATCGTAAAAAGGACACTACTTTTTCCACGATTGTGAATTAAATCATTTGTTGATGGATACAATTTTTTTACAATGACGCCAAACTCTTCTGGCTAGCCTCCAAAAAAAAAAAAAAAAAAAGTCATATGTAGGTATAAACTGTTGTCCCAAGCACTTAAAGTACGTTGTTAAACAACAGCATTAATACTGGTATGTCTACATTGTATCAATTATTAATTGACACAATTAATCATTAAAACTTATTTCGTCACCTTCAAAGCAATCTTCATTGGATGTTATGCCATTTTTTGTGAGCACTTTTTGGCATGGCCTTTAGTTCTTTCCACAATTTTTTTATGGATTCGATAGACTCAAAAAGGGTTCCACGGAGTGGCAATTTAAGTTTGGTGAACAAAAAAAAAAGTAACACGGAGTTAAATGAGGTGAATATTGTGGTTGATCAATGGTGTTTATTGCATGTTTGGTTTTGAATGTGTTCACAATCGTGGCTCTGGGCAATGGTGCATACTCGTCGAGTAAAATGCAAGGGTTGCTCATAACTCTGTTTGTTTTTATGCATTTTCTGATGCAAACACCTTAGTACCCCCAAATAGTTATCTGTATTGACCGTTTGTCCCTTTAGAAAGAATTCATGATAAAGCAGAAAACAGATATCAGAGAAAACAATGAGCATCACTTATAATTTTGAGCGACTCTCCTCTCCACTCAAATTGGCATCATATGAATGATAGTGCTACCGACTTAATTTTTTTTTAATTCTCCACACGTGGGCAATTTATATTAACAATTCCCCGTACGATTTTGGCAGAATTTGTACTAAACTTATTTACCGGGTTTAGAAAAAGTAATGAGACCTTCTAAAAATACAGTTTTGAATAGGTGTTGTTGATTAAATTTTAAAGTTTCGATATTTTTTGGAGAGATTTCAAGTCTCTGATTGATGTACATGTTGTAAACAAAAGTGCAGACAAGAAGAGCCATCATAGGCAATTTAATCCGCGCCAGGAAGACCAACTAAGACATCATGAAAGCCATGAACGACAGCAAGGCCACAGTATGTCGGATCATAAATCGTTTGGCTGATGGATAAAACTATATGGATAAACCTAGGAGTAGAAGACGGACCAAAGTAAAGCTTGAATACATCAAGGTCAACCCAATGATGAAAATGTCAGAGTACGTACAAAAAGAAGAAGCTGCAATGGTCTACTGTGGACAAGGCCATTCGAAAGACTGGAGCTTAGAAGAATTGAGAGGCAACTCCTTTCGCAATGTCAAAAAGAAATCCGTCTTCAGCGATGTCAACAACACTTGAATGATCTGAAACACAACAGCATCTGGGTAATTTTTTTCTCCGATGAAAAGATTTTTACCGTTGACCCCGTCTACAACAAGCAAAATTATCGGGTTTTATGCTTTGGAAATGCTTATCATAGCATCAGTACAGACACTTAGACTAAACATTCAGCCTCTTTGATGATGTTTGAGGGTTGAGGCATCAACAGGAGAAAAAATGCCTCCAATTGGGTTTAATGTTGGGTACGGTTTAACCCCGACCGATTACCTTATGTTTTTGAAGGAAAATGTTGTCCCATAGATCAGCAATACCATGAATAAGTCCAACAAGGCCATTTACGTATTTCAGAAGGACGGGGGCCCGTCCCATACTGCTAATATTGTACAGTAGTGTAGGGTTAGCTAACATGAATCTACTGGATTACTCAATTTTGTGGTAAATTGAGAAGAAGGCCTGCAAATTCGGCCACCCGAATATTGATGGCCTAAAGATCTCCGTTAACCAGCAGTGGAAGATTATGGAAAATCACAGCGTTGCCAATGTGTGCAAAGGGTTCCAGAGGCGGTTGGAGGCTGTCATTGAGGCTGATGGTGGACATATTCATAAATAATGTTCTAATTGTTATAGCAAAAAATATTATGATCTCCAATTTTCTTCGTACAACATTATCCTCATCAATTATGAGTATTTTAATCACTACTTAGAGGTAGGTCTCAGTAGGTTTTTTCTACACCCGGTATGTTATGGTGCTGATCAATTTTGGGTCTAAGCCCTTCCCCCCCCCGCTGTAAAAAGTGAAAGCTAGCAACCCTCCTTGTGATATTACTCCTTTGGAATAAAAACTGATGTCATCAAATTGGTTAATTTTGAATACACACCATGTATGTATCTTCCTTGCGAGAAGTTCTAACAAAATTATATACATTGTACAAATATTTCATTTTTTTTATTATTATCATTATTCTGGGCATGTAAGGGAAATGCATTTCAAAAAAAAAAAAAAAAAAAAAAAGGCCATATTTAAATTCTCATCCCTTCAAATGCAAAACTTTGTGTTATTAAAAAACAAAAATACTACAAGTATAACAAAAAATAATTAGTACATATATATACAATATATATAATTTTATTTAACATATATAATAGCAAAGGATGCCGCGTAGCAAGGCTGAATAGAGGGGTATAGAAACAAAGAATGAAGTTAGAAGGAAAGACAGATAGAAAAAGATGTAGAAAGATACAAAAAGATAAAAGAAGAGGTGAGATACACCAATGAAAAGAAAGATACAGAAACAAAGAAGGAAATTAAGACATTATTTTAGTCAAACAGAGGCTCTGAATGACCTTAAAGTCAAAAAAAAAAAAGTAATATATTTTGTTATTTTATACATTTACTTGCTAAATCTGTTTAACAGTTTTTTCTTTGTTTTTTGTTTTTTTGAGACACGGAGAATCAATTTTCTTTTCTTAAGAAATAAGACTATTTCCGCCAACCCAAACTTGCCCTCCAGAGCCCAGAAATCTGGTCTCATCATAATGAAACATAGCCTTAGATACATAACTAAGAATGCTAAACATTTTCTATCTTATGTCTATGGCGTGGATCTGTCTCTGTTTTTAAAATAAATACCTTACTCCATGCGTTTTTATGAGGAGAAATACATTCATACAACTATAATATTATATTATAGTAGATATTTAGACATATATCTTATATTTTCAAGAATAAAGGCTATTGCCTTGGAAAACATTGTTCAGATTCCCCAAAAAAAGAGAGAAATCTTGCATGTGTTAGGGCCATATGTTATACAATGCTATAAATAAACCTAATCTATCTAATCTGTCTATCAGCAAATATGTAGTTTCACAATATTAGCATATTTTTTATAGCATTCTCACAGCCCAGGTTTAGTACGTTATTACAGCCAATGAAACAATTTTCTCATCCCAAAGAACTCCTTTATATGCAGATTGGTAAAGTTGTAGAAAATATGATTTGAAAAAGTTTTTGCAGAACAATATTATTTTATTTTACAAAGCTATAATCATTAATATTTCTTTAATTTTAATTTAATTGGAAAGATATAGGTGCACTGATTAATTATAGTAGAACTATAATGCCCACTTATACTTAATCAGAACATCTGTTGCAAACAAGCTCCATTACCAAATATTGTCTTCCTCCCTTCGTTTTTCTTTATTAATTAAACCTTTTATTATTAAGACGAGAGGATTTTAAAGTACTGTATATATAAAAAGAATTGCCATAAAAGGTCGTATATAAATAAATTTAAGAACATATATAAATACAAGATCAAACTTATTACATTAATATATATTAGTTCATTTTAGTCCTCCTCACACGTACTACAAATTGATGAGCCCGACTACAAATTGATGACGTCTACTACACACCTCTATCTGAGTTCTACAATTACACTATATAACCTAGGAATTGTCTTTAAAATCAATATAGGTAGTGTGCATTTCTTTTTCTAGGAGCGATCGTGAATTTAACCTTTGCACATTCAGCTTAATAGAATAATTTATCCCATGTTTATTGTAAACTAAGCTACTTGGCTCCATTATTCTCTTGTATTCAAGGTACGTATGATTGATATCCCGCAGCTCCTAATGAATGACATATATAGGTACGTTCCCTTCAATTTACTAGGACAAAGGAATTACTTGTAGTACTAAAATGTTTACTTATACCTATTCGGTAAAACACTATCTGACCATTATAGAAAAAAAATATATTATTTTATTCTGTGAGAGAGGACATCTAAAACATTTTTGATTAAACAATAATTTATTAATATGTTTGTATATTATTCTGAATAGGATTCCTTTTTAAAAAAACAAAGTGTTTAGCTAAAGCTTATTGCCTCCTATTATAATGGGGAAAAAAAGGGGAGTTCATTTATTTAAAGTTGTAATTCCTAAGCATTTTTAAGAGCGTGCTAGTTTTTTTTTTTTTTGTCATTGTTCTAAACAATGTTTTTTAACTTTATCAACCTGCAGTCATTATTCTTCCATTTATGTAGAGGGAACATCTTAGTATTGGGTAATATATATCAGTCTGCTCATGAAAATTATACAGTGTAGGGACCCAAAACTTACAGGTTCATTTCGAAATTACGAACAAACGTGATTTTTATGGAATGAAGAAAATACAAGTCATAGCCAAATATTGATATGTTTAAATACTATATTAAGGGATTTTTTGTGCAATATGTCCTCTTTCAAAAGCAACAAAGCCTTGAAACACCGGCGAATAGATTAGCAGCTCTTGACGATGAAGACCGTATTGATGACTAACCCAATGTCATGATAGGAAATCGGAGCGATTATAAATTTGGATAAAAGACATCTTTTTCCAAAACGCCCTGAATTGTAAATTTTCCTGGGTTTAGGTCAGTGCTACATGAGGGTAACATGGAGGCAGACCGGAAGGCAGCCTTATTGTAGCTGCAGAAGTTGTAGGTCTTCTAGGCAGTATGGGGATGTAATGGACTTCTTGATGCTGTAGGGACTTTGTATGGAGATGCCAACGGTCTCGACAGCCTTTTCAACCCACTAAAACAGGCAAGTTACCTTTTTAGTCGTTGCTCCGATATTTTTACTCTGAGAGACACGTGATAGAAACATTTCTTTATTGATTTTGTTACAGCTGTGATTTGGTTGTCCCAATTCTGTAGTGTAAAAGGGGTGTCTGCATGGTGTTAGCTGAAGGGGCTGCAACACCCCCTTCCCCACTCTATTAAAGTATTTTGGGCTATACTAGATAATTTTATATTTTGATTTTTTTTTTTCAAGAAATTTAATATTTAAAATTTTATTAAAATTTTCAAAATTTGTTTCCATAAAATTAAATGATCTATTAATAGATATGGATTTTTGAAATTTTTCTCTGAACCGTTTAGTAATTAAATCTTTTTTTCAAATATTTTATAATTGAAATTAAATTTTTAAATTTTTTGACAGAAAAATGTTCATTTTTTTGTCAAGATCTGTTGATTTTTAAATTCTTTTAAAATAGTTTTATTTTAGGAGACTAGTAATACATTTTCGAAATTGTTTTCCAAAAAAATAATATAAGAAACTTTTTTTTTTTTAAACCCAATTTTTGTTAATAGCTATTAAATTTTAAAAATTTTACCAAAGTATTCAATATTTTAAATGTTTTGTCAATAGCTGTGAATGTTTGAAATTTAATTTTTAAAAAAATAATATTTGAAATTTTATTATTAATTTTTTTGGCAAAAACATCAAAAAACCAAGCACCCCCCACCCCCAAACACCTATATATATAAATCATATATTTTTTAAAGAATGTTTGTCTCTTCACTCACGCCTAGCAACTCCAAGCTATGTCAGCTACTACTCCTAGTAGCTAATAAATAAATTTACCTTTTTTTTATACAACCTCGTAAAGAAAGAAAGAAGCAACAATTTAAAATATAAATGAATCAATCACATTGCCTTTTTATTTTACAGACAATGTCTTTAAATATATATATGTAGATAGATAAATTGTACTTTTTAAGTATTGTGAAAGCCAAAATGACTTTCTTCTTGCATGTAAGTATGTATTTATGAACTGAGACATATTTTATAATTGTAAATTTCTTGGCTTAGTTGTGACTTATGTCTATTTATGTATATATATAATTTATATTAAAAAATACATACAGGAAACCCTTTATTTTAGTACTCCTTTTCTGTATATGTAGTGCAGACAATAATCGAATATATCCATGAGCGCAGAATCCAAAACTCAGTTTTTCTATAAGTCATTTAAATTCTAAAATATCCGGGATTATAGTAATTCGGTATTATTGTTGTTCAGAGTCCTTTTTACCCTTAAAACAATACTCAAATTTAAAAGTATGATTAAAAAAACTTATGTGAGTGTTTTCTATTATATAATTAATATTTTAATTGATTCTGTATCTTGTTCTGAACTCAATATATTTGCATTTTTAGGCTGAAAAACGACACTTTTCTTTGTATCCTTATAACGTATTCATTAAACATAGTGATGAAGAATATCATAGCTTATATTATACTAATATATTCAATGTTCTTAAGTGATCCCATTTTTATAGGGGTGTACTAGCAAATAGTTAAAATTATCATCAATTTTTTTCCAACTTCAATGCCAACTTCATGACATCATGACCGTGAAAAAAGATTGCAGCAATCAATGGTAGATACTTCTTACTTCATCATCCATCCCAAGAGACATTCAGATTCTGAATTCCACGAGAGACACCGGCAGGATAATTTATCCGATGAAAACTAACAGACCTTATAAGGGAGTAAAGTGAATTTTTGCATGGGAATGAGATTCCAGGGTCGAAATAATAAAACAATCCATTCAGGATGAGTAGATTATTTTAATATTTCAAAACGTGATCACTTAAAAAATGCAAAATGGACCAAAAACTCATAGAGATCCATATTTTTTAAACAATCTTTTTTTTATTATTATACATTGAATATTTTTCTAAAATATTGGCTATAATGTTTCTCATTACAATATAATTTGAATAAGTTATAAGGGTCTAAAGAAGAACGTTTCAAGAGAAGTTTTTCATCATTTCTTCAGGATAAAATAGAAATATATTGAGTTCAGAACAAAATACAGAATAAATCAGAACATAATTTATACTGTACTCAAAGATAAATTCCTTTTTTGACTTTAATTTATTTTGTAAAAAATGAGTGTTCCCTCTCTAATTTGAAAGGATGGATGCTAGAAACTTTATATTATCCAGTTATTTATATATGTTGTATAAAAGTGTAATTTTGTACAAGTTATAACTTGTATAAGACGATTGTACAAGTTGCTACCAAAAGATGAGTTGAATTATATTAAATGAAGGATTAACTGTACTTGAAATGAGGATAATGCACTAAATTAATATTCTATAGAATTTTGACATATTAGTGGTCAAAATTCCGACAATGATAATAAAAGTTACTAAAATAAAAGTATTTTATTGCAAATTAACAAGTTCAAATGGACATAAATATAGATGAACAATGTGATCTAAATGAAACGATATTATCAATTAATAGTTGGTCATAGGAATGCTCCAGGTAGGAATTAAATAATACATTTTAAGACGAAAGAATTGTAACTTGTACAATTTTCTTAAACAAATTGCAACTTAAACATATATTGTAGGTTGTACAATACATATAAGAAAATTGGTAGGACATAATGCCCCCCCCCCAGTTGGTTCTGGCTTTCGATATTTCTGTCTTGGTCGCAGTTTAAAACCATGGACTGGAATAACCGTTTTTTTCCAAAGATTATCCCGACTGGTCCATTAAAAGCTGAAGACTTGGAATTGAATTTTAATCTTTTTATTGAAAATTTAAACTCTCTTATATTTTTTTTAGTTCATCCTCCAATTGATGTTATTTTTAAATTATTTATTTTAAATACTCTTGATTGTGCCATATTTTATAATAGTTTTTTTAATTTTCGTTTGTCTACATATTTTAACGAATTATTTTTCGAGTATATTGTGTTATAATATAATAAGATTGTAAATGTTTAAATGTGTACCAATAAAAAAAAAATGCTGGTTTCCAATGTTTCCTCTTCACCCCTTTTTTGATAGCTCTCTGGACAGCCTCGTGTGAAACTCTGATATCTCTTGGATGGCCCCTAATAGACTTGAGGGGATAGATTTTTCCTTTTTTATTTAATTCCAAACGGATCCAGTTTTGCGTATTTGACAGGATTCTTGTTCCTATCCAACATTTTGGACTTGCTGTCGTCGTAGAAAGTGGTCTTTGAGACGCATCACGTTCAAATGTCATTTTCTCGACTTGTACGTAAGCCAGAGAGCTTAAATTTGTTTTGATTTGTAACTAATAGTTTGTGGCTTGATTTGTCGACGCATGAATAAATTTCAATCACTCAACCTTAATTAATTTTTGAATGATTAATTGTTCATATTTCAATGGACCATCCGGTATAAACTTAACAAAATTGTTTCTTTTCCAAAATAAACCCTTTTTTGGGGAGAGACCGGACTAGACATAAGTAAAACCGAATTAGTTTAAATTATAATAGTATCAGACCTGTAAAATATGAACAGGCCAAAACTCAAAACTTGTAGGAAAATATTACGATGCAGGATTAAAATTGACAAAGTATTTTAATGTTTGGACTTCGTTTGTTTGTAAGGAGGATTGAGGAAAAAGTTACAGACAGCTTTTGGTAAAACTTTGTTAAAAAAATATTTATGTTAACAGTAAGAGAACATTTAATATGAGACGTCAAGGTAAAAGGTCAACGTATAAATACAAACAGGGTTAGTCAAAAACCAAGGTTGCTTAAGACAATGCCTTTCAAAGTGGGAACCGTGAGGAGAGGCTAGTGTGTGGAGGGACGCGGGAAGACGACAGAGAATCGTTTTCAGTCTACACACACATAGTGTACACATGTTTCGTAAATGATCTTCAAAAAAAAGAAAGAAAAAAAAACTGATTCTTACCGATTCTTACTATTTGTAGTCATACTTGTACTAAAAAAGTTGAAGAATTAACTCCAGGGAGGCTGTTAAATGCCAAAATATCTTATAATGGAAAAGTCATCATTTCTTTTCATGTAAAATAAATCTGTTAATATTTTAAGTTATCCCTTGACGATTTTATAAGTTTGCACCCTATTTACATATATATATATATATATTAGTGAGGTACGGAGACTATCATGGCCACTACATATTGTAATTTGTTTCTTCTTGAGCTACTCCTGTGTTTCTTCGATCGTATTTTTTAGATCATCTTCTTGCTGTTACACGGCTCATTTGGCCTTTTTGACAAGAATGTTCCTCGGAGTCCCAGGAGATACCTTCACTCCCCGTTTCAGGCCGAGTAGGAATCTGGAAAAGCGATTTGTATCACATTACACGACCTATTTTCAGTGCTTGCACTGAGGTAAAGGAGTTGTCAACCAATATTGTCAGTGTACATGTCCCTTTCATCTTCTTTTCGAGGAAGTGAAGACCTCCTTTCCCATAGCAGATACACCCTCCAAGACATAAGTTTATTACCCTCATATTTGACGTTAGGGCTCTTGGGCCTGTCAATATATATACCGGTCTACAAAACACAAATAGGTACATCGTGGACACAGAGGAAGCAAAGAAGATGTTAAGATGTGGGACTGAGGTCCATATATATATATAAATTCTAAAGAAATACGGGTTTCATAAAGAAAAAAGAATAACCAGAGGTTAAAAAAATATAATATATAAATTGATATTTGAAAGGAAATTTATATTAACTAAAGCTGTCATTATTATTATTCAAGAGAGAACAATAATTATTAATAATCTCTAATGCATGAAAACGAAAATTACGAAAATTCACGAAAATTAACTCGTGAGTATTTGGGGTGGAGTTATTAATGTGATCCTTTTTAGGCTCGGAGTTGAATTGGGGATCAACAACGCTGTAATTCATATCTATATTATTTCTAAATACGGAGTGGGGTGAGTTAATTTTCTCCATCTTATAGCAGCATGCCCCTAATTTAATGAAATATCATGACAGCTAAGCTGCTCTTCCCCAAACATTCTTTTACATACCGGGGATATATTATTTCAATCTCTCTAGATTGAGATTGCAGTGCACATAGTAGGTGAATTGATTAATGTACCTCATGTATGATAGCATAATTAATTAATATTGTGACAAGGTTCATTTTTCTATTTCAAAACACTTTTTTTTTTGTTAATATAATGTATTTGGGTATACCATATAAGTTTCCCACTTGTCTTTCTTTCTTTTTCTATCTCAAAGACAACAAAAGAGGTACAGCGAGCGGGGATCAGATTGTCGCCTAATTTAAACCTTGATAACTTGAAGACGACATTATCAAATAAAAAACCGGTTACCAAATAGGAAAGCTATTCTCGTTATCTGACGATACGTAGTTCAGTTAGCATCATGCCGTCATCATATGAGGAGATAAAGAGCTATAAGTGGAGCGAGGAGCTTTTGAGGTACGCCGTAGTCATGGCATTGGTTAATAATGGAGGTGAAATCTCCAATTCAACGATTGCTTCAACCTTAGGAGTGAATTTACGGACTGTTCAGCGTATCCGTAAGAAGCTAGAGGACACCTGGGATGTTGATGCCACCATAAAGAGGGCACCCAAGGAGGAGGGCGCCGACAGGAAGGTCAGGGACACCGATTTTGTCGACAAGGTGAAGAAGATGGTTGAGGATGCCCCTACCAGGTCCATGAAGGCTATGGCGAGGGATCTTGGCTGCCCTGGGTGTGGCAACAGGACTCAGCACCCTGCCATGTGTCCAAAATCTCCATGCAGTTGTTAACCGAGAACTGTTATGACGTCGTAACTAAGGATTTGTGGCCCATTAACTCTCCCGACCTTAATCCTTTGGACTATTTTGTCTGGGGCTATGTCGAGAGACATACCAACAGACATCCCCATAGCACCAAGGCCACCCTGATGGACTCCATCAAGGAGGTATTCTGCAACATGGACAATGAGATGGTCAGAAGAGCCTGCGGCCGGTTCAGATGCCGTATTGAGGCTGTTATTGATGCCAACGGTGAGTATATCAAATGAATGGCTACTCTATACCTATATTCTTGTCATAGTTTTGATTTTCAATAAAAAAGTTAAAAAATGTATATTTTGTGTTGTTTTTTGAAGAAAAATATTTTGGCGACAATTTGATCCCTGCTCCCTGCATGTTGAAATTCAACTATCGTAAACTCTTACTAATAAGAAAATAGCTTAGAGAAGCGAAGAATACATTATTGCCTATTCGAGTCGGAGTAGAGGAATCTCAAGTTGTTAGAGATTTTCGGATAATTTGCAATTGTGAGGATCATGATAAGTGATGTACCGCGAGCTGAATTGTACTACATGAGTATTTTTGAGTTTCCTTTCGAGGGTATTCTATTAAGGAAATTACGAATTTATGTTATGTGACCATGATTTGCAATTTGAATATTCAGTGAGTTGATATACTTTTGACTGAATTGAGTGGAGCATCTGTTCTTTTGTCCAAAAAATCTTGTACATAGTCGTGATTGATTCAACTTAAGAGTCTTTTAGCGAGTAAAAAATAACTTATGAATATGTTTATGTGTATGAAAAAAGAAGTCCCCAAGTTCAAAAAGGAGGGAAGGTCTGTGAATTAAAAAAAATGAATTTGTCATTAGAAGAGGTTTTGCAATGAAGTAAGGAAGTCCCTGCCTCGTTAAATCATTTTTTTTAAGCTAAATAAATTATTCTTGAGGAGAGAACGTCTAAGATTGACGAATGAGTGATTAGCTACTCGTGTGTACGCTCATTAAAGCGGAGTGTAACATCCAAAATCTGTTCGGGAGTTATTTTCTAGATTATTAAAGAAAAATGTGTATGTTTGTCATAGCTAATAGCTCCAGACATTGCCGGTTACTATGGCTAATATATTATAAAATTAAATACCACTAAATTATCACGCGTGCTTATCTTCACTTAACAAAGTTATTCCTAAGTTATTAAAAGATTGTAATGATTTGTTTCAGCTTTCTGCTGAAGCCGTCTTCAACCTTGAGATAGAAAGAATGGCAACGGGCAAAACTTATACAGTATACTCTAATGTCTAATTTGACTGCTAAAAGAAACATCCTATTAAAATTATGGACTTTTCTTCTTTAATCAATGTACATACTTATAAAATCGGGTATGAACAATGAAACACTTTTGCTCAATGTGTGTAGGCTTGCAACTAGGTCGTTCTAGAGAAGAAAATATACATTATGCATAATAACTTCAAAATCATTGCCTAGGCAAAATGAAGTAAATATAATACTCAAAGTTTAGAGTAAACATTGTAATATTATAATAAAGAAACATTAAAACTTTTCACGATTTCAGCTATTTATTTCATATAAACTTTGCACGATCACGTGTGTATGTGCATGTATGTCGTGTATCTTGAGCTTGTTTCGAGATGAGTGCCTTTGGGTTTAGACCCTATATTAAAACATATCGTGAGTCCCCTTAGGTCTTGTCCCCCAATCCAAAACTGCTTCCAGTGAGACTGATGTTTATGTATACTATTTTTTTTTTTTTTTCATTAGCTGAATTTATTTCAAATATTTTGAAATAACTGGAAACATGTTACAGTATTTAACAATAAGACTGTAGAACAAATACACACACATTTATAAATAAAATATTTAAAACATCAGCTTAATTGTGTTTACAAAGACATTTTAGTTTTTTTAAATATTTATAAGATACTTGACAAGCTTCAAAAAGGAATCCTTTGTGGCCTAGATGCAGCATTGATTTTTGAAGATCAAAGCGTGATGATATCATTTGTGATTGGATGATATATAAAAAAAAAGTAATTTTTTTTCACTGTGTCTCCAAAGTATTCCTTTACCAGATACCAAAGAGCGGAGTAAACAGTTGTAAATGTGAACACTCCTCCAGAAGGTGTGAAATTGTCTCTCTTTCTGAATTACAGAAATAACAATTAGAATTTAACCACTTGACTGATCCTTAATTTATTCACTGTATTATGTTAAAGAATGTCATAGTTTAACTTTCATCCGGTTCTTATCAGTTGTACTCATGAGGCCATATATTAGAACCTCAAATATCTATTTAATAATTAAGAACAACATTTTGGAACATTATAATGATTCATGAACTTTTATTTTTCATGATATACTTAGTTTGTAAAAAAAAATCCTTTTTTTAGAGAATTATAAATATAATTATTTAAAAAAAATATTACATGTATATTTTTAGAGAATATCAAATGGGTAATAATGCTTACAGAAATAAAAATATACTATTATGACGGGTGTGTATGTATTTAAATATATATTATAAGTAATAAAGTTATGAAAAGTTTAATATTTCCAGCATTTAATTTAAAGATTTGTATCTCACTTATAAAAAAAACACCTATTTCATTATATAAGTATATGAAAATATAAAGCGAATTTTTATGGAGATTAGAAAATAAAATTCAATCTTGACATGTACTTAAATAAAATAAAAACTCTAGTTGGATTTATTAAACATGAAAAATATGTTAATTTTTTTAACTCCATCGTTTTCAAACAAATAATAAATGTGCACATACAGTCAAACCTGCATTAAACGGCCAGGCAAAAAGAAACGTAAAAATACACCTCTTAAAGAAAATTTCAAATTTTGTAACAATTTCAAAATTGAAAGGTGTTGATTTTTTTTTAAAAGTTCAAAGTAATATCTAATTTTGGAATCAATTTAATACGTTACATAGTTGAGGGTAATTTAGTTGTAGTATCAATTTTAATGTTAGAAAAACACAGTACAAATAAGTGACTAATTTTACAAAAGTACTCGAGCACAACTCGTAGAAATTTGTCTTTTGATCCAACTAGCCCCACTTCTCTAATACCTAATTTTCTCAGACAATAAATTGATAAATTCACGTACTTGCGAATATGAAAATGCAAATGTTGAAAAATGCTTGGATCAGGGATTATCAACCTTTTTTTATAGTAATATAGTACTTGAAAATATTTATTTAAATAGAGTACACGTTCCCGCCATTTGAAGACCATTGCCTTAGATAATTGATATGCTATTAGTGTAATATTTTATCAGCTTAATAAATATTACAATTTGAGTAGTATTTTGTGGAACATATTAAAATTTACATACTTAATTATCATGCTATTTTAAAAGATCAATATTGCGCCTTGATAGAACCTATACACTATTGGTAATCAAAATGAATAATATTATAATTAAATATCAATTGAATCTTGGGAAATCTGCTTGTAAAGTTACAATTTTTCAAAATTATAGATAGCATGTAATACAAAATATGTGGTGCGTCCACATTAAAATAATCTTGAACAAAAATCAAAAAAAGTTAAAATCAAAATATTTTATTTTGCTGTATAGAAAATATATGCAATATTTCATAGACATATTTGAGTATATTATAGGCATTGTATCCAAATATGTGGGATGAGTTAATGTGCCCCCAAGTTTTTACCTATAATTTGGAGTGCTTGTACATAACGTCGAAAGACAAAACGGTGAATTCCAAAATTAGGACGTACAGAAGGGATAAAATGTACAAAGGGGATTTTCTTAACTTTGTATTGTGTGATTCATATGCAAGACCCACTTATCGTCCATTTTACTATTTGTCTTTTTATAATTTGCATATTGTACAAGTTAAAAGCTGTACAGGACGGCAGAAAAGCAAAACGTGGACTCAATAGATGGATTTAGAAATACATCAATAATTTCATATTTTCATTAATAGGGCAAAAAAATTATGTTAACAAAACATATTGACAAGGTTTTTGCAAAACTTCTTTCACTCAATATGGCCACCTTCATTATCAATCACAATCTTTACACGTCTTCCGAATGCCATGCAGGATTTGATGACAAACTCATCCAACAAGTTGTCTTATGAAGCCACTATGGAGGACTTTAGGGAGTCCATATTTGGATGTGAAGTCCGGGTAGATTCCCCCTCTAAAGTGCTCCTTATAGAAAAGTCCAGTGGGTTCAAATCTAGTTAGGAAGGAGGTTATATCTCTCCGGACAAGAATCGAGCCATATTATCTGCGTATAACTTTTGCCACTTGGCAGACCTGTGAAGGGAGGCACCGTCCTGAGTCTACACGTAGGTACCCTCCGGGTAGTTGGTTTTTAGCTATGGCAATATGGTGTAGCTAATCACCTTCACTAAGTCCTTCTCCCCGATTTTCTGAAAAAGAACAGAGGCAGATCTTTCCATCATAGACACAAACGCTGAGGACCATTGTTTATTGATATTTGGTGTGGTGGACTTCTTTTTTTGTTTCTCGAAGCCATTGCTCGTTTTGGTGGTTGTAGAATTGATCAACTGTGAAAAAAAAATTATCCTAGAAATTTTTCATAATTGACCTATATGCCTTGAATCAATGTGAGATTTTCTTGCACGTGTCGAGCTTCCGTGTTTTCATACCCTCTGTCAGAAGGTTGCGTGGGGTCCTTTTTAAATAAACTAATCCCAATTTGTGCTTTATATACCTCTGGATGGTCCTTGTAGCCACAGGGAAGTCGTTGGCGAAGCGATAATTCGACTTAGTGGTATCCTACATTATATTCATTATCTAACTTCTCAAGAACTTCCTATCATTCAATAAATTATCCCCTTAACTTATTGATATCCTGGAAAGGTCTTCTCCATTTTACTTCATCCTGACAAACTTAAAAACCAGGCTCGAAGAACATTTAAGTCTTTCCCTAATCTTCATCTCATTAACTCCAGCATCTAGGAAATCTGAGATGCGCTGCCTTTTTCCTTGTTGCTCGTTCATGATGATGAAATGACTAAATGATTAGTATAGTTTGTCTATGTAATAAAAACGGCAGAAACAGATGTCAAAAATCAATCACTAAACCTTTCCATAGTAATGAGTAAATAAAAATTAATTAACTGTCACGTTTTGATACCCTACAGTGTACAAAAATGCATATTTGCACGACATATGACCATTTTAGAAGCAAACAAATATATGCTGTATATCTTAAGAAAATCAATCTTGAACAAAAGGAAAAATTACTATTGTATTGTTATATATTTACATACAGGCCAATATTTCATTGACATATTTGAGTCAATTATATGTTTTTATTCAAAATTATGGGATGAGCTATGACACCTAAGAATGTTAATGATAGTTTAGAACCTTTATTTGACTTAAGACACTAATATTAGCCCCGATATGACATATGAAATAAAATATATCAATAATTTCTTTTTAGTTTATTAAGATGTTCAATTTCTGGCACCCCCAAAAAAAGAGGGCTCATAAAAATGATTAGTCCATATAAATTTAGGATAATATATACAAAATATGGGATCACACTTAATCTACAAAAAAAATGATTCCAGCTTGCTTTTGTGTTAACGACCACATATAAATAAAAGATTTATTCTGTTGTTTGTTTGTTAATATTCTGTAGTGTAAAAGTAATCAAGAATACACTCTCCTATTCACTAATATTAATTAAAATTAATATAATTATGAAGACAGTTTTTTTTTTTTTTCAAGAGCCCTTCATTTTTATCTCTAATCACAATAGTCTCTTAATTGCAGATCTAATGATATATAAATGTAAAAAAAGTAACCTAATGAATTTTATTTGCAATTGCAGTTTTTTGTGGACAGGGAAAGATATTAATTATAACTTACAATTTCATACAAATTCGATAATAAGAGAAATAAATATATTTTAAGATGTTATAACTAGATCAAAGTTTTTAATGCTTATACCAGGTGGTACATTGAAATCTGAACACTTAATAATTCAATAATTAATTAAGATTGAGTGATTGAAATTTATTCATATGAGGATATATTAAAGTCTAAAAACTTAGTTACAAATGGAAACAAACCTGAGTTCTCTAGCTTACGTACAAATGGAGAAAATGACATTTGAACGTGATCACAAATTTCCATTACCACAGTTATAAAATAAATAAGGTGGAAATAGCTCTTTATGTTGGTGGAGTGGCTACTTAGGACACCAGCAGTGAAAGAAAATTATCTCCTCTTCCTCTTTTGAATGAGTCTTTTAAAGTATTTTGACCTCTAATGACACTCATTGCCCCTACATCCCTGATAAAACCCCCTTGACTACACCTTTTGACTGGATGTCGAAGAGAAGGCCTGTTGTTTTTGTCATCCAAACACTGAGGCCCTCAAAAAGTCTTTGTCAGCTAGCACTGGGACGCCATGATAGAAGACTGCATCCACAGTGGGTGGCAGGACTTCCACCGCTGCCTGGAAGCCACCATTGCCCTTAAGGGTGACTACATTAATGATTAAGAGAGTTTAGACACACATCTATTTATAGTATTAATTTTATTCCAGAATTATATTATTAATTATATCTTGTTGAAGCTTAAATTCAAAAGTGTTCAGATTTTAATGGACCACTCAGTATATTAATTTTGTATCGGTTAAATCAATTTTCTTTTTTTCAGTGAAATTGTAATATTTACTCCACCCACAAAACACACTGTGCACTATGCTATTATGAAACAAATACTAGTTTGTTAATTTAAAATTTAGTGGTTCGTAAACACAGAAACAAAATAGAATGATTTTTCTCAAAATTGACCGTAAATTACATTTGTAGTGATAAAAATCGGGTGTACTTTTTTAGCTCACACTTTTTTTGGCGTTGGCAAACTGAAGAATGAATTATAATTCAATTCCTGAGAAACTAACTTACTTTCCTAAACCAATAAATAATATTCAAAACCCGATTGGGTATTTGTGTGTGCTCAAAAAAGAGGGAGAGTGCCCTTGATGAATTTTTACGGAAATATAATTTAAAGTCCTTGTTAGCCTCATATAGGAATTTAAGATGGACATCACAGCAACTCATACTATGTCCTTGTTGATTTCTTTCTCCCCTGTCTGTAGTTGATCTAATGAAACGTCAAGGCAGCTAATTTCCTTTTCTCCAAAACATTCTTCAAAGTGTTAGGGTAACCATGTCGATACTTTGATTTTTTTACCTGCTCAAATGCTCTGAATTAGCATCGTAATACATTAGCATTCTTGGATGAATTATCGTTAATTTTTATAAATAAATTATTCTAACTGACCCTTTGGGTGAGTCACAAATTGAACTTACATTAACCAAAATCCATCGTCACAGTAAAAGAATGGGAAATGTATATCAGGGGCTATACAACTATTTTCAATCAAATTACAATTTCTGATTATAGCCAAAGTTCTTGGGTATCTTAACTTATTTTATAAATTTGATTATTAAGCCTATAAATGACTCGTAAGTGTCTATGAAATAGTAAGATATATTTACAGTCAAATCTGTATATATGAAATTTGGATTAAATAAAAGTATGCTTAAAGTCTTTGATCTTTCAAGTACCGATTTTTTACAAGATAAAATAGTTTGTATAGAAGAAATGTGAAGTAAAAAATCAGCATACAGTCAATTTTTTTCCCGTGTTTTATGGTATCAAATACAAATAGACTTCATGTTTATAAAGAATTCCCATCAGGATTTTCCTCATGATCGTAAGCTGATGATTTTTTTTTCTATGTTTCTTTTAAATTAATGTTACATTGCTTTTAAATCAATACGGAATCGAATCACTTTCACTGAAAAATGAGCTAAAAATCTTCAAGTATTTGTCATAACCCGGTTCTAATGAAACACTTGTTGTAATAATATTACTTATTTATGTAAGTGTCCGAAAATTATGGGTTTTAAAATACTTTGGAAATAACAAAAATCCAACTGTATTCAACTATTATTCTCGAGTGCTTTATTCCTCTACGCTATTTCGCCTCATTTTTTGCAAATATATTCGTCTGTGTCAGTGAACGTATTAACAATATAATAAAATATTCGACAAATTTTTTCCCCCCAAGTCTTTTGTAAGCACGACAAAAGAAGAAAAGGCGAGAAATTTATGACCAAATTGTGTCACAATGACCTTTAGGAGATAATTTACGAGGGGAAACCATCAAAAAGTTTCTATGCAAATCGTAAATAATAATAATTTTTCATGGTTAAATTCACTTGACAATTTATTTATGAACATTTTAAACACTAAAAAATAAATTAAAACTCTTTTTAAATTGAACAAAAACTTATTTTCTTATATGTATAAATATGTAAATTTACAATGTTCATACATATTTAAAAATAACTTCCCCTCCCCCCTCTTTCTAAAAAAAAATATGTTACTTATTATGAAAGGGGGAATTAGACACCCAATCAAGGTTTGTAGGTACATGTATTAGACTGTCTTGTTTTTGGTTAATATTTTTTCCCTCTGAACAAAAATCTTTTCTGCTAAGGACAATCAAAAAATATACTTTGCCTTAGTTTCAGACCTCTCCTAGAGTTTTTGGCATCGTACAAACAGGGCTCAACGGTCATTAAAATTAGCCTCTAGCTGATGTCGATCCTCATTACTACTCTGAACTATTTTTGGAACTTCTGCCCCCTTACAACTCTGATACAAATGCCCTTGACTACACCTTTTATGTGCATGTTGAGGGGAAGGCCTGCTGTGTCCGTAATACCAAAAAGGTGCCCCTCAAAAATTTTAATCTCCACCTGCACTTTCTTTAGCACGATGCCAAAAAAAACTCGTAATTGCTCAGCTTTTTATTGCTGAGGTGCATTTATTAGAGAACCTCATGGCTTCATTGGTCCAATGATCTAATGAAACTTGATGACAGCGAAGCTGCTCATCCCCCCAAATATTTCTTTCAGTAGTCTGGGTAACCACGTTGATTTTCTGCATTATATATTATGCATCCCTCCCTTCATCCTTTAATCAAAGTTAATAGATACCTAATACCTCCAAGCAATACCGGGTACTCCCGCGAGTAATTTATCTATAAAGGGAACTGAAAATCATTGATCCCAATCAATGTAAACCCCTTAAATATTTAAAAAGCATGGGTTACATTATAACAAACCAAACTATTTAATGGTATATATAGAACAATTTTAGAGCCATCATCATATTTTGGACAGTACAACAAAAACCTACAGTTGAACAACTTTGACAGAAAAAATAATGACTTGCACTATGCCAAAAATAGACACAAAAGTCTCAAATTAATGCCAAAGTCCCTTTTTGATTGCCTCAAGTCGAAACGGCCTTTGTGTGGGGGAGAGAACAATATTAATCAAAAACGGGACAGTCTAAAATGTACATAAAAGTAAAGAAACATGGCTGTAAGAAATAGAGTTAATTTAAAACTTTGAACATACGCCATAAGACAATGCTATCCCTTATTATATGTAAAATGTCCCTTACAACTAAAAATGATTTATTTATTTAACAAAAAAAATTATTATTTTTTGTTTTTAGTGCGAGACGTGTGATTTACATCAAAGGAGTCTTTTACTAGTGTACATTTGTCGTTTGTATGTGTACAAAGAGGGGGGTGAAAAAAATAAAAATATGGTGTCACTCTTCTCACGAAACAGAGGAGGGCTTAAGGCGACACATACATCAATACTATGTAGTGTTGAGACTCGGTAATAGATTGTTTTTTTGGCTTTGTCTTAGGTGATTTTTGCTCGATCGATTTGAACAGAACTTCCTATCTAAACAGCAATCTCAGACCCTTAATTGTTGCCCCCCCCCCTATTTTATAAGTGTCAATCTATGGAGCAATTAATTTTGCATTTTCTTTGTATTTAATGTCACTTTAACTGTTCAGATGGAGTTGCACTGATTACGTAAATTCTCTAAGCTTTTGTGAGGAGGGGTAAAACACGTTTCTCATTCGACTTATTCTTCAACAAAATATTTTTAATACTTTCATCATAAAAACCGGCAATGACTCGTGGATATGTAACATTAGAGTTATTATTTTTGATTCTGAAAGCAAATTGAATATCATTTGTCTGAATTTGAAATTTGTCAGACATAAGTTTTTAATCTGGGAATCCTTAGAGAAAGACCATATATGATGACTTTTCGTCTATTATTCGCCCTCTCGTTCATTTCGTCCATAGACCAAATCTTTCGATCCTTGAGATCAGAAGGGTGTTTAATCATTTCATTTTCTATTTTATTTTGTCTCTCAGTTAAAGATGAGATAGACGATTCTAACGCAGAAAATTTGTCAGTGAGTGTTTCAATTTTAGGTCGTAGTTGAGAGATATCCCTGATAACTCTAGAGAAGTGCTCTCCATGATAGCATCCGATATTATATGTTTTATGCGAGACATAAAGGAATCACGTTTATTAGGAGATAGAGAAGACAGATCATCATGAAGATTATTATCAGTGCTGTTCTCAACACTACTTTTCCTCCCGCGTTTGCCCATGACGAACGAGGATCAGAATACAAAGAAAAAGAGAACGGGCCGCGTATTGATTTCAGTGAAGAGGGATTAACAGGATTTACCTTCGAAGTGAGGGTAAAGGGAAGAGAGAGAGAGAGAAGGGCCCGACAATTATTAGAATCTGAGGAGGACTTCCACTAATTTCTCGTCAACGAGAACACACATCAGAATATTAAAATGCTTACGTAAAAGAGTGAGTCTTGACAGTTTATAAGATGAGAAGATCCAATCTGTATTGTAGTACTCAACACCAAATAAGAATTAAATATTTATAACAGGGGGTTACACGCGTCTTAACACAACGAAAGAAAAATAAGAACTAGAATAAGGATTAAAAATATTTAGCCATCCAAAAAAAAAAAAAAAATGATAAGGAATTGAGTACTTTCAATCGTTACTAAACCTCAATGAATCCAGTATTTATATATATACTTTTTTTTTAAATATGAGTTATAAACGCTTATGAGACATCAGTTATTTTATTCGGTGCTCCCCGTATTTTATACCGCCTTTTTTTCTCGTTATACTGTATTGGTATATGAGTCAAGGAGCACTCTATACAGTTCACCCGGTGAATTTGTGTTTTCATTAATTATTTAATTCTCACTATATGGCTCTCAATTTGAATCCGTGTTACTTTTTTTAGACTTTTCTAAGGCAATTAGATACATTTTTTGAAAAAGAACAAATGTTTTACTCAACTTAGTCAAATTGGATCAACTGATTGAATACTCAAATTTTATCCACTGATCACATAATGAAATGCTCTAATGTCCTTAACATCCTTGTAGTTTAAAGGAGGCAAGAGTTAAAATATTTTAATGAATATTCAGTAGTTTAACGTTGTTTTAATATTAGTAATATTTCCATCTTTATAAAGGACCGAGGGTCAAACTTATGCACATTGAGTACAAGATCGGGATTTATCCAGAGCGCGTTCTCCAGTGAGCTATGTTGTTCTATCGTCCATCCAGTTTTTTATTTTTATAAAGCTGTTAACATTATTTTTTTGTTTTTTTTCTTGAAGAGAGAATATCTCATTATTAAGGATAAACCATGGTGCGTTGGTTCATAATATACTGATGATTCGTTACAGATTTATAAGTGTGGGTCAATATTATTCGACTATAAGTAGAATTGAAGAACGACATGAAAACTTAATTAATAACTACATCCTTTATTGATACCAAAAGAGACTTGTATTAATTTTCTTCATCTCATAGCTGCTAGCAGCTAATCTAATAAAACGAAAAAGGCAACTAAATTGCTATTCTCCCAAAAATTTCCTTTCTGAATTTTTTACCTACAAAAAAAAATAAGGGTGTAAGTTTATTAATTGAAATCAATATAGACTGTGTGTGTGTTTTTTTTTAAATTTCATCGAAAAAGATTAAATATAAGTAAACATTATAATATTGTAATTACTGCATCTTACCTAGGAATCTTCTTTGAATTCTGTATGCGAGTATATTTTGTTTGTTTGCCTCTTTAGGAACGACTGACTATCAAACCTACACACATTTAGTTAAAGAGAATAATTTCCTACCATATCCGCCTAACTTATGAGTTGTACAAATATGATTAATGCAATCCGTCATTTCACTTCAACTGCGTTATTGTTGTATCTGCCAATGTTCACAATTTTGAATGCACACGTTTGATTTTCTATTTTGTTATAAGTTGTGAATTTTTCTGCTTCGTCTCCATTCATGTGTGTTAAAAGTGTTAATTGGTTGAATTAGAATTATATCTTTAAATAATTATTTATTTATTTTTTTAGGTCGGGGTTACTTTTTTTTTTAAAATATATAAAAGTTATTTTTTTTTCTACGGGGATAATTTCATAAAATGACCTTTGGTCCTAGCAACCCACCCAAAAAAAAAAAAAATCAAATATACACAGCTAATCATAAAAAATTTAATTTATTGAAAAAAAAATCAATTATGAAATGTTGTGCAAAAAAATTTCGAATATTCATTTATTTCCTTTGATGCACAATGTGCCTGAATTTTGTTAATAAAAGATATCTTTTAAAAAAATGATTAATCCTTATTTTTACGAATATTTTTTTTATCCAGACAAAAAAAATTCTAGTGAATAGAAAAAAATTCTTAATTCGGGAGGGGCTATAGCCCGTCCAGCCCACCCCCTATGGACTCCCCTGACCATGACCCTCGTTCCTATATAAAAACGTACAAAAAACTAGCTATGCCACTTTCTTACCACAAATTTAGTTGATCTCAGATATCCAATAATTCATTTTACAGTCGCTTTATACACAATTTTAAATAAGACCGATTCAGACTAAATTTTTTTGTTAGACAGATCCAGAGCGAATTTGTTGACTTAATTTTGTTAAACGCCCGAATGAGTTATTTGTATGAAAGATCATAACAAACTCAAACCGGTCCATGATTTTTGGCTCTAAACCCAATACTAATACAAACATGTGTACATATTTACAAACAAATGTCTTTTTTTACATTACAAATGAGGCGAGGGAGTTAGAAAATGAAGGAAAAAAGAGACATTTTATTAGGTATGAAAAAGAATCTTTTATGCCAAGGGTTGCTCCACTTAAAATAAAATATATATTTGAAACATA
Organism: Lepeophtheirus salmonis; assembly: GCF_016086655.4. Taxonomy (NCBI): domain Eukaryota; kingdom Metazoa; phylum Arthropoda; class Copepoda; order Siphonostomatoida; family Caligidae; genus Lepeophtheirus; species Lepeophtheirus salmonis. Next base: position 13,783,314 of record NC_092584.1, read on the forward strand.
ACTTTTCTTTATCTCAAATTGAAGAACATTGAACTCTCTAACCTGTTTTCCTTCTCTTTCATTACACCTACATACAAGCATTTATTCATGTCTTCCACAGGGTGGGGATTTTAAATCTGAAAAATGTCAGGATAATATATATATCGATTTGCTAACTCAATAATTAAAGCAATTTACAAATCCTTACTCTTACATCAGGGGTTAATTTATGAAAAGGAGAAAAATGAAATTTTACCCCAACTTTTTGTATGGAAAACATCTTGTAATCACTCCAGAAAAAAACCTCCTGCTAAAAACTCTCTTTACTCCAAAAATTATTCTTCCGCATTTGAATGCTTTTTTTTAAAATCCATTTTCAAAATAATAAGAAGAAATTCGTAAATTCCTTGATCATCAAAGCCTTTTTATGCTTGGAACAAACGTTATATAACATTTTAAGCTTATAAAGCACAGTTTTAAGGTCACAAAAAAGGTCAACTTCTTCCAAATTTTTATTCTAGCGTATGCATTAGGATGAACTATTACTTTGATCTTATGTTATTTTTTAATGAAAAAGTTATGCTTGTAAAGTGTCAGTCTTCAAAGGGCGTTTTATGACCCCTATAGCCATATAAAAATGACTTTTTTTTAAGGGCAACTTTTTCAAAGATGATATGACAACAATGTGCTCTAGGAGAGTGGAGGAAATTAAACAATCTATAATTAGTCCCGAACAAATTATTGAAAAATACACACTTGTATCAGGTTTGACATTTAACTTCAATAGAAATCGTTTTTTGGCTAGCTGTAGAGGAGGTTAAGTATTTAGAACTTTGAAATTTTTTTTGAAATTTTTTGGGCGCTGGAAATATTTGGTATCGTGGTGACATTGGACGAAAGTGACACAATTGATAACCAAAGGAAAATCAAACACAGAAGCAGGAGCGGAATATCGAAATATGCAACTCCAATTGAAAGAAATATTCCCGCTAGAATTTCTTTATAGAACACGCTTATTTTACCAAAAAACATACATCCATATTCTGAGTGTCACTACCATCTCAAAGACTTGTTCTATGAGGATTGAACAAGTTTGAAGTACTTTATCTTCTGACTAAACTATCTCTTTTGGAAAGGGTAAAACTGGGAGATGGCAATAAGATCCTAGTAATAATAGAATGACAAGAACTAGTAGAATATAATGGATAGCTTACATTCCTTGCTAACACGCCAATTAAGAGCAAATTAGATTTCGTGGAGAAGGTCTTTACAGACATATCAAATTATAATTTGAGTGAAAAACTCGAGAGAGAGAGAGATAGTTTTATAGGAGGAAAAAAAGAAAAAGAAAATATGGATCTAGAAACATTTACTTTCGTTTTATTAAAGGATTGGAAAATAGACGCTGGAGGTGTGTTTTGGTTTAAAATCTATTAGATTGGTATTTTTTGATCCAGATATAATAAAAGATTGCACGAGAGGACATAAAGATCACTACTACACAGATATTAAGTAGTCTGGGGATTGGTTGGGCGAATTTATATCTATACTGGATAAAGTATATGATAATTAGTCCATACATATTTTTCGACTCTCCCAAAAAAGGTTCCGACTCCTACTTTGCAGCCCCGCTTTAAACTATATTTATTCATTTAAATATAATAAAACTTTTGCTTCCAGTATAAAAGGGCTTTAATGACCACAACATACTCGAGTTTTTCATTATTAATCTTAAAATCGGTTAAGAAACCATGAATTCAGGGATTGAAAATGTATTTTTTTTTAGTAAGGGTCTTTAGTTTTACAGCCACCAACATACTCAAAAGGTATGTGGTGATTTAAAAAGTTGAGTACAAATTGAATTTGCTAATTTTCACGAATTAGTATAAGGAATTACATTAAATAAATTTATTTTTACAAAATACAAGTTTTTATGGGATTTTCTTGCCTATGTCAAACTTTGAGATATCTCTGGAAAACATTTCCCAAAAGATAAGCTCAATAAACAGGTCTGATCATGTATATGACAAGCTAATATATTTTTTTTACATCAAATATAGGTTTTAAACTACCTAAAGCTAAAATTCTTGTGTGTCTTTTATCATCTGACAAATTTAAATAGAAAGCTTATAATTTACAACCTAATTCGCCTATAGATCTTAGTTATTTAATCACGTGGTTGATATTATTAGAGTGATGAATATTTATTATTTGTGGTCAGTAAACATAAAACCAAGCAAAAAAGATTTTTCTCAAAATTGAGAGTGTTTTACATTCGTTATCTTGGAGGAATTATTGTCAATTTTTGCCAACAAATTATTATTATTCACCCTTTAAGTGTGTCACTAATTGGATTTCAAGTCAAAATAAAGGAATACGAAATAGAAATTTCTAATTTGTAAAGACCCAAATTAATTTAAATAGTTTAAACAATAGAAAATACTATTGAGTATTTTAACTCATACTAGAAATTTGAATATAATCCCTATAAGGGACTCCAATTTGCCGTCAAATATTGAGATTTATATACAACCGAGGTTCCCATTTTTTTTTTTTTTTTCGTGCCGTGTCCCACTGATAATATTAACAAAGTTGCGTTGAAACCAAGATAACAAAATAACTCGAGTTGATCCTCATTCATAGCATTTTTGGAGCTAATTAGTGACAGTGTTATTAGAAAAGGATACTGTATTCAATTTGTAAGGCATATTAAGATTCAAGCATAACGCGAACAATGTCCTACTTTGGCGGCAATGGTGTGAAGTTTCTTGGAAATGGCGACCAAATATGAAGTTTTAATGGCTGCTATATTTTGCTGCATGTATTTACTGCCAAAATCTTTTTTTTTTTTTCTTTTTTCTTTACATAATCAGCTTGGTTTTTAAAATACTTTACACCACAAAGTTAGGATGTTTAACTTCAAAATTGCGCTTTATTTTGCTGGGTTTCATCGATTTGGCATACATTATTTCTTTACAAATGATACAATAATTGTCTCCTCAATTCCTGCTTTAATCATAAAAGTACATCCATACTTTAAAAAATATTTTCAATATTTTATTTTCCTGCTCATTCAGTTTAGTTGAGTATTATAATTAGATAATATTGATATTAAAATGAGAATGAACATCAAGGATTTATACAACAACTTTTTAAAAGGTCTTAGGCGACCATACAGAAATTGTGTTGGGGTTTTGACTCACAGGGTGGGAACCACTGATACAGAGGAATAGAAGAACGCATAAGTCAGAAATTTGATTAAATAAATTCCCCTTTTGCTTCAATGACAGTCTCCACACGTGGTCTAAAGTACAAGTAGCTGTTAGTGATGAAGTGGTCCGTAAGATTGGACGACTCCTAGGTATTAACAGACTTCAGAGAATCCACAATGGGGTGAGAAGTCCTGAAACCATAATTTAATGGATTTAGATCAGGAATATTTCTGGGTGAGAAGTTAAAAGTCCAGAAATGGGACTTGAATTTTAATGACACAAAACTCTGGGAATTTTTAACTTAACAACCCCTTTATGACAATCTGCTTACCACATATGCGTAAGACTTATGACATTTGTGATCGATTCATCGGAATTAATGCATTTTTTTCTCCTATATATTTAACTAAAAAATTGAGGATATTGTTCTTCAATTAATATATTTAATTAAATACATTTGTAATAACAAATGTATTTAATTAAATATATATTGTATTCGTTAAGGATTTTAAACATGAATGACAACTGCTATAAGTTAGATCGGTAAGCAGGTAGCGGGCTGGAGGGTATGTAGTCCCTCCCCCCAAATTAAGAATTTTTGGCTTTTCAATAGAAAATTTAATACTTAGTTTTTCTATTCCAAAAATTTAATGTTTCAATTTTTGTTTCAAAAACTTCACTATTACTATTTTTTTACAAAAAAATTTAATTTTATGTAAATGGCTGTAACTATGGGAAATTTCTCTCCGAAAAATTAAATATTTAGAATATTTTTCCAAAAATTTACTATTTGAAATTTAAGTAGCAAATTTTGTATATTTTTTTAGTTAATTTTTGTAAATAGCTGTGGATTTTTGAAAAAAATTTTGAAAAATTTTTTGGAAATAACTTGAGATTTTTTGAATAAAAATTTAATTTACTATTTAATACCTTTATTTTTTTGATTTTTTTCAAAAAATGTATCATTTGAATTTTTTTCAAAAATGTTTTATTTAAAAATTAAAATTTTTCCAAATTTTTATTAAAAAAATTAATTTTTAAATTAGAAAAATCAAGACCCAAAAAAAGTATATACATATATATATAATCTTGCGGATGCCCTTGTTATGCCACACGCTTTTACATCACATTGGATATATATATATGTATATATACATTATATATTTTTTAATACTTTTTTTTTTGTGTCTTTAATCCTTTAAAAGGCACAAGATGTATAAGAAAAGAAATATCCTCAGATCTCCCCTTCTACATAAGTATTAGACATGGAGTATTTTGTATGCCTGTTTGTACATTCATAAATCATTGAAAATTTATGTTTTGTACCTTTAACATATTATATATATTATAAATTTGTCAAAAAAAAATGCGTCCACGATGATAAAAACCAACATTTCTCTTACCTACAATTTATGTTATGTACACTTAAGGTATATTTACAAAAAAATATAATGAATAACGTCATATATTATTTTTGTTATAGTCATTATATGTAATTTTATTTGAAAAATGCAAGGATACACAAATTACTTTAATTGGTTGAATATGGACTGAGTAATTGCAATTTTTATTGGGAAAAAAATTAAGGCGTATACTCACACGCAATCCACTCACTTTTTATGATTATTGGTTTGTTTAGTCTATTTAATCAATAAATGGCAGAACCAATTTGAAAACATTATTACGATAATTATAACAACCTAAACTTTTTTCTTGTGAATCCATAAACATAAAGTTAAGTTTATGACTTAATGTCCCAAATTTGGCACATTTGGAAAATTACTTATAATTCAAATATCTGTGAATCAATCTCTTCAAAACTTATCATACAGGTTAAGTAGACGTTTGGTATTACACTGCAACTGTGTATAACGCAAAACACGCCTGGTATTTGAGTGACACCTAAACATTAATAGTCACTCAGTGCTCACGTGTTTTGATTGCTCCTCATCTGCTCTAACAATTTTGTGCTATGACTCCTATGAGCTATGTTATCATTATTTTTAGTAGTATCGACTAATAAATACATATTTTGAAATTTTGTATTTATATGCCCAATGTGACATATTTGACCATATAATTATATATGTCTGTGTGCATGATGTGCAAAATTTGAGACATATCAATTAAATACACGTTTATATTAACATATATTATTTTTATGCTAAATATGGGTGAGTTATACGGAATATACTTCACATTTGCGAGAAAATTCAAAAAATCTAATTCTAACATAATTTGGGTCATAAAGGGAAAAGGCATTGTTGAGTGTAGATACTTCATTTTAGAAATAACAATAGAACCAAGCGTGTGCGCCATAAAACACATGGGCTAAAAATACCCGACATTAACAAAGAAAATATGTTATTTTTTTCGTTCCATGTTGGATTTATGTAGCAATATAAACTCCTTCAAGAGCCACAAAATGTTTCCTTCGCCACTTTAATATTTAAATACCACTTTATTAAAACCCTTTATCTTTTGCCTCAAAATAATCCTCAAATTCAGTGATAACTTCTTTGATGGAGGGAAATTTCTTACCATTAAGTATTTTTAAGATCTTTGAACAGACACTTGGAGCCAAATATTGAGAGTGAGGTGGGTATCAATGTAGTTTTGCCATTGTTTTGATTAACTTGTGATATGGCGCGTTACCCTAATGAAACAATACTTTCTTTTCTTCAAATAGTGCCGTTTCTCCGTGATTTCGTGATTCAAACGCTCTAATAACGCCATATAGTATTAACTGTTGATGATATTTACCTTCTCAAAGTATTATGCCATGCACATCCCATAGTACCGAGTCCATAACCTTTCCTGCTAATCGTTATGCTTTTGGAGGCCTTGAAAGAGGTTCAACTGTTGCTTTTAACCCAAATGATCATCACTTTGATTCCCCAGTAAAGAAAGGGAACCACGTTTAATTAATTCTCAGATACCAACGCCAGAATTCCGTTTGAACGTATAAACAAGGGCTCAGAATCATCGACACGTATTTGTACTATATTGACCAAACAGGGCACTCACTTTGAATGGAGATTTCTTATGGACAAATACTCATCGTTTGATATCTGTAGGATGTCAGCTGACTCACTTTCAAAATTATTTTGTTGATTTCTTTGATGTTTTCTTGTGTAACGGACTCATTTGTGTGTCTACTGCCTTATGGAAAATTGTTGTCTTTACGGCCAGGTTTGAAGTCAATTATTTTTGATGGACATATTTTATACACCTCTAAATATGAGTAGCATCATGTATTATCTTTCTAAAAAAAAACAACCAACTAAAAGGTTAATCTACCTTGAAATGAAAAACTAATTAAATTACTCACACCCTGCTTTGAGTATTCTTCATCTTCTCTACATTAGTCTCTTATGTACATAGGGCAACTTACTAGGTACTAATTAGCACATTTTCCCCTGAACAATTAGATTAACGAACAAGTAGGGGTTCTAAAAAATGTAATGTGTATTTATGGATGTAATGAACCAGGTTTTCCTGCTTCATAAGATACATCTAGTATGATTGAAGTCTATTTGTAGATAGATAAAATATTGTATAGGGTCATTTTTATAAATTGTCAAATCTGAATGAGCCGATTGGCAAAGTTTAAAGATACATTTTGAAGATTTAAGTATGCAAAATGTGTAGTTTTTCTCTCTTTTTCTGCTCATCTACTCGCACACAGAGCTCAACAGGTCTTAAAATTAGACGCTAGCAAACAGGACCAATCTTCTTTTTGATATTTACAAACCCAGAATACCACAAAATATAAATTACTCCCAGCTACAGTTGGCGAGAAGAAAAGAGAACAATGTTCCACCATATTGGTGAATATTATACATATATATTATATATATCGGCGACTAGCCTGCATGCGAGTATTAAGACAAACTGCCTCCTTTTTTCTTTCACTTCCCCTCCCCAAGTCTACACTAGGAACTATCGCCGCCATTTTGACTTGGAAGAATGTTTATTACTTTACAAACGACTGTGAAACAACGATATTTGTCCTATTCTCCTTTTCTCTTCTTCAATATTCTCACGTCACACAGCCAATAACAACAATACATAGTAAATTGTAGCTTCATAGCTAATATGACGACAATTCATCAGTACTATTGTTTATAACGAGTATAACAAAGACTTACACTTTTAACTCCTGTCTGTCTTTCATGAGCACACGTACTAGTTATTACTTTATCAATAGATGTTCTGTCTCCAAGAATTAAATAATAATAACAACAGCTTTGGAAAATGAAATAACTCTCTTCAAATTATCATCTAGAATAAGCTGTTCCATTTTCTTGGACAAGTTTTATATCCCTACATAAATAATGAACAAGAAAAGATGCAACAACTGTTTTACCTTTTTTAATTACTCAACGTAGTTTTGGATGTCATATAAGCGTCAATCCTTAATCTACTAGCAATATTTGTAACTATAATGGGGGATCATCCAAAAGATCAACTTGTACAGTGAACTTTGATCCAATTGACGTCTACCCATTAGGAATGCACTACTTATCCCGAGGAAAGTCATACATAAGTATATATTTTGATTATCCACGACCTCTAAATGAACGTTTAGGCAACACATAGACTACTCATAATAGAAAAAAAAATGTCAGGCCTCGTTCCGCGTCATTTAAAACATTTTAAAGATATTTATTACTTTAGAAAAGTACATCTCCTGGAACAGAAATGGAAATTACTTATATTTATTAAATAGAACAGTAACTTTAAAAGTTTTTTTGAAAAAAAAAAAAATGTAGATTTGTATTGGAGTCCAATTCCTGACCGGGTCTTCATAAAAATTGGACTATTGGCTTTCATCCAGAATGGAGTACTACAGTTCTAAATTCATAGTAAATTAAGTACAAATTATACTATACCTAGAGATTAGTCAAAAATATTGTATTAGAGACATTGGTTTACAATACCGGTTCCTCCATTTAAATATGAACTTTTACTAATTCATTCATTAAGGTTACTTGATAAGTAGATTAATTGATTACAATTAATTTATATTTCGATATATTAAAGCATAAACAATTAGTTACAAAACAAAACAAACAAAACTTAAGCTCTCTATCTTACATTTCTATTTGCGGAATCCAAGCAGTTCTCCAGAACCACCGTCTACGCTGTTAGCAAGTCCAAAACGTTGGAGAGGAAGAAGGGCTTTGTCAAAAAGACAACACTGGACCAGGAAGAGTAAAAGAGAAAAGCCTAGGCCAATACTCTCAAGTCCATGCGGCTCATATAACAGATCTCAGGGTTTCACACAAGACTTTCCAGAGAGCTATCCAAACAATGAGGTTGGAGAGGTCACTTTTCACTCAAACAATCAAATACATTTTTTTCATCCGTTGCAAGACTCTTTTGAATGAGTTTTTGAGTTTTTCTTAACTCTTTCTTATTGAAGTTTAAAAGTCATAGTGTTCAGAATTGGAATACTCGGTAGAATATGTATTACAACTTTTTCAGAGATTTAACATTGTCCAATAATGGAGTAATACCTTGTGTAATGAAGTAACTAAACACAGTACTCTTAATTTAATTAAGTTTAAGTTTAAAAAAAAAAAGTAATATATCTTATTTAATTACGTTAAATATTATTATCTACAATCATGAACTATTAAGCGTCGATCATATACACACTTTCGTTTAATTTTATAAAGATTACTACCCAAGAAATCTTCAAGGTTATTTTCCGTTTTCATGAGCAAACTCATACGTAGTTACTCAATACTTGGATGCGCTTTTTTTACTCTTAAATGCTAATTTAGTTGATTTTTATTCAATTAACATTTTGTGCATATGTAGTTTATGAGATGTAAATGTTTTTAGATTAGATTTAGGTAAATATTTCTGTTTCTAATCCTTAATCAAGTTAAGAAATTTTATACTATAATGTTTAATTATGTTTCCTCAAATGCAACTTTAAATAATTCTTATATATTCTTTACCCTCTAAATAAAAGTATTTTAAAAACAGAACTATAATAGTTGAAAATAATAAATATTATTGATTTCAAATTGGGAAGAAAAAAAATCTTAATTTGGACGGCATACTCTCATTTTTTGAGAAAAACGCTGTCTTTTAGATATATTTTAGACAAGGGGAATGTGGTAGCCTTGGCTTGGCTAGGCTTTGAATTGTAGCAAAGAAATAGGCTCTACAAGAACTCAGAATTAGAGAAGTATTATTTATATAATATGAGTACTTTTGCATTTTGTTACTCGCTCTCCCCTATAGACACGGACCCCCCCATACCCCCCCAACCTTTTAATTATAGGAAATGAACAAAATATTCAATATTCAAACACTCGCAACTCGAGAAATTACTCATAATTTAGGGTTGGTTGGTTGGTTGGTAGAGTACATGGTAAGACTGTGGTTCAGTTTGGAACGTTTTTACCTCGGCGTGGTACGCATATACATACTCACATTTGAGATATTTTGATATCATAAGATTTTAATCATTTATTTTTTTAATCAATAGATTTAGATTGAGAGGTACATTTGAACTTATATGCATAATTTCATATAATAAATAATTTATGTACTTACTTATACAAAAAGTAGATAATAACTTACTAAATGATAAAATACATCCCCTGTGACAAAATCCCAGCGGTATGGTGGAGGGATAATTTAAATAAATTTACTTATGTTTCCTAATTAGCTTCACGATTCCTTACAAGTACATCTGTATCAAGCAAAATAATTTTTTCGACGGCTGGCCATATCCTGACTCTTTTGATTAAAACCGAAAAATGTGGATAGGCTCATCTTTTGAAAAAAAAAAAAAAATAATGAATAATAGTATTAAAAAAATACTTGTATATTTTTATATTTAATTAATTACTGAATAAAACTAAATTCATTTTTTACTAATATATGGACTATTAATGTGTTTTTCCCTTTGTATTTGTGGGATCAGTTTAAGCGTGCTGGAAATATAAAAATAAGATTTCTTGGTCTTGATACTTTCCCAGCGTACTTTTCCAAAACTCCATATTTCTTTTAATAAATGGCTTTATAATGTGTATCTTGAGTTGTATAAGTGTACTAAAAAGAACTTCACTTTGTGATAATTTGACTCAAGTTTGTTTGAGGGGTCGTTGAAGTGAATACCAGCCAAGAGGAAAAAATATTTGATATTCTTTGATAAAAGGCGAAAACGCAAGCCAAGTCGTTTAAAAATTTGAATAGTATAAAATAATTGTTTTCTTTTTACTAAAACTTAAATTTTCATGTAACTTGGTTGAAAATATTATATCAAAAATGTAGATATTTCATTTTATACATACATATATTCATACTAAAGTATGATTTTTTTTGTGTGTGTGTTTGTTACTATTCTTGATTTAGAAAGAAAAAAAAGTTTTATCTTATTTTTTTGAGATTTGAAAGCTTTTCAAAAAATTATATTTTTTTCTCTTATATGTATACATACCTTATATATTTTTGTACCTTCTATTTATATACTTTAAAGAACAAGGAAGGAAATAAAAAAACTAAATTGAACTGAGTCTATTGTATGGTTTTTTTTCACTTCACTTTTTTTTTTTTTTTGAGTTGTTAAAAATTTATGTATGTATTAAATCACAATCATTTGTATTCATAACTATCTATATATACATAGTTATATTTCCTTCCTAAGAATTTCAACTTTATTATTTGTTCATTTTTGAGGAGATAAATAAACAACTCAGTTTTCTGATATTTAAATATTTGTACTTAAATCCTTATACCTCAAAATACTTTTGTTCTCTGCAGTATGTGAAAGATATTTATTTATCTTTTATTATTGAGCAAATGCTGGGATTGGTTGATATTTTGTAAGGGGGTTTCTCGATTTTATTACCATAAACTACGATCCAATTCAAAAATCTTTCAATTACCGAATACTTTGAACATCAACAATTGATCATGTGACTTGTTCTGTTGAACGAAGTTTAGAAACTGTACTTCACATTAGAAAAATATAATATAAAATATTAAAATCTTAAATGGAACTTTTATTTTCCAAAGTCTTTATCATTATTCTGGAAGAGAGAAAAATAAGTATAAATTAATCACTAGTGTGTTAAGGACAACGAGTAATTATGATGATTTGTTGTGCATTTATTAATGTAAGTCTTAGATTTTTTTTGATTGTTTTACAAATAAGTAATTTTAACTCAGTTATAAAGAACTCCACGATATTTTTTATTCACTTACAATAATAATACAATGATTACAATAATCATTTTAAGGGAAATTTCCTTTTCGTCAAATCCTTTTATAGACATATTCACCTTTTGAACAATTATGCTGAGTATAAAAATATAGACAACAAGCAACGGCAGAGCCAGGTTTTGGATGTTCCATTAAAATTTGTCATCGTTTGGATGGTTTGATGACAGTTGGGGCAATAGGCGCTCATGGGAGCGCTAAAAAAGATAATCAGATAGGACGGAGGAAGAGAGATGGAAAGTGGGGATAGTGAAAAGGAGTTGAGAGTTATTGTTTGAAAAATAAATCGTTGACCCGGATTCCTCGTTGGGATACTTAGGTTCTGACGTGTGGATCATTGTTTATTATCTTAAATATTACAATTAAAATGTATTCCTTCTCAAGCTGGACGGAATTGAAACCTAACTGTAAGTCCCATATTGACTCGGAGTAAAAATGAACAGCAATATCATTGAAATTCCTGCCAAATCCACAGAAAAATATGGAGTGGGATTTGCGTGTATTTCTCTCATTTTGTAGCTGCAAGTAGCGAATTTGATAAACAATTATGATATATACGCTACTATTTTCGAAAACATTATACAAAGTGTTAGAGTGACCATCTAGCCCCAAAGGAATTGTACAATAATTTTTCCCCTCATTCGAGCAAATTATGCGGTAGAGCAAAAAATGTAATATTTGAAATTTAAACTTTTTTGACCGACTTCAAATTTGGGATTTTTAATTTCTAACTAGCCAAGGATTACCCGGAGTTGCACATGCCAAGGAGGGAGTGGGAATTCATATTGATAATGACCATTATTATTTTTTCTAAATATATAGATCCCTTCGGCACGGGCGAGCGTTATAATATATGTATTACTAGCATAGGCTTACTCAGTGTTGCTTGGATTAAGGAGAGAGCCGAAAATCACATTGACAATGATCAATATTATTTCTTCTTAATGTTAAAACTCCTGGAGTGCGGTCAAGTATTATAATATATGTATTGGAATTTATTTAAAAAAATATATATTTATAAATTTAAAATAATATACCAATATTTATGCATCAAAAAAACTATCTAGATGAGAAGTTCATCTTTTATATTTTTCAAAAAATTGTAAAATAAATATTCGCGAAGAAATTTTTGCAAAAAAAAAGTAGTTAATGGCATTTATTGGAATTTTAAAGAAAGACACAAACACAGCAAGATTTTTTACGTATTCACCAGAACAAAAAAGTTATGAAGAATAATATCCTCGAAAAAATATCCTCCGATAACTGGTACATTTTTGGAAAATTAAGAACAAATTTATGTAGTCAAATGTTTTAGATTTTAAATATACAACATTATACGAATACATGAATATTTTTCTGTACAAAATGCATCGTTTTGTGGTATTTCTTCATTAAAATTGAAAGTTGACGAATGATTAAAAAAAGGAGAAGAAAAGTGAACACTTATGTGCATTCTTTTGAAGCATTGGATATATAATGCAGGATGTTAATTTATTTGGAAGTAAATTAATTTTAAAGGTGTTTCGTAGTTGGTGCATGTATTAAGCACTCTTCACTTTAGGAAAGTTAAGAGTAGGTTAGTTTATTGACATGGGGTTAAAATGGGGATTTACAAACTTACAAAGGTTAATATAATAAACTTTTTATTTGTGATTAAGAAAAACATTTAAAAAAAAAAAATATTAATCATAAACTTGATTTAGCTACATATTGATAACACTGTTATAAAGAAATCTGTTGATTGTTTAATGTTTAGTGTGACTGATTATTTGATTTACCAAACTTTAGCAATTGCTATCCAACATTTTCACTTTTAAAGTGGTTCACGTGTGAGAACAAATTTGTTGGGTCATCTTCAAAGTAGGCGAATCTGTGGGAGTATCGCCGTACACAGTACACAAACAGGAAAAGTTCTGAAGAATTTTTTTTGTATCAAACCAAGGACCACACAAAATTTTTAACTTGGGTTTTACTGATAAATATATTCGGATTTTTGGGTGTTTTAAATTATCTTCTGGAATAAATTAGGTACTTCTGCATTCGATTTAAATAAACAAACATAAATTCTTAATAACATTATTTATTTGAATTTTTAAATCATTTGAGAGACAAAAATATGTACTATACATCAACAACATTTGGTGTCCAAATGCGTCACCCCCCTCCCTCACCTGCGTCTCATACTAGTATGAATATACATATATTGTTCTACATTTTGTGCCCATTATAACATGTGAAACTTCTTAGAATGGCTTTCTAACAAACAATACAATGTAGAAGTACGTTGATTTTTGTGCAACGTGTACTGTTAGGCTGCGTCGTATACTTGGCATATTTAGAGTTTAAGGAATTCGTGCTTTTTACTTGAAAATTTAATATTATTATTATTGCGCTTCACTTTATCAAATTCCTTAATCGGACTAATTTCCTTTACAATTAACATTGGGTTGAAAGGTCTAATTAAACTGAATTTTATTGAATTATTTAATCTGATGATATAAATGTTAGACACATAAATTAATTGATTTTATTTCATTTTATTGAAATAGTTCTTTAGTTTTATTTCAATAGGTACCATTTTTTTTTTTTTGTTATATAGGGTTCAACAACATTAATTTTTTATAGTACGCGGCAATCAATTTGTATATGTAGTGGCGGGTTGGCATGATTTTATTCCATAGGTGAGATTCTAAGTTTTCTTGAAAATAAAGTAAAGCCCTTTCATGGTTCGAGTAGTGAGGAACGTGCTTTTACCGTCGAAAAAATAAATTATTCCTAAAAAATTATTTGACAATATATTTTATAAAAATTAAACTCATTGAAACTCAACTTTTGAGTTCTTATTCGTACGATTTAGGAAAATCAGTTTAATACTGCAATTTCTAATATACAAAAAACCAATTTTTTCAAATTACTTTTATATTTTGAGATTTATAAAATTCTTTTAGCGCGCGAATAACACCACGTATATTAATATTAGCGAGCCATAATCAATGCCATCAGATTTGATATTATGTAAGAAATTTAAATATGTGCAATTTGTTTAAATTGTGTAATTCGAACTGGATTTAAGTCGGAAAAGCCAACATTAAGCAATACTGTTTATGTAACGTTGCAGCTTTCGATGGATAATAGTTATTTCTCTAAAAATATTCAATAAAATGTTATTTGAAAGAGAAGCAAAAAAAAAAAAAAAAGAAGATAAAATCAGCGGGTATTATAATTGTGTAGTTCAGTGACGTCACTTATCTGATATGATTTTAAAAACTGTTTGAAATATTACTTTATACTTGTTCCCTCATTATAAGCCAAATTGAAACTTTTTGATTCTTAAAACTTAGTTAATTCCCTTCTGAAAAAAAAAAAAATTATTTGTCGTACTCCGTATTTTTTCAAAACTGATTAAACAATTAATGAATGAGAAAACGAATAACTTAATAACTATATAAGTTTTACGACATATATTTAAGACTGTACTGGACCTCATTAAAACTGAACTGAAGGGACTACAGCCTTTAATTTTTAAATTAGGGGCATACATAACGTTTTCTTTTTTAAAAAGGCTCGAGTGTAATATTGAATAATTTTTTAGGGCAAAGTCAAAATGCTATCACAATAGCTTATTCATCGTCGTTCTTTTAACTAATATGACAGAATAATACTCTCCTCAAACATTTTCTAATTAAGAAAATTAATACACAAATAACCATGGAAAATCAAAGTAAGCAAATTTGATTAATCCTTTCTTCTTTTAATGATCAAAAATTGTTCTATTTAAAGAAAACTTCGCATGATCTAACAAGTTGACCTTAATCAATTGATATTGTTTTTTTCAGTGTGAAGACGGGGCTACGGAGTAGTCCATTAAAATCTGAACACTTTAAGTTTTAAATTTAATCAAAAATATAATTTATTAATTACCAATAGAATTTCAAGCATACAAATAATATTAATATAGCTGTGTCTGAGCTCTCTTAATCCTCTTTTAGTGACAATAATAGTTTCCAGGCTGCTACAGAATCCCTACAACCACTGCAGATGTAGTCATCTGTCATGGCGTCCCAGTACTGGATGAAAGGGCTTTAAGAGCATTGGTGTTTCGATGAAAGGAAACTACGTGCCTTCCCTTCGAAATGCATCCAAAAAGTGTAGTCAAAGGAATTGGTATCAGGGCTGTGAGAAACCAAAATATTAAAAACAAGAAATAAAAAGGAATCCAAAAGAGTCTTGAAACGGATGAGCAAAATTTATTTCATTGTCTGTGCGGAAAGTGACCTGGCCTCTCCACCCTCACTTTTTTGATATCTCTCTGAACAGTATGGTGTGAAATCCCAAGATTTATTGCATGGACACTCATGAACAAGAAGGGATTGGCCTTGGTTGTTTTCTTTATCTCCTCCGGGTTCATTTTGGGCTTTTTTTGACAGAGTCCTTCTTCCTTACCAACGTTTTGGACTTGTTGATGGCCTAGACCGTGCTCCTGGAGACGATCAACTGCTTAGTGAGCAGGAATGGAAATTGGTTGATCACGTTCAATTATCATTTTCTCGACTTGTATGTAAGCACAGTAGCTCAGATTTGTTTTGTTTTGTAGCTAATTGATTATGCTTTAATCTATCGAAATATAAATTAATATTAAATAATAAATTCACTCAACCTTTATAATTGATTGAATTAGTAAGTATTCAGATTTTAATGGACCGCCCGGTTAATCCATGAAAATCTAAAAGGAGAACAGTGTAGTTTGACCATCATTCTTGTAATTTTAACCAACTCAGACCTAAAGTACATCATTTTGATTACTATTTTTGTTTCTTTGATTTAGTGCGTGATTTTCATTGTTAATTATTATGTGTTGCTAAATTGGGAGATAAAGCCACTCTGGTATATCAAAGAAAATTTATAATTCTTTATATTTGGCCAATTTCTGAGGATTAGCATTGGGATTGATGGTCTTTTTTTGTGATTAAATATATTTCATTCTTCAACCAAAGTGTCGATAAAAACCTACTTCTGAGTCATCAATCGAACAAAGGATTCAACATGATAATTCTACTTTTTGCCTTTAATCAACCCGCCATAAAAAAACTCTTTGTACAGGGGTAAGGTAAATTGATTGTGTTATAACATATTTATTAGTTATAACGTGAAAATTATTAATTTCTTCTTGGATACACGTAATTTAATATTAATATGTGGTTATATAAATTTAGTAAATGGATGATTTGAATTCTTTTTGGATCCAAGTTACTATACAAATATTCATTTAATAGAAAGATGTCTTTTATTTACCTTATACTGACAAATAAACTTTCGTGGACCAGCCACGAAATTATTAGTACGTGAAACTGTTTTGATTTAAAAGTATATTAATTATGGATTTATATGGTTTATCTTTAGTGAATTACTAAGCTTCTTTAACTATTTTCTCTCTCTTTTCTTAAAATATAGGCCTGAGTTTGTATAATATATTTGTTTTTGGGAGAGGGCTTGGTTTAAAAAAAAAAAAAAATAATCCACAGCTGTTCCCAAAAAACTAAATTTTATGGAAAAGAAATTGAAAAATTCAATTTCAAATGTTACATTTTTTGAAAAAACATTTCTAGTAAAGAGTAATTATACTTTTTTTTTTTGGGGGGAGGGGGGGCTAAAGCCTCTTCAATCTATACCCTGAGGACGCCCTTGTGTTGGTATGAAATAATAACACGACACCATTTTTTCTTTTATTATAAATATATTCGTGATGACCAATTTAAAAAAAGTATACTTACGAATAGGTTTGTGTCAGTTTTTAATCATTCGTTCTAGTCCTTGCTAATCTTAAGATTGTCCTATTGGTCCTGGGGGCCTGTCCTTCGGATATAAGTAATATACCAGTTTAAAAAAAGATAATAAAGTTACATGACGTAATCAAGGACCAAACTTTATCAGTTTTAGTACTGATATGCAGTACTGAACTGGATGTGAGTGCATCCCTATGTCCGAAATAAGAATCAACTTAACACTACTTACAAATCAGCTTCATTGTGTTAGTTAATATGGAGAATTAATTGTCCGATTAAATTATATCATAAAATAACAAAGATTCTATTTAAATTTAAGTTTCAACTTAATTTTGTAGTTTTATAGTTGGTTATCAAATAAATGAAATTCTAAATGTATTTCCCTCCAGACAATCCCCCTAGTTTTATATGCCAGAATTATTCAATCAAGTAAAATTCTCAATATTTGGGTTACAATACAGTTAGATAAGAAGTACCCAAGTGAAACTATGATTTTATCTTATTACTATATTATAAATATACGTTGCGGACATAAACTCAACCCAATGCATAACGAATAAAACATAAACAAACAGAGTAAATCAATCATACTCCAATAAAATTTTTTTTTTTTATACATCTATCAATTTGTATGTAATTATCATGCAATGGTGTTCTATTCAATCTAAATTTTTATAACATACTTTTGTTTTAATAAAATTAATTTTTTTTATTAGAGCCAATGTAAAGATATATAAAGTCTTTATTATTCAATAATAACTTAAAATTCAAATAAAAAACACACCTTAAGTGATCCCACATATTTGTTATACGTTCACATTCAAATAAAAATTGTCTAGCCTTTTCCCTTGATGCCTTACAAAAGAGCAAATTCGTTCTTCATTAGTATTCCCATACACACTAAGCAGACACAGGGTGTTACTTACTACTTGTATTTTGTATTGTATCCAAAATTGTGAATGATAGAGTAGAAGGTTCTCTAACCTTTCCTGATATTTGAACCAAAGAGTTTAACTAAAACACAGTTTTTCCAAGCGTCTATCCCAAGTAACTGGGAATGTCGTAATTAATTACTTGTATAATACTCCAAAGTTATATTTTACAGAAATAATTTTAAGAATTGAATACTCTTTACTAGAATAAAGAAAAAACATTTAGCCTTTACAATAGAGGTGAAGATATCCGGTGGGGTATACATGATCCCCCCATTATTTGAATTGTGCGTCAGTCAGGATTTTAAAAAAACAAACAAAACTTTTTAATATTTTATTTACCAAATATAAAACTATTACTTTAATTTAATGCATTATTTCTTAATTACATCTTCAGATACGAATTGAAATTTTAAAAATTGAAGTCAGTTTACTATGATAAATTGTTCAGCTAACCTATCGAGGTGTAATTGATAGCTAAAACAATTAATGCAAACATGAAATATTTGAAAAGTTCACCCAATTTTTTAGGATAAATAAATTTATGCATACTTTTTATGTGATAAAAAGTGTATTTCATCAAAATAACTAAAAATATTTTCTACAGGGTGCTCAATCTGTCTATTCCGTCACATTGGCATACTCTTTTAATAAAAGGACTTAGGTAGCTGGGTTTAAAAAAAAAAGAAGAAGGATGGATCAATTGACGGATTTATTGTCCTAATATTTGTTTTAATAAAAGGACTTAGGCAGCTGGTTTAAAAAAATAAGATGAATCAATTGACGGATTCGTTGTCCCAATATTTGGAAAAGGCAGAGAGCCCTCATTGAAATCCAACCCAAAAGCGACATCATAACAATTACTCAAACTCTGGGACTCAACGAGGTGTTTGTTCACAAGGTTAACAGTAAATTTGAGATAACACACCTTGGAAAAATATCTCAAACGGCTGCTATACAATTTTGAAGACTTCATCTTGCTGGACTTTTGGCCTCCAAACTTACCGGATCTGAATCCGATGGATTATTTTTTGTATGGGGAGTGACTGAACTACAAACCAACCGAACACCCTCTAACAGCAAATACAACTTATCGGTCAGATCAAGAAGGAATTCCAGGTATTGCCATGAGATAAAGTGGCGAAGGCCTGCTAGAACTTTTGGCCTTGTATATAGACTGTAATTGAAGCTTGAATTTATTTTATTCAATACAATAAATTCAAGTTTTTAGAATATGGTTTTATTTAAAAAAATATTAAAACTGGTTGGAGTGAAAATTGCATATTAAAATAAAGGCCTTTTAACAAAATTTTCAAACCATATGACAACTTTTCCATACTACCCACAATTGAAATTCGAAAAAAGACGAAAATCAAACCGCTCTAATATGCAATATGTATTTGTCGTAGAAATGCAACAATATTTAGATGATAGGTTATGTATATAAATTGTGACCATGTATGCATGTAGAGAATGGATACCCCCATCATTTGCAATATACATACATATGAACGTGCAAAAAATTGTCGAGTCTGCACATGAGTGCTCAAAAGAAAGTAACGTTATTACATCTTCTTTCATTATTTTTTTTCATTCCTCTGTTATTCATAACATAATATTATTTTGTCTCACTTCTAAGAAGATGCATTATCAAGATACATACATTCAATAATTGAGAGTGAAGAAAGACACAAAAAGAACAAAAGAACAGAGGCAATATTTACATATACTGGGTGTATAATTTGAAAAATATAGGTTTTTAATCTGGGAATTTAACAAGTTTTATTTCAAAAACACAAGGAATGAACAAACATTTTATTTCCATCAATAATAATCGAAAATTTTGTATTATTATTATTGAATCTCATATTAATAGATCACAAAAAAAACCCTGTTATAAATGGTCCCCTTTTGCAGAAATTAGAGCCTTAAACAACTTTCTTTTATACAGGACATTATAGTAGGCTCTTGGAATGTGGCCTCATTCATTAATGA
The DNA here is from genome assembly GCF_016086655.4 of Lepeophtheirus salmonis. Taxonomy (NCBI): domain Eukaryota; kingdom Metazoa; phylum Arthropoda; class Copepoda; order Siphonostomatoida; family Caligidae; genus Lepeophtheirus; species Lepeophtheirus salmonis. The sequence continues at coordinate 13,803,462 of NC_092584.1, forward strand.
GGAAGGTTTTCAGCACATCCAAGTTTGAAGGCCGTCTCTTACAAAATTTACCTCATTTATAAGATTGATCTTCAGACTGGATAAAGGATAGAAGTTGTTTGTCCAAAAGCTAAGGAAATGTGTCTCATACAACTTTTGCATAATATTAGATGTGTAAGAGTGATCACCCTCCTGTTGGAAGGCCTAAGTCTCTTACCTTACATAGGAGTTGCCTCATGACTGGAGGCTTTTCTCTGGGATGGGCTATGTACATAATGCTGTTTGTTTAAACCCCAAGAGCATAGAGACAATGACCGCCTACACGGACCAACTGATGGACCCCTATACCAACACTGACTCTGGTTTATGCATTTAATACATCCTACTCAGCCATTCGTATCTTTTTTTGTGTAGTTGAATAAAGCCGCAACCGAAAAAGCTTTACCATCACTAAAAACAATGTTTGGGGGAAGGGCGTGCCAGACTTCTACAAACTGATAAATTTCTTTCATCTATTTACTTTATCCTTTCTTGTAAATGAAGACCATAAAAAACATTCAATTAATTTGAAATTAATGTTTTTTACTGTATTTTGAGTTCACCCTCAACATTAACTTAACTTTGTAAAGATGTTGGCACGTGTATTGCCATTTCTAATGATCAATGTAGCCTCCTCCATCAACTTTGATAATAACCTTGAATAACGTTGGAAGCTCGGATAGCGGTATTAATGTGTTCATGGAGTTCCTATGATCATCAACTGAACCGTTGATAACTTTGATATTCAGTGCCTTTATGCAACTGGACCACGCCTCAACATACGCAACTAAAGAGAAGTCGAGTGGATTAACATCTAGGGAGTATGGTGGCCACCAGGGTTTTTTTAGCCATTTTTACGAAGCCCCCACCTTCCCATATATCATATATCTATATATATATATTTTTTTTTTTTTGGGGGGGATTATCAGACAAAAAATCAAAAACAGTCGAACAGATGAGTTGAAAATATAGCAAGTAGATCCATAAAATAAACAAGCATCTTCCTATGACATTTTTTTGGGCCTCTGAGGTCAATAAGAGGCTGTTTTTGACCAGAATACAGATTCATATTCCTTCTCTCCTTCTATATATCTTCTTCCTCTGTGTCTGAGAGTGATACCTCACTAGCACTAAAATACCCTTTGTATTTTGTTGTCAGCGGTCGATTCTCTCGTCTAACTTGATACGTTATTTCATAGTTATTTCTTTTTGATAAATAAACAAAATGATAATTTACGATATATATGCTCCGTTTCAAAAAGGATAGGAATACAGTTTCTTGTATATACATTGTATTTATTGTATAATATATTGGCCATTTTATTATTTCTATGAATAAATTTTATAATATAAAAATATAAATGTATAGTTGAGATTTTAATACAATATTACTATGTAATATTTAAAATACAGAGTCCAATAAAATACTATGTATGAATTTACTATTAGTAATAATATTTATGTATTAAATTATATAACAATGACAGTCCAGGAGTAAATGAGATAAAAATGAATAGCAGTTGGTATGAATGACTTATTTGGATAACTACCAGAAGATTTCTTTATCTTTTTGGAGAAAATTTTGTGCAATAAAACAAAGGTGCTCTATCTTGATTCCTCTCTTTTCTTCTACCTTCATTCTTTGTTTATACTACCCTCTATTCATCCGATCCAGCCATCTCTGCTATTATGTATATTTAAAATAAATATATTTATATATTGATGATCATAATTTTGGGAATATGCGCCACAAAAGACCAAAACTAGCAATGCCCCTAGTGGCCACATTGTTAATGCAAAGAATAGAATGTTGGTCTCCAAAAAAACCCTTTTATAACTTTTACAGAGTGTACCGTGGCACCAAATTGTTATAGCTACTTTTGACTTTGTGACGTTGCAAATAGTCCGAACCTTTGCCTATGTCATGTTTTTGACCTCTGTTGATGTGTTTTCTGCGTGAAATAGAGCAGTAATCCCAATTCTTTTGTCTCTTCGAAACGTATTTTTTCAATGGATTATATTATTATTTATGGAGGGCTGTGTGAATAAACACAGTTTGTAAATTGCTGAGAGGAACAATCAATTTATCTCATATATTTTTCTTATTTCTCTCTTTTATAATTGTGCATACTTCTACTACTCACCCGGTATTTAGATATAAACTATGAAATTGATCATACATGACTTGTCAAAATGAAAGCCCAATATAGTACATAATATCTAAAGATCTTTACAGTTCTTTCTCTCCTTCCCATCATTTTTTATTTTATCTTTATTGCCTATTCAGTTTTCCCCCTTCCAATGGTGTCTTTTACTTTATGAATTTGCATGTCTGCATGTATCATTTTCTAAAAATATACTTACCTTAATGGTGCAGAGTTCTCTGATTGTACTGTTGAACGTCTTCTTAAATGTGATGCAAAACTTTCTCTTCAAAGGAAATAGTAAAAATTACTTATACCGATTCTTTAATATTTTAAAAAATAATTACAAAATACAATTTTGCTATCAAAGGAATCCACAAAATTATATTTTAGAAGGGGGGAGGCTTTCTGTTTGGAATTTGTTTAAACAAATTGAAAATTTAAATATCAAATTAAAAAAAAAAATCAAATATACAATTTAATATTTAAAATTCCTTCAAAAATATCCAATTATCCACAAAAAAAATTAAAAAATGCGAAAAAACCCCAAAAACCCCTAGTTATTTTCCGAAAAAGTTTAATTTTTTTATCCAATAATTTTCAAAATGCACAAAATGTTAACAAAAAAAAAATTATTTTATAAAAATATTTTGAAGAAAAAAATTAAATATCAAACTTTTCGGAGAAAAACTAAAAAAAATACATAGTTTTATACAGAAAGTTAAATTTTTAGAAACAAATCAAGGATTAATGAAAACATCTATGGAAAATATAAAAATAAGTGCAACTATTCAAAAAAAATTCCACACGAGAAAATGCTTAGAATTTACATTTATACACATTGTAGTCTCCACAACATTTGTCATTTTTTTGTGATCTTTCTTTAGTAACAAATTTTAAATAATAATACATTTTTATGTTTTTAATGTGAATACACATAAATGTCGGAGTTGATCATGAAATATATTTCTTATTTTGTTCCAAGGAGTGTCGCAATATACACAAATACGGGTCTATTGTGAGCATCCCCTTGGGGGAAAAAACTAATTAAAAAAGTACATAAAAAACAAATAAAAACAACAGAGATTATATGTATATCGTCGACATGTTAGATGGCATTAAAATTGTTGTAATAATAAAATTAAAAGTCTTATGCTTATGACTTTAAGCACTGTTTGGTTCTTTCTAGGCTATATACAGGGTGGATGAATTTGGAATTTAATCTTAGCAAATTAAAATATCTATGACGAGGTCATTTATTACTCAAATTTAATGAACATTTGTGACGTAGTCGGGAGTGATCCTTTGTTTTGATTCATTTGATATGGTCTCCTCTAGCTTTGATAGCCTTCGTGAATGTCGCTGCATCCTTGAGTATATGATCAATTGGGATACTCCTGTAGTTCTTGTTGATGCTATCCTTTAGGGGGGTTAAAAGTGCTAAATTTGTTGACTTGTTCTTGACAGATCCCCCTTGGATACATGGTGAGGACTCGAAAATTGCAATTATCTACAGGGAAGTCTAGCCTCACTTCTAAAAGTCTAACCATTTTGTCTATGGCACCATTCAAAAGAGCGAATAAAAAGCTAAAATTCTTTTTTTTTTTGGCTTTTGCAATCAAAAATATTGAAGCATTAAGTAAAATGACAGAGGGTGTGACATCTCCTCTGTACACAACTCAATCCAAAGGAGATCTCAGACATTGTCAACGTGTACATAGCCATCGTATGCAACATAAGGAAGGCGACAAACAACTCTGACACGGTCTCCAGGAAGCCTAGAAGCAGAGGTCAAAACAGGGGGAGGAGTTCCATGTTCGTGACTATGTTCAAGAGAAATACAAAGAAAAGACAAAATATGGAGAAAGTGAAAAGGATTTTGAAATTTTCTAATTTTTGAGTCCTCACCCTCTTCTCCCCCCATTCAAAACATTCTTTAGGATCTTTAAATGCTCAGGTATTCTGATCTTAAGTTCAGCCATGATGGCCATTGCTCACCACATCTCTAAAATTATGATTTTGGCTAGATTCTTGGACTTCAAAACTGGTGTGACTTCAATCGGATCACAGACAATAACTCGTACTTCGTGCCGATTAATTTCTGGGTCTACCAAAACAAAATTTATCATCAACGTGTATAATTGGCTTTTATAGCCTCTTTGTGCTTCAAGTAAGTAAAAAGACTTATACAACAATTAGTTCTACTAAACCTGCCCTTTTTTGTAAACAAGATAGTCATATGAAAGTAAAAATTGAGCCAATCACATTAGAGCAATCTTTAACGCGAAATTCAAATTGGGAGGCAAGATATAGCAATTTGAAAAATTCCCAATTTATCAACAAAGTCCTGAACATATATCCCTGTTATGAACAGTAAAAACAAAAGGGAGAAACAAAGATATTTTCCTTCCACGACTTCATATTTTTCCCCTAGAAAATTCCAGAACACTGGTATGATAAATCCTTAATACGTCTTGATAGCAGACATTTTTTTAATAAAACAATTCATTTTTTACCATGAAAATTGGGGAAAAAATGATTAATATGATCGTATCTTTTTTTTAATATAAATGTTTGGAGATACAGTAAAACCTTTAGATTACGAGTAATATCTAATTTTTTAAAGGGCTTGTTGGTATCCTAAGAATGTGCGAATACACTTTGAAGGATCTAAAAAGTCGACCTACATTAAAAGATATAGCTGCCGTGAGTCTGAATATGAACTTATCAAACTAAGAAAAACAAAAATTAAACCAACTCCAATATATAATTTAATAAGAAATAATAAATTCTCAAGAATGCGTATATATCTTGAAATGTATTTGCTCCAAAATTTAGGCATTTCAAAATAGAATGGGAACTCTGTTGAGAGGAAATCTCAACCTATAGTTATTTTTCTTAAATGAGATATCATTACATGTCAATGTTAAAGTAAAAATTGTGAGATGATGGATTGAATGGAATTTAATATCTATTGTAATCATATGTGTTATATATGTATTTTGTACCAAAAAATACAAAGTCATTAGTTTTCAACAGTTTTAATTCTGTTCAAAACATATTTATAACTAACTGGGGTATCCAGTATTGCCCGTAGTAATCAAACGTTGGCTAAAATAAATAATTATTTTACTGAAATAATATCGAAAATAACTCTCATATAAATCTTCAGTGTTAATCTCCGTTTTTCATGGGCACACTCACATGTACCTGAGATGCATATACCCAGCACTTGATGGTGGTTCAATTTAGCCACTTCCCAACAGGGATATTTAATTTTGTTTTTTACTAGCCCAGAATACACAAATATTGTATCAATTTAAGACTATTATTGACTAACATAGAAGTAATTTTACTTTAAAACAAAGTTTGTCCTGTAAAAATTTATTTTAATTAAAATTAACCATAATATTTGTGTCCAATGTTTACTCGGCGTATGAGACGGAAATACTTAGGATTTGAATCCAAAATTACATCTGTATATGCAGTATTTAAGGTACAAACTACCATGGCTGTTGAGTGGCAATTAATATGTTTTTTGTATAAAGATGAGTTTTAAAAAAAAATAATAACATGATAGAGATGAATGAATAGTTTTACTTTCTAGGACACTCAATAACAAAAGCAATCACAACAATGATCCTGTTGAGCTAAATACTAAACGGCTGCGATAGTTGATTATTTTTTACATAAAGAAATGATATGATGGGATGACTGATGAGTACATTTGTCTTTAAAATACTCACTAATTAAAACAAACAAAACTCATTGAAAATACTAGCGTTTATATTTTATTCAAATCTTAGTATATACTGAAAATGCACATGAATTATGTTATACATTATAGGCCTATAAGAATAACAAAAAACAAACATTGCTCTTGTCATACATTCTACACGCCTCCCCTATTTCATTAATACGACTGCAATATTATTGTTGTATCAAAATTTATTTATATGATTTACAGTGTTTATGATATGCACCCAGTGACTGGGGTTTCATATATTCATACAGACAAATAGACAAACATTACTTTATTAATATAGATCATAACAATTGGCGCTAGGGATATCTCTTTGTATCAAATACGATTTTATCTCAATTCTTGTCCGAATTGATGGTTGATAATGTATTTTAATTACCTTTAATCTTGACCTTGACCTTTCTTAACTGAAGCATCTTTATTAAACCTTTATAATCATACCAATTTAAACTATGTACCTCAATATATTACAAAGTTATTATCGTTCATGCATTTTTAAGGTCTTGTTCGACCTTGATCTCTCAAAATTGAAAGCCTTGTTACTATCATCGTAAGTAATCCTCGTATCATGTTAGATAAAAATCAAAATATAACTTTTGATGTAATTCTGGTGACTAACAAAGAAACCAAGGTATACACATAAACCTTGTTCAAGGAAGTACTAGCGAAATTTTTACTTTTGTTCGTTTGTTCGATCGGAACTCTTTCAAATAATTTCCATTTTTTCTTCCATTTTCTTTTCACATCTTAAGATGAGTCTTTTATTTTTGTATTTGGGTATACATATGTTGTAATTTGAAAAATATAAAAATTGATTAAGCTAAGTCTCGATAAATAAATCTACTTTTTATGACTTGATGTTCTTTTACAAGAATATGAAAGTATAAGATGAGTCATCAAATCCTTAATTAACTCCTACTGTATCCAAATCATTAGTTTCCTTTTCTTCCCCGTAGAGTTCTTTGATCAATTTTAGCATGAAATGGTGAAAAAATTATTTTTTCACTTGTCACGTTTTGAGTTTAGACTTGTACCAGGGAGTGAATAAGTCTTGCAACACCTCTTTAACTGTATTTTTGAGAGCTTTAGATATTTTTTATCATATATTTCGGCACATTAATGACAAGCTGTTGTTGTGATATTGCAAAGAAATATATCTCACTTATAGACAAAGATGACAACAAAAAGGTTGGAGATGACAGCCTCTATCTATGCCATTCTGATATCGTCAAGCAGTTTAGGGTTAACCGCCGCACCATTCACAAATAGTGGATACAGTCCCAAGGATTGCCTTTGAAGTATTAGGTGAGTTAAGATAACCCACGTAGCTACCGAAAACTCTCAACCTGGCCATATCTTTGGAACATGTCTGAATTCGCAAAATAGAAGTCCTTAGACCAGTTTACCGTCTCCAGGACGGTCAAAACTGCTGACAGGAAGTCATATAAGTTTGACAAGCAGCTATTTTGATTCATAAGCATCGAGAATTTCGTATGAGCGTTGTAGAAGTCTTGAAAATGACCTTAAGCATAGAACAAAGACCTGGGCCTCAAATGAAGTCCAAAGCCTGCCGAGTCCAACATAAACCCTATGTCATTAAGGAGTGGAAAAAAATGAGCCACATCTACATACCATATGTATGTACAGCCTTAAACCATGCATGGTGACTATCACTTTTGCCAATGGGAGCTTATTTAACAAATAACATATCTATATAATCATTGAATAAAATTTTCCATCATATCCGATTTCATTCGACTTTATTCAGATTAAAGTGAAGTATATCATACAAATAATACTTTTCAACAGTTTAGAGAATTAAGACCTTGTCATATTAAAAAAGAACTAATTTCAAGTTTTTTTTTGTAAAGTGCAAAATTCCAAATTTATAATCATTTTTATAAAGAACTATTAGTGTAGCAATAAACATTTCTTTGGGACACATAAACAAACTTAAAAAATAATAATAATGAAATAACTTAATCGGGATGTGAAAGTAAATGTGGACATTTTTTAATGGGCTTTTACCCTTCAATTTTTAATTTGAAAGATTTTTTTGTACCAAAGTTCTTCATCCATTGATGGAGAAAATGATAATTAGATGTACCCACCGTCAGCGGCGAAGATCTTGTCGAAGCGGGTCCGGAAAGAAGGGCAGGCTTAGACGACGTTTGCAGGATTTACCTTGGGGTCCAGTACTTCACGATCAATCTCTTGAGATCCGCTAAACTGCTTTTGGGCCTGGGGTAGGCTTGCCTCTCTAACTCTCCCAAAAAGAAGTAGTCAATCGAGTAACAAATTGGGAGAGTTATAGGTCCAAGTCTGCGGGCCCTAAAAGTCGACGTGTCCCTCCTTGAGCAAGTCGAGGGTTTTCATGGCCTTGGGGGGGGCTGAGTCCTGCTGGAAGCACTTCCAGAGATTTCTCACTGTCAGTACTAGAACTGATTAAAACAAGAAGAAATAAAAATTTCATCAGTTTTAGGACTGATATGCAGGACTGAACTGGAAGAGGCCAAGAGTGAACTAGACGGGACTGAGATGATATTCATACATATATAAGGACACCCACAACACTACTGAAATCAACAATAACTAGTCGTAACTTAACTTATGATATATGATCAAAGCTTATACGTACAACTAGAAGGGAATCAGCCTCTGTTTAATGAACCAGATATATTTTTATAGGGTGTAAACTGTACCTATGTGTACGTTCGATAATATTTTTCATCTTCAAATAAATATTGCTCCATATCTATGATCAAGGGGATCTGATTATGTATGAGAGAGGGAGCTCCGTCTCCCCGCCCCCATCTTCATATCCTTTCTTACCAAAAACACAAAGGTTTTTGTGTTGTATGAAATATACATATTAATAACATAAAACAATGTAAATCAGGGAATAGATCCAACAAAGGTACATTTTTATTTACATTCAATTATGATATCTAGTATGTAGGTATAAAGCCTTTGTTATTCCTTTTGCAAAATAAACTGAGACACTTCCACCTGATGTGCACCTAAATGAACACCAAATGCTTTCCATATAACGACTCTATATGACTCTTAGAAATACTAATTTCCAGTTCAATCATTGTTTTTTCCACCAAAATGACGGTGCCCCATAGAATATATTATATATACTTTTTTATTAGGGTCATATATTGAAAACTCTGTCATAATTATAGGGGTCAATAATTGAATTTATTGACGGTGGGTTGTATGTCTAATCAATATCCCTATGTAGCTTACATATATATATGTAGAAGCAAACCTGTAAGACAATATTCTGTCAACAATCAATTGTTTCAATATCATTCTAATATGTGTAAGTAATCGGGCTATTAAAACGAAATACATTATTTTTGGAATAGATGGCTTTAGTATTGTGTATATCGCATTGTATATGTGGTATCGGTTTATAATAGCAGATTTTGTACTAAAAAGTATTTATAGACAGTTTAGTAATTGTTTGAGGAGGCGTCAAGGACAGAATCAAGTAAAATTTTTTAAAGTTTTTCTACTTACAGGGAAAAAACAGAAGCAAGCGGGCTGAATATGTGAATAGTATTAATAGTCTTGATACTGTAACAGCCATTTACCGGGTATTTTGGTTTTGTGGATACAAAAATGGGAATTTTCGAATCCCGCTGTCATCTAAGCACTGTTTTGATTCCCAAAGAGATAAACATTAAGGGGAAAGAATCCACTAAAAGAAATGGATTTACTTTTTCCTATATTAGATTAAGTACAAATTTCTGAGTGTTTTTTCCTAGATGTATTTAATGAGCTTTTGTAATTTACATATTGCATCAAAATAAAGCTTAAATATTTTTAAAGGTTAAGCGTACACTTAAAAAAAAGTTCATTTACATTTTCGTGTTTGGTAAAACCCATGTGTGTTACAGAATTCCAAAATGGAAGGTAAAAAAGAACTTAAGTCGAGACAGTATCACTACTACGACTAAGATGAAAACGCGGAGGAGGCGGCAAAAAATTGCTCTGTTTATAGACCCAATACAGTATTGTATGCAACAGCAAAAAGGTAATTCCAACAATTTTGTTATGGTAATATGGATATCAATTTTTTAATAAAATAATGGAAATTGTCGAGTTGGATTGGCATGTATGCACTTATTCCATTGCCCAGGAACTGAAAATTAGCGAGAACCCCGTTTGGAATCATCTTAATTGGGGAATCCTACCTATTATAATTTTATTGTCAAAATAAAGCGAAAAAACGCTCAAAACTTTGTACTTCACCAGTTATAAGGAATCAATGGGGTTATTGGAACGAGGGCCCAGGCACTAGTTATTGGATAAGTGCAAAATGAAACTGATCAAGCAAGTTTACTTTTAGAAATTTTTCCGTGAAATGACTCGGCGTGTGCAATATTTACTCACAATATGTAAAATTTTCAGTCTTTTATTTAATAATAGCGGTAGGACACGGGATTCTCTGAAGTTATTAGACGTGGACAAACATGCAAATTTTGATTTCATAATATATAAAATAACTTGCGAACACACCACCGGTGTTACTCTCCGTTTTTCACGATCAATCACACACGTAGTTTCTCAATACTTAGATGTTCTCTCTATAAAAATATAAACATAAGGATAACAGCTTGAGACTTTTTTTAATATAATTTGATGAGTCAAGGAGTATTTTACCTTGTTTTAAACCTTATCTAAAGTCACATTATTATTCTTTTAATTTGATATTAAGTATTAACTTTTTTTATTTAAAGATGAAGCGCCCGTTCGAAAGGTTTTTGATTTTTTAAATTAAGTATCTAAACTCAAAAATGACTTTAAAATATAACAGACATACTTTGCTTTATTTCAATAGATAAGTAATAATATCTAAAAAAAATATACATTATTAAGCATTTCTAGATCATTTTACAGTAATTTTGATTTGAACATCAATATTTTGATATGATAATACTGATCTGATAGATTTATTTAGTGAATATTAGAATACTACTAAACAAATTTGTGAATTCTGTCATAAAACCATACATTGACCCCAGAAACGGTCTGAAAGCCTCTTATAATATTAGAAAATTGACCTTCTATTTCTTATGTATATATATTTTTTTATTTATTTCGAAAATAATATTATATTGCTTTATCTGAAATTGGATTATAACTGAGTTTGAAGTACTACTTTTGTAAATATCACTCCCACATAATTGTTTATTCACAGGCATTCATAAACATCCTTAATTAAAAAATATTTTTAATGATATATATAAAATGGTTTTTTTATATATTAAACTAAAGAAGATCAACTTGACTAGATTTCATACGGCAAGATTTCTATAGAGCGAATAATTCCAAGTCAAATTTTACGGCGTTTAACTTTTCTGACACTGAACAGATATATTCAATTTTTGAAACTATTGTCATAAACGTCTACTCGTTGAAAATGTATTAAAAATATTCGTGAATAAAGAAATGGGATAAGAATGATTTTAAAGGAAGTCTACAGGCTTTCAAATTCCATACAATTTGAGTGTCAAAAATTTAATTAGATTTAATGTACGTTTTCATAACCAAGTCGTTTATATAGGGAGCAGGGCCCTATTGAAAATGTGCAAGGTTCTTTTCTTTCATTTTTAAATTTGAATTTAATTCCAAATATTTTTTAAATAATTTGGCGTAAATTTACTTATTTTACATTTACGTACAGGGCGAGATTGTTGCGTAGCTAATTATACCTGTGCAAATATTGTTCACGTGGACATTGTTTTGCCAATGGAGCATGAATTGTTGTTTAGTTTTATGAGTAATTCAACTAATCGTTGGAAAGTGTAGTGTCTTGTCAATCCTTGAAAGTGGCGCCCTCTTGCGGTAAAATAATACAAATCCTATAATGTATAATAATAATATTAAAGATAAAATATATGTATTTACTAGGGATTTTCTAATTTTTTATTTCTTTGATATGTGCGTGTTACCGGGTCAAAATCCGTTTTTTTTTATAAAAAAATACAATTGCCAAGAAATAAATACTTATATAACGGAATTTGCACAATGTTTTAATATTTTCTCATTTTTCATTAAAAATCTTCATGATTTTTAATGTAATATTTTCATTTTGTGGAGTTGTTAGGGCCTAGGGTGAGAATTGATCCTTTTTGATTGAAAAATACAAAATTGTAGCATCAATGGCATTAAAATTATTAATTTATAAAAAAAAGATTTTATACTCAATTTTTTAATATTCTATGTATAAATTTTGGTCTTGTTTTTCGATATACATTCCTTTTAGATAATAATTTATTTTCGAATTCCATACTGACTCGACTATCACATAGATTCAAACCAAGAAGCTCTTCAAATAAAAACCATAAGTTCTTACAAAGTTTTTGAGAAACTGTTTTTGGAATTAGATTATTAATTTTGGAATAATTATCTTTGTGGTTTCATCAAATTCAAATCATTAAATGGAACATTCGAGGCTGTAGGTGTAGATATTTATGCTTTCAAATATATTTGATATACGATAGAGATACAAATTTTCTCCTCCCTCTATATAAGATCATTTAAATTATGTCTTTAATGATCAATTTTTTTAAATTATACAACACTTTAGATAACCAACGAGCGAGGCGCATCGGAAAGGATACCATAAAGTGTTATGTGATGGTTTGTATAACCACCAAGAAATATTATTGCGAGTTCCAATAATTCGTTATAAATATCTCTTGGAAGAATTCGTTCAAGGGGTTCGTTAGCAAAAAGAATAATGGAAATAGTTTATATCCATTTTTTCATAATATTTCACAATTTACAATTCCAGGCTCATAGTTAGTATTGTTTAACTACTTTGTTGGAACCTTTTAAAGTGTAAAAACTCAGAAGAAACATATCTCTTACGTATATTTTTCCACAAAAACTTGATAATTTGTTTAATGGAAATAACTGATGATTCCTAAATATTCTTTTAATTCAACATGATGATGAAAAATCAGAGAGACATTCGTTTATTTCCAGTCAATTTGGTAACAAACACGCCATTCAGATATACATAACTTACTTTGAGATTCTGTTTATTTTACCATACTATATGTCTTTGCACTTAAATATTCACACTACTTTTGTTGAATAAACTATGATCCTAATTGCTTGATTAGAAATATTCCAGTAATATAGTTCCCTTCTATCTTTTTTCCCCAATTAGCATCCATGCTAATTAACTGAAAAGTAAACTATTAGTATTGCATAGGTTTGTTTGTTGCGAAATATTCGTTGACTATTATAATAAATAATTATTGTACGAACATAGCAGATGGATTTAAATTGTATACAAAAGTACTCCAGATGTGCTAATGGAGAGGGACTGAGTTTACATTCCAAATTATGGACCAACATAACCAAAAAAAAAAGAAACTTGTTTTGTAGAAGAAAACCAGGAAAAATGCAAAAACATTGAGCGTATCACATTATATGTATATATTAGTTTTCTTTCCAACTATTTTGCAATGTAATTTACATTACTAATATTTTTTTCTCAGAAGAATAGTAATATTTCTTAGAGTACATTAAATCATCTTAAAAAATTTATAAAATATAAAAGCTCTATTGTGAATTGCTTTTACTATAGTCGAGAAAGAAGTTACTTGAAAAAAAAAAGAAATTGGCAATTTTTAAAACATTAAGGTCGTTGAGCTACCTCTAAACGCTTTTCAAAATTTTGCTACAACTTTGCCAGTTGTATTTCTTTATCAAACCGAATTGATTTTGATCTGGTGACCCGGATATTGAAATAAAATAAACATCCTTCTCATCAAGCACGATTTTTTTACAACTAGTTTTAAAAAACAGTAACAGACTATCAAACTGCTTACATTTTTGATTGGGAGTTTTTAACTAATATTAAAATATGGTCCAAATTTGAAATTTTTTTTTGAAGATGGTGCTAATTTTGAGTTATTGATTTGGTTAGACTGACGTAATATTGAGAAAAATTACGCACAAATTTCCGTACTTACTATAGCAGCAAATATATATTTTAGAACTTATTGTATATGTTTATGATATATAACAAATTAACATATAAAAGGTTGAGTAAAATTGAAAATGGGCATGTTTGATTTCCTTGAGGTCAAAATATTACCCTTTTGACCGTATTGGTAAAAACTCGTTTTGTTGGCCTATACAAAATACAACTGTAGGTTAAAAAAGTTTTTAAAGTCGATGTATATCTATAAAAACATTAACATAACAGTGACTTAAAAATGGGGTAGGTGTTGTTGAGGTCAAAACTTTAAAAGCCTCTAAATCCTGAACCGCAAGACAAAAAAGGCAGAAATTTTGGATTTTTAAGTTTTTAACTAATATGAAAATATGTGACTAAATAGAAAAAAATCGAAGATGGGGCTATGAAAAATGTCATTTTTTTATTGATATAACTTGGAATACCTCAAACGTTAGTGATTATTAATCTGACTTATTTATATATTAAGGGGAAATTACCTTTAATGCGAAAATTACTTTAAGGTGAAATATCATTTAAGACAAAATTGCTTTAAGACAAAAGGGTTTACAGCAAAATGTCTTGAGACATAATTGTTTTAAGCGAAAGTACCGGACACTGTATAGCTTTATTTTATTGTATATTATATCTTTATTTATTTTTTGTATTTATAGCTTTGATCAATATAGCTATGCTTTCACTTAGATCAATAATGACTTGGGACTTCTCAAATATTAGCCATCAAATATATCTGGTCAGTCCACATTAAAACAATGTTGAAAAAGAATCAAAGAAAGAAGACAGAGCCTAATTTTTTTTTATTTCATGTATACGAGCATATACAACCTAATATTGTATGGGCATATTTGAGTCAATTAGAGAATTCGTTTTCCACTTAGTAGTGGGATGAGTTAAGATACCCAATAATTTTAAAAATAGTGTAGAACTTATATTTGATTAATCAACTTATATTGGCATCTATGTGCCCTCTTTTGCATAAAATATATACATTATTTCATTGTAAAAATCTATTTTGGATACATTTTTTGGATTTTGAAGCTTCCATATAGTTTGAGAGCTTGCCACAAAAGATTTCACCCCATATTGTACAGACGGTTTGACCCTCTGAAATTACTTTTGTCACGTAGATCATTGAATTTTTCTTTATCAGTCTGACGATCCTTCCCACCTGCTGCGGAGTCCCTTCAAAATAGTATCCCGACGGTTTATTTAAACCATTAGGTAATTGGAAAATTCTTGCACATATGCATAGTACATCATAAAATATCAAGACTGACAATACAAAGTTCGGTCGGAAAAGATCAAATAAAGTTGTCCCAAAAAGTACATAGACAAAACTTTCAGAAATATCATCTCAGAGCATCATAAAAAAACTACGGCTCACAACAAATTTCCATCCAGGAAAATAACAATTATATTAGTTTTGTCCATGCATCTTATGGTTCAAATAAACCGTCCGGAGGCTATTTACATGGAGGTCTGGAGGCCAGACACAGCAGGCGGGGCAGGCTGACAAAAACAAAATATAATGTTCTAGGTCAGTGATTCTCAATCTTTTTCAAGTGATGTACCACTTTTAAATATTTATTTAACCCAAGGATTATATTTTGGGTGGTCTTGGTTTTTGGAATTTTTTTGATCAGACATCCAAAATTTAAATTTTTGGAAACTTTTTTTCAAAATCCTTATTTATTTACAAAATTAAACTTTTTTGAAAAAATTTCAAAAATCCATATCTACTCTCATTGAATTAAGTTTTCTTTCAAAAAAAAAAAAAAAAAAAAAAAAAAAATCAAAGCTATTCACAGAAATCTAAATTAAATTTCAAAAATTTTGAATAATAAAAATTCTTTAAAATGGAATGGTACAGGCCCTCCAACCCACCTTCTGCGAAGGCCACTGAGTTATGTAACACTTATAACTATTCTTTTAAAACTTCAAGCACCCCTGGAGTGCGTCGTAGTACCCCAAGGGGTACACATACCCCCATTTGAGAACCACTGTTCTAAGTAACATAAGTAATGTAAGGGTGTATAACCTTCTTCAGCTAATAAGATGAAATCTTCCGGGTCAAGCTCTCAGACTAATAGGGTCAATAAGTAAAAATTGATGATAATTCCTCAAAAAATACAAATTTAATCAACACTTTCCTTTTGAGAAACATACTTTTAGTAGCTTGCTTTTGGGTAAATGGGCCACATGTATGTATATCAATAAAATTGTTTGATTGTTAACATGATAATAAAATAAATGTAGAATTTGTTCGTTTCTAAGAATGATAATATCTCATTTATCATCACATTAGAACAATTTGGCAGGAGTCTTTTGTATTACCTCTAATACGTCCACATTGTTCTCAACCTTATTTTATATTATTTTTCAAGGTTCAAAATCAGGTAATAACAATAACAATGAAACTAAGCCAATATTGTAATGCATTGAAATGCGGGTTGACTCTCTCCTAATAAAAAAAAACCATAGGAGTACGTATATACATAAAAAAAAGAAAAGACACTCAAAGTCCTAAGAGCCACAATCATAATATATCGAAATCTTTTGACTTAAAGCTAGAAATTCGTTTTTTTAAAATCTAAAACTTTGAATTTTAAACTACAAGAAGAAATAATTTATTAACTAACAATATAATTTTAACAAAATTAATACTATAAATAGATGTGTGCATGAGCGATATTAATCATTATTGTAGCTGTCCAATGTTGGCTTACAGGAAGGAGGAGAAGGTCTGGCGCCCGTTGTGGATGTAGTCCTATGTCATGGCCCCCAGTGATGGATGACAGTGGCTTGGAGGTCCTCTGTGTTTAGATGATGGATTTTGCAGTCCTTCGCCTTGACTTGAGCGCAATGGGTCATCAGGGCTATATATGGCCAAAAGTGTAAAAAAAGACTTCAAAAGAAATCTAAAGACTCATTCAAAAGTGTCTTGCAACAGAGTAGATGGGTTACTTTTATTACTGGCCTCTCCACCATCACAAGGCTCTTTCCACGCACTTTTTTGAAAGCTCTCCGAACAGTCTGGTGTGAAACTCCGACATATCATGGACACTGATGAAATTGACGGCCTGTTTTCTTTAACAATTTTTTATCCTGCTTTAGTTTGATTGTCGGTATGGAATATAAATTTCAATACAAATGTACTAATACACAGATATACTCGAATATCCTGTCCATAAATTTAGGGTGGCTTTAACTTCAGTCGATAGAAACAATGTGAAAAAGTTTGATCTTTTCATGGTTAAAAAGATTTATATACCTTGACTCGTCAATAATCGATATGATCCAAAATAAAATGGAAGGAAAGGGTGATTTTACATTCAATGAGGTCAGAGAGAATGGATAAATGGAAACTAAACTTTAGAAAGGTAATCAGTTTTAAGGAACATTATTTTTAAAATACATAATTAGGTCCTAGGGATTGTTATTTTATTTTAATGAGGGTGATAGAAAATACGGATATACGCTAATTACAGTTGCCGGATGAGGTCAAAGGGCTTTTTTTAGACAAACAGACAGAAAGTGAGATGTACCTTGTGAACCAGCTTCTATACCTGCAATAATAAAAAGTATATTCAGTGGGATTTTGATTACTCATTGTATTAGATGAAATACCGTATAATCACCAATATTCTCACCGAGATACCAAGTTACTCGTGCGCAGAATTTGAAGAGACAAGAGAGATCCGTGCTAAACTGTCCCTCAAATTATTTCGGAAGTTCAGATAAATCTTAAAACTAAGTCATTTTTCTTCTATATATATTTAGGACCAGAACAGGATATAATAATAAACTATATTTGCACCAAATTTATATTATTTTATATAAATTAAGATCCTCAAAGCCCCCCTCCCTGACCAGAAAACAGAGTGTACATTTTTATAAACATATTGAGGAATAATGCATGTAGTAATTATTTTTGTTTATTGGACACATATCATATTTTATTAATCTTATCTAGGAATGACATTCAAAGCCCCCCCA
The DNA here is from genome assembly GCF_016086655.4 of Lepeophtheirus salmonis. NCBI lineage: Eukaryota > Metazoa > Arthropoda > Copepoda > Siphonostomatoida > Caligidae > Lepeophtheirus > Lepeophtheirus salmonis. The sequence continues at coordinate 13,821,391 of NC_092584.1, forward strand.
AGTATCTTTAGTGCTGCAGTTGTATATTAAAATACCAAATTTTATTTTTAAAGTTACTACGATGAATGAATGTCTGATTTATTTTTACTTACGACCATGTATAATGTATTCGTATGAAGATATTTATATTGACATTTTCTAATATTGAACCAGACTTGAATATTAATAAAGTTTTACTTCGGTACAAAAACAAAACAAAAACAAAAAAACGGATTAATCCAAATTCAATTATTTTTGGGAAGAAAATTGTTTCATAATTTGAATTTTCCACCGCTTCTCCACTTTCCTTCGAGAACGGATTAGCATTGAGTTACGGAGTAGCCTTATAATCGTATTAGATATCTAAATACAAAAATTACTTTGATGTTAGACATTAAATATGTATAAGTACATACATAATTAATCGATTTGTACAACTATCGGTATAAAGTATGTAATTAATTTTGTAAATAGTACTTAATAAATTAAATACTAATCATTTATATGAAGGTATTTATAGTATATTCAACCGTTATTTATATCATATATATATTTGTTTAGCTATTCAAATATTGAAAATCCCATTAGATTGACTTTTCTTGTGCCTACCATTAAAAAGCAAAGCAACAAAAAAAGGGGTTTGAAGATGCATCAATGGATTTGGATAAACCTTCCATAACATCTACCAAAATACAATCGCTGGAAAGGCTTCATAAATAGAAAATAATGTATACAGGGTGAGGAATAAAGTTTCAGATGATATTTTTTAGTTTATAAATTTATTCATTAGCAAATTTTTTTTGTAAAAATGATCAAATTGTAATCTAAATTAATTTAAAAAACAAAAGTTTTGTTCGAAATAACCCCCCTTTTCATAGATTATATGGCAGAGAAGCACCTTTGCAGTACGGAGAAGTTGTTTACCATTGAGGCCATCTCCAACGCCCAAAATGACCGCGTTTTGGACAAGACAATTCACAGTATTCCATAAGTGCTCTGCATCATCACTAGATACTCCAAGATCACATTCTGGACCGATATTATATTGACGAGGTATTTCTCTGATTTTAAGTCAATTATTGTGATGCTCCTTACATCTTCAGCCAAGACAGGGTACTATTTCACACTGCAAAAAGTATACAAGACTTGTGACTAGCAGATATTAAATTTTGGGAAAAGAATATGGGGCCTCCTAGCAGTCCTGACCCCTGAACCCCATGGACTTTACTATCTGATCCATCCTTCAGACCAGATCTTTTATTAAGCACCAGTCCTCCATAGATAGTTACTCTTAAGTGTGCCTTCATCCAAAAATGGGCCAATATCTCTGACAAAAAGACTTTCCATGCTACACCTTCCAACATTTAATCCGAGCAAAGAATCGCTATTTCGAAAAAAAGTATTTTAAATTATTTATTATGCAACTTGACCATTTAATTTTGATCTAGAGTTATATTGAATTTATATAACTTGAAGTACAATCTTCACGAACTTAGTCCTTACCCTGTAGATAAGAAAGCAACCTTTTAAGATATTGTAACAATGACAATAATAATGACCCATCAATATAAGGTCTTGGGTTTCAAAAAGGGAAGGGGGAAGAATACTTATGCATGTATGTCGGTTGTAACTTGATCTGTTACTTGATGTTAATGAAGTATTTTTCTCCTTTCTCACTCCCCCTTCTTTGGATAATCTTTAAGCACGTGATCAATCAGAGGCGTCCACCGGATTATATTTGTGAGGGGGGTTCGTTTTGAAATTAAAAATAAGAATCACAAATTAAAAAAAATATGTATAATATAAAAGTAATAGTCCGAGAGCCTGCCACCAAAGATTTCACCCCATAAGGTACAGAAGGTTTGACCCCCTGATATTACTAACGTCACCTAAAAAAATGAGCCTCCAGACCCCCCTGAAAATAGCCTCTGGTTGTTTTTTTTTAACCATAAGGTACATGGAAAAACTTGTAGCAATGTAGAGTACTATATCAGGACATAATAAAAAAGTAAGACTGACAAAAAATTTCATCGAAGAAGTGGGGTCAGACCCTTCCAAAATGTTGATTTTATAGTATATTTCAATCCATAAAGTACAAAGACAAACCTGTATCAATGTATAGTACTATTTCAGGGCATAATATAAAAAAAGACTGTTAATCAACTTCTGTCCGTGAAAATTGAGTCAGACCCCCAAAAAGTACCCCCCCTAAATTAAAACAATATTTTGATAGTTCTTTATCAGGACATTATAACAGCCCGATTTCACCATATTTCAGTTATACAATGTATTATAAACTTAATAGATCCATATTTAAATAAATAAAAAAAATGAAAAAATTTGCCATGGATAGTGTGGATTTAAAATCTCAGCTTTACTGTCGTTACTTTCCTCACTAGTATCGTCATATTCGTCAACATGCAATTTAAGAAAAAATACAAAATATATAGAATTTTATGAAGATCATTTTATATACAATATTATCCATTTACCAGTTTTAAAGTTGGGATAAAATGTAACTTTGATTTATATGGGCTTAGTAGGAAATTTATTGGGACAAAATTTAGGCAAGAGAATTTCCAGTTTTTTTAACTGAATACAACCTTTTTATCCAAAATATGAACAGTTTTGTTTATTTTAGACATTAATTTGGAGGAAATTTTGCATTCTTTTTCAGTTTCTAACAATTTCAGTTTTTCTTGGAAAAATTTGTTAGGCAAACATGCAATTCGTAACTTACCTTCTGCACTATCTTCCTGGAAGACATCTGCCTCTGTGAAAACAACATCTAATGATTTTGGAAAAGAATCGCCCATAAACCAGACCAACTGGTAGCAAACATTTATATTCTTCCATATATACTCTTGGGTAGATACTTCAACTTGGGTCGATCTAGTTGCAGTAAGCCACCGTCTTGCAACTAAATGACGAATGCGACGTATCTTGGGATCTTGAACATGGTGGTAAAAAACTGCATCCAACTTTTGGACACATATCATTTGTTCCTCAGCTTTCTTTGGTTTGTACTTGTCCAAAAACAACTGAAACTGCACTTCATTTACAAATGTTATTTTCTTTTTGGTGTACATCTTGTACACAAACTTTTCAACAGCGGCAATAGGAGATATGTTGATTTCACATGCAAGTCCAATCAGGCTAAAAGCTGTCTGTGTTTCTTTGTTTTTCTCCAGGAGCTTTAACTTGGTATTATTTTCCCCTTTCCATTAAATGACAATGTATAGTCACAACCCGTGAACCCGTACACAACTCGCTGATGAACTTCCTTCTCCTTGCATCTCCAATTTCGGCAACTAAAAGTAAGAACTTCTCTGTCTTGTATGATGCGGCTCTACCAGTCCCAATGTTTAAGAGTTGGGCATGGTCAAGTTGACTAAATGGATTGATTGTTTCTATTACCATTGCTGTGAATCTCTCTACGGCATCATTATCTTTCCGTATCTTGTGAGGCTTCAAGCTAGCTGTATCATCTTCATTTTTTGCCATGCTAAGATCTTCAAAAACGTACCATAGCATACTTGATCGAAGGAAATGTGATTCAGCCTATCTTTGGCAAGCAGATATCGAGTTGGTGAGGGATGCTATTCCAGTCCGTTGAGTTGCAGCATCTGCATTAATAGTTTGCTCTAAAGTGAGATCTATAGGACTGTCCAAAAATGGCTCTTTATAATCTTTTGGGCGACTTGGGGGGTCTGAGCGATTTTTTTTTGTCAGCATTGGTTTTTTATGATTGTACATTGGTACAAGCCTTTCCATGTACCTTATGGTTAAAAACCAACCAAAGGCTATTTTTAAGGGGGTTTGGAGGCCAGACACAGCAGGGGCAGTCAGGCTGACAAAAAATATTCAATGTTCTACGCAATGTGAGTAATGTCAAGCGGTCAAAGCATCTGGCATTTGGGATAATATAATGTGTTTGTTTTATTTTAATTTTTGAAATATTATGAAGTACTAAAGATTCTATATATTTTTATATTGGTCCTAATCAAAAATAAATTAATTTTACGACCACAAAAGTTCAGAGCATCTAATACAAATTTAGATCCAATAGAACGTCATTGCTTAATCATTATGTTCAAATGAATGATGATAGATGTATAAAAATATTGTTATAAGAATGCGATTTCCTTGTTTGTTTTCTGTTATTTTTTAGGTGTGAGTTTAGTTCCACATTGTAAATCATGATGTAATAAATTGATATACAGTTTCACTTGGGTACAATATATGTATATGTTGCAGTTAAACTATGAAATTCATTAATAAACAAAATAACTAGTGAATGTGCATAATAACTGAGCTAGACCGTTAATATGTATAATATTTATGTAATTTGCATAATAACTGAAAAAGAACGTTAATGTGCATAATAACTGAAAAAAATAATAATGTGCAAAATCATTAGAGAATAGACTCCGTGAAAATTATTTTTCTGAACTCAATGTATATAAGTTTGCATCTCAGTCGTATACTATAAACTATAATGTTTAATTAAATTTAATCAGTGCAACTCCATATGAACAATGAAAGGGGAAAAAATATCCTTGATTGATTTTTCAAATAAATCAAGGTTTTCTCCTAAAAAATTTATAAAAATACAAGTTAGTATTGGGTTTAAAACGGGAAAAAGCTAGACTGATTGAAGATTCTTTTATTTTTTATTAAGTAAAACTAAAAAATTTCTGCAAAAAACTAGATCAATCGAAGATCCTTATATTTTTTGTTAAATAAAACTAGAAAATTTCTGTGAGCTTAATTTTACTGCTCGTGTATTTTCGAGTTTCTAAAAATTAGAAGAGTAATTATTAGCAATTATTGTTGCTCGTCCTAAAATTTTTTGCTCGCTAACAAATTTGTCTGCAAAAAAAATCATATTCTTTAAATAACTATTGTCATTGAAGAAAAATGTTCATTTTTGTATATTTGTAAAAATGTTCCGTAAATTTACTTAAAAAAATGTTTAACTTATTTAAATCGTTTTGATAAGCGTAATTGAATAGTCGAGTTATAACCAGTATACTTATAAGCATTGATGCTTATTAATATAAATCCCAAATACATATTAATGTTATAAATAAAAATAAAACTGTTAAACAGCAAAGATTTATTATTCAGACATTCAGTAATGGAGAGGAAAAATTGATTTAAAAAACTCATTTTTTAAAAGATATAATAATATTTCTACCTTGGTTCGGATGTCAAACTTTATGAATCCGAATAAAAGAATTGTAGTAATGTTTCGAAAATGTTGCTGCGAGAACGGGGTCTAAGAGTACAATAATCAACATAATTTTACAAAGTGTTGAACGTGGAGAAACATCAATTCTAAATTGCACAGAGAATGGAAGTCAGTCTCTTAAGAAATCCAAATGTTTTGACGATATTTTTTGTCCTTTTTTGGGTTACTTTATAAAATTCGAGTATTCATTGATGAGCTCTGTTCCTGACACATCATTTGACACAACTACCTTGCCCCTTGGAAAAAAAGGTTCAATTTGGATAGGCACAATATTAATAGAATTAAAAAGTTATACCATAACGCGTGTACGACTGATGTTTGACTTCTACCAGGCTTTACATATTGACGTCATAGAAGATGAATGGTTGTGTGTTTTGTCAAAATCTGTTTTTCTTTCCGAGCAGTTGGTACAATACATCCAATTAAAAATTCAGGCAACCCCGATTACATCATGGACTAACCTTGTATTTCTATTAACCTTGGTTCGGTTTAGATTATTCCTACAAAAAAATCGGTCTTCATTGATCTCATATTTAATGGATGGAATTTCATTGAGTCTTTTTAAATTGTAGATATCAGTATAATGAAGTTTCATATAAGTAAACTGTGGGAACCAGTTTTTAGGATGGGGCTTAACCCCTTTTTTGGAAATGGATAAATGGTGAGTGATACAAAATTTATACATACTGTTAAAAACAGACTACAACAATTCAGCTCTACCAAATAATTTTTTTCAATGCCTAATCTTCATTAAATTTCTCAATGTTTTAAATGTATTAAAATGCTCACTTTTGTCATTAAATCAAGTATTATAAGTATAATAAAACTAAGGAGATATAAGTGTATGTCCTTGATGGACTGAAAGTAAAATTTGAGGATTGAAGACAGAGTAATTTTTATCCATGTCCTTGCTTAATACATAGTGGAACTTGTATGTATTTCCTCCATCTCACAGCTACTCACAGCTTATTATGTTATTGTTAGTGACCTGGAATATTATCCCCACTGATGTAAATCACGTAATTTTTTGGTTAGCTCGTTTTATGGAATGGGTAATTTGAACTATGAAATTTCCTTACCTTAGCAGTTGTCATTACTATTTAATTATACAGTACTGAACAGCCTTTCCTAAATAGATTCAATTAAATTCAAACATGATTGAACATTCGGATTCTTCATAAAGGACAGAGCAACACCCTGGGGATTTGTTGCGGAGTTATTCCATGTTAGACTCAGAGAAGAATTCGGGATGGACATCTGAGTAATTCTTTCAAATATATTTGTTTATTTCATTTTCTCCTTCACACTTGTCACAGCTGATTCTTCAAATTGTAGGGGTTAATATGTTAATTTTCGTTTCTTTTATCATGCCCATTCTACACAGAATTTTCATCAATAAGTAAAGCCTGACATTTATAAAAATATATATTATTACATTGAATCTACATTATATCTCCATACTGGAGATATAATGTAGATTCACAATGTTCAAGAAACATTAAATTCCTTGTTTAGGATTTGTTGATATATTTAGTTTTTTTTATAGAGGATTAATAAATTTAATTAACTGTTTGGTTCAAACATTGTTTTTCTTTTTGAATTTCTTGGATTCTTTTATTTTTCAATACAAGGACTGAGGGCTAAAAATTATTATAGTGTAGCTATTATTTGATGTAATCTACGCAATCTCATCCAGAACCTCTATTATATTAATTTGACGGTTAAAATTCTTATAAAATAATAATAAATTTCATAGGAAATTAAATCAAAAAAATATAAATTAATATTTTTACTATAAGAATAACAAATTACATCTAGTGAAACCCCCCAAACCTCATTTTGTTGGTACTGTTTTTAAATAAAAGTTTATATTTTCTGGATTTATTTTATTTATATAGATACTTTAAGCATTTAAATTGATGTTTACGATTGCAAAATTGTTTAAATATTGACAAATGTGATATATAATTTAAATGTCGCAATTATAATTATCGATCAAATGTGTATGCTATAAATAAATTTGTTTTATTTATTACACAGCCTACAACTAAAAGAAACCTACTGACAAATAAGCTCCTCTTCCTTCATGAATTCTTCAAATTGTGAGGTATATCAAATTATTTTGCGTTTTTTTTTTAATATTTACGAATCAAAAATGCTGACGATTTAGAAGACTCTACTTGTATACATCAATAAATCCCTTTCAATACAGAAAAATAATATGTCAACCCTTTTGTAAATAAAAAATCCCAGGAAATTATATGATTTATTTGTAAGTATACATAGATTGTCATAAAAGAGGAGATACAAAAAAAAAAAAAAGATATGCCTTAACCAATGACAAATTTCTTTGAAAGAAAAACCAAAGTTGGAACACATATTTATGTATGTATACCTATAATAATAATTTCCAATTCTTTGACAGACTATCATAGAACTTTTTCCCTCCCTCAAGAGAATCCTGGCATTAAAAGAGTAAATAGTTTCTTATGTTATGTGATGGAAAATTTATATAAAATGATACACGTAATATTTCTTATAGTAAAAAGAAATCCATTATTTTTAATAGATTTTTTTATTTCATTTATTCAAATTGTTTTTTATTTTTTTTAAATACAAGTTCTCCTCGGGAATCAAAACAGTGCTTAGGCGACGGTCGGACTACACAATTTCCATCATGTTATACATATTTTCGACAATTAGTGTTCTGCAGCATGCTACTGAATATACAAAAATAAAGTCCAACGTGATTCGCTATTACAGTATCAGGACCCCAAACGCTATTCACATTTTCTGCCGACTGGCCTGTGTGTTACCCTTGTTTCGAAGAAAAACAGTAAAATGTGGCGTATTTCTCTTTTATGGTGTCCATCTTTGAACTGGGCTCAAACAAACCTGTTCTAAACAATTACAGAACTGTCTGTGAAGTTTTTTTATTACGAAATCTTATATTTCTAACCCCATCACTCGAGTACACTTATATAACACGAGATTCATGTTACTAAGGCTATCTATTAAGAAAATAATGGATTTCTTTTTTCTACACCTATTATGCTATACATATAAACTACGCAAGTTATCTATGGTACCATTTTGGAACGCTCACTTGGGCAAACGTGGGCATCTAGGTGCTGATTGTTTTTTTTTTAAATACCTTCTAAAACTTGCACAAAGCACCAATTGTAAAAAGAAGTAAAAAAAAGGAAATCAATTGACGAATATGTTGCCCCAGATATTTAAAAAGACACAGAGCCCCCCATGGAGTCTGCACCTAGAGTGACAACATAAAAATGCACTAGATACCAAAGGTGAAGCCTTAAATTGACATGGTTGCCAATGGATCCCTTACATATAACAAGGGTGCTTGGTTCCCTGTCACACCTAAAAAAAATGCCTCAATGTACTCCAAGACAATTTTAAGGAGTTCATCTTGCCAGACTTTTGGCCTCCAAACTTGGCCGGTCAGAATCAGATGCTTGTAGTTTTATGTGTGGGCTACGATAGAACGGCAAACTCACCGAACCCCTTTCAACACAAAAAACGAATTTATCACTCTGATCAAGATTTGCCAAGTGACCATGTGAGGCCTGCTTGCGCTTTTCGCGCCTCTATAGAGACTGTAATTGAGGCTGGAGGTGATTTTATTAAAGAAAGTAAATCAAAATGCATCAGGTTTTTAGAATCTACATCTATTTTTTTTAATATTATAACTGATTGAATAAGAAATTGCGTTTGAAATCAACCTTTTTTTTTTTAGAAGTATTGCTTATACTTCTTACAAAAGTAATACTACCTCTGTTTATCGATGGGCCGTTTTAGTGTTGTTGCTCTCATTTTAATGCTTTGAAATTCAGTCGAATCATGAAGTGAGTTTACCCTATATCAACAACCTTTCATTTATATATGTGGCCCGTCAACACAAACGGAAGCAAAAGGGTTATTTCTCAAAATGGAGTATGGATTAAATTTATATTCTTCTACAAATGATTGTGAATTAACGACAACAAATAATATAATGTAACCATTATATGCACAGCTAATATAAAATTTTAATATAGTGTCAGCGTTGCTGACGTTGGCCATTATTATTGGCCTAAACAACCAAGTTTTGTAAGAATACAAAACTTTTTTGTATTTTTATTAAAGAAAATTAGATGATGCCAAAATAGGACGAACAAATAAAAGGATTTAAGCCTTTACCTTCATATATTTATATAATGAGTAGTTTTATTATATATCTGAGGCTAAATATGTTCAAAATATCTTATAACATTGCTATACAATCTGTTTTCCATAGTGTATACAATAAATCAAATATTAAAATGGAAAATAATGCATATTTTGACTATGTTTTAAATCTATGACGCAAAATCAAGCTATAATATTTTTTTCTTAAAGTGAAGTCCGAATTATATATGTATTTTTCGACGAGTTTTCGTTTAAAAAAAAATTAGATTTAAGTATTATTGACATCATATGTCACTTATTTTAACTAATAAGTGACATGACGTCACTTATAAGCAAATAAATAACATAAAAATGTACCTAGCTAATCTTACCACCAACTTTGGCACTTTTGGAGGCTTTACTTTTAAGGTAATTAAAAAAAAAAAAGAAGTTATGTATCCTTTTGCAACTCAGTAGCTTTCAAACTGAATATTCCAAATCAAAATTTATCAACAGACAATAGAGATTCAGTCAAAGGGCAGTTCATTGCTGATTTTCTTTACACACAACACAAAGTGAAAGAAATTGATAGTATGGCTGAGTGCTCTGATAAGTTCTTACACAAGATTACAAAGTTCATTAACAGCGGTCAGACACTTTCCAGGAAATCAAGTGACGATGAACGCTATAAAATTATCACAATAACTATTTTATGACTGTATCATCCGAGATTGATGCTCTTTGTAGCCCCTGTAAACACCACTTTCTGTTATTGTAATTTGTTATATGGGACTTCCCTCAGAAAGTTTACCAGCATCAAGGATTTTATGGAGTCTGGAGTGGCCTCCCATGTACGAAAACTTTGTTTTCAGTACATATAAGATCTTCAAAATCATTTTTGTAAAATATATGTACTATTAGTAACCTAATAAAATTACTAATGTTTACAAATATTATATAGTTTGTTGTTCTTGCTAAACTAATCTAGTGTATCATAATTAAAAACGATACTTTTGGTATACACACACATAATCCCAAAAAAAAAAAAAAAAAAAAAATTATATCCCGTTAACTTTACGTACTTATAATCTTCATTATGAAAATAATGAAGATGAACACTTTATGTCAAAAAGTAAAAAGATAAAATGAAAAAAAGGAACACCTCTTTATTAAGTAAGCCACGATTTAAACCTATAGATTACTTAAAACTTATCTAAATTGGATTGTAAAGAACTTACAATCTCTTGACTATACTATAGTCACCCAAATGTTGAAAGCTATATATTTCAGTTTAAGGTTTTGTCCAGATAACAAGTTTTTGAACTGGATCAAAGATATATATATTGAAGTAGCAAAGTTTGTCATTTTTGCTGTTCATCAACGACTAATAATCAGGAAATTTAAGTCCGAGTCCTGAGTCCAAGTCTGACTTGAAATTCAAGATTAAGTCCCGAATCTAAAAGAATTTCAATTCAGGGTCCTGAATTTGGCAAGTACCAAACTTGGTTAGATATATGTATGTATGGATACGCACATTTTAATTTGTCTATAAATCTTGATAAATACTACGAGAAAAAAAAGGAAATACACTCTCATACAATCCAAAGTCATCCATGTACAAAAGTATACTCATATGAGTAATACAAACTTAAGTAATACATATAGTTTTTGATTTTCATAGAAACGGGAGGTAATAATTATCATCAAAATTAATCAATTTTCTTTCCATTACGTATCATTACAAATAAAGAAAAAACAAACAAATATTTACATCTCACATTTTGCTCTTCAGAAAGGAATGGGAGACAGAAGATCAGAGTACTAACTACATACTTTTTAGCTTCTAAAATAATGCAGCTGCTTCAATAAAACGTACTTTTCAGTACCACACGGACGGGGCCTTAATAAACTTTTCTGAATAGTACAAAATAGAAGGAAGGGCTCAGGACTAACACTAAATTTGGACAAGTACGAGGGTTATGAAAACATAGCCAATCCATGAGTCCACAGCCCTACTACATAATAACTCCCGGCAAATACACTTGCTAGTAGAATTATAATTAGTGATGTAAATAGTGGTAATAGGCAACTTTGTATAAAACATATTCGAATAAGGACAATTCGTATAAAACATTTTCGTATTAGGACATTTCGTATACAAGTAATTTCGTATAAACTTATTAGGAAACGGGGCATAGCCTTTATGAACTGTCATTTTATGGCCCGAATGTTGGGGGTTCTTTGGCCCACCACCGACACTTAACTAATTACTAAGAGCCCCTCACAACAACCCAATTATACCCCGAATATTTGGTGTGCTTTCGGAGAACTGCTGTGTCCACGAATGGGATGCAACCCACCACCGATACTTGAAGAAACTGCTAAGAGCTCCCACCATTCCCCCAGTGAACTCCAAATGTTGGGTTGTTTTCGAGTACCGACGGGTAGTCAGAAATACTAAACCCCGAAAACATCCCAACATTCGGGGTACAATTCTGGGTTTATAAGGGGCTCTTAGTATTACTTAAGTATTGGTGGTGGGTTGCATCCCATTTTGGGATCTGGTGCTTCCCGAAAGCACATTCGGGGTACTATTGGGGTGTTCTGATTCTTTGTTTCTTTGGTTTTAACATACCCTTTATACACACGATTGACTTCACTAATAGCTAGAAATGTAAATTGTGTGTATTTTTTAGCTTCTCTTATTTTTTTTTAGAAATGGTAATCTGAAGAATGAATTTTCTTTTACTTAACTGTTGTCATTATTATTTCAGTCCCAATTAGTCATCACCCCTTCCAACATATTCAATTATATTCAAAACCGTATTGAACATTCGTCTGTGCTCATAAAAGATGCAAAGTAACTTTGGTGATTTGATGTGGAGTTACAATTGTGTGTCCTTGTTGGAGTCAGAGTAGAATTGGAGATTAATTATTCCCAATGTCCTTGTTGATTTCCATCCTCACCTCCTCTCTTTTCACAGCTGATTACATTTGATGAGCTCCAAACAATCTTTAAATTGTTAGGGTTACCGTGTGGATTTTCGGTTGTGCTTTTTTTTTCACATGGCCATTATTTACGAGATTTTTCATCATTATATATATTCTAGAAGAGGTTACCTGCGTTGCAGGGACGAATATAGGGGGCATAAATAAAAAAGAATGAAGGCACAATAAAAGATATATATAGAGAGAGGGATGTAGAAAAAGACAGAGGGTGAAGAGAAGGATGGAGGAAGGGACAAAGAGAATGAGAGAGATACAGAAAAAGAAAATGTTATATTTTGGTTAAAAACAACCTCATAATGTTGATTATCCATTTTTTTTTTTTTTTTTTTGAAAATCATGCTTAAAAAATACACGATTTTCATCACTATTAATAATACGACATCTTCCCATTAATTGCACAAAATAAAAACGGTTGACGTAATTACATACACTCACTCCCTTATTTATACAGTAGCAGTTTGAAAGGATAAAATTATAGTACATATACTCAAGGCACTTATTTGGAGGACCATAATTAGCAGATCTTAAAAGGATGTACAATATACATATATACTACTATAAGAACAAGCGATTTGGCATTCAAATTGGACTCTTCCTTTCATTTTCTGAATAACAATTCCCTAAGAAATATGAACACAAAATCTTATATACATGTATATATAATTTTATTTTATTTTAGAAACATACTAAAATAGAAAAATAAACAATGGAGATATTATGATTCTATTGTTGAGTGAAACAGTATATATGTAATTTTTTTTTGTGAGTTTGCGCTTATAAGGGGGGGGGGTTATTTCCAATATTATTTCATTAGATTTTTTTTTTTTTTACTTTCAAAAACTACATTCATACCTTTAAGCACGTTTGAAGAAGAAAAATAAACCAGGGAATACTGAATACTTCTGCACAGGATATACTAGTTAAAGTTACCGAAAAAAAATTATTGATTAATCATCTAAATGGTTAAAGTTTATCTATTGATCAAATAGAGACCAGATGCTGAAAATTTTATACGCATATGTATATATACGTTTGGAATAGTTGTTGGTTTACCCCCTCCTTCTATAAAGGGCGTGTGCGGTGGTATGCACCATTAAAGACTCAACGTTTATGAGGTAATTGTACATTTTTTTTTCTATGTTAATATCATGTGGTTTATACAATAATCTCCTCCATTAAGATACATAATCGGTGTTGACCAGAGCGGGATACAGACAAACAGAACAAGGGGGAAGACAAGGAAAGGGTTCATATTGAATAAGCTATAGAGACAAATGTATTTAAAAGGTTTTATTATCATTTTTTTTATTTAAGCAAAAAAACTTTTATCTCAATTGGGACGAAGGGGAGATACTGATCTGGTTCCACATACTAAAGAGGGTTCCCCTTTTTACTGTGTGGATCTGATAATAATATATATCCTACAGTTAATTTAAAATAGAAATCTGGCAATCATTAAAATTAAATTTAATAACAATAGGATATTAGCAAACTAAATATAATATATATTATCCGGGAAGTGGTATGTATAATAGAAGTTCTGTACAGTTTTAGAGCGTTGCCAAAATGTGATGAATAGATCCTCTTGCGGTCATTCTAATGAAAAATTGGCTTGAACTTTAATTGGACCATAAATAATAAAATAGAATAAAGAAATATGAGACATTCTTTGATATATTTTTATAAAAAATAATATTACCCTAACATATGCTTTGTCAACATAAAAACAATCTTGAACAAAGCTCAAGAAAAGAGAAAATCAATTTATATTTTTACTTCATAAACAATGGTCGTTTGAAAAGTTCGTCCAAAGTCCGAGAAATGGCACTACTGGTACGTATCGAGGTTAAATTTAGTTAGTAGCATCTTTTGGAAGAGCACATACCAGCTTTCAGCCCGATTGGTTTATTACTTTCTGTTTAACATTCGTTTGACTTAAGGAATGTTCTGAAAGATTAGGGTGACTGTCTTTTGGATTTGCAAAGAATAATCCCCATCAGCTATCTGGAAAAAGGTAAAAATATTACAGGTGCCTATTATTTATTGTTATTGGACTGTTTGAAAACCGAGTTGTAAGAAAAACGCCGCGATTGGTCCACAAAATATCATTTTCTATCACGAAAATGCACCAGATCAAACCCCAAAAATTGTGGTCACAAAATTAATGTAAATAGGGTTCCAAAACGAGATAACCAGAGCACTAGCTATATCACGCACCTTTATCTTCTGTCATCTTTCACTTTATCATGGAATTTATCAATGATTTTAGGAGTAGTAACCTCCACAGGGTGTCCGTAACATCCAAGGTTATTGGGCCTCTACGTAGAAAGATATAAAATCTATACAAAGGTATAACTATAAAATACGTAATCCACCTTATAAAAAAATTAAAACCACTTATAAACTAGTCTTATCGAAGGTGCAGAGTCCCCATAATATTAATCAAACTTCTTTTTTAGTATGCTGAGGGGTTTTGCCTTCATGTTTAATCGACACAAAAAATTATTTTTGCTGAATCCCATCCTTTCCAACAGTCTCAGTTTTCTCTTTTTGGGATAAAATTTTCATTTTTCACCAATGTCATTCTGGATTAAAAATAATATGATGTTTTCTCCCATTTTTTTTTAAATCACTCCACTTTCTTGATTCTAAAAAATGGTTAAAAAAAAAAAAAAGAAGAAGATATTGTCTGGATATTCCGTTGTGATGTAGAGGCTGTTTTGATATTCACAGTGGCATCAACGAAGAAAAAAAATCATCAGACAAGACCAAAACTTTTCCCAAATTTTTGCTGAATCTGCAAAAATGTAGAATCATCTTTGATCTTTCCAACAGTCTCAGTTTTCTCTTTTTTGGGATAAAATGTTTAGTTGTCCTCCTCCGTGATTTTTCACCAATGTCATTCTGGATTAAAAATAATATGATGTTTACCACTAGTTAAAATAAATCTGAACACTTTACTTTAATTAATATTATCCTTTACAGAATTATATTATTCTGCCACTCTCTGTTGTTTTGCTTAAAAACTAATATAACACAACAACGCTCATTAATAAAATTAGCAATAGTTAAAAAAATCTGATCTTCTATAACTTCTTTGCCATGGTAATGGTCCACTGTTGGCAAATTTTATTCGATTTGCCGATGAAGTAGATGGTGTATCTGTCGGGAAGCCTCTATTATTGGTCATTTTATTTTGGACATACCACGCCAAGTCGTGCTACAAGTAGCCCCAATTTTTAATTTGATCAAAAATTTATTTGAGATAAAAGGTTGAATTAAGAAATTATAATTTCCGTTGGATGGGAAGGAACTGCAACAAACACCAATGTTACCCCTTCGTCATTTATTTTTGAGTTTAGATTGTGGCACTTTGGGCCCTAAAGAATATTTGTGAACAATTGGAAAACGATTGACTGCCTGAGAAAATGAAACTCTTGTCCCTTTTTCTGCAGTGACTGGTAATTTGCCTAACTACCCGAAAAAGGTGGTCGATTAACTGAGTACAGATCAAAAATATTTGTATAAAATTTGTCAAGCCGTTTCTACTGAGTGTCAAACTGTAAACCTGGAAAATCAGCCCACTCTAGATGGCTAACTATTGCTAATTGTTTATTCATATTTTATGCAAGTACTCATAATCCATCAAAAAACTTGCAGGTGCTTGTCAACTACATGCTTAAAGCTTACGCTTCAGGCTGGTTCCTAATCAAGCAAAAAAATGTCTTTTAATGATGGACCTAAGCATTTTCTTTAAACTGATTGTTTGTTCTATATTTTTACCAGAAAATCTTATGTGTCTCATGGTCCCTTTTATTGAAGGATATACTTTTTTTGCACACCCATAAAACCTACTTGTCACTATGTTGTTCGATGAGCTGAACAACATTTGGGAGTTGGCATTGCAATTAATATTACAGCTAGGGGAACCGAAATTGCTACTACAAGTATAATATTTAAATCACCAAAAGTAAACTTTCATGCAAGAGACTACAGGGAGATTATTGTGCGGCACGAATGTCAAGTTACAGCACCACCGATTTTTTTAAATATTTCTAATGAAGACCTTCAAATCATGGCCAAAAATTAGAAGTTAGAAATTGTTGATTTTCCTTGTAACACGGAATCAGTAGAAGGATGTGTTAAAATGTTAACAGATACTTTATAAAGAGTAACTAACGCTAGTTCTAGGAATGGCTTTATTAGAAATAGATTGCAGTCTTGAGCAGAAGTGCTAAATTTTGGACACAAAAATAAGTTTAAATTCTGAGTTTTGTAATCGATTATAATCTCTAATTTACCTATGTTATTTTTCGATATTTTGGATCATTGATTTTAATAATAAAATAGCTTTCAATATTCATTTTTGTATTATTTTAAGAAATCAGTTTAATTATGGAATAAACTCAAATTTTAACATAAATTCGATTACTATATGATGCAAAAATTTTGTATAATTTGTTTAAATTATTCTAATTTAATTAATTAATTATTTATAATTTATTATTTGTTTAAATAATTTTGATCAAACTTGTTACTAAGCCTATATACATATATAGTCACAGTAAGAGGCCATTATATTTTGAGAGGTCAAGTTCAGAGTACAAGGTCAAGGTCACGCCAAAAAATGACCATAGGTAGAAGTTTTGCACTCTACCGAGTGCCCATTCTTGTTTTAGTCATAAAATAACTTTCACAATTCCTTTTTGTATTATTTTAGACATACAGTTTCAATCAGTGAAGACGTAATTATTTACAAAAACTGTGGAGAGCGGTAGAGCCCTCTAAATGATTTTATTTTTATTACTATTTCCATCACCTGTGTAAAATTACACAAGTTTTGAAATCTCTTGTGTTTGCGTAGCTCAAAAAAGAAAATTAACGGGGCACCCTAATATACATCTGTATTGTAGGGTAGCTTCATAATCTTGTCCCAAAAAGCGATATTTGAGGGTTTGAGTAATTTTTACAGTCTAAGCAGGGGGACAAATAGTTGAAAGACGACATTACCGTAGGGGAAATTGGTCTGGACTCAAGGGACTATTTGGACTTGAAAACGTAGATGAATATACCTGCAGTGAGCTTGTAACCCTCAAGGACCAGATCATGGTTGTACTAGATTTCTTTTTTCCAGAGCCCTCTTTCGTCTCCCTGCAGTGAGCTTGTAACCCTCCAGGGACCAGATCATGGTTGTCCTTGAGTTCTTTTTTCCAGAGCCCTCCTTCCTCTCTATGGTCTAGTTCTAGCCTCTTCTTAACATTGTAGATGGTCTTACGAGCCGTTTGCGTCAGCCTGGTCATCTCTGATGGAGTGTGACCCGCAGGGAGAAAATCTGATGACCTAAGCCTTTAATCTGTCTCCCATAAAATTTATCATCTGATTTTTAGCTGCAATTAAAGAAGCAACAGTTGATTGAGCTACCTGGTTACCTATACAATTACAGACCGCTCCAATTTCCTCACACGGAACCTCTGAAATGAATATATTACAAGTGTGTAAGTTTCTACTTTCCCCCCCGGTATAAGAACTTTGAAAACAATTTCTTATACTTAATCAGTGCAACTTCACTTGACCAGTTAGAGTAAGATTAGAAATAATTACTTTGTTTTCGATCCTTAATTCCAATTTAAATTGTTACTCTCTGTTTTTCATAATCAAACAATGCGTTGTTACATTTATGCTCAAGAATAATGCTTTAGAGAGTACAAATAGTTTTTTTCACGTTCCCAACAACAACAACGAAACTTGCACGCTAAAAAATTATCATTATTTACATCCCTAATAATAAGAATATAGAAAACCAAAGTTAATTATAATAAATAGCCTTAAAGAACGAATTCTTTTTTATGAAGGTAAGAATTATAACTCTTTTCTAAGAGCAATTCTCATTCAGTTATAATCAATTAAAAAGAAAAAGAATAGACTCTTCTAAATTGGTGTTATTTTACCCCTAATGCACTTTTTTTTTCTTTAATGTTCTTTTGCAACATTATGTGTAAATGATGACAAAGTACTGATTGTGATTTTAGATTACAGTAACCAAGGAAATGGGAGGTAATTACAGGCTTTGAACGGTATCACGTTAAGATTTATTTCTATGTACTAGGGAGTTGAGTGCCTTAATATCCATTCCAATTGATATTAATATAAAAGAAGCCCCTTGACAAAGACTAATGAGGTCATCATTGGGTGCAAGGGGGAAAGCTATGAAATAGAAGAGTAAAACACTCTGGTGATAAGCTTTAGAAATAATGACTCATTTAAATTAATATCTACATAGAGCAAATTAAAAGGATTTTGAAACCAAATTTTTATATGACAAACCCATCTAATTATTGCACAAATAGTAATCCTCAAACTTATTAGTGATGGGACGGTTCCCAAAAATAATACGTATCCCCATTCTATAATACTAATAATAACAGTTGAAAAACCATTTTTCTATCAGGATCAGCCGGCTGAAACTCATCATTGCTTCCAAAGCGGGGCTACATCGATGATTAGGGTTGACAAGACATCATATTAGTTATTTTTATTTAATTGACGTACACTATTACAACTGTTTGCTAAAATACATCTCGATAAAGTTTTAGATCGAAAGTGTAAAAAAAAAAAATGCTGCACCCAGTAATAGAACAAAGTGACAATTTTTTTTTTCTTAACATTCTTTCAGGGTGGTTTTTATGCTCACTTCAATTCATAGAGCATTTATATCCCTAGATATAACAACTAAGTTGCTCTATCCCAAATATTCTTCCAATATTTAGGGTTACAAGATTATTTGTAGGTTTTTACTTTTTAATTAACTTGCAATCTTTGTGCAATGTAATGATAAAGTTACATTATTGGTGGTATCATAAAAAATAATAACTTGCATGGATTAAAATAAATAAACACGACCATGTAGCTCCACAAGCTAACAAACGCGTTTCACACTTTTTTTTAAAGTTTAGTCTAAAGAGGCTCTTTGTAAAGAGGCAGTAAAAAATAATTTTGAATAAAAAAACATGAACCTCAAATAGGTTCACTAATTCATACACCCTGTATAAAAAAATAAATATGAATGAGGTATGTTTTTTTTTTTTTTGGAATTGGTAATCTGAAGAAGGAATTTTCTAATCCTCAGCTCTTGTCATTATTACTTAATTTTTGAGGTCGTGTCACGCATATGCTCTTATTTTTTTAAAGCAAACAATTATTATCTTAAGTTATAATGTAAAAGTATGGGATTTAGAGCATGTGTTCATAACTTCCATCTCCAAAATAAACATTGTCTGTATTTATACAAGGACTTTAAAAGTCTTTTTTTTCTGAATCCTAATTGATATAGATTCAAATATTATGAACTTCCTCTATGTTAAAAAATAACCCGAAAGTCAACATGTCAACGCTAACAATTTGAAAAGGTTCTTTTCAACTTTCACTCACAGTACTTGTTTTATATCGGTCTCGGAAGAGGTTACTTAAATGTCCTCAAGAAAACATTAGTTCTGCATAATAGTAGCATAAATGTCATGTCGTATCATTTTTTTTTACAGTAAAAGAGATCTATAAGTATTAACTTAAATGTTAAAAACATTGTTTTTAATTTCTTCTTAATCTGAAATTATCATAGTCCCACAAAGAGAGGGTTGTCCTAAAAACTCTCAATTCAATTTCTTTGACTTCCATATTACTAAATCTCAAGAGAGATTTTAAATTTAATCTAATTAAATCTGAAATGTTATTATTTTAAGTATAAAATTTGCTCCATTTATTCATTGAGACACACCAACGTTTCATCACAATCGGCATTGAAATAAAAATAGAATGACGAAAATGTATTTTTCTTCTAATGGGATATACTTTTTTGATTTATATATATATATATAAGTCATGCATCAAACAAGAAACCCCATGATTCATCGTTTTGACAACTCTATTGAGCTGAACTGTATTCAAGTCCACCTTCTCTGAGTCTTTATTAATAATGGAACGATTAATCGAAAATGGAATTGGCAATTGGAAAATTTGTTCCTTGAATTGCAATCAGCATTAGAAAAATAAGGTGCAACTTCCGATTTTTATTTATTAATGCTATTTTACTATTTGTTACTTTTATAAGTTAGAATATATATATATATATATATTTTCTTGCAGATAGAGGAAACCCCTGTGAATGTATTTCTTTGTCTTATAATATTATAAAATAATGTATGATCAAAAAATGCTCGTAAACAGAGAAGAAACAAATTGAAAACAACTGAATGTATGGGCAAAAAAATCAAGTTCAGCCCCAATATTCGGATGCAAGAGTATATTTGTAGCATCATAGAAAAAATAATTTTGAGTTTCCAGCCAAAACTGCATCTGCTTTAGCCTGAGGAAATAATATGGTCTATATTCGTCATACTATTTTCGCAATATGTCGCTTTTCTATGATGCTCAATTCGTATTTCACCTTTTGTAAGATTAAGGAGTGTGTTTCGGGTACAAAGATTGATGGTTATACAAATTCTTAATTGGCTTCATTTTAATAGGGCATGCCCTTCAAAATGCGAAATGTAGAAAGGCAGGATTTGTATCCCATAGGTCGTCTTCAAAGTCCTTATTTAAAAATGTGTTGAGTTCACACTTGAATGATAGTTGGTATCTTATCTTGTCTATAGATATCTTTAACCCATAGATTCCAAAGATTTCGGAGAGTTGACTCCATTCCTGCAGCTTACGACGCAGCATTAATAAGAATAGGGAAAAGTCATTATACTGCGAGTCCA
Source organism: Lepeophtheirus salmonis (assembly GCF_016086655.4). Classification (NCBI taxonomy): domain Eukaryota; kingdom Metazoa; phylum Arthropoda; class Copepoda; order Siphonostomatoida; family Caligidae; genus Lepeophtheirus; species Lepeophtheirus salmonis. The sequence goes on from NC_092584.1 coordinate 13,842,556, forward strand.
CGTCGAATATTGAATATTTCCATGGATTCCTCAGATGTGTTGATTGATAACATTGTCTCTAACACAGACCATGTTAATATAGCTTTTATTTGTCTTCAAATGACTTTTGGAAGGCTGTTACTCTGGGCAGCATTTGTGACCACATTGGCGAGGTGATGCTGACACATATATTCAAAGACCGTAAAATGGAAGTGTCAAAATCACCAAATGTATCCGTCTTCAAAATATTTCGAAATTTTTTTGAAAGTGTGAGCTGCCTTATCAAATAAAAGCTGACGCTCTTTGAGCTAATTCATTGATGAAATTAAGACTGTGGAACATGAATGGAGAAATGAAGCAATTTAGTCTACCAAAATCTACACAGCATCAACATGATGATTACAAGGAGCTCTGTGTAGTTCACAAGGCTACCTGGATAGCAATATTCCAGAATTTAATCATAAAAAATATTTTCTAACACAATATCTTATGTTTGTAACCTGGACCAATTTTACAAAATATCAAGGTGAGAAGTTACATGTTTTTGTCAATTTTGTATATTTTTTCTCCAGCTTGTTGTGGAATACATGTACCCTAGGCGTGGGCGTTCCTAGGAATGATTTTTGTCTTTACAAGAAGTCCCTGGAATATAAGTTAATCAATCCAATTGTGTCTAAGAGTGCTATATCTGCTCTATCTTGTCCTCTGTGGTATTAATATGCAGAAATGGTAACACTTGCACTCTGCAGTGATTAAACTCCATATCATTTTAATACAGGGCTTGGAAACCACGTTTTATAATTAACACACACAGTGTCTATGACACTTCCAGATTTAGTTTCATGCAACTCCTGCCTCACCTTTACACTAATGGGATTAGAGACTAATTTCTTGACCAAAAAAGTCACTGACTGGATAAATTTATAGTCTTAAAAGTATGTATACCGTCCAAATCAAAGATCAATGTCAGTAACACCATTAATGACTTGCCAGAAGGAGCCATAACAGTAAACTCGTACTTTATTGGTGTTGCTAAATTAGAAGAACATTATCAGAACGTTTACAAGTACCTAGTAGAAACAGATAGGAAGATAGAACAATCCTACGTAAGAAATAGTGAGTAAACATAAGTAGCTGTGAAGATTATCACTTTGTAGATTATTTAATTATTGTTAATTTCGGACTTTGCCCATCAAAAACTATTAAACTATTTGATATTTTATGTATTGTTCAATATAAAATAGAAATATATTTCTTATAATTTTTTAATACTTTTTTTTTTCATTTATTTCGTTTATAGTCATAAATCTGTAATATTCAAATTTTTTTACCATAAATATTTGCCTGGTAAATGTTAAGCAAAATTAATGAAATTTCTACATGTTTATTTTTTATGATGTAAAACACTTTTACTATACCACCAAAACAATTTTTTTTTTTCAAAATTATGGAGGGGGGTGGGGTAGATGCATCCTAGTATACATCATAAAGATTATGGATTGGAATCTCAAAAGTAATCATTATGTATTTGTGGGAAATCCTTTTACCGTGAGAAATCCCAGTGCTACCACGAAATGTAGCGTGATTGATCTACGTGTGTTAATAAAGACCTGTATTCAGAAGCAAGGAAGAAAAAGAAGTAACTACTTATAAAAAGACTTACCTTGTTCATTTAATAAACTCATTAAAGTAGATAATTATGTTGAACTGTTGAAAAAAATGTTTTGATATAGTTTATCTATTTATGAATTAAATAAGATAATTGTATCTATTAAAAATCTCAAAAGATTTTTTGATCTCCGATTAGAACCAGTCAAATAATTAATATATTGCCAGTATCAGTGGCATTTGGAAGAAAACATAAAAAACAGCATGTTTAATTATACATTTAGCAAATATCTTAATTAATGATTTTCTGAAATAATTACTGATTATTGCAGATGAAATATTACAAATTCATTTTTGATAACAACTTATACATAATATGAATTACTTTTAACTAAGTTTTGTTATTAAAAATATAGTCATGATTATAAGACTGAGTTTAATATATGGGATAACAGCTGAATGGAAAAGAGAGAAAAAACAAAGCAAAAAAAACCAGAAAAAAAGTGAACAAATTATTCAAATTCACGAAAGCTTTGATCATAAAATTGTAAATAGTTCCATTTGCTTGGATTGCACGAATGAAAATTTGTCGATCACATTCAAGTGTAATTTTCTCGACTTGTACGTAAGGTAGAGAACTCAAGATTTTTTTTCTTTTTTGTAACTAATAGTTTATGATTTAATATATCGAAATATGAATTAATTTCAATCCCTCAACCTTAATTAATGTTGGATTAAGTAAATTTTCAAATGTCTATGGACCACTTATAAGAATTGACTTTAAGTTTATTGCGGGTCACAAAATAATCCTGTTATAACAAGAAATCTGTATTGATATACAAACAATACTAATGGTACCCCTATCATTAGACACAAATATGAATAATAATAATTAATTATATCAAATGGGTTGTGCAGGGATTCATGCGTCATAACGATGAACCCTTTGTCTAAGCATTTTATTAACAATAGTCATTAAAATAATTTCACAAGGGACTCACTGGAAAATTGAAAATATTCTGCTTTACAGTTAAAATTTATAATTTTATTCCCAAAATGGATGGTTTTGTGGTGTTTCTTTTTCAAAATTGAAAATTGACGTTTGATGAAAAAAAAGAGAAAAAATGAAAAAAAATGGAAAATTATTCAGAAAATGACAGATATTTCCGTTAAAAAGTAATTTTTAGATGTTAAATCTATATACAAACCAATTTTTGAACAGATTTTGACCAAAAAAAATTTATTTACGAATCTAATATTCGATTAGAAATCCCTTTTTTGCACCTGAAAGTACAATGAAAGTGCAACTTTTATCAATTTGTTTTTTCCCATAATTTTTTTGACTTTTGAATTAATATAGGAAATTTCTTTATTATTATAGTTGTTTTTGAAACAGTAGTCACTTTTTGATTTATAACTGAGCCCCATATCTAGTCTCTTTAAGCTTCAAATATAATTTTCGTGTTTTAAGTTTAGAATAAGCCACCTATGCTCCCGCCTCAAAATAAAAATAGGGACCTTGTCTTAGATTGACCATATTCAAAAGAAGAAACCATGCAAAATATCACTCTCCAAGGCATAACAGTATGGGCATCAATAACCAAAACTCATAAAAACTATATTATATACATACATATAACTGCCGATTTAATAGAACGTTTTCAGTTACATCATAGTACATATTTCCCCCCAAAAAAAGTTAATAAATTTCCATCAAATGGTTTAATGTATCTAAAAATATTTAATTCTTTAATTGAATACTACTTGATGCCGATGATGAACATTATTATTTGAATTAAATCAATGAAAATCCCCCAAATTGGTATGTTATATTAATTAAACAAAATTTATCTTTGTATTTTACAGAAAATGTATAAATTTCTGCAAACGAGTCTCCGGGTGCATTGTATTATAAGCATAATTTGATCTAAGAAATAACAATGTAGTCGTATTAAGGAAATAATGCAGGGGTTTGCATCTAGCATCGAACTGTTATACGAGGTGTATTATGTAAATACTTTTTCAAATAATAAATGATAATGTAGTCATATTAAGGAAATATTGCCTCCGTGTTCAATGTATAACAAGATCACTGTTTGTTTTTGTTAATGGTCTCATATATATATCATAATTCGTGTGCATATATGTATGTAGATTTGAATAAAATATAAACACTGTTATTTTGAAATGAATTTTGTTTGTTGTTAATAATCTATTCTCTAAAGATTATAGAACTCATCAGTCTTCCCACCATCTTCATTTTTTTTCTCATACTCTTTTTATTCTTATTCAAATCTTTGAGGCAATAAAACATATCTTACATAGTATTAAAATAATTTATTTTAGGTGTTTGTGTGTGTGTACGTCCCTCTTAGTAAAACAATGATAAAAACACAATGATTGTAAAAAATGGAGACAAATACAGGCTTTGGACGCAAAATAAAAGTTGTTCAGAATTTTGAGTGACGTACGCTAGGCAATGTTTCATTCTGATCAGATCTGATGATCCTGGGCTCTGGAGAGCAAGTTTGAGTTTTTGCTAAAAAGTTGATTTTTTTTTTGTATAAAAAAAGATCGAGTCCCCCTGTCTCAAAGTTTTTGTTTAAGGTATGGGTTATACTGAATGCATTCATGACTAATCCATGGAAAATTTTATGACTAATTACTTTGATTTTTATGTCCTTAACAATTATAAAATAAGAACAAGAGCTTCTAGTAAAATTGCTAGAAAAGCCAGAAAAAGACGCTCACGCATTCTAGGACGTGTTCGATACATCTCTTTTTCTACAATCTCTTATTGAAATACAAAAATATCTACATATGTAGGAGACATGAATAGAAAATATATCTTTGGAAAATAATATCATAAATCATTCTCTCTTTAATTAAAAGAAAAATACAAAAACTACCAAGATCTTTAATACATACTATACGTAGAAGGAACCAAATAAACCAATGACATGACTAACACGTGTGTCATGTCCCTTCCAGGAAATGGTGATATACATACATAGAACCAAACATAGTTCCATATTGTGCTATTTTTATTATTGCCATTTTTATTATTGACATAATATAATCCAAATAATAATAAATGATTGGTTTGACAGGGGTAGGGGTGGGTGGTTGCGGAGTTATACATACAAAATTCCCGTGAATACTTACAAAATATACAAGGTGCGGCTCCCAAACTTGGAAGTTAATTAAGAACTCTATATTTCATCTTAGAAAGTCGCTTTCAAAATGATTTTTAAAGTTCTGATAATCAGATTATTTTTTTGTTTTTGCCCAAGAAGTTCAGGAACACTCGAAAATGTATTGAGAGGAAGTAAAAAGAGAACATCTTTGAGATTTGCTGCGTGCAATATGTAGCCTCCAAAACGACTCCAGAGATGGTTAGTGCCTTGGGCACAATTTACAGGATTGTCGGGCGAGGAAAATTTTGACTCGAACTTTCTGGTCTTCATGATTTCTGTCAGAAGGTGGAGTGGAGTCCTTCTGTCAGAGGACAATCCCAAGTCGCTCTTCACAGCCCTCCTGATGGGCCTATCAGCCACAGATAAATCGTTGGCGAGGCAATTCATTTATTTGGTGGGGTTCTCCTTTATTTGCTTCTCCAAGCTGGACAAAAGGTCCGGATCCCACTTTACATTGTAGCCTCCACTTTCTGCTTTCCTAGAGAGGTCTTTTTAATCATTTTTCAAATCCACCAATTTAAAAACCAGGCTCTTGGATCACTTAACAATATTTTTAATCCTCACAACCTCAACTTCAGCATCTAGGATATCAGAGATGCACAGCTTTTTGGTTTCTTGATCACTCATGAGGACGAAATGACGAAATGTTTATTATGGTTTGTTTGTGTACAAAGAATGGATGCACCATAACGCTGGAAAATAATCTGTAGGCCTTCCTATATATTAATGAGAAGATTCAAATTCATTAACAGTCCATCTTTTACTAACTAACCCCACACAACATTTGGACAGCCCAGTATTAAGGTAAATGTGTGAGAAGATAGTCAGAAAGCAGTTCATAATATAAAAATCCAATAGTTTTTTGCTAGAAGTATAACGGATTTCTGGAGCTATAACTATGTTGCAGTATTAGCCACGATCGTATTCAATTGAACTATACTGTGTGATGCATTTTTGAGTCCAAGGCAAATATACCCTCTCACCCCACTTAGAGTCTCTGAAATCTGTCATCCCCAAGGAGTGGGAAATATTTCTGACTAGTTATCAATAACAACAGCTTTAATTTTAGGCCTCATGTGAAGAAATAGAATATAAAGAAACCATATCAATTAAAAATTCTGGCATAATCATTTCTTTATAGTTTGCAACCTGTGCGTCTCCTGACAATTTGTCTGGGGTCACCTAGGGCCTCATCAAAAGTTGTTTTATGATACAGAAAGTCCTTGGTGTATATTCTTGTGTTACTTTCAATATTGTCTAACTATAATAGAAAATCAAAATAAAATTTATATTGTAAAACTACAGATAGCCCATGATGAATCGAGAGAACAGAGAAACCGATTAGAAATATAAGATATAGGTAGTTATATATTTTTTTTAAATATTTATTTACGTATATTGTTGAAGCAGGAATTGAAATGCAACAATGTGTCATTTGCAAAACAAAAAAAATTATTAGGCCAAATTGATGAAGCACACCAAAATGAAATGCCATTTTGACCCTAAACATCCTAAGTTTGTGGGCACGGATGCAAAAAAAAAAAAAAAAAAAAAAAGAGGGTAGATTTGCGTTGCGAATATCAGGAGCAAAATAAAAAGACCATTGAAATCTCATATTTGTGGATCCTCTCAGAATCGCTAAAGCCAAGAAACCTCACTCCATTGCCAAAGAGTTGCTGTTGCACACAAAGACATTTTTTGAATTATGATTGGAGCTGAATATGCAAACAAATTGAATAGAATATTCTTGTCTAATAACACCGTTATTAGTTCGTTACAAAAATAATATAATGCAATTCGACTAGTTTTGTTTCCTTAGGGGGTCACTGCAACTTGGTAAATGTTGTCAATGGGGCACGGTACAAAATACGTTTCAGTCGCTACACTATACACTTTATCAAAGAAATTTGTCCCTAAAACTGTTTTTATATGACACATCCCTTTTTCGTTGAATAAAACCTATAAAAAAATTCATAGTTTAACTTCCACACCCCGTAATATTTCGTATGATTGCAATAATGATTCATTAAACATTTCCATGAATAAGGAGCTTAACCTAACTCCTTCGATATCTAGAGGGCACATGTGTACCCTCCTATCCAAATGATATATTGAACCAACAAAACCCCTACTTTCCTTTAATAACTACCCAGTGAGTGAGTGAAACCATTATTAATGCGGTAGAGTCAATAACTTCTGCTCGTTACATACGAGTAGATAAGTAAACTAGTTACCTACTCCGCCCAAATTGATTAATAATTCATTACTGTAGAACAAGGGAATTTTCTTTACAAAATTGTTATTATTTGGAGGTAGGTGATAAAATATTCGGTTTCTAGTAACTTTAATAGTTATCAATAAAATAAACCTTAATGTAGGTCGGAGTTGTACATGTAAATAGAGTTGTACAAAATATGATATAGAACTCATGAATCTGAATCAACTTCCAAATCTGCATTCATAATTATTTATTTCTTTATTATATAATAAATATTGGGTGCGTAAGCTATCTAAGCCCACGAAAAGGATTGATTTTCAAACGCAGTTTTCCCTCCTACCAGTTATCAGATATAAAAACAAAGGCACATTCTGAAAGCTTTATATATTCTAAATTATTTTATTTAATAAAATCACCACCAGCCTCAATTGTATCCTCTACATGAGGCCAAAAGAGCAAGAAGGCTTTCGCCATTTGGTCCCTTGGGAAATCCTGGAGTACCTTCTTGATCCAACTGATAATTTTGTCTTTGCCGCTGAAGGCGTTCGATTGCTTTGTCGTTTGATTTCGGGCCATACCAAAAAAGTCCACGGGTTTCAGATCCAGAGAGTTTAGAGACCGAAAGTCCCGCGAGATGAAGTGGTCTTTAAGCCATTCGGGGATTTTTCCCGAGATTTGGTAGGGAAACCAGTCCTGATGTTCACGTAAACCCTTACATTGGTAAGCATGCTACTCTAGGGCTTCGCCTTGGTCTCTTGCATGTTCAATTGAAACCCATGAGAAGGCCAATAGAGGCCTTCGGAGAAAACCAACCCAAATGCCATGACGTGGGCTGGGTACTACTTTGTCTGCATGCATCAAATTTCGTCCTAAACATGCGAAGGAACGTCTCACTGAGTCCAGAGTTCGAGCAATGCTTTTATATTGTTGCTCTGGGCGCAGAGTATAAGTATTCTTGTCCGGGAGGCCCTGGGATCTACATGCAGTGAGTAGAATTGGTATCTGGCGAGTATGGTGGCCACATTATTTACACCCGGAATGGCATGTTGGACTTCAAAAAGGATCGTGTAAACTGTGCTGGTGCACCATATTGTTGAAGTTCGCTTCGATGCCAATAACGTTATTAATTTTGACGTTGTAAATAGTCTGCTACTTGTCTAAGTCACCTTTTGAGTCTATCTTTGTTTGTTTCCGCGCGAAGTAGAGTAGCGATGTCAATTCTTTCGTCTTTTTGTTAGGCAAATTTTTCGATTTATTGTGTAAATTTTTTAGAGGAGGTTGTCAATATACAAAGTTTGGCAGAGGATGGGAATAATTATCAATTTCTATAATTTTTTTTTTTTTCATTTTTCTCTATTATATGTGTCCAGATATCAACTACACACTCGGTACATAGAATACACATTCTTTTATTCTATTCCTGTTTCTGAGCATCACCGCATACAGGGTTACCATCAATCTGCCAATATATTTTTATTCGATTTTTTTTTTAATATTTTCTATAAGGGTTACCAATTTTCGTATTGGAACCAGTATAAATTTCTTGGTATATTTACCTTTAAAGAAACAAAACTAATATAATTATATATACCTATATCTAAAATATATTTACATCTCATCAATTAAAAGTACAAAAAACCCAATGAACAAAAAGAAACTTTCGTTAAAGGACAATTAATTACCACAATAAAAATACCTTCTAAAAATATTTTGATTTTTTTTCGTTTTTATATATAAATATATGTCTAATTAATGCATTTGTTTTTTTTTAATTAAAGTTTTCTGCTTTCTATGAAAAAAAAAAAAAAAAAGAAGAAATTTGTAGGAAGGTACATACACACATTTTGATGCTAAATCTTGTAGCTTCTTTTAGCTTGTCAGCTTCACGACATTTAGCAGTATTAAATATATTTCAATTTTATGGATAAGTATGTACAATGTACATATATGAGTACTAGGCCTGGTTTAGGAAGTTTTATCCTCTAAAAAATTACCTTCATCCTGCAAAATTAGTTTTATCTAACATTTCAAAGAAACGTTAACAAAATTTTTTGACTTCTCTCAGAATAATCCACATTACGATGATACAAGATAGATATTTCAAATCCGGAAGATTTAAGAATAATGTATATTACAATTTATTTCAAAAATTAATTCATCAATTTGCAAATTTTTTACTCTTATAGGATAGGGTCGATAGGAAGTCAATCACTCCAGCCAACACCCTATTGCTTTAACCATAGCTGCCAACCTAGCACATGTATTTACGAGGAACGCCTTGTCCATGTTCCACCTCCCTCGAGAATGGAAGCCTACATGGAGTCTACAGTGCTTTTGAAAGTTTATTAGACTAGCTCCCCAAGAAAAACATAGTAGTTCAAGGGGTTCAGATTTAGCGAGCTAGGAGACCACATTTCCTTTTGCCATAACATAAAATTCTTCAAAAAAATTTCATGAATAAATACAGTTCTAATTACCCTGTTTGCGGACACCTCACCAAATTGAAAATTCTAACATGAAACCAGATCTGCCAACATGAATTTATGATATTTGTATTATCAAGATTTTATATCAAAAGGATTCCCAAAATTTTTAAAACTGTTTAACATTCCTTGAATGTCCATACATATCGATTTTGAAAGTTCCAAAAAAAAAAAAAATATGGAGATGTTTTTGAGAAAATTGATATTTTATGTTGAATTCTCCATTTTTTTTATTTGCTAAAAAAAAAAAAAGAAGGTTGGACTCTATTAAGTCCTCTACAATTTAAAGTTGGATAAATGTCTCCAAAATTAAAAAAACGTAGTAAATCATTACTACTAACGGATCCTAAATGTAAATTTAATTATTGTCTTTTGTATGTATTGCATTTATATACACTCATAATTTCGGTATTAGTGAAAAATTATTAAAGATATTTAATTTTTTATTTTATTTTGTTTGGCACATTTGTTTCAAATAATAATATTATAAATCTCATTTTTTTTTAAATTGGAAAAAACAGATCAATTTTTTTTTTTCCAAAGGTTCGTTTGAAACTGTACTTTAAATTATATTCTATATCAATTGATGATATTTTGTATCAGATCATCTATTTTTTTTTAATTCAAATATTTTTATTTTAAATGGAAGGATAAGTACGTAAATCATATGCAAAAAAAAAAAAAAAATCATCTTTTTATTGGATAATCAATAAAATGATTAAATGTCGATCATTTCCATCTATTAATAATTAAATTAAGGATTCTGAAAAAAAATTATTTGTAAATTAAAATTATTATTTTTTACAATTTTTCTTATACCACAATCTCATATTGCAAGTTAAAACAAATATCTAAAATACTTAAAATATCATATATCTTTATTTGAAAATAAATATTGAGACATTCTACACACTATTTTATGAAAATAGCATTTAGATTTGTTAAGTATACACTAAGATAACTTCCTTCCTGCTCATATTTTTAGACAAATGAGTTTAAATTTTTAATTGGACAATGATTTTTTTATTATTTTTCAATAATTCGAAAATAATACTGTTATATAAAGGGAGTCTTCAGAAAAAGTGTGTCCTAAACAAAGTACTCGTACATCATTTACATAATTATTATCCTTTTTTCAATAGGAAGGATCCATTTTTTAAGGTTTAACGTTGATATATATTTTAAATATGAATGTATTCGTGTGTGTGAGAGGGAAGGGGTTGTCTGGGAATCACACCCAAACCAATCCCTTTATTTTGCTGTAATTTTTCATGCAAGCTCTTAATCCTCAAATTAAATTTCTGATAAGATTTATTTTGGACTTTCTTTTTAGCTTTTTTCGCAAAAATACAATTTTGACCTACAAATGACTATTTTAAGTAATGCTAGAAAGAAAGAGAGTCACATGTTAAGTATTTTTTTTTTTTTGCTACATGTTTATAAGTATCTTAGTATACTTTTTTTTTTTTAAAGGCCCTTAGGTTAAGAGATGACAAAAAGAAGAGAAAATAAGACAAAGGATTTTTGACAATAGTATGAAAGTTGAGCAAACGACAGTTCAACTTGAATATTTTTTCTTCTTTAAACCTTTAAATCTCTTTTTTTAAAAAGTGTGCAAAGGTACATAACAACTTAGATGCAATGAGAAGAATACTTAAAATTTTACGGGCTTAATTGCGGAAGAGATCAAAAATAAATTTTAATTTATTAATGTCTTGGGCAACGCCGGTCAAACATATTTTCGTATATATTAATAATAGATCATTTGTAACTCTATTAACTTTTTTTTTTTTTAAAGTTTATTTGACTTCCTTGTCCATAAGTTAATTAATTTACCACTACAAATAAGTATGGATTTTTTAATCCACATACAACATTTTTTAATTCATTTCTGATTATTTGTCGTGCTAAATACTTTATTAAATATAAAAAAGATAAATATATACAATTTTAATGTTCCTTTAATTGGTTAGAGGGAGTTGCGCTGATTAATTATAAGTAAACATTTAAAAAAAGTATATATTATTTACTAGGACACTGCATTACTCAAGAGTCTAGATCGAATCGTGGTAGAAGTACAATTCAAGATTATGGCTTCCAGTAAAAATCAATTATCAAGTATAGTATATAGGACTATATATTAAATTTCAAATATCAATGTTATTGTGATTCTAAATGTCGCTCAGGATCAGTTTTTAATCATTCCAATTATTTTTCTTAGGTTTTATTTCATTTTGAAATTAGGTGGTTAAAAATTTAACTTATCGCCACGAGGGAAGCACAGTGACTTAAAAGAATATATTCCTCTCTTAGGATATATCTTTCTGTTAGTAAATTTTAGAGACAGTTTCAAAGATACTCCGTTTCCTAAGGGGAAAGAGTAGAATACTAACTTGAGATTTCAAATCATATATATCTTCTCACATCTAAACAATACTGAGATACTGGTGATAAATACATTAATTCATCGGCTCTTTTTAGTGTGGTCCTAGGGATCTTTTGGGCTTTTTATTATAATTATTATCGTATTTGAGTCTTAAATAGATAGCCTATATATCTGAACTTTTTCTGACTGTCCTAAATAGTTATCGCCTGTAATGGGGGTTCAACAAAAGTAGGTAATTATTTTTACAAAGAAAATACAAACAAAAACCTTAAGTAAATTTACATGTATAAATATTTTCCAATTAAACTTTACAATCCTTTTGTACAAATGCTGTACTAGACTTTAAATTTTACAAAACATTCCTTTATACTTAAATCATCACGGACTTATTGAAGTTTAAACATTTTTTCTAACTCTATTTAAAAAATAGAGAAAAGTGTATCATAGTAGTACCAAAAACGGTTGAAACGGTATTATCCTAAATGAATATTAGAATTCGTTCACGTTTTCAATACATCATTCACAAACTGCCTTGTCAATGGCGTAACACTCCAAAATTAATAATCTAGAAAATTGTACTTGAAACAAGTAAGACTAATAATTGTCTTTTAATATATCTTTAACCTTCTAAGCTAGTTATATCCTATTACTCCAGTCAAAAGTTCTGCATACGTCCCTGTCAGTGCATATGAATTGTCGTTAACGACATTTTTGTTATATATTTTTTTAGGCGAATAAGTATCAAAATGTATCAAATACCGATACTTACTTTTGTACTTAAACTGATACAAAAATATTGGTATCAGAAGAGCACTATTTAACAGAAAATAATGCCACATTAATTGGTTAAGTAAAAGTAATTACTTTGCACAGAAATAAATGCCACTGAGTCTTCAGAATTGTATAAGAAAAACTATTATTATTTTCTAATTGAATAAAAAATCAACCACATATAGAGACATCATTTATGACCATTTTTTTCAATCCTTACAGAACGATATTTGAGACCTACAAAGATTGGAATAACGACAGTTGAAAACTTTTTATGCAGGAGTATTGCAACAAAGGTGGTCTTTCAGAAAGAAACGGACAATTGCAAAAATAAGGACATATCTTTGACAGATCAAAGATACATTCTACCTCCATTGCAGCTGCCCCTGTATTTGTGTACAATTATTTCCCTATGCAAGATGCTCCCTTTTGTGATACACTGATAAAGTCACGTTTTCATTTGGCCCCTAATACATAAGCAACTTTTTCTTCTCTTTTCAGTTTTACTTTGTTAATTGACTTAAAAGTGAAAATGTATGGAAGTTGCATCGTTGTTATTTAAAGAGTTATATCCAAGTAAACTCAAAGACCCCAGCGGCAAAAAAAAATTACCAACAATATTTTACAAATATTGTTCATGTAGTCTTCATTTTGCCATTTTGTTGATAGCTTTGAGGAGAACTAGATGAGCATTTCATTTGGCAACTATGTGGATGCTAAATTTTTTGGCATAATATCATATGGGATTCTTTTAGGCGTGGTTTTACGCTCGCCATATTAACAACTATTTTTACATCCCTAAATAAAATATATTTGATGAATTTAAAGAAATACAAGTCCGAATATCCTTGTTCTTATATACTTCTGTCGTTCTTCATTTCCATTTTTTAGGTATGCCCTTGATAAAAAAATAATAGCGAAAATATATATATTGGGATCCAATACGTGTAGATAAAATCTTTACAAAATTATGCCTTTTTGTATCATTTGTTCATGTTAGTCTCAAAACTTTTGCTCGACCCGGAATTGGTATTCAACTTGCTGTATCTTCATTAGATTAAGAGTACTTTTTGTATGTAGAGATTTCGTTAAACAAGTCAGAAATATTTTGACAGAATGATTTGATTATTTCAGTTCAAATTGAAATAATGTTCAAGATTGGTGCAAGGACAATTTTTAACAATTTCTAACAATTTCGAGATAAAACATTTGGTTTCCCTTACACATGATTTTAACCGTCTTAGCTTATTATTGTTAAGTATTGTCAAAAGGAAGAGCAAAATAGTGTTTAGGGGAGAAAGTATCTTAGTTGTGTATGATGCCGGCGTAGGATAAGACGTTTAGCGTACTAGCTGCGAGCGAGTCAGTAGATGCACTTATTCGTTCAAAGATAGGGCAAACACTTTGAATGACATATTGGTCCAAATATAAAATGAATTAATCGTATTTAAACCAATTATCATTGAAATCATAGTTGTTGTTTTTTTAATACTGGATCATTTTGTATAAATATATTGTGAATATTTTGTATAACAAGGAGCCGGAAAAGTATGATTTAAAATATATACCAAGTATTACAAAAACGTGATTTTTATTGAATTATGAAAAGAAAAAAGAAACACAATTAATTTTACATTAAGATATCATATTTAACTATATTTTATTTTTTATGTCCTCCTACACAATCAATAATAGCTAACGAACGGATTGACAGCTCTTGAGGACGTAGGGCGTATCCAATTTAGATGAGAAGTGGATCATACAATTTTCTCAGAGGTCCCAAACTGTAAAGTACAAAGGGTTGAAGTAATGTCTGGGGGAAGGCCATATGGAAGCTGGCCAGAAGTCAGCCATTTACCTGATGGACAAGTGTTTGTGTTTCTTGGTTCAATGGGGGCAGTAAGGCGCTTAGCGATGTTGTTGACATTCTGAAGAGAAATACCAAGGGTGTCGGACACAGGTGCAGAGGAGATCAGACGCCCATTGAATTTTTTCTTGTTGCTCCGATATTTGTACACTTAGAGACATGGGATGAAAAATACTTGTTCATCTTTGTTTCAGCTCTCGGTTGACTGCTGAATGAAATTCTATGATTAAAAATAACGAGTTCAACTCATAATAAAATGCTAATACAAATTTGCCACTCTGTATGTCGGAACTAAGCCTATGTATTTATTTTAATCATTTAAACTTGGAACAGACTTGTATTGTTTTCAGAACAATTAAATTGTTTTATAATTTATAAAATACATTTGAAGAGTATATATATATATGTGCACATTAAAAGTTGGACATACTTTTTTTTCATGCATCTCAATGTCTTATATCCCAACTTTTTAAATAGGATATTTTAATTTATTAATAAGTAATATATCCCCTCTTGTTGAGCATACTTAAAACATGGAGATATAAAAGTTGAAATAGGGTTGTAAAATGTATGAATCATCCACTTTTTCTCAAATGTTGAAAAATGATAAGGATCAGAAGCGTACCAAATATTCACAATTTACTTTTTAATTAACTATTATAAAATATTAGCAAAGGGAGATAGAAAATGAATGGAAATCAAGGAGTTTTATTAATTAAACCTAATAATAATGACAAATTAGGTCTCTTAAGTCTGATTTTAATTTTTTAAAAAAACAAAAACAATTTGTAGTCCATTTACTTCCTGAAAGTAAAAGGACTCTGTTACTACAACATCAATTCATACTGATGAGATGAGAGTGTTGCGTGAAACATATAACATCTGTACACATTACACAGGGGAACAATTAGGGGAGAGGGATTTTGTACAAATGAATTGAAGACAATAATCGAATTTACCTCTGAACGCAGAATCCAAAACTGATCTCAGTTTTTCTTTCAGCCATCTGAATTTTGAAATATCTTTAACTTTAGTTATTTGGGACTTTTATCCTTCAAGGTTTTTTCCACCCATAAAACTAGCTGAAATTAAAAGAAAGAGTGATAAAACTTATGAAAAAGTGTTTCTATGAAAAAATATTTTTTATTGATTCTGGATCTTGTTTTGAACTCAAATTGTTTTCATTTTTAGGATAAAAATGATGAAAAGTTATATTCTTCCTTAGACCCCTATAACTTATTTATAGTACAGAGTGATAATATAATTCAAAAAATTGCATCTCCAAGGATTTTTGTTCGATTTATTTTTATTTTCTCAATAGATATTTTTTTAAAATATATGTACATTGAATATTAATATAAACTATGATATTCAACATGACTATGTATTTTGAATAAGTTATAAGGGTCTAAAGAAGAATGCCATTTTTTCATCATTTCTCAGCCTAACAATGGAAACATTTCGAGTTCAGAAGAAGATACAGAATCCATAAAAAAACTTTTTATGATAAAAAACCCTTTTAAATCATTTTTATTGCTTAAACTTTATTTTGGGGATTTTTTTAAGGGTAAAAATGACCCTTTACGAGAATAGTATCGAATAACTATAATCCCAAATATATCAAAAAAAATTCATATGACTGCGAGAAACACTGAGATCAGTTTTAGATTCTGTGCTCAAAGACAAATTCCTTGCTTGGCTTGAATCCATGTGTACAGAATGAGTGTTTTGATAAAATACGTTCTTTAGTACGAATGGGATAACTAAAAATAAATGACAATCTATAAGTCACGATCCCCACAAAACTAATTTGTTAGTGCCTACGGATCAAAATTTTCCCAGAGATACAAGGAACTAATTACCCATACAAATGCAACAGGAAACCCATTCCAATACATTTGAATTGTGTAATCGATAAAGAGCTTTACGTTTTTGGCAAATTTCTTTGATAATGGTCGTTAACTCAGATCTAAAAATATTTAAATGACAGTTATCTTACATGAGATGCAAGACAGAGAAATGTAGCAAAATCAATCGTGTTTAGTTTTGTGTATAATTTCAAACAAGTATTATTAAACTTGAAATTATAAAAAGTGAGACGGTGAAAAGATAGATAAAAAAACTTTCTGTATCAGACTCTGAAACAGACCTTACACAGCTCTGTATGGCAGTCGTAACTGTATTTAATTTTAAGATAAGATAAAACATATCAATAGGAAGAATTCTTGTCAAGAAGAACAACTTGATCCAAATGATTCCTGGAAAAATTAAATTGAAATGTAGAGTTTGTTAACAAAAGGACTGTACATTTTAAATCATAAAGGTGAAGTTTTACATCTGATAAAAAATTGGAGATATCATATTCCTTGAATGTACATTTTGCATAAAAAATATAATTTGGCATTGTAATGGCATATTTAATAAGCTTATCCAATTTTCAAAAGCTAAAGTTTAAAAAATCATTTTTCTTCATTTTATTAAAAAACAAAATGGGTCTTTAAAAGTTCAACGATGGTGTTATATACAACATTCAAAAGGAGAATAGTTGCTCGTCCTGTCATTGGTCCGATAAACGCCACATTAGTTTTTATCTAGGTAAAAAATTTAGTTCTTACATATTAAGTACCAAAAGTATTCTATACTTGAACCATTTTTCTGATAAAAATAGTAATGAATTTGTTAAAGCACTCAAGCTCTTCCTTAGAAGGAAATTTATTGCCCTTCCCTCCAGATATTTAAAAAAAGGGCTCCATACCAGAGTTTGACTGGATTTTCTAAGATCTGACCGTCTTAGTTAATACATTCGAAGACGTATTGAAAAATACAGGTATTGGAACTGTTACATAACTCACAAAAGTTGAATTGTAGTGTTTGAAGTAAATTTGGTATATGAGCTCATTTGACTTTGCTGTTTCGCCTACGAAATTGACTCCACTCGGCTCATCTTTTATCCTTAGAGAATTGTACAAAATGTATAATATTAACAACAACGAAGATCTCAAAAACCAATGGAGTATGAAAGATTCGATGATTTCGTTCATTGGCAAATTTTTTCTCTTACAATTTTGTGTACCGGGTATTTGTTTGTTCAAGAATTCCCTCAACTGATTCTACTCAATAATAGAAAAATCCTAGTGACGGCTCTGGATTATGTGATTGGAGTATACGGCCCAATATTAAAGTTATTAGACGAATATGAAATTTCAAATCATCATTGGGGAGAAAGTAGTCAGATAAGAAAAACTAAAGTCTAATTATACCTCATTAAAAGAGATTACCAAGAACACATAGAGTGACTTAAATTTTCTGTAGGTAGCAATTTAGAAAATAAATGTAATCATTATAAAAATTTGTTAACTTATTATTTATTTATGAATTTTCATAATGTGTACTTTTATTCTTGAATATAATTACACTCGTAAGTAGATATAAGTCATTTGCTTAAATAAATAGAAAATAAAAAGATAAACAAAGGCAATGTTTGCTAAGTTGCAACAAATGAAAGATTCACGGTCGAGTCAATACCGGGTGGTCCATTGATATCTGAGCATTTACTCATTCAATAATAAATGAAATTTGAGTAATTGAAATTAATTTTTATTTTTATTTGTTATAAGTATAAATAATTAGTTACAAAACAAACTTGTGCTCTCTAGCTGAAGTACAAGTCGACAAAATGACACTTTAACGTAATCCACTAATTTCCATTCATACACTCCAAGCAGTTGGGTGTCTCCAAGATCATTGTCTACACCGTCAGCAAGTTCGATACGATGGAGAGGAAGAAGGGGTTGTTATAAATACCAAACTGGACACAGTAGATTAATAGAAAACAGCCCAAGCCAATCCCCCCAAGTCCATGAGGGGTCATGCAAGAGAACTCGGGATTTCACACCAGACTGTCCTGAGAGCTAAGAAAAAAGTGAGTGGAAAGAGCCTTGTGAGGCCATTTTTGACAACAACAATGAAAAAAACCATCTCCTCCGTTCAAAACTCTTTTGAATTATTCTTTTGAACTATTTTTTGACACTTTTGGCTACCTTACACCCCTTATGCCAACCCTCTTGACTGTACCTGTTGACTTCATGGGTTGCAGCGTCCATATTCCAAACATCAAGGCTTTCAATACAACGTTCAGCCAGATCTGGGACGCTATGACATTAGCAAAAGGTTTAAGGCGTTCCGCCGTCTCGAAGACATCATTATTGCTAAGGGCGGCTACATCATCACTAAAAACCATAGCCACACATCTATTTATAGTATTATATTTTTAGAAATTTTATTGTTTAATTAATAAATTACATCTCGTTGAAGTTTAAAATTCAAAGTGTTCCGTTTTTAATGGACCACCCGGTAACTTGAACCATATTTTATTTATGTTTGAACCCTAATCGTGTAATTGAAAGTTAAGTTTTCAAATATATGTAAAATAAAAAATGAGACAAATTAATTTATTTAAATGAAAAAAAAAAAAAAAGCCTAAGACAGTCGAGGATTTATTTCAATCTAACATATGTTATGGACTAGCTGTGTAGGGATGGACAAGACGAGGCCTTCAAAATTTAATAAGGACATCAATGGTAGAATACATATCAAACA
Source organism: Lepeophtheirus salmonis (assembly GCF_016086655.4). Lineage (NCBI taxonomy): Eukaryota > Metazoa > Arthropoda > Copepoda > Siphonostomatoida > Caligidae > Lepeophtheirus > Lepeophtheirus salmonis. The sequence continues at coordinate 13,861,664 of NC_092584.1, forward strand.
AACGAACTTTATGCAGATTATTTTCAGAAAAAGAAAAGTGAATCAAATCAAAATTGAAGAGCTCTTGTAAAATACAACATTTTCCAGTTAGCTCAAGAAACGATTGTAGAATTGTACAAATTTATCAATTTTGATATACAAAAATCCAATGCAATATGAAAGATTCAATGGTTTTGCTCACACCCATTCATAGTTAACAGGGAATGTAAAAAGTTGATAGAAATAACTCTTTGATTATATTTTAGGATAATTTGTGTAATAATACAAATGTAATCTACACTTCATTTGGGGGAAAAAATGGTTCTAGCTTGTTCTTGTCTTGACAGACCACATGAATTTGATTAGTGCAATATTAACTTCTCATTGAAGTGTACAAGATAACAGAAGCCTCAATAAGGAGGGAAAAAACATATTATTGTCTTCTCAGATTAATGTTAGAAAAACATTACATTTTAACTATGTTATTATATCGTAAACTTGTTAAAAAAGAATACTTATCCATACATCTTTGATAAATCTCCCTGGTAAAGAAATATTTATCTCATTAATTTAGGAAAAATAATAAAATATACTTACAAAAATTGCTGTCATTGCCAAAAAGGTTGCAGTTTCTCTAAGTAACAAAATATATTGCAAAATTTTGCTAATTTTTAGGAAAAAAGAATCAAGAATTTGATTATAACAAATCCTAAGTAAAAACTCATACTCAATCAACATTTACTGCTCTAAAAGAAATACATTTTATATAACAAAACAATCATAATTATTGAAGAATTTGACTTTTTACATGCCACTGAACAGAAAAAAGTTCTGGAAAAATATCCATTTATATAATTGTAATGATGTAATTGATATTGATGAAGTAAGATAAATTAACCTTTGCTGCCTGAACAATATTTACATTATGGTTATAATTTTATTCAAATATTTCTAAAAATAAACTAAAGTTTTCAAATAAATCATAAAAGTAATAATTCAATAAATTAATGTGATCAAGTTATATCTATTATTTTTAAAGTTTGTTGTAATCAAAATTGTCAAGCATAAAAGATTAGTTGATTATGACATGATTTATGTGAATTCTATTAATGATATTTTTGTTTTATTTTTTCAGTAAAAACATCATAGTTTTATCTAATTAAATAAGTAAAAGTTATATATTTTGTCAAGAACATACATCGTACTTCTAAAGCTAAATAATATTTTTTTCTCAAAAATCCTTTTATATGTAGAGGCTTTGTTAAACAATTTTCTTTTGCAGATATAACATATTTTATCAGAAATTGACAAAATAGGAGAAATGATATATACAGAATACCTATATTATTGTACAATTTTCCTCATTTTTTTTTTTTTTTGTAATATCGTTGCTAATTAGCAATTTTTTTCACGTTCAAAGTCCTGGGTTCTCCAAACCAAATTATTTTTTTAGTTGATAAAACAGATATATCAATTGTAGTAAAAATAAATTATTATATTGAATTGATTTTTTTCACAATAATGTTTCTTTCCTGAACCATCAAAACAGTGCTTAAATGACGGTGAGACTCGACAATGTTCATTATTTTTATCCACATTTTCAACAATTGGATTTCCAGAGCGTTGTGCATCCTTGAAATAAAAAGTAATTGGAATATAATCGACAAAACCACGATTGGCTGTTAAAGTATCGGGACTATAAACACAAGGGCTGGTACAGTAAGGAGTTTTTCCTTGTTCGGTTCTTTAAAACCCTCACGGTTTGGTAAGCCATTACTCTCGGGGTCGTTCATGTATATATATATATATATTCATATATTCAATATTTTAAATTATATATAATATATATTCATATATTCAATATTTTAAATTTTTGATATTTTATTTATTAAAACATGAAAAAGTCAATTTTACTGTACTCCATCGTTGGAAGAAATAAATGCCTTGCCTACTAAAAAAACTTTTATCGCAAAAATATTCAATGATACATCCAAATCTGAGTAAAAAAAAAACCCGAAAAATTATCCAAAAGAAATAGGAAAAAACTTACAAAAAAAGCAATCCAGTGTACAAAAACGCCGTTGTATGGTGGAAGGATTATTTAAATAAATTTCATAATATTTGAAAGTTAGCTTCACGATACTTCACAACTACGGGTACATCTGGATCAAACCAAATAAACTTTTCAACAGATGGAGACTGCCAGTCTTAACGATCAGTCTTGTTAAATCCGGAAAATGTAAACAGCTCATCTTTTAGAATTTGTTTTTATAAATTCATGAATAATAGTATTATAAAAGTCGTTTATATTTTATATCAGCCTTTGTTTTTTGGAGAGTTTTTAAAAATAATTTATTTTTGCAGAAAATAAATTTTAAAGGAATTAAAAATATTGATAAAAACTTGAACAACTGCATTAATTCTATTAAAAAAGACATTTTTTCATTCTATAATTAATGAAGGTCGAATGATTGAAATTAATTCACATTTCCATACATTAAAATATAAACAATTAATTAAAATAACATAACGAGGCTGAGTTCTCTAGCTTAGGTACAAGTCGAGAAAATGACACTTGAACATAATTAACGAATTTCATTTGCTCACTCCAGCAGTTGGTTGTCTCCAGGACTCACCACCAGCGTTGTCAGCCAGTCTGAAACCTTTTAAGAGGAAAAAGGGGATATATATATAATCAAATAATGAATGCTAAACCTAAAACTCATTCGTGTTAGGGTAATATTTAATAAAACTCTATTTTTGACATTCTCGCATGGATTGTTTTTACAATGATTACTATAAGGATAATTTTTTAACCAAGAAGTAAACTATTTTAATTTGACATCGTTATTATGAAAGTCGGTGGAAACAAAAATGATCTAACAGATGCGTCGGCAAAGGGAGAGCTGGACGGACTGAACGGCCAAAACATATTAAAGAATGTTTGCTGTTTACTAGAATTTTTTTGGTCAGGATAAATAAATTTATTCAAAGATTGAGAAAAAAAATTTATACAGCTTTTTTCAAAATAATATTTTAATAATAATAATAATATATTCCATATTTCAAAGATCATTTTTGATATTTTTTTCCAAAATAAATTTTTTTATGTGAATATTTAATTTTTTTAATAATTGTAGATTTTTTTATACAAATTTCAAAATAATTTAATATTTCGTACATTTATGTTTTAATTTTTTTCCACAAAAATTATTAATTCAATTTTTTTGTAAATAGTTATGATTTTGATATTTTTTGTCCAAAATTTTATTTTTTGTGAACAGCTGTAGATTTCGATTTTTTTGTGAAAAAAATTTTTATTTAAAATATCATTATTAAATTTTTTTTCCAAAAAATTTAATTGTTCACATTTTTTGTGAATTGCAATGGTATTTTACAAAATATTCTAATAAAAATCCAAAACCCAACCTCCGTTCTTGCTCACAAAAAAAAAATATATAATCCACTGGACGCTTGCGCCAAATATTAGTAGAATACCTTCTGGTGTTGTTTAGTATACAGACACTTTTGAATTTTTGAACTGGTTTATTGTAGCACTACTATGTCATAAAAACAACGATCGCCTCTGACATAATCCATTCAAATTTTTTAAAGCTTCCAAAAGGAACAAAATTGCCTTTTACAAAAGAAAAAAAACTTAAAAGCACCGAAAACAAAATCCTCGTGAGAATAAACTTAAAAAAGTCCATGTTGGTAAATTGCAGGATATAAGAGCTATTTTATAATTATTTATCCCTATTTTGAATAAATTAAAAATATATTGGACAGCGGAAAGCTTATTACAGCGTAGAATGATTAAATCTGCCAGACCTTCATAAAAAGGACAATGTTTTCAAAGAGAGAGATCGAAGATGCGCCACTATTTAACTTATACTTATTCATGATCCAACTTTTAAAACAAGGACATTTCTTCCATCCTGAAAATAGCAGAACGAACGGTTAGAAGCTTCAGAGTGAACCTTAAGTAGTTTGAAAGCCCCATGGAGCCTGTGGAGAGGAAGGTGCATGATATGGAGGACCACAAGAAGATCAGGAACAAGGAATTCATCAGTAAGGTCCAGTAGATCATTAATTTCGGATCCCACGATGCCTATGCGGCAAATTGCCACGGATTTGGGCATATCACATACCACCATCATAAGGGCAATGCCACTCAGGAGTGACTGAAAAAAAAAGCGTTTGACTTTGTACCGTTCTCACATTGGGTGTCTTCGCCGGATTTGAACCCCCTTGACTACTAAGTATGGTCTTACGCCGAGAATAACACCAACATGCTCTCCTATAACACCAAGGATAACCTGATTGCCTCTATCCGCCGAAAATTCGTCTATGTCCGGCCGGCACAGGTTCAAAAGGGGTACTCTCGTTGCCGCTCTTGTATCGAGGCAGTTTTGAAGGGGGAGGTGATTTCATTGAATAATTGTCTTTTTTATAATCTAATAAACATGTGTGTTTCTTGATTCTAATAAATAAATAAATTTTAATAAACAAAGCTGTAGTTTCAATTTTTCGGTCTGGCAGATTTAATTGTTCCGCCCTGTAGTTTATTCATTTAATTATCTCTGTCAGCATATAAATATTCCATTTCTCAAAACTAACAACATTCTTTTTTTGCTCCTGAGGATTTCAACAATTTAAAAAATCTTTAATCATTTCCTTTATTGTATTTACAATCTTTCCTTCACAAAGAAACAGAAAAAAAGTAAAAAAATATTTGATAGAGTTAGGCAATTCTTCTCAACTATGGAATTATGTTTTGGGAATTGTAGGCAATGGTTCACAGCCTCGACAGTTTCTAATTCAAATTCAATCAATCGACTTTCTGAAAACGTGCATGGTGAAAAGAAAGGAATTGAGAGCTGACTACAAAAATACATAATACATTTTTATATAGTAATGTAACACCGTGAGTATTATTTTCTAAAAAAAATAACAAATTTATTAACATTACCTGTCTGTTATATAATTTTGGAAGGATAATCATCAGACAAAGGATATGGTATAGTATGACAAACACCAAGACACCTGCAATTTTTTTTAACCTTTTGGCACACAGGGGACACCTGTGTCCCATAAATATACTGTTAGTTACTGCACTGGTTTTTTTCTTTTATTGAATGATAGCTATTTTTCATATTTTACTGGAGTTGGCTTGCTCCACATTGCCCGGGACATTAAAAAATAATATTAATTATGAACTCTTCTGCTTCAAATAAAATAAAATGTAAAAATTATTTTGGCTGCAAGTTCCTTTGTACAATTTTTTTTAAATGAGATTATAAGGATTAGGTAAGAAAAAATATTCCAGTAAAACTGTAGTGCGCTCAATTTTCATATCCAAAACTTATTTGTCTTTTTCTCTTTTTTATTTATTTTTATTCTCGAAACCTTTTTAATCCCATTTAAAAAAAGTGTGAATAGATAATACATATCAAAATGAAGCAATAATAATTCTTTGAATTTTACAATCTTTATAATTTGTTTCATATTAAGTAGTCGTTTGTTAGTCAAAAGTTTGTTTTGAGAAAAATGCTATTTTAATACCACCATGGCCCTTATTACCAGAATCATTTCTTGAGCCTTAAAAACCAGTAGGAAAAATTTCAACTAAATCCCTTCATTGGTTTGGCCGTGATTTCCGAACACATCCACACACACACGTATATTCAAATTTAAACTTTTGAATCAATACAATCCATCAAAAAGTGAGTTGAATATTTGATATGCTACTAAATTTTTCAATATTTGAAAAAATAAAACAAAAAACTTTTTATACTACTTAACTTTTTAAGAAAATGATCTGTTATTCAAATATATGTTCAATAAACTATTGAGACATCATCGTTAAAATTTTGGTGTATTTCTAATCTATTGGTAATAATTTATTTATGTTGTAATTCTTTGGGCACTGGTATCCCTTTGGGTGTAAAGAAAGTTGTTTTTTTTTGTAAATTTATTAACAAGTATGTTATAGGTTTCTTTTGAGTAATATCCTTTGTTGTATTGATATTATTTGAATATATTCAGTTGGATTAAAAATAAAATTAATGTTGATATTACAAGAACTATACTATAAAATGGACAAATGTGTGTATTATGAAACCTAATTTTTGTTGTATGTATGGGGTTTGATGTACCTTCATGTTTACTACATGATAAGAATTACTTCCAAAAATATTATCTATAATTAAACTCAATAATATATTAGAGAAAAAACTAAATATATATATATTAATAAGGTCTTTATCTATATTGTTTATAATGTACGTACATAATTAAAACAATTTAAAATGTTACGTAAAATTGTGGTACTAAAAAAAATGTATAAGCATTTTTCTTAATATTAGGCTTCTTAACCATGACCTAACAACAATACAATTATTGACCAACTAATTATTAATAAGAAAGATAAATCTTGTAAAACTGGTGAAAAATTCCTCAATTTAAAACATTGACCTCTTCATAAAATGTGAATACTGCTGGACGATCCTCTTCAACGTCGTATAGTATCGGAGATAATCAACAATACGATACTGAATCCCCTTAAGGGCGTAGAACCAGTAACTACGACCCAAGTTTGGGATTTTGAGATAAAAACAGATTATTTCGCAGATACCTTAAATTTTGCCTGCAAATTTTTTCACACTTACTTAGCTTTGATAGAATGAGAGCCTTGCCCCTCAGTATAGAAAAATGCGTGGTTTGACTTTCGTGTGACGTTTTTCTCCGTATGATAGACCGAATAAAATGAAATTTTTAATTTCCCCCATGTTATGGTTTGCCATTTCTATGTTCAATGATAAGAACTCTTTAAGTAATCCCACAAAAGGACAATCAACGAAAGAATGCTGAATACTATTAAAGAGCTTCCCCAAGACAGAACACAATTAAAGAAGAGGCAATTTATGGATATATGGAACTGTGAAGTAAATTTTTTTCCTTCCACTACACCACGTAGGAATTTCCTAATTCTTATCAGCCAAGTGTCCGGTAGTTTTAACGTTCTTACAAATTTTTTACACCCTAAGGATGCCTCCACTCTATATTTTCTGGGATGTTGATGTTTTCTTCCGGACCTCATCAGGGTAAAACAGAACATTCTTTGGTTTAGTATTGAGTCTGAGTTTTAATGGAGGTCATGCACAATAAAAATATCAGGCTGCATTGTTTCAATCTCTAAACTTTGGGAATTTCCAAGATTTTTGAAAAAGCTTCTTCTATTAATTCTGCCTAATTATATCCACCGTTGTTGTCGAATCATAGATAGGTTTAATATAACATAAAATACTTTGAACAGCAGCCCATGAGGAAGAAAGTTAGCTCAAGTACTCATTAGAACGGACCAAGCTGTGCATTAACACTTTTGCATCGATGGGACACTGGTGTCCCATATTTTCATTCATTCGTATTTCCATTATTTTTCATTATATTTAAGATATTTTTAAATCATAAGAAAGACTAGTAATAGATCTTCAAAATGTATTAAAAAACCTTATAGCAGTAGACTCTTTCCTCTTCCCATATAAATTTTCAAACTATTTCATTTTTGGAATTTGATAAAATTAAAATCTACCTACCATATACATTTTATTTATAAATAAATTGAACTTTTTATTCCTTATTTAATATTTGTCTAGTATAAGGAGTATTTGTTGAAAATTTCGCTTTGTTTTGATGAAAAGTGAAAAAGTTATATAAGTTTAAAATCGTTGGGATACTGGTGTCCATCTCGGCTTCAAGGACATTATTTTCTCTTCTTTTTTTTTTGTAAAAAACAAGTTCAGGATCAGACACGTATCTTTTGTTCCTTGTGTTCATTGGAGGGTATGAATGACTTATAAAATGTTCAAAGAAGAGGAAAAGGATCATGTTCTAAATTATCTGTATCTTATTTGACCTTATTGATATAGCATGTGTTAATAGCTATATCGTTTATAAAATTACATATCTGATTAAATTATCGCTTTTTGACTACAAAATTGTAATTCCCAAGAGTCTGACAAAATATTTTGAAGGGCATCAAAGAGCAATTCAATCTTCTAGACCAACGAAAGGAATGTATCTGACAAAATGGACAATCATGGTGGACATTTACTGGAGTTTAAACAAAAAAAATAAGATGAGCCTACTGTACTATCAAAAATAAAGAAAATCGGACCCCGGTAATTTGCATGGGTTGTAACCAAGCTTTATGTTTAGTCAGAGATATAATTGCTTTGCAATGTTTCACATGTAAAACATTTATTATATTAATACTAATCACTTTTTCGAAATAAATTATTACTTGTTTGAATTGCAAATAAAAAATATATAAAAAGAATGAATAAATGTAAAGAATTCAACTACATAGTATAAATATAATATTTTTATTTAATAAAGAATTACCGCTTAAACCCAGAGGGACACGGGTGTCCCATTAAATTCTGGCGAGTCTATTAAAAAAATATTTTAAATTAGGTCTAATATGATCAAAAAGAACAAGACAAACATTTTGTTTCTTTTTCTTTTAAATTCCTTGCGGGCATTGCAAAAGTTTTTTAAACAGCGTAGCCCGTAGTGTACACCCATTACTATTTGATCCCCCATATTTTGTAAATCTAATATATGCACTTTTTCTGTAGCGCAACATCCTGCAACTCTTATATCGAATAAAGGATTCTCATTCTCCCTGGTACTTGCTTTAAACTTATCAAAAAGAAGAAAAAAAGAAGACATTTATAACCTCAATTATTTTTATAATAAAGTGATATCATCTACGTATGGATCAATAACGTGTTTCTGATGCAGAACATCGTCCTAATCAATTATGAGTATTTTAATGACTACTTAGAGGCAGGTATAACTACTTTTTCCAGTAGTCATAAAATTTAAAATACTACTAGTTTCACTAGTTTAAAATGAAGATTATTTTGAAAAAAAAATTAATCATTTTTGCCAACTTTTCTTTGAGATATTAGATAAAAACAGTTTTTGAAGGGAAAAGTTAGTTTCTTTTTTTTTTCTATGATCAATATTTTTATTCAATAATACAGTCAGTTTTTATCGCTTTGGATCTATAAAATATTATTTGAATTATTAATCTTTTTGTTGTCAGTTAATATAATTCTATCAATATTTAAAACGTACTCCTCAGTGACGAGAAATTTCATAGATTTTAACGCTTAGTAAAAAGGGGACATTTGTAACAAGTAATGCAATTTTGTTTCTTCTTCTCTATTATTTAATAGAATTACACTTTACTCGTAGAATGTTGTTCAGCTAGATTCGGATCATGAAGAAGTTTTTGAAAGGCATTTAATTCATTTTAAAGTAATGCTTTGTTTTTTATATTCAATAACATACATTTTATTATAAACATGAGAGGATAAGTCCTGGACTAAACAAAAAAAACCTGGTTGTTGTTTTTTCTTTGTTCAAATGGACTTTTTTGAAACTAAAATTATTGTTTATTTATTTTTTATTCACTTTATGGAAAAGAGTTCCTCATAACACTTTTGAAGCCATTTTTTAAAACAAACGGTATTTTTCCCCATCAAGAACGAGTTGTAAAATAAAAAAGTTTTTGATCCATTGTTTTGGACACTTAAAAAATAACTCACAAACTAAACAACAGATTGTCATGAAATTTTGAAAGCTATCTTATTAATGTTTGAACTAACTAAAAATGAGGTAAATCAAAAAATCTATAGCCTATCTAGGAGTGAAGACTTGGAACTTTCTGCTCATGTGTTACCCTAGTCTACTATGATGCATAGAAATGTTATTGTTCAACATCATGAAATGTCTAGCTTATTATATTTCATAATAAGTCTATTTATTTAATTTGATATTTATGATATCAAAAATTGTCTCTAGATACGGGGACAGTCGCACCATAAGACGAATCGTATTCAAATTTATGGACACTGGAAACAATTGCCTCGTATAACTTTTTAATAAGTTCAAACATTGGAAGACGTACATTTTTGGTCACACAACACAACAGCAAGAATTTATTTTCTCAAAATTGTGTGTAGATTAAATATTTAATTTTTTGACGAATTATCAATAGTTGAAAATTCGTGTTTGTATTGTATCATATCAGGTTTTGAGCACGTTACGAGGAAATGAGATAAGAAAATATTACAATTGAAGTTTTTCAGGCAGAATTAGACTATAAATGTCTTTAAAAAGTGCATATAAAAGAATAAACAGTATGTCTTTTAACACATTGAACAATCCTCAAGTTGGACTTAAAGCAACAAAAATTGATCGTCACAATAAAACTATGAAAAATGAAAAAGTTTAATTTGAAAAGTGTCATATCCGGATCAATACAAGTATTTTAAGTTAAATAAAGGTTTTTAAATATAGATAAAGCCCTTAGTTATTTTACTCCTCCCATAAATTTGAATACAATGTCTATAAGTGACTCAAATATTGTGCTGTATATAACAGGCTCTATTTTTATCTAGTGTTACACATATTATTTGTTTCAATTTGGAATGACATTGGTAGCAAATCAATGAGGAGGACAACGATACATTTTATTTCTAAGTAGAGAAAGCTGAGACGGTTGGAAAAGCAAAGAATATTATAAAAAAATTGGTAAATGTTTTGCTCTTCGCTACAGAATTTTTTTTTCACTGTTGAGGTCACTGTGAATAAGCAAAACAGCCACTATATCACAACCAAATACAATAGATACGTACTCAGCTTCAGTGAAAAGTGTCTTCAGAACAAAAAAATACTGCCAGAACCATGGTTTTGGTCATTGTGTAGTCTACCTTCCCATTTTTGTGGAGAGGAAGGAAGTACTCAAACTCGTGTCCGACATTATAGTCTAGATCTGCAAGGGATTTAGGCCTCGTATTGACATAAATATTAGAGCTAAAAGTTGTGCTGAGTATTTCTTTCAGAAGATTTTGTTAGAAAAATATCCTCACAAAACCTATTGCTTATTTTTTTTCTTGAAAAATAGAAAATAATAAAATGTGTACCACAAGATACAAATGTAAATTTCTCTATTCTTGTTAAAGATTATTTTATGTTGACGTACCACACATTTGTGTTTCTTTTTGTTAAAATTTGGTAATTCAATGGCAAACCAACTCGAAGTATATTTGAGTCAAACACAAAAAGTGTCTCAACTGTCCTCATTGAACTTTCTATACCATTAAGTTATATAATCTAAAAATCATGCCATCCCCTTCGTTTTTATAATATATTTTTTTCTCATTTATAGAGTTCCAAATATAGATTGACAAATGACCCTTTCCCCAAAAGAAAGTTATTAATTATCTTTATCATTTTAAAATAATATATAAATTATTGACAACTTCATCAATTATAACACTATGAGACATTTATTTAATATTGGAGAATGCAATAGATCCTATATGTTAGTAGCCTGCCTTTTATTTTTAAAAGGAGAATCATTCTTCTAAAAAAATACATCCAATAAATAATTATAACAGTGAGACCTTTTTATTTTATTTTCTACAAACTTATTGTAAATGAATAAAAAAAAAAAATATGTGTATTTTGGGCAGCATGTTAAGAAAAAGAAACCAAAAATCAAGATGATAATCCTAACAATTTGAAGAATGTATTTGAGGAGAACAGTTTATCTGTTGTGACGTTTTATTAATTAGTCTAAAAGCGGATATGAGGAGAAAGAGAAAGAAATAAACAAGAACTTGGCCAAGAATAATTCCAATGGTCAATTCTCAATTCGACTCTGAGTCCGACAAGGAATTAGAATTATTATTCCGTAACAAACCCTCAAGGTGACTCTCAGTCTTTTATGAACACACACCGGGGGCTTCCGCGAGGAGTGGGCTGGAGAAAATGTAACATTTGATTATTTTTTGTCAAAAATTTAATCTAATTTTTCAATTTTTTTTCCAGAATGTAAAAATTTATGCCAAGCTATGAATTTATAAATTTTTTTCCAAAAAATTTAATTTTTGATTTGATTTTCAAAAAAAATTATTAGTGGAATTTAATTGATATTTTTTTTTGTTTATAACTGTGGATTTTTGAAAAATTAGTATATATGATATTTTCTGTGAAAAGCTCTGGATTTTTTAAACATTCATTTTTCCAAAAAAACAGACAGGCTAAATAATTATCGGATTTTAAATACTATTTTTGGTGCAAGGTGTACAAGACGTTGGCTCATATATCGGATCAAAATCAGAAAACCAATATATTGTGCCAAATATCCAAAATCTTGATTAGATCGCTATTGCAAAAAATGACTACGAACTCTCTATGATTGTTTCGATATTTTATATGATACAATCAGAAAAAAGAAAGTAATGGGGAAAAATATGTTGTCCCATTTTTGTAGGGAGGGAATGCTTAGTTCTTGGTTAGTGAGCTGGGATTTTCTGCACGCCGATTTTGATTAAATTGTTTTAAATCTTTTTAATTAAGACTTTGTGAATTTCATTAGTTTGTTCAATTTTAAATTGTTCTTTTGCTTTTTCTATTTCTATTTCAATTTTTTTTCCAATTTAAGGTATTATGTAAGCATCAAAATTAATAAGTGTATTTTTTATAGCAAAAATTTGAAAAAAGAAATTAATATTTCATAGAAGTTTTTAATAAAAATGAAATTATAATACTTGAACTATTTTCATTACAAATGATATCTTGTTGATGCCTAAATTTGATGTTGTTCAGATAAATGAGCGATATGTAAGATAATCCAATAATGCAGAAAGTCTAATCATAGCAACCCCCCACTAAATACTCTGACTTGTCTCTAGTAAGCTTATTAGTAATTTTTCGAACAAAATATGTTGCTATTAACTTCAAAACAACATAGTCAAATCGAAATTCACGAAGGAAATGGCACAGCACTGTTTTTCACAAATTTGCAAAAAAAGTAGCAAATAGCCATTTATTGGAATTGTTAAGAAGAAAAAAAACCTTCCAATATTTCCTCACTTGAAAAAAAAAAAAAAAAATTATAGACAATAATGTTAATGAAAAAATAATCGTCGATAACTGCTAAATTATTTTATAAAATGTTACAAAAATTTAAAAAACTTGATTATAATGTTATAATCAAAAATCTATGTTCGAAATGCATCGTTTATAAGTATTTTGTCTTTAAATTGGAAAATGAATGTTTGATGAAAATATATATATATTCAGAAAATGACTGATATTTCCGTGAAAAATCAGTTTGTTTGTGTCCAACTTATATACAGACGATTTTCCCTAAAATTTTTACATACTTTATGTTATGTTTGAATCCAAAAATTTCATTAGAAGTTCATTTTTATTTTTACAAATGAAAAAAATAAACGATAAAATTACAATTTTCAACTTTTTTTATTGCCCATAACTTTTTAATTTTCGACAAATGTAGAAAACGTAGTTATTTGTATAGTTTTTTTTTTTTTTTTTTTTTTTGAGACGCCAATCAATTTTTATTAATAATTCAAGAACCCTTCATAATCTCCTTGAGCTCTAAAAACGGTTTATGCTTTTTGGGTATAGCATAAGGCCCCTATATATAAATCCCTCCCTCCTCTCCCCATAGAAAAAAAAACTTGCCATCCCCCTTTTAGCCCCTGAATAGGTTCAAATGAGGGACACATGCAAAATTTTAGTCTTATAGGACAAATGGTGGGGGCACCTACATATAAAGGGCACACAAACAAACTCTAATTTTTATACATAGATTCTATGTCAAAAATAAAAGTAGCTAATGCATATTTTTCTTTTTGATTTTTATTATAATGGATTTAGACCACATTTATCTCGTTACTCATCAATTTAAAATTCATATAACGTCTGCTCATAAGTAAATAATACTTGTGAGAGTATTCATTACAACTCACTTGTTACCTTGTTTATTTATGAATGATAATGATGACATCTCAGGCGTAGTTTTTAAAAATTAAAATCATCTTGCCTATCACTTCTCATAATATTTGACTAAGAGTAGGACTTCTCATAGCTATTAGTATTTTATTACTTTATGATACGTTTCCAACTAAGAATATTTTTGAAATATCGATGTTGGAAATCAACGTTTATAGTAGTACAACATAGAGGCTTAATCACACATTTTTTAAATTATATATCTTTTTATATCTCAAATTGATATTCTTTGATTACTAGCATGGCTTTGGACCTGAGCCTAAAGGCTCTGCAGTACTTTTTGATGCAGGGCTCGGGCATGGCCCAACTGCAACTCAACGGAGCCCTGGAGGTCATATAAATTCCTGTGAGGGATAGTAAAGGCTGTTTTCTCGACTATGCGTATCATAGCTGAGGGGGAACAGTCTGGAGAGTACTCTCCAAACCCACTACCTACATCAATCTCGTCTACTCATTTTATTTCTCGTCTATTCATTTTTTTACTTCAATTCCTTTTTCTATAACATACTCTCCTTCAACTTTGAATCATTTTCCTAACTCGAGCAATAATCCAACCTTAAGTGAAATTCCGCATTCAAAATCTCCTCCTTCCTTGCGTCAAAATCCTTTACATCAAGTCATCTTTCTACTCACCATCTACTTTAATTATGTTTTCTAACTCACGCACTCATCTTACACTCAGTCAGTGTTCTACCTCAAACTCTGATCCTACGATAAGTATGTTTCCTGCCTGAAGATCCCTTCCTACCATAAATCCGTTTCTTACCTCGAGCCCTCTTACATCCTTAAATTAGTTCATTATCTCAAGTCTCTCTCCTATTTTCAAGGCCTCCTATATTAAATCAGCTTCCGTCTCCTCATCATCAAGAGTTCATGAAAGGGGCTTCAATTTTAATGGGTGTTAATATATAAACAATTTTTAAATAAGAGCAAAAATGTAGATGGTCTAAATTTCGCTGAAATAAAACAATTTAAAAAAAAAATCTGTTTATATCAAACAAGAGTCGAAAAATAAAGATCTAATATAATGAATGAGCCAACATCAAGGAATCAACAATTACTTAGCTGCATAAATAAATACCTATTACATGTCGAGAATCAAGGAATCACAGTCCTCCTCATCATCTAAAGAGCAATTTGAGGCAGAGATCCTAGCTCATATTTGATATTCCTTTAAATATTATACAATTGTTACTTAAAACTATTCGTCAAATACCAGAATAAAAGTTGAAGAGAAAGGATTCAGAGGATTCGTTGTACGGCATTGGAAGAAGATGGACAGAAAGAGTCAAGACTTTTGTATTATTATTTGTATTTCAAGTTGTTAGTTGAAGTATACACTAGTCAAAATAACTTAATCTGTCATTTGTTAATTGAAGATTAGCAGCTCAATCGCTAACTTCATTTGTAAATCCTAGGATCTACTCGCAAAGACAGTATAATTACGTTATCAAAATGTATTGTAAATTAAAGTAAAAATATTAATATTATTAAATATTACTTGTAAATTGACTCACCGCATATGTCAAAAGAAAATGAAATCAGGGACATTTTATGTTTTTTTTTTCTTTGTGACCGTAATTTTTTGCTATCTTGAATTAGGAATAATGGGGCCTCAGTAATGCTAATCAAAATAATTTATATAAATCATTGGAGGATAATTAGTTGGAGAATACAAATCCATCCAACAATTTTTGAGAAAAAATCATTTTACCGCAATTTGTAGTATATTTGTCAGAGCCACAGAGTAGTTGTTGGCGAGGCGATTCATCCACTTATTGGGATCCTCCTTTATATTCTTCTCTAACCTTAAAAAGAACTTTGTATCCCTCTTTAAATTATTCCCTCCACTTTCTGAAATCCTGGAGAAGTTTTCTCCAATGTTTTTCATCTTGGCCAACTTAAAAACCAAGCTCCTAGAACCCTTAACAATGTCCGTAATCTTCGTTACATCAACGCTAGTATCTAGGATCTCTAAAATGCGTTGCCTTTTTGCTTATTAGTCGTTCATGACGATTAAATGACCAAATTATTGTTTTATTTTGTTAATGTAAAAACCAAAAATCACAAAATAATCAATAAATCTTTTCATAGTAATTAGAAAATAAACATTAATTAACACTCAACGTTTTGCTGCCATACCGCGTATGTTATTATGGTGGCATATGAGTAATAGTTGTAACTTGTGAATATACTAATTTTATTTATCTATAGCTTTCTACGTACCTTTTTGTACCTTTTTAGTGTCCAGAGGGATATTGGCAATAATAATAAACATTTCATTCATTTAGTGCTCCATCTTTTCATTTACTTTCTTCCACTAAGACCCCCCACCTTTTTTTTGTAGGCAATGACTCTTGATATTTACCTCCAAGTTATTTTGTAGTATTATATATTAAAATAAGTTAAGAAAAATTGAATTTCAAATTATACTTTCATTTCTATATTTAGCAGGCATCCACGACAAAAATCTAAAATATGTATTTTTTTTCTTTCTTGGCCTAACGGCATTGTTTTATTTACAACACATTTTATACACTAACATAGATTATAATTTATAAAACAAATTTAAGAACATATATCCATACATATTTGAAAATAAACCAATTGTAGAACAATTAACTACACAGTAAAAATTCAAACACAAAAATTTAAATGATGTAAAAGAGAAAAAATAAAATAAAATAAGTCGTCTGAGTACCTTTAACACTTTGCTATATAATTCGATAGAGGGATATCACCTCGTAGGGTTATGTCTCCTTGGGCCCTCCTTGCGTATATATCTTACTGTGCCTGTTTTATAATGGCGTTATTCTTCTTTTACACTATAATAATCTAACAACTCATCACGCCCGGTCTTGACCTTAAATGTTTCTAACGAAAACTGTGAAACTCTCCCATACAGATCCTTGAATATTTCACACTGCCAAAAGATATAATCCGTCGTTTCACTAACTAAATTGCAAAAAGGACAAAAGGCCTTATAAAACTTTGAACCCAACTCCAGTGTTCCTGAAAGTAGGTGATACTTAAACAACTTTTCAGCCGCTGACAAAATATTTGTTTTTTATAGCTTTAATACTACAGGCCGCATCTCTTTTTATCCAAGAAAAGGGGACATGGTTGGCTATTTCAAACATCTTTTAATTCCAGAAGTAGATATCAAGGAAGCTCTCATCCGGAAAGGTACTATAGCTTTTTGGACACCTCTCAATTTTCCAAATCTTGCACGAAAATTATGTTCCTTCATTTTATTTACATATACCAAATATACAAATGCTATTTTACACTTACGCCAAACACCAATGATTTGTTGGGGAGATTCCTTCTTTATCATTGAATCAAAATTTAATTATTGGTCTACATTTGATAACTCCGGGCAAAACCAGGTATACCGCTATTATGTTATAAGTGCAGTTATAACTACTCGGCAATGAGGCCAGATTAGTTATAAAAAAAAATTTAAAAAAATTGCATTATTTGCATTTATTCTGGGACTAAAACATATTTGGTGATAAAAAAGTATCCCAAATAACATTTCTAGTAGATAATGTAAGTTCATTTTATAGTTGCTCTCTGCCTCAACATTTGGTATAGTGTTGTCATTGATGTTGTTGAGGTACAGACCTCGTGACCACTTACCACTAATTCGGGTAAAGAGTCATCTTGTTATATCTACAATTTGGACACATCATCGTATACACTCTCTTTCTTTTCATAAATAATACATAACCTTTTAGTGATAAAAAGTACGGATTGAAAAAGAGGTTGTCCTACGGCAAAAAAATATTAATCAATATTTATTATGAATTCCAAAGAATGTAATTAAAGTTGATAATTTGTATATTATACATAAACAAATCCCAATTTTATTTACTCAGTTAAAATAAAAATTAATGTCCCTAGGTAATTTTGCATCAGTACATTTTTGTCTAAAATATATTTCGCTTAATACAAATATATTAAATTCAAACGTCGTTTTAATTTATTTCTGATTAAAACTCATGATCAACTGAAATTTTTTAATCAATTTAATGTTATTTGTATTAAATAAAACGCATTTAATGGATGTTTTCTGTTAGAAAATGATAAAATCATGCCTCCAAATTTCAATGATTAAATTATGAAAAATTTAAATAAACAAACACGAATAGAAAAAGTGCTTATCACCTCTCTGTTATTAATCATCTTCAAACAGGATGGATTATTTATACTAGAAAAGACTCATGCATTGACGAACAAGTATAATATAAAGCAAGAGCATAAATCAATTATAATTCCAACAAAAAAAAACAACAATATTTGATGTATTTTTTAGTCCTAAATATTACATATTTTGATTTAATTAATTTAAAAGAGCCTCAATTTCAACAAAAATCAATAAACACAACGTATAAACTTCCTTTATTTGCAAATTAAGGCAAAATATCCTTGAGGGAAAATTACCAAAGCCAAAATTGTTTAACTCAAAATTACCAGGCACCAAAATTAACAATTCATTACTTTACTTATTGAAATACTTTTTCTACTTTTAGTAAATAAAATTCTCCAATTCCAATATTTTAATTGAAAAATCGATGATTTGAAACTTTTATAATGAGTCCTCATTCAATTTCTATCGAATGTTTAGATTAGTTCAACTTTAAAGTACATCAATAATAAGTAATAACTCTGAGGACTAAGATTCTTCCTATCGGAATTTTCCCCCCAATTCCTCTCTCAACCTCGTGTTTTTATAGACATTCAAATTAATGTAAGACTAACAACATACAAGAGCATTCATACGTCTGTTCCAATGTCGAAAATATTAGCTTTTATTCAAGCTGCACTTTAAAAAAATTGTACAGGTTATAAACTAAATATTCTACTATGTGCAAATATTTTTTTACATATAAGTAATTGGTTTTTATAATCAAGGTTAATGACCTTAAGATTTTAATTCCTATCTGACCCAACTGTGTATTATTATATTCATTTTTGTTGAACATAAATATTTGGGCAATAGTTTCTTGAATCAAATGAAAATTTAAGCTACAGCTAAAAATCAAGAGTATCTTAACTCATCCCACAAATTATAATACAAGGCCTAATAATAGTTATTTAAGTTGTGTTTTTTTTTTAACCGGACCTTTTTTTTTAATTGATAATCTGAACAATGACTTTTCTTTTTATAACTGTTGTTATTATTAAATCTCTAAAGTAGGGAACTTCAATTCTTACTACACTTAATTATATTCCAAACCTGATTGAACATTCGTGTATACTCATAAAAACCGAGAGTAACTCGAAATTTTTGTTGTGCAGTTATAATTGTCAGTCCTGGATGGACTCAAAATCGAATTGTGGATCGACATTAGAGTAACTCCCACAAATGTCTTTGTTGATTTTCTTCTCTCCTTCTTCCATTGTTACAAGTGATTGTACCTAATCTCTTTCAAAAATTCATCTAATTGTCAAAGTTAGCATGTTCATCTTCGGTTTCTTATTTTAACATGCCCGAAATACATCGGAATTTCACAACTAAGAATAGTAAATAAAATAGAAAAAGAAAATAGACAAAAATATTTAATTGCTGTTATTAATTGTTATTAAAAAAAAAGTTGATCCTTATATGTTATGAGGGCTCTGAACTCACGGGCGTGCTATGTTTTATAAGAACTCAGACTCCTTTATATTTAGTATGGTCCCGAATCCTTCCTTCAGTTTTCTATTATTAAAAAAAGTTTAAAAAATACATTTATTTGCTGCTGTATATTTTGTTTTTATTTCGGCAGCTGCGTTTATGAAAATTGTTATTGATGAAAAGCAGTTGTATCTTTGTAGCTCACTATTTATTTGTTGTTTTTTTTTGTTGGGAAGAGTGAATTTTCTTATCCGAAGCTGTTGTCATAAATATTTAATTCTTAAGGAGTGAACTTCCTTTTCTACTAGATTCAATTATATTCACAACCTGATTGAACGGAGTGTACATTTGAGGATTTGTTGAGGAGTAATAATTGTCAGTCCCTTTTATACTCTTGGTAGAATTGAAGATCAGAATCAGAGTAATTCTTTCCTCTGCCCTTGTTTATTTCCTTCTCTCCTTCCTCCCTTGTCACAGCTGATTGTAGTTAATCCAAAGAAACGTCAGGACAGCTAAGCTGCTCTCCTCCAAAACCTTCTCCAAATTCCCAGGGTTACCAATTTCATTTTTGTTTCCTTTTTTTAACATGCCCAAACTACACATGATTTTCATCACTACCTACAATTGACTAAAATATGTCTATGAAATATTGCTCTGGCTGTAAATATAAAGTAAAAACATAACTTGGGAAATATTTCCTTTTCTTAATTTTGTTCAAGATTTATTTTAAGTTGACGCAACACATATATACTGCCTCCAAAAAAACCTCTGTATTCTTATTCACAATGAGTGTGTTACATTCCTTTCAACACTACTACATATGTGTATTCTATATATTGTAAAAGTAATTACTTGGATGGCAGCTCTTTTGTTCCCGTCTTATTGTTTCATTCAATGCACATTTGTACTGAGAGATTAGGTTAATGACTCACTTGGGACTAGAGGAGTTGTTGGCAGATAAACATATACGTATATTAATCCTCTTGACGTGGATCTGTTAGCTACTACATGTTTAGAAGAGAGAAAGAATAAAGAGTTGATCACATCTGGATTGATGATGAAAAAAATAAGTCAGATAGGAATATTTTTTCGTGTTTTACAGTAGTTGTGCGTCAACATAAAAAAAAGATAAGGAAAAAATGAAATTTTATGACATTTTTTTACTATGTATACCTATATATACTGTCTAAGGTTTCAGAGATAAATTTGAGTCAAATATGGGCCTTCTATTCAAATTTGGAGATGTTTTCAATACTCAAGAATTTTAAATATAGTTTTAAACCTTTATTTAATTAAAGAAGCTTTTGTTGACTCGATACGGTCTTTCAAAAAAAAAGAAAGAAGAAAGAAGTCTACTACTCATTCTTTTACACCATAGTTGATATTCACTTAAAGAAATGCTCACAGCTCAAATTTTTTTGCTAGGATTTTTTTTGTACAAAAGTGAGGTTGTATTATATTGTAACAACCATCTCTAATTGCTTTTGTGGATAAATATGACACACTTATTTAAAAAAAAGAAAATATGGAAGGAAATATAATTATTTTGCTAGAAATGTTTGTTACCCAGAGGACCCCAGGCAAAATTGTCAATGACTCCTGGATCCACCAGATGACTTTGTATGACATGAACTATAAATTTGAGGCTCAGAGAACCGTCGCAAGAAAGTCCCGGAAAGGTTGGAAAGGAACAATAAGAACTAAGCCTATAATTATACATGTCGAAAACCGCCTTGCCAGAAATCCAGAGAAGAAATCACGGCCAAGAAGATGAAAAAGAGAGAGATTATGCTCTGAAGGATCATTAAACATGAAAGAAATATATCAATAAGATGGCCACAATGGACAAGAGGTTTCTAGAGCCGAGCTTCTTTTGAAATATGTCCAGCAACAAGTTGCACCTCAGGTCTACCGATCTTAATCATTTGGATTATTCTGTATCATCCAAGGTCTAGGGAGCTACCTGCAACAAGCCCCACAATCCATAATAGCATATGTAAGGGTTGCAATTTAGAATCTTTAAAGAACACACATAAATGAATGAAATTTATTCAAACAATGGGCCTCCGCAGGGGGGGCTTTTAGGGGCTGTAGCTCTTCCCCAATCCAAGATATTTTTTTGGAAATATTCTGAGAATCAATAAACCAAGAACTAATATTTATATATGTATATAATCCTGCAACGCCCCAATATGTCAGTAGTTTAAAAAAAAATACTCAATTAGTATTAACTGTTATGTTTTATCAGTACTCAAGTATGAATTTCTAGTACGTCAACATAAACAAATGTGTTGAGCAAAAATCAAAAAAGAAGAAAATCATTTTTTTTCCTGTATATGTACATATCACAAAATTTCATTGACATATTTTTCAACTATAGACTTTATATTTAAATTTGTGGGAAAGTTCAATATACCCAATAATTTTAGTTATTCTTTAGATTATTCAATAGTTAGATTCTTAATTATATTTTTACATTCAAATTTACTTTAACAACCATTTTCATACTCTATAGTTATTTTTTTTTGGTAAATTTTGCTTAGAGAGGGCTCAAAAGTTCAGTATGTTTTGTTTATACTCTACAAAGATATTTTTATTATCAATGTTAACAATTGTTGAACATTGGAAAAAGACCATTGTGAATAGTAATGTGTCCTTATTTATTTGGTCTTGTCTAAATATTGTACATATCCCGCAAGCAATCTATTTTTTTTTATATAACCAAAGGGGTGAACTGTAGGGCTAAAATGCCCCCCCCCCGAAAAAAAGAATAATAAATAATTTTTGCTTTATACTAAAAAAATTAATATTTGAATTTTTTTGTGATGTATCTGTAGATTTTTGAAACTTTTTACCCAAAAATTTAAAATATAATTTTAAAAAAAAATATTTTTTTTTGACAAAAGCCATTGATTTTTAAATTCTTTTCAAAAAATTTAATTTATTTGTGAATGGCTGCAGATTTTTTATTTTTTTTTCCAATATTTTTAATTTTGGAAATTAGATTTTTGATTTATCTTTGAAAAAATAAAATCTTAAAAACAGAAAAAAAAAACCCTCAAAAAAATAAAAATAAATAAATAACTATAATAATAATATACGGACGCCCCTGAATAATATAAAATACGATCCTATTAAATTGTTAAATATATATATAATTTATTCGATTATATAGTGGAATAATTAAAAAAGGAAAAACACCCTCAATGACGTAATGAGGGATCCAGTTTAACTTCTTTAAGGACAGACAAGTGGGACTGGACTGAATGGGACCGAACTAAAACTGGACCGCGGTCCTTTGTTCTAAATAAGAACTAACACTACACTATTTACAATTCTCGTAGTTTTTTAAATACTCTTCTCTACAATCCGGTATGCAAAGCTGGATATACATATGTGGATCATCAAAATAAAAACAATCTTGAACAAAAAGTATGGGAATAAAAAATTCCCAATATAATCCTTTACTTTAAAGGATTATTTACACAGTTTAATATTTCATTTACATCTTTGTATTCAAACTTGTGGGATGATCAATATTCAAAAGAATTTTATTCCTATTTGACGCCATTTATTAGATTTATTATAGTTGAGCACCTATATGTGATATAAAAAATCTATATTGGGACTGATTTTAACCCCTTTCAAATAAAATATGTAAATTTCTCATTATTTTATTTTGAATACCAAATTTTGTTAATTTTAGTAGAATGGAGCATGAGAAAACGAAAGAAGAATATATTATCCGCAAGGTAGTGGGGCACACTGTAGTCGATTGTTTTAAAAAAATGGCGCATGTTAAGAATAAATATAACAGCCCCCTCTACATGAGTAACATACATATAACTATATTTGATTTCAAATAAAATTAGTTTCAGGGAGTCGATCGCCAAATTGTCGTAATTAAAAAATAACAAATATGAGTATTACTTCCTATAGGTCATCCTAAAAGTCTAATGTTAGTCTTTTTTAACCAAGTACATCTTGTTCATTTTTGTTCATACATTCATCAATGGTTGTATATGTGAGAGTGTATACTACAAACGCTTATATGACAGTATTGTGGTTCGATAGTGCAGTCGTGAATTGTCGTGCGTCAAATATGGAGGTCTTAAAGTAAGAAATTCCCCGTATTTAACATTTTTTTTATCTTAATGGGAAAAACGTGTCGAATTTCAATGTATATGTGTATTCTGTTCGTGTTGCACAAAAGTGGTTGGAGTCCTGAGTTAGGGTCTATGACCCAACACTCTTAGGGGGTATAAATTGGCAAAAGCTATCATGCAGAATGGGTAATACTTGGATTAAATGGAATGATTTTAATACTTCTTAGAAAGCATTTAAATAAAGAGGGGAAAAAACGAAATTACTTTTTCCACTAACCCATTATTTAATCTAAGTATTTTAATAATAAGGAATTCAGAATATTTAAATGAATTTTGGGGATCAGTTCTAGTATAAAAATATGAAAACACAATAGTTTATATTGAGACAATGGAGTTTCTCAGCTTTATTCTGAAAAGGAAATATATTTTAGTTACAACAATTGGGCTCTAACAGCAAGATATTGTAAACAACGAGCTAAAGAGTTAATAATAATAATTTGATAATTGAAATGAAGGATCATTCGATTAAGAATATAAATGTGATCGACAGTCAATTTTGAGAAAAATCATTCTAGCTTGCTTTTATGTTGAGGCGCCACATGTACAAGTATATATTTTATAGCCACTTTGAAGTCTGGAATTTAAATGAGTCATCAGATCCTTGTAAAACAAGGGGTGTTGTAGTATTCTTTTTCATTAGCTTAATGATGCCATAAAAAACCAAACTGGGGATAGGGTTACAACAAGAATAAGAGGGTGGTTTTATTTCCATCCATGGAAACTACAATTTATCTTATAACAAATTTACTTCATGAAGAGGGTTCACATTACATACATATGTATATTATATTATGGTAAATGTAATTTCTGGATTATCTTTTTTTTTTTGTAGATGTATTGATTTAAATAAGCTTCGTTAGTTATTACAAAATAGAATAAAAAGGAAAGAGAAGACAAGATGGTGGAAATAAAAAGTAAACAAAAACTATTTGTATGAATTATGTTTAGAATTCACGTAACCTCGATCAAAAACTATAAAATATAATATATACCCATCGTAGATGATTCGAGTGATGTATTTTTGCTTAATAGTAACTTTATGCTTTTTTAGAGTATAATCATGATTCAAATACTATTTACTAGGACTTTAATTAATAGTGTTTCGGGTTTAGTTGAATCAGAATTAGAGATACGAAAAAAATCTTAATGGATGACACACACCTCTTTTTCCTTGTACTCTCTTTCGTTAATAATAGTCTTGTTTGGTATGCTACTACTAAAAGACTGATCTTACTTAGTGGTGCACATTTTATTATTTCCAATTTTTCAAAAGTAAAATTAGAAGAACAGGTTTTATGAAGATATTTAGTTCACAAAATTAACCGAAAATAGTGCTCCCCTGAACTTTTATTCAATATATGAGCCCTCAGCTATAATAATTACTTGAATTCGAGATCTAAATCAATTGGAAACCTTCACTAAGTAGTAGATCCGAGCTTGTTTCACTCTTTCTTGATAGAAGCCTCCAGACACTGGACACTCTTGTGAGGACTAGCCCACACCCTCACATCCAGACAGCTTAGATAGAGTACTCCAAGGGGTTTGAAGGCGGCCTCATTTTGACCTCTTGAATTTTTGTTCTATATATTTTTTTCGCTGAAGCTGAACCCAAACTCCTTGGATATAGTAATGGAGACATACAACATGAGAGGAAGCTTTAAAATTTCACTATTTTGTTGCTCCATTTTACATTTGTTTAAAAATTTCCGACTTATTAAAATTTAAATTAAGTGTATATTGCATATAATTTTCTGAAATCCCTTGATTAGAGATATATTGATCTAAATAAGCTGATTTAATTATAACGAGTGTTGCTTGGTATACCGTTACTGTAGTTATATCAGATGTAGGGAGTAAGGATGTGAATATTGGCTAAATAATCTAATGTGCATAAAAAACCTCATACGAAAATGTAATTTAAAGAATGGTTAGTGATGAAAATCCAGTGTATTTTTTAGTACCCTTTTCTTTTGGCCTTGGTAATCTAAAGAATGAATTTTCTTTTCAAATGCTGTTGTCATTATCATTTAACTATTAAGAAGTTAATTTCCTTTTCTAGTCAATTCAATTATACTCAAAACCTGATTGAATATTCGCGTGTGATCCTAAAAGAATTAGAGTAACCCCAATCATTTGTTGTGGAGTTACAACTGTAAGTCTTGTAGAATTGGGGATCAATATCTGAGTAATTCTTGCCAATGTCCTTGTTTATTTATTTATTCACCTCCTCTCTCGTCACAGCTGATTGTAGCTGATCTAATGAAACGCCATAACAACTAACATGTTCCCCTCCAAAACATTCTTCAAATTGTCAGGGTTGCCACGTTGATTTTTGATATCTTTTTTATTTTTTAACACGCCCAAAATACACACAAGTAAGATAACTTTGAGCATGGACTATAAGAGAGAAGCTGTTTACTGCAGTCCTCAAATTCAATTCATTTATGATTTTACCTTAATGTTTTGTTTTTTCTTACCTCTGTCCAAGAAATTAAAATTATGATAATCTCTTTGACGATAATTATTTTTTGTACCCAAGTACAACTTTATTTCAACTGACTATATCATGAATTATAATGTGGAATTAAACTCACACCTTAAAAATTAATATTAATCTATGCATACATTTTTTAAAAATTTGGGCATAATTAACGGGGAATGACGTTCTAGTCTATTTGAATTTGAATAAGATGCTTTGAACTTTTGTAGTAATAAAAATTAATTTCTTTTTTATTAGGGCCAATATAAAAATATGTATAAACTCTTTTATGCTTAATAATATTTTAAAATTCAAATAAAGAAAACACATTAAATGATCCCTACATTTGTTATATGCTTACATTCAAATCAAAAATGCCTAGCCGTTTCCCATGATGTATTCTAAAAGAAGCAAATTATCTCTTCATAATTTTTTCCGTAAACACCACCCAGATACGGGTGTTGGTAACTATTTTATATTTCATCCAAAATAGTATATGATCGAAGGTGGGTTTTCTGCCTTGGTTAGTTTGTTTGTAATAAAATATTACGGAATTAGTTATCAGGGGTGTCCACAGACAAATTTTATTGTATTCATTTTTTCCTTTTTTTTATGCCAATTATTTATATTTAATAATTTTTTTTTAAATTGATCACAATTTATAAATAACTAACTAACGGAATTAAACTAATCAGCCTTTAGAAAACTAGTAAGGCAGAAATGAAGTAGAAAAATCGACAGAAGACAACATTTTTTTATGTAAGTGGTGGGATACGGTTATGCTGACAATAGAATAAATTGTAAATTTTTATATGAATGAAATGAAGCTGTGTTTCTATAGCGCGTTCGTGGAAAGTTTCAGAAATAAAGTTACATCATCAATACTTGAATATCCTCTCTTAACAACTTTTATTTATTGTTACATCATAAATGGTTGTTCTAATCGTGAACGTAATAGCAATACATAAAGGAATCAATATTATGTATATTCCTTGTGACGTCATATACTAATATGAATACTCCTCTTGCTAATTCACTTAATTAATAATACAATCAATGTACACTGGCAAGAAAAAGTTTGGAAAAAAAAAAGAAAAGGAATAACACTTATTTTTCTAGCTAATCTTCAGGTAACACAGTAATTGGTCGTTTAAAATGAAGAAAAGTTATGGTTCAAATTGGTATAAATATTTATTTGTGAAAAATCAAAGTACTTCTCTTTATATTTTATCTTTATCAAAAAATCCTCCCTATGCAGTCATAATTGTATATAGACTTTTGTTATTCTTGCTGTTAGTTTTTCAAGATAGAAAGGTGTGATATCATTCCAAGCATTCTTCAAAATGTTTCACCTACTTGTGGGACACTTTTTCCGAAATTTTCATGCTAGATGTTGCAATAATAGCTCAAATTTTGGGTTCAAATCAGGAGGTTGAGCTGGTCAATACATAATAGACAAGATGTGAGATGTGTCTTTCTTTTCGAAGGAATTTTTACAGAGCTTGGATGAATGTTTTGTTGAAAAACAAAGTTCTTTCCAATTAATATCTGTACAGAAGGAATGACTTGCAACTTCAGGATAGAATGATCACCATTCTGAAATAAATTAACTACCAATTGTTGATAATCGCCGGAGAGAAACATTACAAATGAAAGTAAACATTGCCAAACCATCTGGATTTTTACAGATGAATAATTAAATATATTCTATGGATCTATTTTTTCTTAAAAATCTTCATCTGGTCAAAGTAAAAAGTATTAATAAAGTCCTAAACATTGATGAAAATGACGATATTTTTAAAAACTTTTTCTTGTGAGTATATGTTACAAACAAATTCTTAGTAGATGTGGTGACTTGAACTAAAGTCCAGACTAGATCATACAATTGAAGAGTCCGTTTTTTAGTTGTACTTGAGAATTTTGACTTGAATCGTGACTCGAGTCCATATTTTGAAAACTTACGACTCGACTAGATCACACAACTAAAGATTAAAGACTTTACTTGGAATAAAAAAAATCCACTTTCAACTTTTTCACTGATTATAAAGTAGTGTTTAAAGTATTTTATTTGCCATTTTCAGAGGACTTGAATAGGACACAAAGGAAATATTCAAAGACTCGAACTGGACATGATGAATATATGCAAAGGCATAGCAATTACTATGACTTCTGAAAAATAGCTTGAGACTTAACTAGGACCTACAGTAAAATGACTTTTTCCGTTCTCAGTTTTCTAGACATACTTCACCTTAATATATATTTTAAAATAGTCAATTACTTGACGATATAATAATTACTAAATCATAACAAAAATAATGTTAAACTTTTACTTTTTGAAATTATTAAAATAAACTTACTGATTTAATTAATTTTTATAAGATTTATCTTAATTATTAAATATTGTATAAAGTTCATATAACTCAATTTAAAGTAGGTACAGCTGATATTTATATTTTAAGTGCATTAACTTTTATTAAATAATAGTTTTGGTTCTTCGAAAAGATACTCAAATCTATTCAATGACGTTTCCTTGACATTAAATAAAAACAAAAATAGGTTAATTTGTTGTATAAAAGCTCATTAAATAAAGTTTTTTTTTCATAATACAAAGTTTAAACTCACTCATTTATGATCTTCAAAGATGGAATATTTTATTATTTTCTACCTATTGCGATCATTCAGTGTTCATTATTTAATAATTGATTAATTTCATTATAAGAATGCTTCTACAGTTGGCTTGATTCGCAATTATAACCGTTTTAATAAAATTAATTACCTACAACTATCAAATGTATAAATAAATTGAAAAGAGAAAAAAATGTTTAAGAAAGAGAGGTAGTTTGAAATGAATTAATTATTAAATTAAGGAACATTTAGTTATTGCAGTTTGCGGCAAATAGTTTTAAGTTTTAAAATATACTTTTTTAAATTTGACCATGGGGTAAAGTGCTCCTTTGGCAAAAAAGTTTATAACAAACAGTACTAGAACCTTATCAAAGACCTAACTTCACACTTTGAAGAGTTTGATTCTTGTTACATGGTCTAAATAAGTTTTTGATATGATCTAAAATATATCAGATTTATCCAATCGACCTTGCCTAAAGGGGTGAAATATTTTTTTTTATCATAGAGCTGACAGAATAACATGGCAGGTGCGCCAGAAGGTATTTACAGGTGTGTATCTCTGTAAGATGAGGAATTATGTAATGGTAACATCATAGTCACACAATCTTACAATTTGATTTTATATATATACACTTAGTCTAAAATAAATTAAAGGGCAATGACCCCAGCGATTTTGGGGCTATTTTAATAGAGACAATTGAAAGGATCTCTCTCATTTACACATTATTTTTTAAAATATGTAATCTCCCTTAAAAATAACTTTATTTCCCTTGCAGCTTACTTTGAGAGATGAGATGACACTAAAGAAATGGCTTCTCATTTCATTTTTTTAAGCCTCTTAGTTAACGGCGTTTAATTATATTTAAGTATATAATACACTATTTATATATAGATATATTTAAATTAAGAAATAACCCCCAAACTAATGAATTTTCATTATTTAATCCTTTCATTTATAGTAAGTAGCATTTAAATACAAAGTGTAAGCTCGGGAACAAACTGCATCCAATAATAATTCATTACCTCAATACAACCCTAAATATTGTAAACTCTTGTAGAAATCTTTTATGTCACTAAAAAATTTCAAAAATATGTTACTTATTTTTCTATTAAGAATAAATTTACCAAACAAAATATTTTGATTTAAGACACCAAAGGATCTTCCGGATGCAAAAAACAAGATCACTGATGGTCTGATGTTCAGTGAATAGATCCATTAAGGCGCATCTTATCTTTGTGTTCTAGGGCGTCAAAGTTGAAAGCATTTAATACCTTGGCACCATCATTATTGTGCTCCCTCTTTTACGTCTGAAGTGACGTCGAAGTGATTCAAAACTTTTCTTCCATGCAAATTTTGGCTACCATCGATTTCCAATTTCGTTACGTTCAATATTGAAATCTGGTTTATTTTGGAGGAGAGGGTCTGCAAGAAGTCACATAAAATTTCGTTCGCGGTAAACTGGATTGGAAAAAAATTACCAATCCTCCCGATCGATTTCTTAGAGAATTGGATTGAATTTAAAAAAATGCTAGGAAATTGTATTGAAATAATATTACTTTTATAAAACTTTCAGGGCGGATAGAACAAACAATTATGTTAAAATATTTTTAATATTATGTGAATGCATATTGTGTTATTAATTATCATGAAGTATGAACAAAATACGGGTAATTTTCCTAACTTCAAAATTTTCCTCCATGTCAATTTTTTACAGAGCAATCTTCCACCTACAATTTGTTCCATGGCATTTTTCTGCACACGGTTTATGAGTAATATCCATGTAGCATTTTAGATTTAAAATCACTCGAACAAAAAATTGATATGTGATATTTCCTTTTACAGTAGTGAGTGACCAGATTGTATACGATAAATGAAAAAAGTAAAACCACATTTATTTGTCCTAATCAAGTTTCCTAGTTTCTCCCCTTCTACTAATTCGGTGCTTAGGGGGAAACATCAATCAATAGCTATTATCTCCAGCAATTAAAAAAATGAAGTAAGGCTTCTTAATTAACAAAAAAATTATTGACTTTTGAATAAGTAAACTAAAATGTCTCTGGAAAAAAAAAAGAAGTTAAAAGTATGTCAAGCGTATATTGATTTTGTTCTTAAATTATGTGCATATATTTAAAAAAAGTCAAATTATAATTCCTCAAATTGAGTGGAATTAATGTATACAAATCCCCGATGGTTTATTGTATATTTCAAAAATACATATGCAGCAACGAAGTCAATGTTCAAAATTTATACAGAGTGCGGAAGGTAATTTTTCCGCACTTGGTATAGGACTCCAGCTCATACATCTACCAAGGTTCAAATTTTTTCCTTTGAAAGCTTTTCTTCTTTCTACGGAGTGGGGATCCAAAACTCGGAGTTCATTTAATTATAATTGTATTCAGGTTATTTTTTATTTTAAGGTGTCATAGAAGAACCAAAGAACAGCTTCAACAAAAATTCACATGTTTAGTTTTTATCAGATGTCTCTAAATGTAAGAATGTCGGAACCCAAACCAAGAAGGCAACCCATATGCTATCTCCTACGCCCAAGTGTCAGTGCTAAGAATCCTTTAAAGACTGTTGACCTCTTCATCCAGACTGATTACAACATCAAGAAGTTCATTATGGAGTAACCTCTCCCATACACCCTAAAAGAATCAAAACTTATTGATCAAAAATATTTTAGCTTCCGATCTCTCTCCACTTGGCCCCCCTCCTTCAGACCTGACCTCAACTCCATGGACTTGGTAGTTGAGAGCATAGTGGAGAAGAATGTCAACTGTTCTTTTCATCCAAATTTGAATATGTTCTGAGCTGCCATCATGATAGCTTCAAATTTGTTGGACGATGTGTTGAGGCTACTATTGATTGTGAAGAAGGACATATTTAAAAAACAAAAAAATATTGTTTTTAAACAAATCACAAGTTTGTTTTGCATGTTTTGGGCCCATACTCGTTAAAGCAAATCCTTCTGGCACCATCATGACCTGATCTCAGTCCTTTGGATTAAAGTGTTTGGAGCATTTTGGAAGCTATGGTTGTTAAGATCACTCAACAGAATGTGGAGGAGTTGAAGGCCGACATGAAAGTGCACTGGAAAGAGATGTCTCTGGAATACTTACTCAAGACCTGTTCCAAGATTTGTTCTTGTATCTCGAAAATCTGATTGTTTTCAAGTGTGGTTTGACTGATTGACTTATTTTTTGTTTAACGACTTTATTTATGATAAAAAATACATCTACTTATATACAGCTGATATATTTTTGAAATTTGTAAATCTTGTATTAATTTGCTTCTACACTCTGTATGTAAGCAAATATGAATATGTTTACGAGTATCTATATAGACAGCAAACTACCAATATGAGAATACCCTAATATTCTATGAATAAAGAATATTAATGGACTTAAAACATGCTAGATAAAGCATGATTGAACAAATAAAAATTCAAGTTGTGGGTTTTTATTTTTCTGTGTCCATTTTATCTATTTTATGGTCATGTCTACAAAAATGTTTATAAAAGTGTAATTGGTTTTTGGGGTGAATATCATGTTTATTTACAGTGCATCCCCGGTAATCATGAAGAAACTTTAGTTATATTAAGAAAATGATCTTAATATAAATATTGAAATCTCAAAGTGACCACCCATGGCCTTCCCCAGAACCTTGATCCTAGGCCTTGCATGTATTCTTTATGTATTCCTCCAACATGTCCGCCCACTCCTTCTCCATACCAATATTTAGGGCATTCACATGGAAGGTACAGCATGCACTGTTCTTGATGGTGTGTCAGATTCCATAGTCAAGAATTTTGTAGTTGAGAAAAACTACATTCACTAAGTGCAATAAATTCCCAAAGTTTTCCTCCACTTGAGAGTTTTTTCCTCTTATTTAGCCTCTTCAAGGTCTAGTTGTCGTCTTTAGCATTGTAATCTTGGTACTGAGCAATGATGAAAATCCATTGTAGAATGGGCATATTAAAAATAAAGAACCCGAAATTCAATATGGTAACACTGACAATTTAAAAAATGTTTGGGAGGAGAGAAAAGATAATGCTCATGACGTTTCATTAGTTAACTACAATCAGCTGTGACAAGGGAGGAAGGAGAAAATGAACTAAACAAGAATATTTTCTACTTTGACTCCAACAGGGACATACAATTGTAACTCAGCAACAAATTCTCAGGGTTATGCTCCGTCTTTTATGAGCACACACAAAAGTTCAATTAGGTTTTGAAATTAATTGAATCAATTATTATTTAGAAAAGGTTGTTCAATACTCAGGAATTAAATAATAATGACAATTGATAAGGAAAATAAAATTCCTTCTTCAGATTACCAATTAAAAATTAACTGGTACCTAAAAACACTCAGGATTGACATCATTGGCAATGAGACCCTTGGAGCAAGGGACAATGCGGGAGATCTCATCCTAATTAGTTATCACGCTAAGTAAAGCAGACATACCATTTCTTTTGGCCTTCCTTTCAGTTGTCGTTGGTCTGATGAATACATTTGTTCTACAAGGATTATTTTTTATTTATTGTTTTACCAGTTGATATTAGGCGAAGAAAATTTGTTAAGTTATTTAATTAGTCAACAAAAGCTCTCCAACGTTTCTTTCTCAATACACTGTATACGTTTCAGTACATTGTTCATATGCCCCTATTTGTATTCAAAAACAGAGTATTTATTCTATGAATAATCATTCAATTTATATAATATATTAATACAAACTGCAACTTGTACAATCAGATCATTAGAGTATCATAATTCTTTCCATTTATTGTTAAGCCTCTGCTATTCAACGGGGATGGTATACACCCTGAGATACATAAAAATAAATTCTTATACCCATCTAGCTACATCTACATTTTTTGTATGCATCTAAAAAAATTAAATTAGATTATATGCAGTTATTTATCTAATTTTAGAATTTGAAAGCTCAAACTCCTCTTTTCAAGAGTATTTTGAAATATGCATGTATGTTTGCATGATTTATTATGTTCATACATGTATTGTAGCATTTTAAAATATATTTAAGAGTGAAAAATGGATGGAATAGTGAATAAATGGTACAAAATTAAATTTGCCGTAATTATTATAATTGTACAAATGTTTATCATGTAATAAAATCTATTTTATTTTTTCCCCCAGTGTACTAATCGTGTTATAAAATGGATATTTATCAACGGAGAATTAAGTAAACTGTATTCACTAAAAAATTATCTATATGGTGTTTGCTTTGCTTGTCAAAAATAATGACACATTTTTGGTTAATCACTGAAGAAGAAAAAAACTAATAGCTATCATGTTTTGTGTTAGATTTGATTATTTCCGTAATTGTGAAAAAAAATACCTCCCAAAGAAAATCACAAGAAAATAATATTGATAAGCACTTATATTTCCTATTAAGGATACTTATTTTAAAATTGACTCAAAAAATTTAATCATTACAAGTATATGATTGATTAAAAATATACTGGTTAAATTATATTTTTAATTAAAAATAATTTACATTACCTGTTTCATCAAGGAGGTCTATTTTTAGCATCTCTTCAATAGTAGGGCCCATTAATTCAATATTCCTAGTAAATTCCTCCATAATAACGACACTGGCGATAGCTAAACAAATTAAATCCTTTGTTACGTCCTTAATATGCTCCTCTTCTGGATCCTCAACAGGTACTTTAGAGAGAGCATCAGCAACCTAATGCTCCTTGCATTTCTTCCAGGTAACATAAAATTGATTGTGTTGGAGATCTATCCTTATCTTTTGGATCTTTTGATTTTCAATCTGATTGAGATGATTTTATTAATTATGGTAGGGATTGTATGGTGATCGTTGATGACTTCAAACTTGGGTAATCGACAAAGGTGAAACATTTTTATTGCTCATTTCATCTCAAGAGACTGGAGCTCCACCATTGTATACCTTGACTTTGTGTCGTTCACAAATTTTGAGCTGCATTCAAATAATTTCCATCTCTCTTCAAATTTTTACTAACAAATCGAATCCAAGTCATTTAGTATTAGAGACATCTGTTTTGAGGAGTTTCTCCTTCTTTGGAAAAAAAATTAAAAGAACAGGGATATTCTTCAACATTTACTACATTCATGGGTTTCGGATGTATATTTTCCCAAGCAAATTCACTTTTTGACTTCATCAGATACCATAGAGGCTCTGCTACTTTGCTAAATTTTGATGAGAAACTCGCAAGCTGATTTGCTAAGGAAATAAATGATCTCAACTCTGTTTTTTTAGGTGTGCGGAATTCACTAATTGTGAGCACTCTCCACGTGCTTTTCAAAACTGTTATCATCCATCAGGACATCATCAACAACTTATTGCGCGTTACGGCTTCCTTCCAAGGCTGGGTTGCATCTACAATTGTATGCATCCCCAGTAGATATTAAACCCTAAATATACCTTCCATATGGTGTTATGGACGTAGTCAGGTTTTGCCTTCCTTCATCAAACTTAGTAAATTATTTCGATTTTGGTTTAATTTCAGAGACTGCTTCTTTTGGCGTTTTCATGAAGTGAATTGATTTTTTTACTTGAGAGTTAAATTTCGTTAAATTTAGTGTTTACAGTATGTTTCCATTTTGTCTCTATCCATGAAGTGGAAATTGCTTTGTTCCTCCAACAATTTTATTCTCTTTGGGGAAAACTTCATTGTCCTCAACTCTTACTCACAGGCAAATACATCTGAAAACTCATCTATCCAGTTCTTCAGGTAATTTCTTTTAACTTCTCTGGATATGTTAGAATCTAGGGTACATTTAACATTAGTATTTAATTACAACTGATTTATCAATTCCTGTTCCAGAAGTCGAGGGAAATCCGGGTGCAAAGTTCTCAATCCCATTCATGCATGCTGAGAGATGAATGGCACGGTCTCCAATAAGATGGAGTTGCTTATAACACAATTTTTATATATTCCTGTTTTATATGCTTTTTTATGGACTATAAATCTCTATGTTCAAAAAGAAAGGAAACATGTAATAAAAAAATGGAGCTTATGAACCAATATCTAAATATGTGGGGGTCAACATAATAGCCAAATAAAAGGATTTTTTCAAAATTGACTTTAGATTACATTTATATTTTTCGACAAATTATCGTTTTCTTATGAGCCTTTGCACTTAAAGTAGCCAAATTAATCCCTTATTAATACTAATGGTAGCAGGGAATATTTCAAAATGTATGGTGAAGAACTTTTTTAATAAACTTCACTACAGTTATGGCGGAAAATGTTGGACCACCATAACTGGCTCAGTTTTAAAATATTGCAAAAAAAAAAATTGCAATAAAATGTTGAAAAAATTTTAAAATCCTCAATGTTATTTTAAAAAAGCAATTTTGTATAAGCATATTGTTCAAATTGTCATTCGACGTCTCATGATGTCTCATTTGAATTATAGCATTAACCATTTTAATTACCAACTAATATTTGTCACAATAAAAAAAATGAAGAATTGACATATTTTATTTGATAGACAATATCCGGGGCAAAAAAGTATCTGAAATCAAATAAAGCTTGTTAAATATTAATAAAATGTCTTTGTAATCTTAAATTATCAAAAAAAATTGAATACAAATCCTTTGATTGACTCCAACATGTTTATGAAATATTTACCTTGTCGTATATGTAAAGTAATAAAAAAAATGGACTTTTTTAATTTCTTAGTTTTTGTTCAATATATTTTTATGTTGAATTGAGATTCAACTTCATAACGCTAAAAATAAATATCTGTCGAATCCTATTTTATATACATACATATGTCTTCATCAATAAAAAGAAATTCTGTTATATTTAAATTGCTGTAAATGGCCAATGCATTGCACAAAATCGATTGGAACTTTATTAGTGGAAATGTTTACCGAATATAATATTGTAGTTGTATGTTCAATGATAAAAAACCTTTGGGTATTTGTTTCAAAAACAGAAACTATTACAGACTACCGTACGTAGGTTTATGATTCATTCTGATCAAACCGTATTCTTGGGCTATAGAGGGAGGACAAGTTTGTTTTCTTTGCAAATAAGTTGATTTTTTTTTCATAAAAAAAGATCGATTTACATTGTCTCATTGTTGTTGTTTTTTTAAAGTATGGGTTGTACACTCGAAAAAGGAATTATTGTACTAAAGGAAAAGAAGAGTACATATATTAATTACGAATTAAAAAAGGGGAAAAAAAATGGGATTAGCGAGTTAATCTTAATGTGTATTTTCATTATAGTTTTTCGGGGGAACATATTTATAATTATTATGTTGTCTATCGAGAAGGTTGATTAAATTCTGGAGTTATTTAATGTATCAATAAAATATAAAATACGTGTACGACCTAGTACAATATAATAGAATATTTTAAGTTCATAAATACCATTTAATGATGAATAATATATTCCTCGTCCAATTGTGCATTTTCATTGATGGTCAAGGATCATCGATCCCATCAGTTCCTTCTCATTAATTTATATGTGTCATATGAATAATTGGGGACGATAAGTGCATATAATATCTAGTCTCTTTATGTTATAGACATATCTACCCTTGGAAATTATGAGAAAATAATTGTGTTTTTTTTTTTGAAGTGGTGAAAGGATTTCTATGATATATATAGATTAGGGTGACTCTAGGGCCGGTGTTAGTTGGTTTTTTTTTTTTTGAAGGATTCTACTTGGGTTGTTTGAAAAGTTCCCGACCTATCAAAAATTACAGAGATTTTTTTAAAATTTTTTATTTATTTTTCAACGTAATTTCTATGTTACACTACCCTCTTCTCCCAGGGATGCTCTCGTTCCTGTATTCCCTCCAAATAGTATCCATAGTTTTTCTCAGCAAAATATTTGGTCATAAAGATATTTTATTGTTTTTTGGCTCAATTACAACGAGTTGGAGTGACTGGGGCAAGTCAAATTTGAACACAATAAGCGATAATATTATTGTTTAAATCTTTTTAGAAGTTACAAGTTTTAAAAATAAATATATGATGACTAATCAATAATTGGTTATGTCCATTTTGACAAAAACACACACATCATCTCACTCAAACCACTGTTTATAAAAACTGCTTGTCCAAAATGGCTGAAACTTTTGTGACACAAAAGCAAAATAGCCCGATCTGCGGACTGAGGAATCAGGCCGGATTTTGATTATTTAACAAAAAAAAGAGGTCTGTCTCGCTTTTATTTACGAGTTTTGACATCTTAACGTTGATGTCAGAAACTTTTCAGAACACTGCATCAAAAATTTTATTCATAATTTTATTGTTTTTCCAATTCTTAAATGAGATGACCTTCTTTTTTCTTTTTAAATATATATTTATCTCCCAAAAAAACACAGATTTTTTTAAAATGGGTCTTTTAAAAATTTTACGAAAACAATTTTGCCGAATGACATTTTGCTTATAGGTCATTTTGCTAAAAGAAAATTTGCCGAATATAAATTTTGCTGAAAAAAGCATTTGGTCGGAAAATGATATTTAATATTACATTGATAAATGCTTTTGCATATATTAATTTAATTTCAAATGGTAGTATGGTAAACAAGTATTGTTTATATGCAATATAAACAGTATATGTCAAATAAGGTGTATCGTAGTGACAAAAGTTGGTAATTTTTTATTGCCGGAAATATTTAGTTTTGCATATTATTCCTCTAAACAAAAAATATAACTTTCAAACGTTCACAAATATGGTCCTTTATGGACGTATATTAATTTGAAAATCTTTAAAATATTAAAAAAAAAGGATATTTTGTTATTGTTTTTTTTTTTTTTTTTTGTTAAGTATTATGGATAAAACATATATTTGGCAAAAATAATTAAACGATCTTTTTCTAACATCTCTCAAAGGATGAGTATTTTAGTTCCAAGCATGCTTCCAATAAATAAATATTCTCTTTTGGTACTGCGTATTAAGCGCATTTATTTAGACGTTTCTCTGTATTTTTACTACTCAAACATCGTTTTTGATACCAAGTGTGTAATATATTATTATCAAATACACTTTCGTTGTTCATTTATGATAAATAAAACACCCTATTTACCAACTTAGAATTTTGGACTACAAAAACTGTCAATTAAACTCTCAAAAATACGAACTTTCATTTATTTTTCCTTAATATCCAAGTTGATATAGAAAGATTATAAAAATATTGGTGCAAAATATATGCTTTATATATAATGCTTAATAAAATAAATTATGTAACTTGATTCAAATCGATAATTTTAATGAAACAAAACCAAAATTTCCCTTTTTTTTATTTTTTAAAGATTTTCAAATCAAATCACGTCCATGATGGCCCATTTTTTGTGGACATTTGATGGTAAAATGTAAATTAAAAAATATCCAGCGATACAAATTTCCCAACTTTTTTGTCATTACGGTACCAAAACTTTTGCAGAAATAATATGGGTGACTTCTGGCCTCCCTACATGCCTCCCCACTAGCCTTGAACTCAACCCCTTGTACTATTGCAGTTTGAGATGATTTGAAGATGAATGTATGCCGTACCTTTCATCCAAATTTAGAATCGCTCTGAGCTGCAATCATGGCAGTATGATACGCCATGGAGACGGCCTTTAACGAACAGAGCTCCCAATCTGTTCGACGGTGTGTCGAGGCTTTTTTGAAGGATGACATATTGAATAAAAATATATTTAAATATATCACAAATTTGTTTTGATTTTTTTTCTTGATTTAATAATATCATATTTTTTCTAATTAAGTCATACTATTTCAATTTTCACATCCTCACTCTATACAAATTTCCAACATCTTCCATCTTCGATTTTCTAAAATTTTGAAATTTCACTCCCTCTAATATATACAAATACAAAAACAGCTGCAATGTCTACTATTCCATGGGAGCTCAACATCATTTCAGTACCCAAAAGATATGTACTCACTGATAAAATTGTTTTTTAACACCTGTCTTTATGCTTTTGGAAATATGTTTTCTATGTAAGAAGGTATTACATAATAATTTAAACATCAGTCGGAAAATTAAATACCATTTAATTTGAAGGTAATTTGCAAATGGTCCGACCTCATTCTCCATATTTCATTCAATGATTGTGTCCACTTCTTTTTGACGTTATTTTTTATACCCCAAGAGTAAGAAAAATAACATTACGCAGCTAACCGAGCTAACTGATTTACACTTCATGTAGTCCTATGAAGATACATTTAACAATTGTTTCGTCTCACGGGTGATTTTGACCCGTTTTCAACTTTAAATTACGTAAAATATCTCTGATTGACCTTTTTCATTCTTGAAATTTCTTGACTTTTCCTAAATAGACCTCAACATTACAAAAAATATTCAATTTTATCATTTCATTTTTGCTGAAAATGACTTATGTACAAAGATTGTCTTAGGCGTCATTTTGAGCCATTTATTATAAATTAAAGTTTACATTTTAAATAAACTTAAAAAATTATATATATATATAGGTAACCCCAAAGAAATGTTATTGTATATTCTACTATGGAGCAAATGGATCATTTTGGACTGAGAGTATTAGTACTTCTATTGTTATATCAGTAGGTTTAGAGTGTTAAATATATTTGAAACGCAATATGTATCTACATGAATGTTACCTATAAGTCACTTGTAAAAAAAGGATCATTTATGAGGAAAAATTTGCAATTTCTAAACTTCAAAGGCAATGTTTCAGATGATGTCGAGGAATACTTGACTCATTCTCACATGAAAAAGAAAAATTTTTACCTAAATGTGATACTTTCTTGTCAAAAAATGGTATGATTAAATTCTCCTCATTGACAAAATAGAAACGAACGAGTTGGAATTAAACTCAGAACCATAACTTCTGGGCCCACAGGATATGTCATAGCCCATTTGCAGGGTATTCTTTTCAACATTTTACCTATTCATCACTTCAAAATATTAAACAAATCATATTGAAAATAATTAATAATTTTGAAGGTTATAATATAAGATATGCGAGAATTAATAGTACATGCACTTGATAAGACTACCATTCAAGCTGATAATAGATTATTGACATTTGCAGGTGTCTATTGATCTTATGGTGAGGCTACTCCTAGTGTTTGGGATGCAGAGGACAAATGTGTCAATGAATGAGTTCTAGACACAATCAATGATATCAATTTTGTATCTCCAAGGACGACTGTACAACATGTTCTTCTTGAACAAAATGTAAAAAAACAAAAACAAATCCGTTAACTCAAAAATCAAAACTAAGATTAATATATATTTTCCAATATTTCCATAAAATTTATTGTTTTCTCTTATATTTTAAATTGTTTTTTTCACATTTTTTATATAAGAATTTAAAAAATATTGAAATTATTTTGTGACATTAGGATCTGGCTTTTTATACTAATTTTTTCTATAAAATTAGTCAATATTTAAATTCAATATTTTTGTTATATTGTTACTTCATCTTATAAAATATAATTTTTCGTATTCTTAAAATTTTTGACCTGTGATACAAAGAATATGTATAAAAAGTAAAAACAAAACAAGGGGTAAATCAATCCCAGATTAAATTTGTATCCTTAATTTTAAAGTAAAAAAGTACAATACCATTTTAAATTTTTCAAATTTATCGATTTTAATAGTTTAAAATAATATATTCCTTATTTAATTTAGATTTTTCTCTATTCTATCTTTTTTATTTTCGACTTTAGCTTAGTTCAAGTTTTGACCAAATTAACTACAATTAATTTGCAATAATGTTCTTTTATAATACTTTAAAACTATTTAAAAAAATTTCTATCGTGCTTACATGTTTTAAATTGATAGAAAAATAGGAAATATACTTCAAATGTAGTTAGATCCAGGGAGGGCGCTCCAACTTTTATAATATACCTAGATTTGCCAATAAAAATACCATAATTCAACACTCAAATTATAAGAAAATAATATAACTTTACAGAATATCAATACAATTTTATGTTGGGCTTGAATCAGTTTATGAACATTTTCTTTTCAAGTTTCGTTATTATGCCTATAGTAACCTTTTTTTCTCATATATTACTTAGCCATATTTAAAATCAGACGAAACCCTAACAATTTCTAAATGAGTAGAATTTTTTTAATCTTTAGATATCAAAAGTTTGATGATCAAATTAATATGATCAAAACAAAGTATTCAATCATTTGTGCATAAATAAAATTCTAA
The DNA here is from genome assembly GCF_016086655.4 of Lepeophtheirus salmonis. Classification (NCBI taxonomy): domain Eukaryota; kingdom Metazoa; phylum Arthropoda; class Copepoda; order Siphonostomatoida; family Caligidae; genus Lepeophtheirus; species Lepeophtheirus salmonis. The sequence continues at coordinate 13,903,619 of NC_092584.1, forward strand.
GGATTTCAACATTTCAATAAAAATCATACTTAATTTAACTTTTTTTTTTTTTCTTTTCTTTTTAAATACTTAATTTAACTTCAAATCTGCCTAGTATGATTATATGCCTTTTTCTTGGACAAACAACGTCCATTTTTGGGATATGATATTTGTCTTTTTTTGTTTATATTCTCATTAGCCAACTTTAAAAGTTTCATTAGAGAATCTTTACAAAAATAATTCTGGGCATTTATGGGTAAAACTAAACAAAAAATAAATTCATTAATACGACAAAAGGATTTTGATCGATAGTTTGGGATAGTAAGGCTGTAGTAGATCTTAATCTTCAGACTAAACAATAAACCTCAGCTTTGAGTTTGTAAACTGTAGAAACAAAGATACAGTGATACCTTGATATATGAGTACCACCACATGAAATTTTTTTATTTGTGATACGAACTGTTCGGGAGGTTCTTCAAAAATAACTTTTTTATTTATTTCTTTCGGGAGGAATTGCTTTGACATACCTACTCAGTCAAGAAACGAATTAAACTTTTACGCCAAGGTATATGATTTTATCTATAGATATTAAGGTGTGTCATAATTTTAACGACAGTTACAGACATAAGTTGATTGGTTTACCTTTTTAACCAATAGTTGGTCAATCAGAGTAGACAATCATTTCTTTATTTGGATTTGGCGTATATTAATGTGAGAGAAGTAAACAAAAGTGACATTATATTATCCCCTTTTGTCACGTAATACCTATGTTCTATATCATTTTCTTGCCTCTATAAATTTATTTATGTATAGGCTAAACTTATCGTAATTCATGGTGATATTGTGTCGTCTACTTCTTTTTAGTTTTTTAAGTAGAACAAGTTATTAGTCCACTCCTAACACAGAACTGGAAAAATAATTATTGCTTTTTGAGTCTAGAGCGGATCTTTCCTGATTTTGCAAAGTATGGTTTTTATATCCAAACACTCTTATTAAAATCCACGATTTACAAATCGACGAAATCAATTACTTTTCTAAATATTGCTACACTTTTATATATTTTTTTGAGATCTGTAAAATATGCTTTATTCCCTAGAGAGACGCTCTCTGGATACATTTTTTTAATGGTGCAGGAATCTATGTACAATAAAACAATAGGGGCATAGAAAATTACTTTTCCAGATGTATAAGATTATTAGTCATAAATTAATTAGAGTTGAACATAAGGTCAACTAAATACTTTGTCTGTTTGCTCTTATACAAAATACAAAGTGTAACCTCCATTTTACAACCAGCACAATTTCTTCTAAACTAATCATACAATTTTAATATAAAAAAAAACATTGCCAAGTCAAATGGTTTAACAAAATAATCGCCTTCCCTGTCAATAACGGCCTTAAATCCAACTCACAAACAAAAGTACCTAGGTCTTCATGACACTATAATTCGGAAGATTTTAGATCCAGGATATCAGATTGGAATTAGTATGGCAAGAGGGCCTGATGATGTATTGCTTAAACGAACCCCAAACAATAAAGTCCATAAGGTTGAGATCTGGTGAGTTTGAAGGCCAAATACTTGGTCCAACAAACTAAAAAAAAATGACAACCAGGTCAACGTATTCTTTACAGTGTGGCATGGAACAGAGTCTTGTTACTCGACAAATGATCTTCCAGTTCTGTCCTGACTCTCCAGACAAAGGACCTGCCCATGTTTAAGAAGTTTGCAATCTCGATATTGTCTCCACCTGTGCAGATTGCAACAAGGACACTGCATTTTCTGCGATAGTGAAATAAATACTTTGTTGATTGATCTCATTGTTATGAGAGACGCCAAACACTTCTGGCTAGCCTGCAAAAGAATAAACAGCGTCCTTCCTGCCCATTGGCTCAAAGTTTGTTATTAAATATCTTCCACTCACTGTATAAACCCTTTTGATAAAAAAGAAACCGTTATTTTCTACTTCCCAATTCAATTATCATTTATTTTGTACTTTATTAGTTGTTTAATATTATCCATAATTTATACCAAATGAAAGTATAAACTATTTTCATCAAAATTTCCTAAGATAAATTGATAATGACGTCACTGCCTGAAATCCATGATGATCCCATTTAATATAGATTATTTCATGGCAAGACTTTTTCTTCCCATTTGGAGGCGTTCTAATGTTTTAAGATGGGTCGATTGGGGTCTATATTATTTGAGCGAGGCAAAAAGTTATATTATTTTAGGGTCTTTATTTTAAGACTTTTACTCTTCTTCTAAAGTAAATCATTTAATAATTTAAAAAAATATATTTTTGTTACTTAATTATTTATAAAATATACATTTTTGAAAATCTATACCTAGTTAAAGTTTCTACAAGACATCATTACAAGTTATTCAAAATCCTTTCCGATATCATTGTGGATATCTAGATATCCATAATGACGATTTGTCAAATGATTAGAATTGTTAAATACTTCAGTCTATTTTCAAATAGGTCACTGGCTTCCAAAATTTCAATATCCCTTATAACCCATTCGACAGGCACTCTTCAAGTTTTAGGTACCTCAAATAAAATGAATTGGTCCATTTTTTTTGCTGTTGTGCTTATAAAATTCTTTTGATGGCCTTCTTGACGACCATGCCCTCAGTAGATCGATGCACCTTCTTATTATTGGCGTACTCTGACATCTGCATCTGCAAGGCCTCCATGATATCTTCAAGCTACATTTTTTTAGGTTTGTCCTTAAGGTCTGGCTCCTATCACATTTTCGAGTGAGGCCATTGACGGTCACTATGCCTTTTCTGCATTCAATTGTACCATAAACTGTTTCAACCAATTCTTTTGGGCTCGATGTGGACATTGTGGTAGATGCTGATGTGCCCAGTACAAAATAGAGCGATTACAGCCCAGCACTTTAAAGAACAACTTTATGTGGTTAAAAATTTTTTTTTTTACGATATGCAATTTTTTCCTAAATTTAAATCCCTTACTTCTACAGCGAGATAAACGTTGAATGCCCTCGAAAATATATGAAAAATATAAAAATTACTTATGAAAAATAGAAAATTCTGGCAATATGATATTTAAAAAAATTCTATATAAGTAAGTATATAACAATGTGGATAGCATGAATGCTAAACGTTTGTAAAGTTAATTTACTTTGTATTTTTGGAGCAAAGAAATCAAAAATTAACATTCTATATTATGACCTTTTTGTATTTTGAAAAATACACTTATTAACATGTTTCATGTATACAACAACTTCAAATCGAACTATTGTTCAAGAGTACTTAATTATAAATGCGATGCATGTGATTTTACACAAAGTAGTATTCAAGCAGAAACAATAATGGCTACCAGAAGTTTAACTCTGCATTTCCTTTTTGGTCAGCCAAATGTTCTAAATCCACAAATTCTCCCATCAACAAAGGAGTTCTATAAAAGTAAGACTGAAATCAAGCTTGTCCTGGTAAATTGTTTAAAAGAGAGGATTATTTAACAACTGCTGATTTAGTTTTGTCAATATGGGAGCAATTCAGCATTCCTGCAATGAACTTTGTTGCTGGTACAATTCAAAAATAGACGAAAAAGTTGACAGTATTTCTAAAAATGTGTTGAAAACTGATAATCCTTTGGTCAAGAAGTTCATATATGAATGTGAGGAAATGTTTGATATCGCTTCATGCCAATGCTATGATAATAAAATTCTAAGAGATAAATGCAAATGTCAAAGAAAGATACCCCTTCCAGAGATTGATAAAAAAAATAGTGTGGAGATGTTAGGACCTATTGATTGTATTACTAACAGAAAATATTTGGATACTGCCAGCAGGAGAGAACGTCAAATTGAGCGTGAAAATAACGAAAAGAAACAGGTAATGGACCAAAATTCTTATAATCAGTCCTAATCAAATTTTTCAGATGTGGAAGATTTCCCTATGCCTGAAAATGCTGATGAGAACTTGGACTTTGAAGAAGAATCTGTGAGGCAATTCAAAAAATTTAACTATAATAAGGAGATTTACCATAATCTTGGAATAATAGCAGACAGATTTCGGTTGTCAGATACAGCAGTATCTTTTAGAAGATATGGAATTAATTGCACCTTCAAATATACTAGAGAGGCAAAAGGTTGAAAGGGAAAGACAGAAGTAGAGTAAAATTCATGCAAAATCTTCAAAAGAAGAATCAATGAAAATCAAATTAATTGGTTTTAATGGCAAGATTGACCTTACCAAAATGGTTAAAATTGTTGAATATCAAGAGAGAAGCAATGGCAGCTTCCTACCAAAAAAATATATTTTGCACAGAAAAAGAGGAGCATATAGTCATTATTAAAGGTACTCTGACATAAAATTGCTTTAATTTTTATTCGTATAAAATATATAGGGGTGGGGAATTGTAACTTTCATGATTTGAAACTAAATATTTATATTAACAAGAATTCACTTTCTAATTCTTTTTTGAAATTTAAAATTATACAAACAAATTAATGTTGGTCTTTCCCCATTTAAGAACCCCATCATGAATACATTGACCATGTTTCACCAAGAAGTGGGAAAGCGGAGGATAATGATAGAGAAATACTATCGGTTCTAGAAGATCATGAAAGCTTAGAATCCATAGTTGCTATCATATGTGACGGTTGCAACACAAATGTAGGAATTTGGTCTAGCATTGTATGGAGGCTTGAACTTTCCCTCCAAAGACCCCTTCAATGACTAGTGTGTCAACTTCATATGAATGAATTGACATTGAAGGAGGCATTCAAAGAAATTGATGGTGGTCAAGCAAGGACCTAATATTTATACGGGCTCAATTGGAAAATCAATTAATGAAGATTTACTAAAAATGTCAGTTGTCAATTTCAGGGCTGTTGTAGGAAAAGTTAAAAAAAATTAAGGAAGGTATTTTGGCAGATTAAGTAATGACCAACGCTACCTTTACGACATTGTTTTGCAATTCAGTCTGAAAAAATTCCTCTTGGTTCCCACTTACATCTTAAATAACCAGGAACCTTGCAAGAAACTAGATGGCTTACCTAAGATAATCACTTTTTGCGATATTATATATCGAATAAAAATCCTAGCAAAAACCTCTTCAAATTGGTAGCATTTATCTTAAACTATTACGCTCCAATGTGGTCTGCAATTAAATGTCAACCAAATTGCTATGATGTTTCGAAGCATTTTCAACTTTCAATTTCTCTATCAAGAGGTATAGACCAAGATCTGGCCCTATTCTACAATTTTATACCCGAAATTCATTCTTCTTCATCATGAAAATATCTTGTTAGCAGCATTGCTAGATGAAGATTCAGAAATTTGTTAATGTGCATTGAACAAAGTCTTGAATGCAAAATTTTCATATGCCCCCCATAGGCAATTTATAATTCCTAATAAATTAAACTATAAATCAAATCATTTCGTAAATATAATTGATTGGTCTAAAATACTAATTTCAATTCCTCCAATCTTACAATATTTGTCAGATAAAGAACTTATGAAAGCATAGAATGAGTCTTTGAAATGAGAAAATATTCATGCTATTCCCAACGGTAGGAAGGCCAGTGAAACTAGTTTCAGAGGCTTCCTGTAAGGTTTATGGATATAACTAAAAACACGGATACATTTTGTCAACTTTAAAATCAAGAGATAAACTAAGGAAATTTAAAACTAAGTGTAATTACCCAGTTTGATATATTTACATATAATATGTTTAAAAATAGCATTCAGCAAAGATTAATCCACATTATTATATACTTAGAATAAAAAAAGTAAGATATTGGAAGAAGGAAGAATTGTCTCTTTTTCATAAGTAATTTTTATATTTTTCATCTTTTTTGAACTAAATCCGGAGGAGTGCAACGTTTAAATCGATGTAAAAGTATAGGTTTAAACTCTAGAAAAAAATTTGAAATCGTGCAATATCATATTTTTAAGCACATGAAGCTATTTTTTTTTACATCATACAGAAACAAAAAGGGGTAGGTAATTTCTTTTTTCGGGATTTTTTTTTTAGTAAAACGGATTTCCATTTACTATTCACGATTTTTGAGGGATCTGAATGCGTGATAACTCAATTTGGGGTCCCTGTAATACCAGCTACTGTACATACGTCTTTGTTAAAAACGAAACTGTTTATTTTTCCTTTTAAATTCAATTCTCATTTGATTACTAAATTTATTTTTGTATTATTCAGGAACATGTCTACCGCATATGTTGACAATATCAGCTATTTTGCATTGTAAGTATGTTTTTGACAAATAAAAAGTATGGAATTCTTTTGATGTGCTCTGCAACTTTGTACTATTGAAAAAAAAAAAAAATGGAAATAAGTATCCGTGTATTTCTCTAAAATAGTTAAATAACTCTGTTATAAATGTTTTAAAAAAAAATTCCCTAAATAAATTTGCCTTTCTATTTTTTTTTCAAAAGTGCCTAAAATCACAGATCAGACCAAAATTCTTTTTTATCTGTCAAAAACATACTATCAATAGAATTATTGTGGAAATGTGTACGAACGTAATTAAAACCAAATTTGAGATTCAAATGAAAATTGAATTCGGAATTAGAATATAAGGTTCATCTGGAATTTGTATTGTAAATAAAATCTACTATTGAAATATTCTTTTTTTTTGTGTTTCTGTATTTAAAGGAAGATTATATATTATTATTTTAAAATCCGTTTGATAAGAATAGTTCATAATTTAATTCAAATCTATGTTTAAAAATTAAAAAAGTTTTACTTTTATAAAAATTAATCTTACAATGAATCTTTGTTCTCCCTCTTTTAAAATCCCACGATCCTATGAATTTGAACGAATGAAAAAACAGTAGGGATTAATTATATATAAACACGGTCTTGCCTACGCCGGGAAGCTACTTTTTACAATGTTAGATAATTGCAATTCATCAATAAATATAAGGAACTTGTTACTTACTTCCCTTACAAAGGTCAGTTTACCTTGTTCCTCCGACCCCACTCTTCATAGCACTTAAAGTGCTTTTGAATTACGAAATCAAAACGGCAATGATAAATTACTCGAATATCGAGAAAGCAACACTTATAGTTATAAGTTGAGACTTATTCCAATGATTGTCTCAAAGATATTCTGATAAAAGTAATAGTATTAAGTTGAATCAGAAGAGAATACGACCAAAACCTTATTGAATCTGATAAACTCATTGTTACTTCCCCAAGATAAGATACGCGGAGTCAAACTGAGGGTTTCATAGGAACAGGAGATCCCTTATGATCCAAGTGGGATCTAAAAAAGTATGTTTCCAGACTTATTGATACATGAAATATCTAATTCTACAATTCAGTTACTTTACATCCTTGTTCACAAATATAACTGATACCAAACGGATAAATAACTTGATAATCATATTAAAATATGCAAAAAATATTATTTTAATGATGACCCAGTTTTTTGCAGTTGTTTCCTGAATCAAGGAGAGTGCTTCCTGTGAGCATATAAGATTTTATTTAACATAGCTGTCATTTTTTTAAATTCTTAATACACCATCTCGATGCCAATGGTGTCCCAAAAGTAAAGTAATATTCTCAAAGATTAAGTAATAACTTTGTAGGAAAGGATATATTGACTTAGACGAGACTAAAGGTAGATCCGGACATTATTTATTTTCCTATGAACCACGAGTAGGATAACTTGTACATGGAACCAGAAAGCCTTGAGCATTAAGGCAAGGGACCAAAAAAGATATTGGCCCTTAGGACTTGGCCCTGAAGACTGACAATAAAGCTCTGAATATTGGATCTACATTGCTCATTTCATTAATTATTTTGAGTATTTCCTATTTAGAATAAATAATTAATAATCATTTACGGAATATGTAGAGGATCTATAGTTAAAATGCAAAATAGTTAATGATAATTATTTATATATGTAGATCAGAGTATGGTATCTTAAAATTTGGTTTCTTATATGGATTGAACTATGTTGACTTTATTGATGATATCCTCGACGAAAATGTGTTGCACCCTCATTCATCAGTACACAGGTAAGTTTTGTGAACAAATTTCCCTTTGCATTACTGTTTTTATCCTTAGCTTTCAGACTCGATTTAAGTGCTCGGCGAAGTAATAGATTTTGTTCAATCACCGACATTAAGAACAAAAGTAATTAGGACAGAGCGTTGCTATTCTGTTCAAAGCATGAGCGTGACAAGTCAGATGTAACATCATTGGAACATTTTGTTTCATGTTTTTGACTGCTTTTATACAATAATAAAAACGTTTAGTGTCTTGCTGCAGAAATGGAAGCCAAAAAAAGTAGAATAAAACTTTTGACTTCTATAATTGTAACTGTTCTATTGTCAGTCTTCTAAACATCTTTCAAATTTATCAAATAAGAACAATCCAACAACACTGTAGTCATGGATCTTCATTTCGTCCAAGACAATATTATTATTATTACATATAAACTCTTTCTTAATCTGTGACAATATTATTTTACTTTGGTACTCCATTTACTTTGTAATGTCGAAACGAAAATGAGTGGTTTTGCCAGGGTAAGGTTCCATGAATTTTACAGATTTGGATAACTATTAATATGGAGTAGAGACATACATTTTGTTCATATCCTTTATAAAATGAATATTGTTACATGAGTAATATTTAAATAAGTATAATTGGAATTAAAGTTACAATGAGTCTTCCAATAATTTCACATAATAAATTAAACTACCTGTAATATACACATTATATTTTAAACATAAGGAAATATTTTTTTATTTCATCTTACATTTAAAAGACTACAAGCAATAAAATTAATGAAGTTTTCCTTTTTAAATTTTACATCATTTTTTAATTAATTTTGAATCAAACTTTGGTAATATCCATCAAAATCATACATTTAAGCAATTGGGGTTGTATTTTATGGGTTTGGAGGATGACGATGGAGTTTTTATATAAAAGTAAAAATAAAAGTATCATAAATTCAACTAAAAAGCCATCGGGTGAGTAAGAATAATTTATGTATTTCTTGAAAAGACATCAACCGGTGTACTCTATATAGTGCTGCCTGATTCATATACCAATATATTATAAAAAAATTATTGAGTACAAGAAACGGGAAGCAGGTGTTAAACTCACATTAAAAAAGAAAAGCAAAGCAGGAAGTACCTCCATAAAACTAAATAAAATTTCACTTTCGATGAGATTTATTAACAAACTAAAGTAATCACTGGCTCATTAAATTATATATTTTTTTTCTCAATATCTCATTATGTTTTTATTATTCTTGTTAAAAGAATGATAAAGTATTGAGTGAGTAACTACTTTTGAATGAACTCTGAAAACTGTTGCATAAATCCAGGATTTGTAAAGAAGTTATCTTTTATATTATTAAAGCAAAATTTGAATGGTCTTAATAACTCTGTTCAATGTTCAATGCCGGATAATACCACTAACTGATAATAAAACTATTTTATATACATATCATAAGGTGTTTTGTAAGCTTATATTGTTTTTAAAAAAAAATCTGATTGTATTTATTAAATTTACATAGTTTCAGGGTTTCAATTTAAAAAAAAAATCATAACACTATATACAAAGGAATTATAGATACTTATTAAATTATAAAAAGAATCAACTTTAGATTGTATATATAAGATTCAAAGTTTATTTATTCTGTGCAGATAGCAGATTATATTCTTTAATTGTCTCACAAATGTAATAATATGATAAACGTATATGTCTTCTGTATTTGTAAAGATAAAGTGTTGTATGCCTTGCAACACCAGTCCACAAAAAAGAGGAGATCAACCCCTCCGGATTTGTTGGTCTCAATACAGCTTCATCTACTGGGTTGGAAGATTCAGGTATTGAAAAAGTGGGATCGAAATTTGTAATGATTATAATAGTATTTCCTTCTTGAAATCTTACACTGGCTTGAGACTAGTACGATGTTTGTTGAACCAAATTAATTCGATCTTTTAAAAAAATTAAACCTAGATTTGTCCAAAGAAAAAACTCGGTCTACATCGATTCAAAAGGAACAAATCCGTGTAGACCGATTTTACATACAAGTTGTTTATGACGTCATATACATTTAAAATTGTGAAAAAGATACAATGACGTCATGCGAAGTTTAAATGGAGATATTTCAGAGAAATTGCTAGGTTTTCGTCCCTCCTGGAATACGGAACTCTAAATAAAAGTGTATTTTGAATTGGCACGGCATTACCTTGTTAAACACAAAATACGCTATGTGTTTTGTGGCCAGCTGTCAATTTCCTCTTCTTCCTTGATACCTCATGGCTATTTCATAATTTATTATTTTTGTAAATAAGTACACAAATTAATTAGTTATTCAATACTTATGCTCTGTTTCCAAAAGAACAGGAATTCAATTTCTCGCTGATCCCTCGTAGTTTATAAAATATATATATTGGCCATTTCATTGTTTCTATGTAGAAATTTTTGGTATTTCTTCAAAAAATAATAAACAGTATCGAATAAAATACTATTTAGATTTTAATAAATGGAATTCATTATAAAAATGGTGAAAAAATAATATGACAGTGATAGTGTGGGAGTAAATAACAGATAACTGGCAGTTGGTATGATTTACTTATTCAGATAACTACCAAATAATTATGACCTTTCTTTCTCTTTCTTTTTGGACAAAAAATTGCGTGATACAATAAAGGTAACGACATTTTGATTGAACACATTAAAATTATATTCCTTTGATTCCATTTTTTCCCTATGGCTCTAACTCTTAGGAAACACTGAAGTTCACTTAATCCTATCTTAATGAATTAAGAATTATCATAAGCCTTAGCAATGTCAATGTAGCACCATTTCAAATTGTTATACTCAGGGCGGCCATATTCCGTGAACAAGTTCACAAAGTTCGTGTCTCAAAGTTTTGTTAAAAAAAATTCCAAATTATTTTTCAAAAAATAAAATTATTGACATTTTTCTAAAAATCAGTCATTCAGTCCATGTTTTGCTTCCGAACCCTGTATGTATACATCAATTCTTCAAGAATATTTCATGTAATTTTCATATTTTCAAGGTTATTCAGACATTTATAATCTATGTTTAATATATATTGTTTAATATAATGAAAACAACAATGACGGTTGACCTAGAAAAAAAGTAATTTAATCCCATATATTAAATGAGACCGAATAGTAAATTAGTTCATCGAGTGAGAGTGACAAAATATGTGTACATACATGGTAAAAAACCAGGATCTGGAATAAAGAGTTGTTGTAGAAAAAAAATCAATTAAAACCAAAACCGAAGAAACCCCCACTGCTGGGGTACTAGTCAAGATGAATCCGTTCTTAAACTCAAAGGACATGTTGATGAGGCATCGATGAAAGAGTTTTGCACATTTTGTAATAGGGATGCTGAGTCCCCCTTCCATCTCTTTTACGAATGTGGAATCATAGAACCTATAAGAAACGTAGTGGAGGAAAAATAAAGGATGAATACGGGTTCAAACTTTTTAAAAAAGACTGGCTTATACCTTTATAATTTTAATATTTAGTTATATTTTTATTTAAAATTATATTTGTTTTTATTATTTTTTAGCTTATAATTTTTGAATCTCTCAACCTTTAAGACCTTCATCTTGTCAGTGAGGAGATGTCCTAGATTCTTGACAAAGCTGTTAAAGCCGAGGTCATCATAAAATGACCTCTTGATGGTGATCTCGTCCACATTGAAATTGTCAGGTAAGCAGTGCATTGATACCGTTGGATCTTCCTTGATTTGGTCCTCCATGGACTTGAGAAATATTTCATCTAGCTTCAAACTATTTCCTCCACTTCCTGCCTTTCTTTAGACTCCTTTGCTATTCTCTTTGGACACCCTCATGTTCTGGACTGTCCTCATGGTCACGCCGATATTGCTTGAAATTCTTTTGGATCAACAACATATGCATCAATAAGATTCATAACCTTTTTGAGGCTGTTTGATTTCTGTTCACTCATTTTTCGTCGATTTTGATCAAATCAGAATAATGTGTAAGAAAAACAACAGATGCAACGGAACATTGATTGAGATGTCACATGAAACCTTAAATAGCGCAAAAATATTAATTTTAATAAAATGGAAAATTTATTTTCGATTTTTTTTACTCCTACTCCAATAGGAATCGTTTCCCAAAGTTATTTCCTTATTATTGAAAAGGTTATGATAGTTAAATTTCAACTTTCTACTGTCGCTGTCTCCAATTTGTAGATTAAAAAAGAAAGTATGATGCGCAGGCAAACTAAAACAGTATACCTATAAATATTATTTATTTCTTTATTAACCTATAAAGGCTTGAGAGTCCTGTTGAAACTCCCTCCCTCTTTTGGGTTTTTTTCTTTATCTGTTTAGTAAGAGTTCAATATTTTGTAATTGTGGTTGTACCTTCTAATTTATAATACATTGTTGCATTTTTGTCTTTTTATTCTTTTTTGTTGCAATTTACTTTAAACTCTAAATTTTGAAGTAATATATTATGGGTAGAAAATAATTTTATGCCTGCTGTGTGTGCGTCTTTTTTTTAATTTCTATACTGAGATATTCAAGTAAATGAGGGAAAAAAACTCTAACCAAAAAAGAAGAAAAAAACTTTTACCTTAAAGGTACTCAAGAAATGCTTCTAATATGATGGAAATACTCATATGTACTGAATTTAAGCCTATTTCACCATTTTCTTTATTGAAAAACCTTTCAATAATTTTACCAATACGGTACAACTTTGAAGTTACCTTAATCCTAATATCAAAAAGTATTTTTTGAAGTTTAGTAACAGAGTAGAAACCCACACCTTACTGTAGGCCACATTTAACTATGATTTTATCCAGTTATTTTTCATTACAAGACCTCATAACAGAACCAAACGACAACTGAAACAAAAATATACAAGCTTATTTGATTCTATATCTCTAAATTTAAAACTATCGGAGCAACAACAAAAAATTCACTGCGTATGCAATCTTTTCTGCACCACTGTCGGTGACTAAAAGGGATCAAAGACCATTAACATCTCCATCCAGACAGCCTATTGATATCGAAAAGTCAATTAGAGCCCAATACAGCTAAGAAAAACCAATACTTCTGCAACAAAAAATGGCTAATTTTTGACCTACCTGTATGTTACCAAATCCAGCCATAACCTCAAATATCCTTGACTTTGCATTTTGGGACATTTTTCAATGAATCAACACAGAATCTCTCATCAAAATTTGGATATGCTCAGAGTTGTCATCATGACAGCGTTGTAGTCCATTGACACGTCCCTTATTGTCAAGAGCTACCTATCAGTTCGTTGGCGTGTACAAGCTATTATTGAATGCGAAGAAGGACCTATTGAATAATAAATATAGCTAAATACTGCATTTAAACAAATTGTATTTGAGTGGTGTTTTCTTGATTATATAAAATTCGCGTAATTTTAGTAATTTAATTTCGTAGTTTTTGTGTTGCACTCTGTACTAGATAAGTCTTCTAAAAGGAGTACAGAAGGACTCATAAATCTACCTACAGTTTTTCTAATTCATTCAACAGTTTTTTTTGCATTGATTCTTTAGCATACCACCATAACCCTAATTAAATTATATTGTTCTCCCTTTCTAAATTTCCATCTTTGAAATTTTCTCTTAAATGTCTTAAATAATCTACGAAGAGAAGATAAATATAATCATTAGATAAATGTGACAGTTATTGTATCCCACCCATTAAACGAATTGATGTATTTCTTACTTTTTGAAGAAGAAGAAAAAAAAACACACACTCACTAAAAATAGCAAATAGATTCATCAATAAATAGAAAGGTCATTTTTTTGAGACATTCTTTCTTATTAGATGGATTTTCTTAAGCATAAAAAGTTTTCTTATCTCCTTGTAACACTTTGAAGACGAAAGAAGTAAACTATGTATACCTAAGTCAATATGTACATATTATGTAGGTATTTTTGTTATTTTCCTCGTACAAGAGGCATAATCTTAAGGGCTCTCTCTATTAAATTCTACATAAATTTGTAGAATTACATTATTTTTTTAAAAGTATTCTACGTAATACCATCTTTTGTATAAAACAAGGTATATCGGTAGTTAATATAAGATTAAAAATCGGTTCAGTTCTTATACCGTTCCCAGTTCATGGACATTTTCTTCCAATGGTACTCTGTAGAGGCTTTGAATTTGGTGATGTTGCAGTGGCGAACTCTATGCCACCATATGAGAAAGTCCAAGTGGGTATATGAGGGTACTGAGAAGGCCAAAAGTCTTTAGCCCAGAAATTCATGTTTTTTTCCGTCCAATTTTATTGGTTTAATACTTCTAGGGCGATAGTAGACACTTTCTCTTTCCTCCCCAAGCTTTCTCACTTTTTATACTACATATGTAGGTTAACCTTCAGCCTCTTAACAATGCCAAAGTTCATAAATCACAAATTATTTATTCCCAATACATCCAATATTTTTTATACATTTTGCTGTTTGAATCTAATAATTGGGTGTTTTTTCGTAAAATATGACAAATGGTTTTATGAGCTGATATTATGACATTGTCGTAATTTCTCAGTTCTTCTACGCCATTTATAATGTGCAAGAATTACCCTTGGCTGACAGGGTTCTATTATAATGCTCTGTAGACTGCATAGTTTTAAGTAATATTATTACGAAGTACCTTATTTAACCAAGAGACATTGATTTTGTAAAGCTTTAAGTAATCAAACTGTCTTGCTCAATTGTCATCGTGCTCTGAATAAATTATTCTCCTGAAATCAGTGTGTGTAGGTTTGATACCCGGACGCTCCTAAAATAGGATATATATATTTATATATCCTGTCTATAATACCCCGCAATAACAAAGCGAACGAACGTACCACTGAGTCCCAGAATTCGAGCAATGGTTATGTGATTGGGGTCCGTGCCTTTTCCAAATATTTGGGACAATTAATTCGTGAATGGATTCCAACTGGTGTAAGTTTGAACAAGCTATCTAACAAAACGAAAAGGTGGTCCAAAAAAGCTCTTCAAAGTATTTGCATCTAGATAGCTTGCACACACTTTATAATGACTTCAATTTCTTTGGTAAGAAGGTTTATTTGCAGAGCTGAAATGTCAACAAATGCGTAATCGGTACAACTTCATCAGACCAATGGGGAAAAGGGTTTACTAATTGATACTAGGTCCCAGGGTTGTATACACGTTCATACCTTTATTATATCACGCAATCTTTACTTTGAAAAGAAGAAGAAAAAAAAAGATGCTATAATAAATAATCTAATATATAAAAATTAGACAATTCTTCCAAACTATGGAATAAGTAATCAACAACTTCATCTGACGAATTAATTGGAAATTAAAAAAAAAAAAAACACACAGCTAACAAAAAAGTACACTCTTTTGTTTGCGTTAGCAAAATAGGTCAATGTTGAATAGGAGAACATTGGTTGAACAATTTGAATAAGAGGACAAAAATGGATGCACAAAATTGTAATAAAAAAATTAATGACGAGGGATGCTCTTTATTTAAAGCCTCATCCACTGTTCGTCTTAGAGAGGACTGGAAAGTTGTGTTAAGGAAACGTCAATATGTGCTTCAAAAGCCTTCTATGATAAGTATGCCTCATAATTCTAACAAGATTTCAAAATACCTTCCATTTCTAGAGAATATTCAGTGGAGGTAAGATCAAAATATCATAGTTTATCTAAATAATTGTTATGGAAGGGTAACAGGCTTTTCTGTGTAATTTCAAATATTCATACCTTTATCGACTATACAAAAAAAAAAAAAATAGACCCCAAGGATTGCTGAGTCCAAAGAAACTTTAGGAATCGATACTATAATTTCTCACAATATCCATGGAAGAAAGTCACGTATAGTCCGACAAGCTATTATTAAAAGACTACTGACATTTAATAATGATGTTATTAGTTTGCAGGACATTAAGAATCTACTTTCCTCTTCATGTGAAAAAAAAGTGTACTTCCTTCACTCCGAGTTGTTTTTTCTAACTTCTACAATGACTTTGGTATAAAACATGGTGTCCTTACTTTCAATCAAAATTGTTGATTGTTCCAATTTGTGTTCAGGAATTTTAAGGAAAAAGTGAATAGCGTAAGATCTTAATTACTTCAGCAACATTAGAATTATTTTTAATCAAAGCGTATAGTCCCATCATTACAGGATTATATTTAGGTGTTTTTTTTTGGCTTTGTGGTATGTGTCCCCTGTGTCTGCGACCTTTATTTCATATTTTTTTTTCTAGTTCAAGTAAGAGAGGTGTGCTTATTTTTGTCTCCAAAAGAGTTCCAAAGCCAATATTTTCAAAAGAATATACAATCGACATGATTAATGATTAAGTGTGATTTTGCTACTAAATAGGTCTTTGTATATCTCACTTATTTTAAACTACAGTGTTTATTTATATTTTTAAGAAATGTAATTATCCAATTTGCGACGTCGTATTCTTATATATTTTATTTTGCAAAATAAAGATCTTTCAGAAAATAAAAGAATAAGAAATTAGTCATAGGACCGATCCATGATTAATTGTAATCAGTGAAATAAAATTGAGAAAATGTGTGAAAAATTTCAGTTCTTCGGAATACGTAATATAATTAATTTCCCAATCTTTTAAAATTTTACAATCTAATAGCATAATATCATATTTTACTTCTTAAACGGTTGATTTGATGATATTACAATAAAATAAAATTATATGTATACATGTTATAAATACAATTAAATGAAAAAATTGACTAAGAAGACAAAAAAAAATGTAATATTATGTATGAATGCTTCATAATTTCAATCCATAGCAAATAACTAAACATTTCTTTTTTCAAAATCAGAGCAACCCTTTTGCAAATAATAGTATCATAATCCATAATTCAAAGTCAAACTCATTTGTACTAACGGTAGTATTCGGAATATCACATAGTTATCAAGTGTCGTCGAAGAAACGTATTTTACCTCAACAATTTAAAAAATTACTCACAAAGGGGTACTCAGTGTTGCTTGGGCCAATGAGTGAGTGGGAAGTCATATTGAGAATGGGCAATGTAATTTTTCTTAATGTTAAGACCCTTTGGTGAGTGCGAGCATTAGCATATGGCACCTATATATTATACGATATGAATTATTATGATTGTAAAAACAAAAAAAATGTCTAGATGAGAAGTCAAAATTCTAGAAAAAAAATTTAATGAATAGTTTTGCACTTATTTTGAAAAAAAAAAGAAGTTTGTATAATTTATTGGCATTGTAAAAAGTAACAGAAACACACCAAGATTTTATTCCAACTTGAATAAATAAAAAGTATATTGAGAACAATGTCGGTATACAAATGTACATCTTAATATAATATAATGTGAATCTTAAAATATATCCTATTTAATCATCTGATTCTCTGTCAAAACATCTAAATCGACCTAACAAAAAAGAAAGAAGTTTTCTTAATCCCTTATGAACGAGCATTTAAATCCTCTATTTAGTTAAACTGAGCGGATGGTTTGATTGAGACGATTTGTGCATGTACAGGGTGAGCAGTTTTTTTTTTTTTTGTATTAAATAATTACCTTTTTATAGCTAAAATAGTTTATACTCATATAACCCACTGACGGCAGAAGAATCTTTAGATTTTAAGTTTTCAAAAGAAGTGTGGCACGTGGGAATTGCTTTGAAGGTGTTGAATCAACAATAACAAAGGCGACTGATCAGTCAAGTACGTATACCAAATTTTCAAGGCCTACTGTTTCTCTCCTACTGACCAGGATTAATATCGCAACGACAAGTCATCACTAGGGTAAAACTAACATGTTTTACAACAATATAAACCCAGCTAGAATTGTTGATTTACTCTACCAATAGCAGTTTATCTTATACGAATATCGTAGTAATTGTCAAAGTAACCGATATGACCGATATTTGGAAAGTCAGAACTGGATTGTTAGGCTAATTAAGGAAGGGAAAGGAGTCACCTATACCAAGTTTTGTGCCTCAGCTATGATTTTAGGTGTCATGTCATACGATGTTAAATCAAACCACCCCAATTTTTTTCTGTCAACAGAGCAAAAATTGACTCCAATGCTTACATTCAGGTGCTTCAGAAACTTTTCAAGCACTTGATTGACACAAATGATCCACATTGAACATATATTTCCCATCTTGATGGTGCTCCTTGCTACACCTTCAAAAAATCTCAAAAGTTCTGCTCTAAATAATTTTAAAACACCGGACATAAATTATTTGTATTTATATTTTTGGGGCATTCTCGAGAGGACGGCTTGCCACCTCTGCCATTCAACTACCAATGGACTCAAGGACTCTATAATAGGGGAATGGGCCAAAATGGGCATAGAAGAAATCCGTCGGGCGTATCGGAGTTTTTGCCATTTTCTCAAAAAATACATATTAGGTGAGGCCTCAAATTCTGAGTTTTAGTTTAATTATGTCTAAACTCCCAACTTTATTATTAAATTTAATGAATAATAATATCTATTAACCCTTTCATGTATGAAATATATACAACTAAAATCGGAATTGTTTTACTAAGAGTTTATATAAAATCTTAGCGATGTAAATAATATTTTTATAATATAATAATTTTATTACCCATGTTTGGCGTCATTGCAGGGAATCGTCATGAGACTGACTGAAATTTTTATGTATCTATTGTCGAGCTAAAAATGTTTTTGATTGTGCCTGGAACAGTCTGATTTTGAGGAGCCTATAATTATTTTTTGGGGTTATACAGTTCTGTTAAGTACATGAATGACATTTAAAAAAAAGTTTACTTTATATTAAACTGTTTACTGGATCGAAACAAAGCCTTCTCTCAGATAACTGGTGCATTTTTAATTATGGATATTTGACATAATACAATAATCATCAGCACATTTATCCCAAGACATATTTGAATTCCTTTCAGATCAATGCCAGGCTGTATTTTCCAGTAGCATAAAGGTTTGTATTGTTGACAATGTCATCTAATATATTTTAAGTAAAAAGATGCATAAAAAGGACAATGGGATCTTCTTACCTTATATATATTTTGTTCCCCTTAAGAAAAGAATCAGGTCTCTCTCAAATGGGTTACCCTTAACTTTTTAATATTATTTTCTTCAGATATGATTTTTCTTTAGGACCTCTAACATACAATTAAGTCTAAGATTTATCAGCCTCATTTCCTTCCTCAGCCTCAACTACTTCAGCTACTTTCTATATTATTAGCTCACTCTGCTTCTTGATATGCACCAATTTATACAGGTAGCCATTCCTCATCACTACTACCACAATCGTCCTCATTTGAGAATGTTAAATCTGTTATTACCCTGAAAACTTGTTTACTATCTCTTTATACACTTTTTTAAAGTTACAAATGACTGTTCGTGAAAGGGTTAATAAGATATACAAACTTATTTTTCAAAGTTAAAAAACCGGAAACTTTTTTCTAGCCATCGCGTATGTAAGTTCTCCAACTTTTGTGCAAGAGGCATGCAGTAGATGCAGTTTTAAGCTTATATATATATGTAAAGGTATTGTCTTCATATCTTTTTTATAAGTCTATACGTCTATGTAACATAGAAATAGGATTCAAATATTTTAAAAAATGTGTATCATTATCAAAATGCTACCCTCATTGTTCGTTCAACATGCCCATCATAATGGCTCTCTAAAGAATATCTATGTATGTCTAATACCACCACTTAAAATTAAATAGAGATATAAAATAACAATTGTATTTTTTATTTTATTTTTACTTTTTAAAATCCACGAAAAACAAACGTTGTAAATGATGTTTTTTGCAATGAAAAGATAACAAAGCAAGGCCTTTGCACAAATATATGTTCATTTACATCTACAATAGGGACGATTAACCTTTTTTTGATTTTGATTAAGGCTAGTTCAAAAAAGTTGTGATATGCTAAGAAAATATTCTATTCTAAATTTCATTGCTCTATAATGTTATCTTTAGGTAGGACATCTTGTTTAAAGTTTCAAAAGCGGCAAAAATAATTTATTTTGTCAATAAAGATTCGAATTAATAATTATTCTGTATTTATTAACTATGAAAGATATTATTCGAACGTATGCAAAATATTTATATCTCGAAACTAAAAGGTAGGTTTCATTATATGGAAGAAGTAGATGTGCGTCTCTTATGGGGTATCTAGGTGGGAAGGGCACATAGTCGATCTGTATACTGAAGGATGATGGCATATCAGATTATATTTCATTATGAAATGCAATGCATCTCTTTCTTGTATCGAGTGGTCCATCAAAATATGAACACTTTAAATTTTGAGCTTGAACAAGTTATAATTTGTTAAATCACATTAAAAATTTCAAGAAAATCAATACTGTGAATACAGGGAGCGGGGATCAAGTTGTCGTCTACTTTAAACCTTGATAACTTGAAGACGACATTATCAAATAAAAAACCGGTTACCAAATAGGAAAGCTATTCTTGTCAGCTGACGATATGTAGTTCAGTTAGCATCATGCCGTCATCATATGAGGAGTTAAAGAGCCTTAAGTGGAACGAGGAGCTTTCGAGGTCCGCCCTAGTCATGGCATTGGTTAATAATGGAGGGGAAATCTCCAATTCAACGATTGCTTCAACCTTAGGAGTGAATTTACAGACTGTTCAGTGTATCCGTAAGAAGCTAGAGGACACCTGGGATGTTGATGCCCCCATAAAGAGGGCACCCAAGGAGGAGGGCGCCGACAGGAAGGTCAGGGACACCGACTTTGTCGACAAGGTGAAGAAGATGGTTGAGAATGACCCTACCAGGTCCATGAAGGCCATGGCGAGGGATCTGGGCTGCCATGAGAAAACAATAAGGACTTAGCACCCTGCCATGTGTCCAAAATCTCCATGCAGTGGTTAACCGAGAACTGTTATGACGTCGTAACCAAGGATTTGTGGCCTCCTAACTCTCCTGACCTTAATCCTTTGGACTATTTTGTCTGGGGCTATGTCGAGAGACATACCAACAGACATCCCCATAGCACCAAGGCATGGACTCCATCAAGGAGGTATTCGGGAACATGGACAATGAGATGGTCAGAAGAGCCTGCGGCCGGTTCAGAGGCCGTATTGAGGCTGTTATTGATGCCAACGGTGGTTATATCGAATGAATGGATACTCTATACCTATATGCTCGTCATAGTTTTGATTTTCAATAAAAAAAGTTAAAAAATGTATATTTTCTGTTGTTTTTTGTAGAAAAATATTTTGGCACAATTTGATCCCCGCTCCCTGTATATGTGTGTCTGAGCTCTTGTAATAATCAATGTAGACGTTGTTATCAATCATAGCTTCCAGGTGGCGACGGAAGGCCTTGCAGATGCTGTAGATGTAGCACTATGTCAATAGTGGCCTCTCCACCCTCATAAGGCTCTTTCTACCTTTTTTCATAACTCTCTAGACAGTCTGGTGTGAAACTACAAAATCTAATGCATTGGCCCTTATGGACTTGAGGGGATTGACCTTGTTTTTTTGTTTTTTTAACTCCTCCAGGTCCAGTTTCACCTTTTTGACAAAAAGCTTGATTCTGAGTACTTTAAACTTAAGTACTCATCAGTCCTCACAACATATTAAAAAAAAATAACTTACAGCTTTTATCATTATTATTTATTTCTTGAAACGTCATTTGAATTGATTATTATATTTCGTAGTTACGTGTGAGTGTGCTCATAAAAACTGAGAGTTAGACTGATGTTGGGGAGTTATTTTCTATATTATGAAAGAAACATTTACCTTCTACTCGACACCTAATTATTCAGGACAATGACGGGTACTGCCACTAGTTAAAATTTAAAACAAAGATCTGCTTAGACATTTATTGAGACGTTCTCATGTTTTTAAGGGATAGTAATTAGAGAAGTACTGCTCCGATATTGGTTATCGATATACAATATTAATTTGCTAGTTATCAGTAATGAGTGTCATTGACGCTGAAATTGCGACGCTGTGAAACATATCAATTGTCATTGTTAATCAATAATCACACGTAATTTGTTTCATCTTATTTTATCTGTCTAGATTAGAAGGACAACACATCCTGATGGTATTTTCACAACAATTAGTTCTACTCTGTATTTGTTTGTGGTGTCTACTCTAGCATCTTATTAGTATCGTGATTGTTGAACTCAAATCCCCATGTATTAATCAGGGAACATAATTTCTCCTCAATTCTACTGGAAGTCTAATAAGGACTTACAATTATAACTCCACAATCCTCTTTTATGGGCACCCACGAATATTCCATAAGGTTTTGAATATAATTGAATCTATTAAATAAGGAAGTTAACTACTCAATAAAAACTACTAATAACAACAGCTAAGAAAGAGGAAATTCATTTTTAGACTGCCTATTCTAAAAAAAGAGGAACAACTAACAAATAATATAAATAAATATGTAAAATTTAATAAAACAGACAGTGATGAAATAGTATTTTTACTTCTTTTTTTTCAACTAAGAATGATTTTAACTGGTATGGGGTTACTTGGCTAAGTACATATTTTACAACGAGTACAACTCTGAAATATGTTGAGAATCCCTTTTTCTAACAGTTGGAAAGGATCAAATATTTGGATAACTAAAGATTAAGTTTAGACCTCTCATCTTTCTCATGAAAAAAGAGGTTGCTAAATCGTATATAAATATGAAATATATCTCTCAACCTTTCCTCCCAAAAGAAAAATATTAGAGACTCGAAATTTTATTTTATTTCGCCAACTCATCCTAGCTGTAGAATTACATTTCTTTTATGAGAAGGAAATGTCTTTTGGCAAAACAAAAGTTAATTCTTGTATGACCAATTAACCATCCGAACAGGGAAAAAAGGGAGAGAAAAGAAAATAGACAGCTGAAACAAAATTCAGAATGCTTGATATTTAGGAGATACCATTTTTAGATGCATTAACTCTGTGTCAGCTGTTTATCTTTCATTTTGAAAGATTGAATCTATGATTGGCTATCTAAAAAACTTTTAAATTGTCCATCTATTTAACTATAAGCTTTGTTCTTGCTGTATTTTACATCTGCGTATATTTACTCATTACAGGCCATCCATTAATTAATTTGACACTACATATAAGTATATATTTTTCAATCTAAATGATTTTTTTTTTAATGAATTGCTGTTTATCTTCTGTTTCGATTACTTGGCAATAATATATTATTTAGAAAAGTATAAATTATTTACTGGGACATTGTAGTACTCCAGAGTCTATCTCAAGTAGTTGTTCAATTTGAAATTATGGCTTCCAGAAAAGGTTAATATCTCGTAAAATACAAGGTCAACATCTAAAATTCATGGGAAATATTTTATGATCTTGATGTTGCTGAGGATGAATCAATTATCATTTCCGTTTGTTTTTTAATGTTTTACTTCGTTTTAAAATTTGTGGGTTATAAAATTAACCTCTAGCCAGTAGAGTAAAAATAGTAATTGATAAAGAGTTATAGATATTATAGAAAATATCTTACTGTCAACAAAATTTTAGATCCAATCAATAAATAATATTTTAACTTAATGACGAAAACAGAAACTAGAGAGAATATATTTTAGTTGTTCTGTATTCTCCATTTAATAAGAATATTGTTGTAAGTATTGCATGGAATAATAAGGGGCCCTATTATTTAGCCATAGACAATTTCAAAGATATTCCATATTCTAAGGCAAGACGGTCAAAGAAGAGTGTAATATGACTGTTCCTCTTACAAATAGTGATGAAATTCGTGTGCATTTCGGCTATGTTAAAAATACATATAAAATCAACCTGGTAACCCTGAAAATTTAAAATACATTCTCAGACGTATGCAATTCATCGGCCAGAACTTATATTCGAGACTTTACTTTCATCTTTGAACTCAAATATACAAATTAGTGCGTTATCAAATCTCTCTATTATAAAAATCTTCTCAAGCTAAGGTAAGTCCGTCTTCCGGACCTCTAATGAGCATCTTGTGAAAGGTTAAATATATAAAATAACGTAATTAATTCTAATTATATCTAAAAATAATAACTAAATAGTAGACAAAAAAATATTTTGTGGAATGAAATATTTTTCTGCAATTGATCACGTGGGTTCTCGTTAAGTTACTCTGCTTAAAGTTTTAGTGAGTCGTTAAAACTCACTAACTACCAAATTTATTGATGAATAAAAATAATTAGATCTCAAGAAGAGTTTTTCTACAAGTTACAGGGGAAGAGAAGTGCCAAAAATAATATTGAATCGTCAGTGGCTAAGAAGCTGTCAAGCTCCACGGATCTCTTTCCTCTGAGTGAAGTGTGAGCTACTGAAACTTGTCCTTCTATATAGACTCAAATTAAATTCAAATTATTTAGACTGGACTTCCTTTACTCCACTTAACGAGTGAAAGAAGGGAGTTCCATAATTAATTTTGGTTCAATTAATTTATTTTAGGAGGTGTCCCCCCTCTTGGACCTTTCATTCGGGATTTGGATCTGGAGAGTGAAGCACACCTTTTTAATAGCGACAAAAGAATAAAATAAAGTAAATAAATGTTTTTCTTTTGTGTTTGGGGTTCACAATTTCATAACGTCCCCCTTTTTATTCAAAAGCCTATTAATTTGAGTAGTTTCATTCAAAGGATAAAATTCTCATGAGTGCGATTTGGCTCAAGATATCTTCTTTTTTTATTTTTCGTATTTGAATTTCCATCTAATAAGTGAGGGAGAAATCTTTATGGCTTCAAATAAAAAAACTTTTCAATTATAATAGCAAATTAAAATCTTAACAACACTCATACCCAAAAATATAGTTGGCAGCCATCAAACTAATAATGTACATATCTACAAAGTATATTTGTGGCAAGGTTTGAGTGCTGATAAGATCTGTAGTAATTTTTCAATCTAACTAAAGAGGAATTTATAAATAATACAATTTATATAGACTTTTATTTTACTACAAAATTCAATTTTGCTATTTTAAAAATACAAATGGACTGACGTAGCTGAATGGACAACGTGCTCTCAGAAAGTATTATCTTGGATTCCATGTCCGTAGGTTCGTTACTCGGTTCCTCCTAAAAAAAGTAATATAAGTTATATTAATGAACTTCAAATACAATAAATTCGTAGGTCAGACGGATTATTTTTAATATTATAATGTTTTCTTATACTCAATCAGTGTAACTCTATCTGGAAGATTAAAAAAAAGTTATTTTCTTGAACATCTTAGACTCTTCTTTTCAAACTGGCTGTTAAAAAAAAAGAAATTGTTTTTTGATGAAGACGAACTTGATAAGCCTTGGTAATGAATAAAAATTCTAAGATTTTTTACCTAGTACCATCGATCATAAAGGTAAATTTTATGTTAACTTATTTTTAAGAAGTGCATAAGTCGTAAATATGCTATGTTATTCACTCATTCCTCGTACGATATCTTAACGAACTATAAAACTTTAAAGACGTTTTATTTCCCATTTTCTCCTTTTTTCTTATTAGACCATATAAAATATCGCAGCAAATATTGAAATTTCTAAAAATTTAAAAACTCTACTTTTATATAATCTGAGACGAATCACATTGAGGACCAAAAGTTTGCTACCTTACATGTTTACAAGTATTCCTTGAATTCGCTTTTACTCTATACTTATTAATTAGTTATACTAAAATCTAGATTTAATGAAATATTAACCATGAAAACTCAGAATTCACTTAGAACCTTGCACTCCAACCTAACCTACCTAGAATACTTATTTCATGGTCTAGTGATTTGCATTTGGTGTTCCGTTAGACATTTAATAGTCGTTCTCTTGTTTTTCCCTTTGTATTCTTCTTCTTTTTTTTTTTTCAAATGAGTGGACTCAGGTATAAAAAAGTAGCCACAAAATGTAATATTCTAGAAATTTTATATAATACAAGCATCCTTATCAAAAACTTATGTGAATATGATTATAATTTTATTTCAGAGGAGTGAACTTCATTTCTACTTCATTAAGTTTCATTCAAAACTTGATTGGAAGTTTATGTGAGCTCATAAAAGACAGGAAGTAATCTTTAGGATTTGTTGTAGAGTGAAGTCCTTTTTTTGGACTCAGAGAGTAATTGAGGATCGACATGGGATAAATTCTTGTCAATGAAGGAAATAATGTTTTTCGATGTATATTTTTAAATAAAGCAGAATCCAATAATACAACTGTGTGATATGTCATACCGAACTTAGTTTATATGAATTTAATTATTTAATAGTTAATTTTGTTTTTCTGCTTTAATATGGATCAGTGATTATACATATAAATTGTTATTGACGTAATCAAATATGAATCGTGAGTTGTCCCTAAATTATGAATGAAAAGTATATCTTATATTTTTCTACAGTTGTCCAATTCTATTAATTAATAAGTAGATTAAGTTATAACAAAGGGTAGATATATGTATGCAGATAAAGACCTTCCATCTAATATTTAAATATTCATCGTTATCTTTAATGATATAATCATTATTTAAAAAAAAAAATAGATATTGAAAATATACAAAATATTCATACATACATTCATATTTCACATTTTTGGTAATTCCTACTAATGAAACTCATTTTCTAATAATTATTATCTGTATGTATATAAAATAGAGTTTGGGTATGTTTGTGTGTCCTTTATGGGGGCACACACTGTTGAACCCAGGAGGCTAAGATTTTGCATTAGTGCACCTTTTGAACCTGGTGTCGCTAAGACAAGGGTGGCTATTTTTGTAGATTACCTTGGCTTATTCTAAAGCAAAATACAAAAAACATTTCTTGGAGCTCAAAGAGAATAGATAGGGATGTACATTATAAATCAAAAAGTTGCTGGCTTCTCAAGAAAAAAATATACAAAAAACTACTTCTTAAAATTTTATTCAAAATCAAAAAAAAATATGTGGGAAAAAAAGACATCGGTGAAAATTGCAGTTTTTTTTCAAGTGCATAAAAAAAGGGGTTTCCAAATAAATATTTGATTCCTACGTAAAATAAAGTTTGTAGAAATTTGTCTGTAGATTTGTTTGCAAAAAGTTGTGACATATAAAATATCATGTTTTACTCAAATATCTGTTATTTTCTAAATAATTTGTAAAATTCTTTCATTTTTTCTCACTTTTTTTCCCATCCAACGTAAATTTTCTATGTTTACGAAGAAATACCACAAAAAGGTGCATTTTGTACAAAATATTTTAGACTCTCACATAAAAATTTAGTATTTTCAATTTTCAGAATTTTTTATTACATATAGTTTTCGCAATATTTTAAAAATCCACTATTTATTGATGTTACTTTTTGACGACATTATTTTCCATAGCTTTATTGTTTTTGCAGCTATGAAAAAAAAAATGGTAGGATCGTGTTTTTACTTACAATGCCAATCAGTTATATTTCCTACTTTTTGTTTGTAAAATTATTGCAATAAAGTTTTGATTACACTTTTCTTTGCAAATTTTGATTGGGCATTTTTTGTGACAAAAAATAAAAAATGGATTTATCAGAAGCAATGTTTTTTCATCCATATGTTTTGGTTTTCTATTTTTAGTTTATAACACTTTTTTTTAAAATTCATAATAATACATATGCTTGCAAGCATCAAAGGGGTCTAAATGTTAAGAAGAAATAACATTGGCCATTGTCAATGTGATTTCCGCTCCCACTTTGGTCCTAGCAACGCCAGGTACACCATTGTTTGTTACTGATAATTTTCATCGTCATATGGTTTAATAAAATATAAAGTTAATTAATATTTTTATGTTAAAGGATATTTTATTTGAGTGTAACAGTAATAGACTCCCGATTGTTTCGGATTCAATGAGTCTAAGTTTAATATTAGATATATATTTTTTCATTTTAACGGCTGAATGCACCATTTACTACATTTTATTTTTTGTAATCTTATGATTTATGTTTGGTAATCAAAGTGTCCACTTTTGTCTGCATATAAAACTCTCCGTGAAGAATAGTCTATATACACAGTTTATTTAGTATAATGTTATTTGTTATAGCGGTAGATATATTAAACTGTAATATTATTACTACATGAATAATGAAGCCTTTACTTGCAACACCATTGCGTCATAAACCAAATTTCCTGCCAATAACGTAACGGAAACTAAAAATTATTTTTTATAGTACAAAACAATGACGAAAATTGTAAAGTGTTAGTTTAAAACGAGACACTTGGTTTTACACTGGATTAAAGGTAAAAATCCTTAAGATGTTATCCAAATACGAACCTTGTGCAACCATTAATGTGTTTCCCCATACTTGGCGCACGACCAAGGGTCCAAATAACTACATGGATAATGTTGCTGGAGAACTTAAATTGATGACAACAGTTCCGTTGTCATGCTAAAATTTTAAATAAATTGAAACAGGAGTTGGTGGTTGGTTTAAGTGATTACCTTTACTATGGACCCCTGATATGTAAGAGAAAACGATTTGCAAATTGGTGAATTCATTCTGGAAAATAAATTATTGATTGCATTTCCTTCCATTTTTGGGATTTAGAATCCTCACACCGATTAATAAAGTACATTTTTTGAATAAAAAAAGATCCAATCTTTTTGATAAATAAGGTTTTCCCGGCTTTTCCCGGTATATTAGGAAATTAGAATTAATTTTGAACAAAAAAAGAAAGACCGTAAAATTTAATTTAGTTTGGCTACTTTAATAATGTAGTCAAAATGCAGCAATTAGAGAAAATAAATTTATAAGTGGAAAATTATTTCAAGTTTTTTTTAATTTAAATTTTTTTTAAATTTAACACGATTTGAATGATCTTCCACAAAGTAATTTATTTATGGCTTATTTTTCCCATTCTTGAGATAAATGCAATTTAAACTGCATCTCGATTATCATTAGCTTAAACAACATTTATTGTTTTATCTAAATCGATGCATCGGGTTTTCAATACAAATTAGGTATTTTCATATCAGTAAATGCTCTGCGCATATAATCATTGGAAAAAAAGGGACATTTGAATGTACATCTAATATATTTATTTATCAAATAGACATCAAAGTTGGCTTTCAAAATGTAATTATTGCAATCTAAAATATTGATTTAGGCACTAAAAAAGAAAATTTCCTTTACACACCAAGTACTTTAGTAAAAATTATAAGTTGTTGAAAAAGAGAGATTCAAGTCGTAGAAAAATATTTCTTTCTATGTTAGAGAATTTCCAAAACGAAAAAACGTACATATTGGTGAGAAAAATATATAATTGGTATGATTTAAAAGAGATGAACGGTTGCTACTATTGTTCTTTTTTATGTCATTCTGTCGTAAAAAAATACTAAATTGAAGGCCGTTGCAAATAACATATACACTAAGTTAGGCTTTCCTTGCCATTGTCCTGGACATTTAGAAATTAAAATTAATTATAAACTCTTCTGCTTCATAAAAAAAAAGTAAGACTTTAAAATTAAAAAAAAAAATTCTCGTTGCATGTTTTGAACACTTTTTTTTAGAGGAGATAGAGTAGGTTGCCCGGCGTTGTCCGGACATTAAGAAATTAAATTTCAATTCTTAATGTTTTTGATTTCATATAAAAGAAAAAATAAATAATTATTTATGATGCATGTTGTCATGTTTATTTGCAAAAAAATTTAAAGGAGATTATCAAGTTTAGACTAGAACGAATATTCAAGTGGAATATTTGTTGGATCAGCTTTTATACAATTAATTGCAAAAAATCCTTTGTTTAATTGTGTCTTCTTTTTTAATTCTCTAAACCTTATATTTATTTGGGGCATCATTCTCCGGACACATACACATACACAGATATTTGCATTCTGAGATAATAAACAAGTCATTTAAAAAAAAATTATGGCCATCCCACTATATGATAGATATACATTCTCGAAAAAAGGGGTTGCTATTTCCCTTCCTTTTATTGTGGGGTCCCTGTTCCAATAACATTTTTATAAAATTCACTCTATCACACAAAAATAATGTTTTTTTTTTTTTCAAAGCAATGTCAGTCACAAAAAGTCAAGTACATTTATCCGCAGATACAATAACTTGAACTTTTTCCGTGTTTATAATATTGTTAAAAATTTACTGTTCAAAACGGTTTTATTCAAAATTAGTTTTGAAACATATTTTTTGTTTTATATTTCTAGTCAAATTTTTTGGATATATTGATACCAATTTTAGACGGTCACAAAACTAATTGTATGTCATTTGCCTATCTTTAAAAATATTCAAGTTATAGAAAAAATAAGAGATATTTAAAATATGTGGGGAGTGACTGAGTCATTTCTACGTCTAGGTTCAAGATATCTACAAATTACAAAATGTCTTAATTCCATGGTATTTTGACTGAAATTTACGTTCTCGTTCTTGAAGTTAAAACTGTGTTTGTATTTTGATGAACTTATTGGATTTATCTATATATATATAAAGAGTTTGTGTGGCTGTGTGTATATCCACACCGTTGAACCTAGGATGTTGAAATTTTGAAAGGGTACCTGTTTTGAACTTGGTCAGACTGAGACGACAGTGACCATTTTTCAGGTACAAAAAAATGAACATCCAATGAAATACGGGCAAGTGAAAATTTATCTGCAGATTCGTTTGCTGATAAATTTGACAAATAAAAATCTTTAACATGTCCTCAAGCAATATCGTGCCCCTTGTCGTATATATTTATATATACGACAAGGTGTCATCAGGTAACGAGGTTTCAAGCACCGCAGATATTGCATAAAATGGTTTCTAAAAAGAGGATTTCACATAATTCGGGGTTTGCAATTATTCTTACTCCCGTAAGGTGCAGCATATTCTTCTCATTCCGCATTTTTTTAAATATTATGATAATAAATTATATAAACTATATATTAAGGTAAACAAGAATTTTGATAGTTGTTAATAATTTTGTTCTTACAAGCCCTATATATTCATAAAATAAAAGTGTATTATTCTGCATAGAGTGGGGAAGGGGTGGGGTCCTGCAAACACTTAGACTTAAAAATAAACAAAGCATTTAAAGTCAAGTAAAACCATGTTAAGATTAAATTTTATATATATTTTGTCTTGGATATATTATTTAAAATAATATATTATGAATAAAATGTTTTTATTGTTCTAATCACACTAAAAGAAACAAAGGAAAAATATTAAAAAGTGGACTTTGAAAAACAATTCTTCCCATTTAATGGATTAGATAAAAAAAAAGTCCTCAAACAACGTAGATTTAATTTAAAATTGATTTTTATTGTTCCCAAAAAAACGGCAATAACCAAGGAACTCCTAATATTTCGGCGAAGATATTTTGGCTATCATATACAAATGTACAGGCTACGCTGGTAATAAATTATTACTTACGATATGAAAATACCTTACAGAATAAAGTGCTATATAGGATTTTAATATTATGAAATATATATATATGTTGCTTACAAGTTACAACTTGTATCAGCAAACTGTACAAGTTGCAACTAAAAATGAGATGAACAATTTTAGATAAAGAACTTAAAGTCATAGGTATGCTATAATTGAAGATTCCATGGTTGTTTAATATATTAATGGTGTCAATTTTTAAATATTATAATATATATATGACTGTAATATAATTTCTGGCACATTATATACTTTAAATTTCCCGACTTATATTACTCAGAAATGCATAATAACCATATCATTTGAATAGATCAAAATGAAATGATCGTATTATTATACAGTTGGTAATTAAAATGACCTACGTGTTAGTTAAATTATACATTTTAAGACAAAGTAATTCCAATTTGTACAATTCAATATATACATGTTATAATTAAATAATTATATATTTCAGAACCAAATACATATCATAAAGGTAAGTTCTTCTCAGATTTCAACTTCTTTACCTTATCCAAAATTCGTCAACCAAGTAATTAATATTTTGCAAAAGGCATGTTTTTGTTCAAAATGAAATGATGTTATGGATTTACGATTTGGATCGTTCTTTTTTAGCCTTGTAGTTGAAAGATTTAACGTGAATAAATTCCACCAGCACCTAATAAGCATTAAAAAGTTTGTTGTTGCTTGGAATTTAGGGTAACCTTCCTTTGGATAAAATTTAAAACCATAACCGCTACATTCATGTAACAAGGTACAGGCTTGATGTTTGTTTTTTCAATCGGGTGAGATTTAAGAATTTTGTCATTGAATATGTATATATATTTCACAGGTTTTGTTAGCTTGAGATGATATAATTTTTTTTGCATGGATAAATTCAGCAATCATTTCTTCACCATCAACCGAAATACATTTTAAACACTTTTCCCCCGAAAAGTTGTTGTATATACACTGAATCAAATAATAGAAATAACTTTTTTACACTATCTGACTATATGTGTGTAGTGTGTACTAAGTGTAGAATTTTCTGTTTGCTGAATATCTATTAAGCAGTGATTCAACTACCTCAAAACCAAGAGGTGTTATCGCTTCTACAAGTTTATAGAATAATTTTTTCAGAATTTTATATTCTAATTTTATTAAACTTACCGTTGCAATAGTGTCTATTGATCATCACACAGAGCAAAGTCTTGGTTAGTGTATCCCTTCCATATTGTATATTATATCTCACTAACTGTTCTCTGAAGTGAAAAAGATATAAATTTTGTTTAAAAGTAACTTGAATTTCTTGCAGCTTACCCAAATATACTTTATCCATATTATGGTTACAATTCTTTCTCCATCTTTGATATTCTTTACCCTTTGTTCCTAATGTTTCATGGTTTGATAACTTATTTCTTTAGTGACTGTAAAACAACTTAAGAGCCTTGATAGCCACTAATAAATGGTAATTTCAGTATTCCTTTGCCTAAAATAAGTTCATACAAAGATGTAAATTGCCTTTTCCAAATAACAACCATTGATGAAAATTAAAAGCGTAGCTTTAAATTAATATATAATATTAACAATGACATTTACCAAGTGTGCATTAGGAGTATTTCCTAGGTCCTTTTTTGGATTTAGAAAATTATAATTGTTCAGTTAAAAAAATGTAACAATGGTTTTAAGCTGCTATCAGACCTTAATACCTATTAAGTAGGTCAATGGAATTCTCAATGACAAATACTTTTTTTGACATAACTGTTTCAGAACATAGTGATTTAGTCTTGAACATCCAAATACATAAATAACTTGTTGATGTAATGATAGCCCGTTGAGCCAACTCAGAAAAATGTATCCTAGCCACAAGACTTCCATTAACGTGCACTTCAAACGTCTCAAGTGATTTAACAAAGATACTGAATTTCAAATGATGATAAGGGGCAATCGCAAAGGCATACAACAACACGGGTTCTTCTTGAAAGAAGAACCCGTGTTGTTGTATATATCCATATGACTTTTTAGCTCTGAAAGGGGATCGATTAGCCCTACTTCTAACAAATATATATGCAATTTTATAGCCCATGCGCTTCACCTTCATATCGGGCGATACAACTTACTCGTTTTGATCTCCTTTTGGAAACATGTCTCGAATAATGCTTTGGTACATCTAAGGAGGGGAAAAAATATACGAAATGGTAGAACCGAACAGTTAAGTTATTAGTTTAAAAAGGACCGTAGGGTTGCAATAGCAATCAAGAATTGACTTCTATCCTTGTTTTATGTGTATGTCCCCTGAATTGAATAGATGAAACAATATAAGTGTTTCTATAGTTCCATGAGGATGTTGTGTAATTCTCTAGATATAGTCCGACAGAAATATATATTCTAAATTCAAACATGAAAAATTGGATGGTATCGCATCGGGTTTCAATCTTTTTTGGAGCCGACGATAAAAATAATTTTTTCACGTCGCATTGGTGTCCTGAAAAGTAACTTCCTTAGTTGGAGGGATACAAACGAATAGAGCAAGCTCTATCATGTTGACTTGGTTTTGAATTAGATCATGGGATGGGTCAAGCCCATTCATGACGAAGATCTTCCTTCTTCAGGAATCCATCAGGAATAACACCAGGATCCTTTACTTCTCTGATATCCTGTTCTACTTCGGAACACACACCATATTTTAGGCATTATATTACACCAGAAGCGGAACTCAAGAGGAGACAAGACTCGATATTATTTCCGTGAAGAGTGTATAAAAAAAAGATAATTCAAAATACTACTAAGCACTAAGGAAGCAGTTTCTTTCCCGTTGTACCCTCCGATGCACACTTTTCTTTCCTGTTTCAACTAGTTTAAGTCCATGTATATATAGTAGTCATTGAATACGCAATTTACAACTTGCACATACATCACAACTTGTACACAACATGTATATGTTATTCATTTTGTGGAGCAATAATATGATGGTGATAGTCTGTGATTAATCAAGAGATGGATAATAGAAGTGATGATTGACTTATTTCACTAAATACCAACTGTTTTTTTGCTTTTTTCTCCAGTTTCTTTTTGGAATAAAGGTTGTGTGATAACAAGGTGCTCAATAACACAATAATATAAACTATACCATGTTGTGAGGTATATTTTCTGTGTATCTCACCTTAATCAGTGTTTTGAACGTTGTTTGGTTTAAGCATAATTAGATTTGGTTAAGCTGTTAACGATTCTTAGCAATGAAAGCATAGTTGGGAAAATTGGCTCCGAAATGATTTTGGGTAGGTTTATTTTGCATGGTATATTGTGTGATACAATGAACATAACGATATGTTTAAGGAGTAAAGCAGAGCTCAATAGGGCTGCACAACAGCAGTTACCAGCTTTTATTCAATATTTTGAAGAAAAAATGACACAAATTATTGTTTTTTCTCCTCGCAGAAGTTTGCTTGATATATTATCCAATTGTGATCTAAATTTTGTGGCAACGACTTTTTTGATGTTCAAGAAAGAAGGATTGTTGCAATGATCGCTCTGTATCCCCATGATACATATTGTGTTATATGGTTTTAATACTTAAGAGAGTCTGTTTATTGTTTGAATGTGAATTATGCAAAAAAATCCAGTTATATTAGATTGAATTTGTATTTTTAACCCAGTCTCCCTCTCTTGCAATATGTAAAATGTAGATGTATAACATTTGTATTCGTTTAAAACACTCTACAAGCATAAATAAATCCGTTTCTTTTAAGAGTGTTTTAATTGCCAACTTCCATTTCTATATATATTGTATTGTATATTATGTCATGACGCAAGGACGAATAGTCACGCTTCTCCAATTAAGGATCAAACAAACACTAGGAGGGCCCTCTGCACAAACACACACACTCCTACGAAGGGAAATAACAATGTACAGCTTGCACATTCAGAGAAATAATTATCCTTTAATTCATATTGATCCCTATCATTATGTATAGAGCCTACAGTAGTGCCCCCATTGTGACTGGGCTGATCTTATGAGCACAAATAAATGAGAGATCCTTTACATATATAACTCATAGCCTTACCGCAGGACTTAAATCTAAATCTACACATTGTCTTTGGTGAACAGCTGTTGATTTTTCTGCTACTCTTTCACGTATCAGTGCTTTTTGACGTTGATGATTGGTTGAGTGTAAACTATTTCTTGATGTTGAGCTATAAAACATTCTTTTTGTACATAACTCTCCACCCCCCTATTTGGATTAACGTGGTTCTTTTCTTCCCACCTCCGAAAAAAGACAAGGTTTTTTGTAACTCCCATCTACTTAAAAACATATTCCCAGCGCCCTTTTTTTCAAAAATTTCCAAAGTAAATTTAAATTAAAAAAATTTTATTTTTTTATTTTTTGTCGATTCATGGTAAAAGTGCACTCAAAAGATCAGTGCTTCTTTTTTTATGAATTGAACTAAAAGTGAATATTTTTCTATGCATATATCGGAGATATGGTGACTCAAAATGTGATCTACCAAGCGGTCGAGCAGGGGGTTAAAGGGAAAGGAGGATAAATGTAGTTTTATGCCATATTCTTCTCCCCATGAGTGGCTTGTAGTTTGTGAATGCCCATTTTGCAGTATCTAGAACGTTGATTGGTCCATCATGCCGCTATACAGTCCGTAAAACTAAAAAGAGCTAAAATTTATTCTGTGACTATATGGATGACTTCTGGCTAGCTCCTTATGGCCCTCATTTGTCCCTTATCGTGAGCCCTAGACTGTGCATAGGGCTGTCTCAGACAAGAATGCTTGTTGTACCTCTAATATGAATTTGGATTCGCTCTGAGCAGCCATCATGACAGTATGACACGCCAAGTATACGGCCTTCATCGTCAAGAACTATCAGTCTGTGTGTTGAGGCTGCTCTCCCTTATGAATGAAAATATATTTAATAAAAATATTGCTAAATATCTCGTATATAAACATATCACAAATTAGTTTTGAGTTTATTTTTCTTGATTCCATAAAAACCTTATGATTCTAGATTGCAAATTTTGCGTCCCCACTCTATGTGTATTAGTTATATATAACAATAAGAGTGAGGTCATTAACAGAAATATGTATATATACAAAACAAACTTTGAATCATTACCATAACTTGAATCAACTTATCTCTCACCTCTCCATTGTTTGTGAATTCAACAAAATGCTTCTTCATCAGTCTGTATAAAATTAACAACCCCGAGTTTACAAACACGCGCACTCTTTTGGGTATATATCAAGAGTTATACATACTACTTACTCTATGTAGTTATTTGTTGTTTTCTCACATTTAATTGGAGTCCCAGCTCTTGTTTCCCAATAATTTTTATTTATTTTATTAGTTGACTATTGTTTGAGGATGTGTGATGGGACGGAAGAGACGAAGGAAGAAGAATAAGTTCAGAATGTGCATTCCCAAAGTGTTGTTGTGTTCTGTG
The DNA here is from genome assembly GCF_016086655.4 of Lepeophtheirus salmonis. NCBI lineage: Eukaryota > Metazoa > Arthropoda > Copepoda > Siphonostomatoida > Caligidae > Lepeophtheirus > Lepeophtheirus salmonis. The sequence goes on from NC_092584.1 coordinate 13,940,352, forward strand.
ACTTTATAAATAAATACTTCTACATATAAAACTATAAAACCTTTCATTATTTAAAAGGAATAAATAAGTAAACTATTATTGTATGTGCCTTATTATGGATCGTAGAACATTATTGGGGTTGTATTTGTTATGTAATGTGAATTTAATCAATGGAGAGAACGCGAGCAACAAGGGTAAGAGCCTTATCTATTTATTTATAAATTTTAACTTCATACATATTGAAGAAGCACTTACTTTTAATAAATATTGAATATCTGTAAATCATACGATATAATAATATGTACAATGTATTAAAGTAATGTCTAAAAATAAAATTTACATCAAGCCACAATTTAATGGTAATATTTAATACGGAACGGCAGTTAGAGGTAGAGGCTTTGAAATAAGGAGATTTACTCTGGGTGATTATATTAAAATTGGTCTACAAATAGGTTTCGAACATTAGTTGTTGAACACTTTAAAATCTTAAATAAGGGTGTGAGAAGGTTGAAAAGTTATTGGACAATAAAAACAACTATTGAAACATACATTGTTTACATTTTTTTATAAAAAAAATGTAACCAAAAAATAAACGATAAAGCCAACATTTTAAAATGGAGACACTATAGTAAATAGTGCTTGCCCATATATTAACTGGAGATTGATCTGTTGACATTGTACGCATTCTCTTGGTGTACCGCTTATAAGATAGATAATATGAATAATGCGTGTGACAACGTCCAAGGGACGTAAATATCTGGAAAAACTTCATAAACAAGTGCCTAAAGGCACTTGTTTATGAAGCTACAGGAAATCTTTTTTGAAAATTACAAAGATATATATCAATTAAAAAATTAGTAATAAAGCCTTAATATTTTAATTCTTTCAAAAGTATACCTTATTTGTTCGATATACAAAATTCCACGATTTTATCTTGCATACTATGGTTGTTACATCTTAAAGGGACATAGATTTAAGATTAATCATAAATTAATTCGTTTTTATAAAGCAAAATATATTTTTTTCCTCATTTAAGCAAAAGCTTATTTGTTCCAGATTTATCTATGATACACTCTATTTGTCCAATTAGTTGATATATTTCTTGATTAAGTCACACCTCTAAAAAACCTAACAAATCCATTTTTGAATAAAAAACTAAGCCTTTTAGATTGTTTTTCAATTGTACATTCTTTTAACCAAATGAAGATCATAAATGTAATTACATAAAAAAAAAATTTTTTTTTACTTGCAAGATGTTCATTTGAAGTATCACAGATCACGCCACTAAATTATTTTTCTTCGTTGAACATACATTTTTTTGTGAAAAAATAAAAGGTTTCATGAACAACGTTCAACTATTTTCCTTTCAGACGTTTTAAAATGAACGGAAATCATAAACGACACTCACTTTTCGGCCTCAATGCTTAAGTTGGTGAAGAAGTGATATTATGAGCCGATTTTCCCCCCTTAATTCAAAATTATATGCAACATAGTTAAAAGATCTTTATTTGCATATTATTTTGGCAGTTTAATTTGTCGATAGTACAAGTTTGGGGAGTAATGATTATCGATAATTAATATTATTTATTAGTATAATTGAAACAATATTTAATTTAACCAAAAATACATATCTATTTTAAATAATCTAGAAAACAAATATATATATTTGGAAAATATTTAATATATATCAATCTGTAAATAATTTAACTGATATCCCAAAATTTGAGTTTAAAATATTTCTTTGGATGCTTCTTTGTTATGTATATTTTCGTTGTTGGTTTTTTCCACCTCTAAATTATTGTTAATCATCTTCTCCCAGCTACTTTTTGGCTTCAAACACTTATATTTGGCTACACACTTAACCGAGTAACTTGATTTTCTGAAGAAAAAGAAATATATAAATGAAATTTTAAAAACTATTTCATACCAATTTACCCCTCATTCATTATTTAATGAAATAAAAAATACAACAATTTTTCCCGAAATTTAAAAATGTATCTTAAACTAAAGTTGTCCGTCTCAAAATAAGATACTACAATTTTTTTTTGATGTTTATAAATTAATATCAACGACCATTACTGTAAACCTTTGATATATGTACCATTTAGTATGGGATATTTCGTAACACACAAAGTAAACAATCTGAAACTCCTTCTTTAAAATAGATTGAGTGCAACAAAGGGTTTAGTTTAGTATGAATTAGTTCATACATTTATGATAATTCTTTGAATACTATTATGGCAAGCTATAAACCTATAGCATTTTTTAGTGTGCCAGTTTTTGTTACTATTTGCAACTTGAATAGTTTTTTTTTCTAACGAGGTTATATATATATTTTTTAAATCCAGTAAAGAAAACATCTAATTATAAAGTGTGAACCTGAGAAGTGTGCGCTCATGAATGATGGAGAGGAACATTCATAATGATAATCGTTTGAATTTTTTAGCTTGGCATTTTTTTTTAATAGTGGATTACCTGAAGAGTGAATTTTCTTTACTTGAGCTGTTATCATTATTATTAACTTCCTGATTTTTTTGCGGAATTAGATTTGTAAGTACATAAAAATTGTAAGTTGTATGTACAGAGAGTAATTGTTTTTTGTTTTTTTCTCCCAAAATAATTCTTCAAATTGTCAGGATGACAAAGTTGAATAAAGGTTTATTTTTAAATGATAAAAGGGCTACTGATTAGTTATGATGATTATAAGTCAATGAACAACTAAGAATAAAATTGAAAATTTACAACAGTGTAGTTTCTACCTTTGTCTTTGCTTATTGAGTGGGACTTCTTTGCCTTAACTTTTTAACAATTTCTAACTTTACTTTAAGGAATTGTAAGTATTACTCTTTTCAAAATGATATTTTTTGGGGGGCCATTTTTATATGAAATACCTAATGCCCATATTGATATTAGCATACTCTGAAAACTATGTCATAATATCTCGTTAAGAAAGAAAAAATCAATAATTTAAATATTATTATGATATAAAAATAGTTTGGACCAACTGATATTGGTTTGCACTTTCCTCACTAGGCTTGAAAAATTTAAGCATGATTACAATTTGCCTAGATATGCTAATTAACAAACAAGTAATTATTAATCATGTTTTTCTGCAAATTTTCTTGTATAACTCTTTGCTAAATTAAATTACTCATCAACCAACGAGTTTGGAAAACAAATAAGCAAAAAAATATATAATGGACTTTGACACAATATAGATGAAATGAATGCAGAATGGTTTTCCATGTCTTTCTTTTTTTCAAAAACTTGTGCAGTATAAGAAGGTAAAAAATTGCTCAAAAACTTATTTGACATATTTGAGCCAACAGCTTCAATGATTCCAAAATACGATACACACGGTGTTATATGGTCAACTAGTCAAACATTAAGATAGTGTACAAATGCAAAACAAAAGTAAACAAAACAAAAGTAAACGTATCAACAGCAAAGAATCAAGTTTGGTAGGAGTTTTAAGGATATACTTTGTGTCATTTATTTAACACATTTAAGCTGCAAATATTGATCTTGCAAGCCTAGATGAAGGACACGTCGTTACTTTTAGTGTATCTTGTGTTTAATTAATGCACTTTTAAGAAACTAATAAGGAATTACAAAAAAAGATAGTGTGTTTGTATATAATATTGAAACACGACGGCTGTCTCTGAACTTTTCTTGGTTCAGAAAATGAGAAAAATGAAGATTTTTGGGATAGAAGGATAAAAGAAACAATCTTAATAATATAACAGGAGTTCAATTCCTAGAAAAAAATACCATGATACCAGAAGAATTTTGATTGCCTTTACCCAAAGGTAAGCCTTATTGGAAGGTTTTGTCTTCCTCTTGGACTTTATTCTTGTCTGGGACTATTTTACTTTTATTAATGATAAATCTGAGAGACGAATTATGAAAATATTCTGGATTTACCCTATAGAAGACAAGTACGGACCTTCCTAAACATTTTTCCAGAAAACTTTGTCGTAGCCAATATGATTGCTGCCATTAGAAGATTAAAGCATACATGTGTGGGCCCACACAACCCTTATATATTGCACTGGAATCCCTCAACACTTACTAGAATATAGTTTGAGAAAAAAACAGTTTTCATCTCTTCAGATATCTTTGGTCTCCATACAACGTCATAGGCTGGAATGAGAAGATTTAGGGTTATCGAGAAAATGGATTGAAGTCGGACAAAATCCATTTATAAAATCACTGGAAAAGTGGATGAGGTATCGTCTTGCCACATCTTTAGTTTTGACAAATAAGTCTAACCCAGATGAATAAGATTGGCTTTGCTATTGTAAGAAGCTCACTGAGTCCTTCTTCCATCTCTTTTACAAATGTGAAATCGTGGAACATGTGAGAAAGTTTGTGAAAAAAAAAGAAGAAGGATGAATACGGGTTGAACCTTACCAAAAAGACTAGCTAGTTTGCATTCCTATCTAGACTCAACCAAATTTACAAGTGGACTCCATGCTTACAACGATTAGATGCAAAATTTACCAGAGAAGAGCGTTTGGCAAAACTGTGTATAGATAATTTTTTTTTCCGAAACACAATTAATAATTTAAAAAAGTATTTTTACTGGGTCATTGTGGTTGTATTTTATATTTTTTGGGCATTTTTTTCTTATTTTTCGGGATCTACTTCAACTTTGAATACCTTGAATTTTATTTTGTGTCTACAACATCATTTGAGCAATACACTATGCTAGATGGATGTAAAAAGGAATATATTCCATAAAAATATACAGTTTTGATGCTCCTTAACAAGCTAGGGGGCAATTTAGGATCCTGTCTAATCTACGTATACCAAGTATGATCTTTATGTAAGTGAAATGTTGTACTAGCATGATTTACATAGATTTGATTTGATTAATGTAATTCTCAGCCACAGAAAGAGGGAAATGCAACACAAACAACAAATGATTATAATTATTTTGACTCCCTTGACAAATACGCTAATTAAGACAACTCCATCTAACTTCCCACGATGATTAAATCATGTATTTGCAGACAAAGCCAAGTTTTAATTGGAAGTTGTTTTAGTAGATATAATTATAAATCCACGATAATCTTTTTTCACTGTATTTGAGAATAAACTTATTAATTATTCATCTAAACGACATATATATTTACGGATAGGGTTAAAAAATCAAGCTTATTGCATTCATAAATACATATTTCCTTGTATAATTGATAATAGGTATTCAGGGAGAGTTAATATGGTATATTATTACTAATACAAATCCGTTGTATTTTTGATGTGCTCGTTTTTTTTTTTTGGTAATAATAATCTGAAAAAGGAATTTTCTTTTCTCCTGTTGTTGTCCTATGAATTACTCTCTGAATGATGAACTTCCTTTTCAACTATAGCTGATTTATCAGTCTTGTGTGTGTGTTCATAAAAAATTGAAGAGATTTGGGGAATTATAATTATAAGTCCTTGTTGGACTCAGAGTAGAATTGAGGATCGACATCAGAGTAAATCTTACCATTGTCCTTGTTTATTTCTTCGCCTCCTTTGTCCAGCTAATAGAAGCTGATCTACTTGAAAATTTTATTTTCCACCCTGACAATTTGAAGAATGTTGGGGAGGGATGCAGCTTAGCTGTGAATATGTTTCATTAGACTAGTTAAAAGCGGCTATGAGAGATGATTCCAACTTTTTTTTTTTTTTTTTATGCTCACTCGCTATTATTATTATATACATTTTATTAAGTTCAAGAATAATGATCACATCTTTCTTAAATTACATTACAGATTACTACATCCACAGCAGGTGGCAGCCCTTCCTCCTCCGCCTAAAGCCCATCATTTCCGCCAAGGTTGGCAATATTAATAATTAAAAGAGCTCAAATATACATCTATTTAAACCAATATTTTTTATTTATTCTTCAGTTAATTATTATATTATATTTTGATAAAGTGTTTCAAATTGTTCAGATTTTTATGGACTACTCTGTATATTAGGATAGGCCTTACTGGTAACCCTCTTAATGGGTTCAAATAATGAAAGTAATATTACTATACCAAAAAAAATAATATTTGAAAGACATTTAAAGGGAGTGGCCCTTCACTAACAACAAGAGAAGAGTGTAACAAATCAAGGTTTGATCTGTAGATAAAGTACTTTTAATTCAAAAAATAGTTTATGATTTTATTCATCTTAAAAGGATTGAACATTGAAGCTACAAACATTACTAAATCAGTTAAGGAATTGCTGTTGGAATACAATTTATTTATCTATGTTATCCGAAAAAAATTGAGGATATTTTATTTTTTAATACAAGCCAAAAAACAAAACAAAAAAGAAACAATGACCACAATTAAAATTTTATTTAAGTCAAAAATATTTTGTGCGATATTGTAGGAAACAAAATGAAAGGGTGAAACAAATATTGGATACACATTGATTTTTAACGGCTACCCTACAAAATACATAATCCTTTCCAATCTAAATAGCCCTCAGTATCAATTTACCAAGTGATTTTTTTACTTTGACATAATGCACTTCATTTTGTAGATCCTCCCGTGTATATATTTTCTTGTAACAGGGCCCTCATTTATCCTTGGATATAGGTAAGACCGATTTGATTAAATCCCCCCATTTATCACTGTTTCATTTTTAACTTTTAATTTTCTAATTTCACATTATCTATCAGCCCAATATCGAATTATTGATTCTTTTGCATAAGAAGAAGAATTATAAAATAAAGAAGCTTTTATTTCACATAAATTTTTATAACAGATAAATTAATTATTTTGACATTTTCCCAAGAAATAATCCAAATTATACTTTCCATCATTTTACAAATTAGATGTGTCAATACTTTAAAAAAAATATAAAATACAAATTAAGACTTGATCAATATATTTACCTATTTGAAAGCAGTTTTGTATTAATATGTAGCCTTTGTTACGTCTCTGGGTTGTTAATCTATCCCAAAGACTTAAATATCTATTTAATATTTTTTTTGTATTTTATTTGTAACCAACCTTCAATATAATTTTTATTCATCATAAACCGGGATTTTCAGATATTTTAGGAATTTATTCTCAACAAATATTAATAGCATGGTCGTTTGTTTTTCAAGTCAAATGCAAATTTGTGAAGTTGTTGCTAGTATGTTGTGTTTGGATTCATTTTATGTGACCTTCTCCAGCTGAAATCACCTTTGGAACCCTTGGCCTAAATAATGCTGCAGTCTTGATTGCATCAGCAGCAGAATCATGCAGTTCCTGGTAATGTTATTTTTAGGGAAGTAGCACTGGTATAGGATCGTTTGCTGACCTTTTCTTAAAGGATTCCCCACAGATAATAATGGATAATGTTCAAATCTAGATTATTGCTCGGCCAGATTTCAGCCTTCACAAAAAACTGTACTCTCTCAGCTAAAAATGACTGTGTTTCCTTGTAGGCATGTCAAACTTCTTCTAGATCTGGTGTGGCAAGACATTCTTTGGGATCTTCAGTTGACAGCTTTGTTGATCTTGAGAGCAGCTTCGATTAAATCTAGTGGCTCGCCATTCCTTCAAAAGTTATGACTCTGCCCAGATTCTTGGACTTCAAAATAGGTAGTACTTTGTATGAATCACAGACGATTACTTTTGCGTTTTGCCGATTCATTTCTACGTTATTTGAATACTTTTCTTATTGAAGTGCACAATGAATTTAGATGCCCACTTTTCCTTTAAGTAGTTCAAAACCTTTAAACAAGGATCAGCTCTTATGTTGTTGGTGTAGACCAAGTCTCATACTATTTTTTTTAGAAATTGAACTTATTAAGCTTTTGAGTTATAAACACACTTAATGAATTAGTTAAGTGTTTATATTATTTATCCAATTAAATGATTAGTAAGAAATGTTTTGTTGTGTATATCTAAACAAGTCTTCTTTGATAATTAAATTTATTATTTATTTTGAAATAATTTATCCTTTAAATACTATAAAATTTAATATTCTTTTCACCAAAATTGCTATTTTGAATAATGAGCTATCAAGTATAAAATATATAGGTTAACGGCTATTCAATTTGCTCACAGATACTTAAGGCATTATTTACAATAACTAATGAGATTAAATGCAGTTAAATAATACAAAAATATACATTTTAATATTAGAGGGACTAAACAATCCGTAGAAGGAGAGTAATGGAGTTAAAAAACCAAATCTAATTTTTCGAAATAAATCTTCTTATTTTTTCACATATTTTTTACAAATTTTATTTTATGAACCAATGTAAGAATATGATTAATTATATTCTTTATAAAACATATATGCACTTTTAGTTCGTTACCCCTCCCATATACACTTAAAAACTACAACAATCCAAAAAGTTACAAAATTACAACTAAATCAAAAAAATCTATCCTTGGTACATTTTATCTCCTCTGATAACTTTTTTAATTAATAGAAAATGTCTTTTGACATTTCCAGGCAAATACTTTTGATTTTTGTCTGGCATTAGAACAAAAGTACACAAAAACTCAGAACTGTGGCACGTCAAAATAAAAAAGTGAGGTAGAATACTTTTTTTCAAAATTAATATTACAAATTATTGATAATTTTTATCAACATATTATACTTTTTTGCATTTCAAATTGTACTTAAACCAGTCTAAATTGATTGTCACAAAAAACAGAAAGATAAATTTATAGGTTTTTATGTTGTTGGAACACATATTTATAATTTTAAAAAAATACACAAAAAACTGTGTCTAAAATCTAGCTTACATTGGCAGGTCAATGACTGTATGTGTATTACTTATGTACGTATACATATATGTTTCAAGATTTCATGTTAAAAGTATTTTTAATTGTGCGTATAGTTTTAGTAATGAAGTTTCTCTTTTAACCTTTTGATTATTTGTAGCCCTTAATGAAATAATAATCATAAAAGCAACTACCAACAAAAACTGAATGCATTAAATTTATTGATACACTAATTTGTTTTTAATGCACGATTGAAGGAGGGAGGAGTGGTGTTGATATAAAATATAATTTTTTGATGCAATAGCATATTCTAAGCACTCAGAGAAGAAAAAAAAAAACATCTAAATTTTCCCCCTCCTTCCCCAAAAATGATTTCTTTTCTTTTATCTTTGAATCAAATTTTAGACTAGTTTTTTTTTTGTTGTACATATAGTTTTGATAATAAATTATATCAATTCCCTTAAATGAAAAATGATTTCCACTACAAAGTCCACCCCATTGGTGTGATTTTGTGGCGTGGTTTTTTGGCTCTAGCTTTATTGCAATTATTATCGTATCGACAATTTTCTTGGAAATAGCTAATAGTTAAACATGAATTTTATATCGGCTCAATAAACAATTTTCTAAAGAAGAGTTTACAAAACCAAAAACAAGAAGCAATTTGAACCTAGAAATAAGATTTTTATAATCAAAAATATGAACCAACGCAGAGCTACAATTTTAGAGATACACACACTAGGAAAATCACCTTAAGAGATCTCTTAAGTTATCTGCTCTGTAACGTATGCCCCTGAGAGGTTCACCAAAAGCTTCCAAAGCAAGGCCAAAGACACCATTTGAGGGGCAAAAGAGGCAAGGTGATCGTTAATGGCCTAACTTGTGAATTTAACAGCTGCCAGACCACCATGCACCACTTGGTTAAGCAAGACAAAGAAATAACTGAAGGCTGCCATTATCACTGCTTGAGCCAACATAGAGCCTTATTTTGTATAAAAAATGTTGTAAAAAGTTATACACCAGGCTGGAACTGGTCATTAAGGCGCTTTGCAGCTATATTGACTTAAAATGTCAATAATGTGTTCCTTCATTGTATTTATGAAATTAAATTTTCCTCATTTCATCAAATTTTAAGTTTCAAAAAGTGTGATAAAAGAGCTTAACTATTGTATCACCAATATTTAATTCCTGATCTAAACTATCAATCATGGAATAAATACATATGAATTTGGAAATAGTTTGGTGTGGAGATTTGACCGTTTGTGTCGTTATTATATTTCTTTATATTTAATCATTTCAACCGAAATGTGAGTTTGGGAAAAAATAGTCCTGTATTCACTTTAATTTGAAATAGTTTTTATTTCATGGACTTTTGAACGTCCATTTCATATAATTTTAACTACAAATAGCAAATTGATGCGATAAATAAGTTCTTTTAATTGAAGGAACTTTATTTTTATTCACAAACAATTAATCCTTTAGATATCCTTGATATTTCCCAGTCAACCATTAAGTTAGTTTATATATAATTTAAAAGTTATTGCTCTTACTCTTCACGAACCAGGATTCCAATAACAGAGGGCTAATGTTTTTGGATTTGAAGATTTTAATTTAATCAGGACTTGGAGTATATCTTACCAAAAACGAAGCAATTGGAGCATCATTAAATATAATTTGATAGGTAATTCTACAAAAGTTCTCACAAAAATATTTCCAAGATATTTGAGTATTAGAAAAGTTTGGAAAATATTGGATTTGCTCATTTGAACAAATTAACACCCATGCATAATTGAATTAAAGCTTCACTAATTGTTTACGAATGATGACATGATAACGTGTACACAAGGAATAAACTCTGAATCATAAAGGTAATAAAGGTTATATCTCTAAAGTTGAGAGATATTTTTTACTTATCAGGATTGTTTTTCTCTGTCAATAAAATCATCTGCATTCTGAATCGGCAAAAGCAATACCCCAATCATTACTACCACTGGACATTTGAGTATTATTAACGATATACATATTAAGCTTCTAATATCTTCAGGTGTGGGTTGAAAGAAATATAATAGTTTAAGGAGTTTGTGGATTTCTCATATGCTTATGAATAAAAAGTTAGGCAGTTATATGAGAATATAAACATTTTTTTAAATTTGCTTATAGAGAATAGAAGACGATTTAGTAACATGGTTTTATTGAAAATTAAGTATGTAAAAGCTATTTGTACCACGATTTTTTTTTTTTTTAAGGCAATATTCTCTTCAAACAATTATCAAATTGAACAAATAAACCAGATTCTAAAAGTTTGCTGGATTTTTATTTATTTAATTTAAATAATCAGTATTAGTCTCAATTACAGTCTCTATACGAGGCCAAAAGCGGGAGCAGGCCTTTCCAACTTAGTCCCTTGGCAAATTTTGTAGTTATTTCTTGATGAAACTCATGAATTTGTTTCGTTATTGTAGGGTGTTAGGTTGGTTTTTGGTTTGAAGTGGTTAAAATTGTCGGAAAAAGTAACTTCGATATTTGAACTTCTCCCATTTACTGTTGCCTCAAAATCACTTTTAGAGATATCAAATTCCATTCTAAACTTGTGAACAAACGTCTTCCAAAGTTTCCAAAAATGTTATGTTGTTATTACAAGGAGGGCTTCATACTTTTTTCTAAATATTTGGGACAACAAAGTCGCTAATTGATTCCATTTTTTCCGACTAGTGCAGGTTTGAACTAGCAAAAAAATAAATCAGCTTTCTAAGTGCCCACGTTTTTTCAGAAGAGCGGCCATAAGTGGTGTTATATTGTGCACCCTGAAGAGAGTCACCAAACTTGGGGATTTTCTGAATTTTTTTTTATAATATTCTTATTTTTACACTGCTAAATATGCAAAATCCATATCAAAAAATATTCCTCTAAATTTTTTTCTTACCACCGACGGCCTAAATGAGCATTGTGTGCAATATTAAGGAACCCTTAATGAAAGAAGGTTCAAATTATTAAAAATTTTATAAATCCTCAAAACGTGTAGTGTCTTTGATAAAAATTGAGTAGCTATCTTGGATTTTCCGTTAGGTATAGTCATTACTGTTATTTGCCTTGCCTGTTAAAAATGACCAGACTACAAATTTGGCCCATTTATCGACAGCAATAATAAAAAGACCTATTAGTATTTGTACTAAAGTGATACAGGAGTAATGATGCATTTAATACGGTACTTTACTAAATAGTTATTGGTACCAGTAGTTGCAATGTAGTTATGATATAAGAAAATATGAGTTACACATCACCAAACTTCCCAACAAAAAAACGTCATCAGACTGTAAGCATTATGTATGGGTCCTCCTAAAAGAAATATCATCCAAACGCACTTAAATTGTTATAAAAAAATATTTTTAATAATTACATTTTTAGTCCAAAAAATATTGCAATACCATTACTAATTTTAATACGTGAAACAGTTCAAAAATATTGATATAATGACAATTGAATTTCCCATTTGAAAATGATTACTACCTTTTTTTCTATACGACTAAGCTCACTTCAAATTCTATTTTCAAACAATTTCTCGAATTGAAATAATTAAATTAGTTTAATTTGTAAATGCAGTTATACTCATATATGCATGCATAAAACTGCATGTATTGTTCATAAATAAATCCTTTCTTAGCTTCTCATACTATCAATTTCTAATTATGCCATTAATACACATACAATGGAAATTTTTTGCATTAATCTCCTTTTTTTTAATTATTATACGGCATATATAAATAAGACTTTATCGTATATACAAAAGTTTGGAATGATCAAGTTGAAGCGAGATACAGGATTTAAAAAAAAATACAATATTGTATTTTAAAAGTATATCTTTTAACAATGAGAAGATATCACAAGAAAATAAGTATTTTTTGGATTTTTGGCTATGCATAATTACACGCATCTATTTTAATTCATTTTTTTATTTGTACTTCTCAAACCTCGGTTTAAAAAAAAATAATAAATGTCAACTATATTAATATAATCTAAATTTACCGAATAAATTATGCAATTAAGAAGCACTATGATATCTATTTAGACCTAAAGATATCGAAAGTAAATGAATAATACTCTTTTTGTACTGCGTATTACTTGCATATGTTTTGATTTTTTCTTCATTTTTATTTCTTATATCTCTTATTTGATATCAAATGAATATCACTTTGAACTATACTTTCAGAGTTTGTTTAGGCCAAAAAAGAAACATTATTGTACATCATAATTTTTTTGGACAACAAAAACTGTCTAGTAGATTCTTAAAAATATTTTACAGATTGCCAAATCAAAATATGTCCTTGAGTTTTCTTTTTTTGTTTTTGTTTGGACGATTGAAAGTTATTTTCTTGTAATAAAAAATATTTAGCAATAGCAATTTTAAAGCTTTTGTTATTTGGATATAGTCTAGTATATACATATGTATTGTATGTACAATATAGCTTAATCTATTTTGAACTAATCTATTCATTAATTTGCTTGTACATATTTTAATTAGATATAATATGTCATCAAAATATGCTTTGAAAATTAAATTATACAAAATAATAAAGTCATTCATTCTTATTATTTATATATCTCCCTTGGAAGACTCATTATATTATTAAGGCCTTCATTTTATCTCTTCTATATCCAGCAGCTTTTATTCATATTATTTATTTTTAATTTTAATTGAAAATATTATAAGGGACATCAAAGTTTTTTGGTACTAAGAAAATCTACTCTACTATAATAGATAACTTATACTAATAACTCCTCTTAAAAATGACTGTTCTACGAGTATGCTAATTGTTGTAATGAAGTGTGAGGGTGATAAGATCATCATTTATCTTGTTATATCTTCATTCGTCAAATGAAGCAAGATAGGATAAGTGAAATATATCAGGGTTTTTTTTCTTTTGTACATCAAGACAGATAATAAAAACTTACTTAAATGTTTTTTCAAGATAATATTTTCATTTTAAATATAATTAAATAAATTTAGGCTAAAAGGGTTCTTGAATTAGAATTGTAAGAGCTATGACCTGAGATGGTTGCAATACTTCTTATATTTGCAAACTGAAATTTATTTTTATTTTCTTAGCCTGTTATCAATATTCCATCATTCTTGAAGAGGGAGCATTTTGCCCATTATGATTGAACATCCCTTTTGTAACGCCGTTAGTGAAGTGGGTATAAGAAATTGAAATACAAATGGATTAGGATTAAATGAATTCCTCAATCATATCCTTTGTATTATAAAAATATACATTTTATGGAGAAGAGCTTTTTACTTCCGTCTCATACTGAAAGGCTCAAATGAATAAATTAAAAACTACTGAAAGGCATGACAACTAAGCTGCTTTCATATAAAACATTCTTTAAAATATCTAGGTTACCATGATGAGTTTCCTTTTCTTTTTTTAAGATGCCTTAAATACACACGATGTTCATCTAGTGTTCTGAGGATTTACTCGGGAGTTATAAATAGTGATGAAAGTTGGATGTACTTTTTAGCCCGCCGTATTTTTTAATAATTAAAAATAATCATATATTCAAATAATATTAAATGCTATATTAAAAAAACGAAACCTAAAATTAACTTCCTACCGTGACAATTTAAATATTGTTGGGGACCTTAGCTGTCGTGATGTTTCCTTAAATAAACAAGGAGCAGCTATAAGTTGAATGATTTAAATTCAAATCCTTTTCTATATCTAGCGATGCTATAGGCAGGGATTTATCTCAATTCGATCCTAAATCATACTCTCAGTCTAACAAAGACATATAACTCTAACTATTCGGTTTTTATTTTCTAATTTTGCAAATGCTTGCAATTGGTATCACTGCAAATAAATAGTGTCATATGTAACAGCTACCAATGGAGAGGAGAAGTTTTATATGGCTAAAATAGCCATTTTTCACTTGCGTTACGGTTGGATGGAATTTAAGGAGGATTAATTATTGAGGAGCTTTTTTGTACAAAATAAAGTATTCAACCAATTTTTTTATTGGCAGATATGTTTAATATACTCCAATTTTTTTTTAAATTTATGAATAAAACTCCATCTGTCGCATTAATCAATCATAATATACCCATATCCAAGACTAATCAATTAATGCTAATAAGTAAGGGAGGTAAATGCCTACCTAGAATCCTAATGCATCTTCATAATGATGTTACCAATAATATAACTGTGTACATTGTGTATGTATATATAATATTGTTTAATGACTTACTGCATGAAACAACACAATAAAAATTATTTATGGGAGGATATTAATTTCAGTATAAATACATCAATTTTATAATCATACATATTATTATTTATTGAAAAGCCATAAAGTTTAACACAGAGTTACATGTTTATTAGCTGGGTCAAGGAATTATTTCGAAGCTCTAAATGAGGTGGTTAGTTGAGTTGGAATGAATCTTCAACTTAACATTGACTTTGTTTATGAGTAACAAGTTCAAAATCTTCAAACGCTTGGGTTGTTAAATAAGTTAGCAAACTTGGATCTTCAATGTATTCAGGATTTGGCAGCAAATCATGGAATCGACAAAACTTATAAACTAGGCCTTTGCTAACTTGCTCACCCAAAACAGTCACCTTCAGCATCAATCACAGCCTCTTCATGTTGCCGAATGGCTTTGGAGGAGGTGATGACAAACTTCTCAGACAAGTTGCCCTACATATCCACTATAGCGGCCTTCAGTGATTCAACATTTGGGTGTGGATTTTTGTTCATTTCGCTCTATAAAGTACGGCAAACAGTAAAGTCCAGGCTATCAAATCTGGCAAGGGAGGAGGCCACATCTCTTTGCCTCTTGAGCCACCTGGCCTTCATGACCTTTTTCAGAATTTGGTGTGGGGTCTTCATGTATAATGATAATCCCAAGCTGACCTTCATGGCCATCCTGATTGCCCTTACAGCAATGAAAAATTCGTGGTAGAAACGATTCATGGATGTGTTGGTTTCCTCCTTGATCTTCTTTTCCATGCTGGAACTGAACTCTGGGCCCATCTTTCTGCCCTTCATTTTCTTCTTTCCTGAAGAGGTGTTCTATATCATTTTTCATCTTGGCCGCCTTGAAAACGAGTCTCCTATAGCTCCTCTCAATGTCCATAATCCTTACAACCTCAACTTCAGCATCTAGGAGATCTGAAAAGTGATTACGAGATGACCAAGTGTTTATTAAAGCTTGTTTGGCTCAAAGGATGACTGTACTAGAATTTCAGAAATAATCACTAAATATTAATTAAAATTTAACGTTAATTTATAGTCCCATTTTCCGTCCCGTCCTTGTAGGTTTGTTTTTTAGACCAGACAGCCCAATTTTTGAAGGTATGTCCTCGGTTGGCCGTGCCCCTAAAAATGTCCACATTTAAGTAAATAATAGCCCCTTTATAGCATTTGCCAAGTTTTGATGAACCCATGTATAAGTTTACTTGTGTTGGTCCTCCTTCACTACATTTTTGGAACTAACTTTTACCAGCCTATAATTTAAATTTGACTAATTAATATGAGAAAATTTATGGACACAATGATTTTTATTTTAAAAAATTCTAATAATTTAGCAATAAAATAGCTTATTATTTTTAACTACAAAAAAGTTTGAATTCCAAAAACCAAAAGGCGTTCTTTCAGAAGGTTGTGCTTGCTTCTTTCACGCTAGATCAGAAATCTTTGGATCAGTTTTTGAATCTGCACAACGTTGATTATCATCTAAAAAACTGTTTCCTGTATCTGGATTTGATAACCAACCAGCTTGAAAAACTTGGACCATAATATCAGCAGGCAGATGGTTTGTTCTTTTATGACAATGTTATTCAAAGAGAATATTTTCTTACTATTTATATTTTTTCTAATAGCTGTCTTTTGGTTCATTTTGGGTTAAAATTCATATTCCCTTAGAATTTTCAAATCAAAATATTGCTATAAAACACATTAAATACTGGTTTTCTGTTGTAAAAATGATATAATCAATGCCTGGACCAACAATGTCTCACTATGTAACGAATTTGAACCAAAGACAAAATTAGTTTAATAATGAAGAAGAAAAAAACCACGCGAACGAAACAAAGAATTGTCCCACTCTTCTTCGTTAATAATTACCAGTAGACATGATCGATTATTTATACTAGAATATACTTATGAAATGACGAACAAGAATAATATGAGACAAGATCATAATTTAATCATTATTCCAATAGTAAAAAAAACACAAAAAAATTTATGCTTATAGATATTAAATATCTTGATATAAAAAATTAAAAGGGAACGTCAATTTCAACCAAAAATAAATAAGAGCGACCTGTAAACGTCCCTTATTTTTCATATTACGGCGAAATATAATTAAAGCAAAATGTCCAAAGCCATAACTACTTGGCACCTTAGTTTTTACACACGGGAGCGCTGATTGTGTCATAAATTACTCTATACCTAATTAAGCAATTTCCATTAATTTATAAGATTATTTGGGGGGATAACCTATTTTACGAGGAAAAATGATTAGGCATTGTCGTCCTCTGTGGCGGTACCTCAAATTATATCTAAAATTGTACAAAATAATGCATGGAAATTAATAAACAAATGAATCCTGTGAAATAATTTTTTTTATCAATGAATAGATGCGCAGAAAAAGTGAAAACAGCACCAAACTTAGGTACATTATATTGGCCATATCAAAAAACATTTAAGGAAATCTTCTTTCGTCATTGTTGTTGTCAAAGTCCATATATATTTGGCATTGCACTATATGATATATACGATACTTTATTAAATCAATTATTAGTATATTTATGAAAATGAGTAATAAAAATTGGCATAGATTTCGTGCCAAAAAGTGTTCACTATAAATTAATAAATATTGAAAAGTAATCAGTGTATTTATATATACAGAAGAATGTGAAAGAAAAAATAACTAGAAGGGTAGGGGATATTGCTTATCCCTTCAGTGTTTATGAATACAAAATCATGCAAGTGCGTAGTAAATTTAAATGAGAATCCCTTACTAAATTCATCCTTAACCTTCCGTTAGCGGATGCCCTTTTTGGACAAAGTTAATGAACGTGGGTTTAACGTTAACTCGAATAATAAGTAAATTTTATTTCTTCATATACGTTTTGACATTTACACAAAATTACTCGAATTAACCATAGCAACATTAGATTTGAGTATCAACAAAATATATATTTTGTGATTATTGTAGTTGAAATATTATAATTTAATTGAGTTTAAAAAATTCTATGAAATATGAACTACATTAAAGGAACTTTAGGTACAAAAAATGTATTCCTTAGCTTTTATGAGATTAGTGTAATATATGGGGGAACAGCTGATAATAGATTTGGTTCAATACATATACCTTATATTGAAAAAAGGGAAATAAACAAAAGAAAAGACGACTTAAATTTGAAAATATTAATCAAATTCTCCGAACCTTGATTTAAATTTCAAAATTTGCGAATAGTTCCAAAAAACTCCATCTTGTAACAATAGCAAGCATTTATTCTAAAAAATGTTTCAGGAGCATATTAATACTGTTTTCAGCATTGAAATCTATTTTAAGCCTATTTAAATAAATTTTATCAAAAATGGGGTACGGAAAATCCCAGTTCACTAACAATGGGTTAAAAGAAACTATAAATGAAAGTTGCCATATATAAAAAGTCCCAATATATAAATGAGAGTGTTTGTCTGTTTGTCAAGGTATCATTTTATAGTCTGCACCTCATATCTTAGAAGTGAGTGACTACTGAATCTAAGAAAAAAACAATCTAGTAACTATGCGTGTGTGAGCTCAGCGCACCATATTAAAAAAGAAATGAGTAAAACATAGTGGTCGTACCTAGCAATGCCTGGAGTTATTAGGGGTTGTCGAACAGACACACTTTACTTTAAAAAGATAAAAGACTAGCAAAAGTGATACCCGGTTTGGGTCAATAAGGAAGCGAGAAATGACATTGACCATTGTTAATGTCATTTTCCTTGATTTTTATTCCCTTTAGGACAAAGAACCAGTATAATATAGTGCCTGTTTACTATGTTAACTGATTTGTATAAATTTAAAAAAAATTATGCTTAAAACGCAATATATGCATAAAAAATTGTCTCGATGAGAAGACAATCTTTTATTTTTCGCAAAAAATTGTCAAATCAAAATTTGAAAGGAAAATTGCAAAAATCTATTTGTTTTTTATTTTGCTTAAAAAAGTAATTGATATAATTTAATTTAATTGTTCAGAAGAACACAACCCTAACAAGATTTTTTTGTAGTTGTAAAAAAAAAAAGTTATGGAGAATAACTGTGCCTTTGTTTGTTTAGGCCTGATCTTTGAGTGTGCGCTTTATATTTTTTTTTAATCGAAGACATAACAATGGTCGTGTGTAAGCTCAGGGTGCCGTATTTAAAAAGAAAAGAGTAGAACACATCTAAGTTTTTGACAG
Source organism: Lepeophtheirus salmonis (assembly GCF_016086655.4). NCBI lineage: Eukaryota > Metazoa > Arthropoda > Copepoda > Siphonostomatoida > Caligidae > Lepeophtheirus > Lepeophtheirus salmonis. The sequence continues at coordinate 13,959,494 of NC_092584.1, forward strand.
AGTTTCTTGGGTTTTTGTGGAGACCTCCGAACATTTTCTTGTACTTTCACTAGTGTGCTCATACAACAAATTTAAGTCTTAAAAAGTCAGACCTTATTAAAACTCAAGTTTGATACTTAGTGACGTCAGATTTACAATTCCACTATTTACAAGATAGTAACGGTATATGTCTAATTTTTCATCTAAACAGTCATTTGGTAAAGTTATTATTGACATCATGAGTTATAAGTGAGAATATGACGTATGACATTTGAAGTGGTCACAAATTTTGATTTAAAAAATGATTCAATTATAGAATGAATGACTTTGCTTCCACTATCCATAACTACATAATAATTACACAAAGGATATTATCTATTAAAATCAACGTTCTAGATTAAACCAGCGTCCCTTTAACGGATGCGTACGAAGAATAATAAGGGAATCTAAGAAGTGTTGTGATTTTCCCCCTTTTTCAAAAAAAAGGTGGAAAATAATTTTGTGTGTTGATTAAACATTACTTTATGAATAGCAAAACGCCTCAAGGGAGTAAGAAGAAGCTTGATACACATTATTAGAACTCGGCACCTTCAACTAAAACAGTTTATAACTGGTCTAAAAAAAATTAAATTAAACTTATGGTCACAAGTGACGTTGAACGTTATGGACGCCCTGTTGAGGTTATTGGTGCTGTGGGATTTTTGAGTTTGACCCCTTTTGCCATTAATTTGGCGACCAAAAATACTGAGATACACTGTAGTAATAGAAAATGACTTTTTTTGTTCCCAATCCTCGACGTTTTTGTTTCTGCTCGCTTACGTCGAACAGTTATTAACAATATGCACCTGTAATAGTTTTACCCTTTTCCAAATAGTGGATGGATTATTCCTTGTTAATCCAAAAGACAGTTGCCCTAATCTTCCCGTCTGATTCCTTGATTTAAACAAATGCCACACAGAAAGAAATATACTTCTCTGTCTGAAAATTGATGTGTGTTCTTCCAAAAGATGCTACTAGTAAATACAACCTCGATACACACCAAAAGTGCAGTCTATTCGACTTTACACAGACTTTTCAAACGAACCTCGTATAACAGTAGAATTGATGATCGACATTCGATCAATTCCTGCCAATCTCACTGCTAGATGAAAAGGGAGATTAATTGAAATTTTCCATCATTTGTAAAGTCTTTATAGCATCTAATAAAACGTAATGACATCTCAGTTATTATTCTCCACATCATTTCTTACATTGTCAGGATTACCCTGTCATATTGCGTTGTTGTTTGTTATTGGACATATCGACAGTGCTTATAACTTATAACCCCTCTAAGTCCTTCTATTAGTAGTATAAACGAGGAGAAAAATACCAAACAAAAAGCTCTAGATATTAATTTATATTTCAATGCAGTCAGGCCTAGATACTCTCTGGTGTCTCATTCACTATACAAACAGACAAAAATACACTTAATAATAGCATAAAAAAATCAGGCCAATAGTCATATACTCACATTGCTTTAATGTTATAGAACAAAAAACGACAACAAAGTTATAAAATAAGTTTGTAGGCAGTTTATTCATTGTTAAAAAGCGTATTGTTTGCATGTAAATACCATAGAACAAGGCATAGAGTCAAAAAGAGAGAGAGAATGTGAGCAGAAACGCGGAAAAGTCGTTTGATAATTGAGTAACACAGATTGGGAGGAAACTTAAAATAACTATCTCTTAATATGTAGAGAGAGAATTGGAAGAACTGCTCAAATTACAGTCAATTATTGGCTTTAAAACATACACACAACAATTTTCTCTTCGTTGTACTGTGCTTCTCATTTCCTGAGAAGTTCTACTCCATTTTAGTTCTCATTTTTTTAGTGAGATTCTAGGAAATTTAAGTTTAATAATTATAATAATCTATTTTATATTCTAAGAATTTTTTTTGAAATTAATAACTAAGATACCAAATTATATGGTACCCGTCAACATCAAGTTAAACTTGGATGATTTTTCTCAAAAGTGACCTTTAGGTTACAATTGTATTTGAAATCGAATTACCTTCGAATTTTTTTCTGTTTTAATTGATCCATCTAGAGACTAAGCTACACCCAGCCTTATCACATCATATTAAAATAGCTAGGGGCAGTACATTATGTCAAATAAAGTATGTGACTTCAAATAATAATTTGCAATGAATATGTGGCTTATAACTATAGTTTAGCCAGACCGTGTTCTAGAGACCACAGGCTCGTCACATCATATTTAAAAAGGTTTAAAAATTCTTTAGCGTGCAAGTTTTTCTTATTAACAAACTTCAAAATGTTTATGATTAGTTTAATCTGTTATTATTCTACTTTTATTCTTAGGGAGAGAACACCTAAGTATTGAGAAAGAATGTGGGAGTGTGCCCCCGAAAAACGAATATTATAACTGATAATTTCCTGGGGAGTTATCTTCTATGTTATAAAAAACAAAGTTGGTCTGTTTTGTTGACGCTTAATTTCTTTAAGTAAAATTGTAGGAAATTTAGAATAAATAATTCAAGTAATCTATTGGATATTTTAAACAAAAATAGTGCTAAACTAGTTGGAAGGATACCAAATTAAAAGTTGACATGTCAACATAAAAACAAACATGGATGATTTTTCTCAAAAATGAGCTTAGAGTACAATTGTATTTGAAATCTAATTGCAGTACCTTTATATTTATAAATTAATCATTTGTAGATGCCAAAAATTGCACTTAAAGATTGTTGAAATTATCGATCATTTATAACAATAAGATTAAATAGATTATTTTTTTGAAAACACATATCGGAAATAGCTAAAGAATAAAGTTTATACTCCCTTCCAATATATCTACCTATTCCACTAATCAAATTATGAAACCTATTATGGGCATGACCTTTTTTTAGTTTGTTTACAAAATGATTTATATTAGCACTATCTTGCGGCAATATTCTATAAGACCCTGAATGGCAATGTCTATATCAACAAAGCCAAGTTTTTACGTATGTACTCCATAAAGTCATTTTTGAGTGTATCTAAAGATTTCTTAGAGATTTGATTTAAAAAGAAAACTTATCCAAATGATCTTGCATTTCATATCAAAACAGCAAAGAAAAGAGAGTTTAAAAGTATAAAGTTATAAAAAAATGGAATCTTCGAATGAATGAAATTTGATAGCTTTTGTTTGGATCAACTTATATTTTATACACCACTATACCTAATAAATATTTGTTAAGGACTCATTTTTAACCTAAAGTTCATATAAGGAAAAAAGACAAAATGGAAGTTCATTATGTAAAATAATAAATAGTATATGTTATTTTAGATGAGGTGTAGCAACGAGTGTGTGTAGCAAAATCTTACTCAGGGAGTACTATATTGACTAAAGCACTACCTTGCTCAGCACTTCATTATAAAAAAGAAAATAGAAGTGTAATATATTACATTTACACTATACATAATGGATTATTTTCATTTTATTCCATAATGAATGCCAAACAGAAGGATTGGGCTGAAAGTTTGTGTGAGTTCTTCCAAGAGACGCTACAAACTTAATTTAACCTCAAAACGTGCAAGTAGTGCTATCTCTCGTACTTTGCACGGACTTTTCAAACAACCCTTGTTCATATCTGGTTTAAAAAATTTGAATAATTTCTGCACTCTTTAAAAATATGTTTTGATCACATATATTTATCTTTTATTATCGGATTGATTGTTTTCGCTGGTTTGGTATGCAACCACGACAATTATCGACTACTTGTAGTTTGAAAATTTTGCTTCTTTCTGATTGACCTATATAGTAATTGCAGGGCTTCACTCCCTTTCGGCTGCATCATTTAGAACAGATCAGATTTCCACGATGAATTTTATGTTAACATAGGTACTGTTTGATTTCCATTTAGATACAGGTGTCTTCAAAAATCGGAATTGATATTTAATATTCGAAAAGGATGCCAGACCATCTAGCCCAATGAGTTCTAACAAATCAGTAGTATTTTCTTCTGGTACTAGTGTATTTTGGTTTTCCAAACCAAGTTCCATGTCTGTTTAAACGTTTTAATTGACTTTTTATTTCAAGAACTTTGATCGTAATCCTCATTTTTGCCACTTCATCATGTAACCAATTCTTCTGTCAAATACCAAATATGTAACCCCATGGCTTTAATAGCGACTTCTGATAAAGTAAATTGCATTTTTTTAATATTCTGAGCTAATATGTATTAGATTGAAATCCTTTATAGAGAAAGTTGTTGAAGATTGAGAGTCATATATCAACGAACATAGCAATATACAAAGAAATGTAGATTTGTTTTTAATTATTCCAATTGGGATAAAAACTGTTCCTTGAGACAATGCATTTATTCAAGCTGATAGTAGTAGTATTTTAAAAGATGATATAATTTTTGCCATCCACCGAGCATTGTGAAGAGCTCTAGGTATTTCATTTTTATTGTTTTAAATTTCAGAGGTGCTTCACCAAGATAAACGAGTATGAGTTGAGTTAATTATTTAGAGTCCCTTCTTGAAACTCTAAAGCTTGTATGCAGAGTGAATCTATCATATTTTTTTGGTGTTTGCATTTTTATTCTAGGTATTAAAAGACAATCTGTTTTTTCGTGGTTTAATATTCCAAACTTCTTTTAAATAAAGAAACTTCGGGACTTTTTGTTTCTTCAATTTTCAATGCATCATAAGAATGTGTAAGTAATATTTCTCCCATATAATGTATACAAGCAAGCCAAAAAAACTCTTTCTTCAACAATTGTTGAATATATATGCAAGCCGAATATTGTTTCCCAGTGATCGACACTGATGTGTCAAAAACCATTTCTTTAGCATTTTTTTGTTCATTTCCATTCACTCAATAACTTAAAAGTAGTCTTTCCATTATTGGGATGAGTAAATCAATTGTTTTGTGTTGTATTGCAGAAACAACAAGTAATTTTACTCTACCAGTTCTTCAAATAATTATGGGTAGTCTTTCTTCCAAACAATTATGATTTTCAAGAGTTTTCCATCCCAATACAATGGATGGAATTTTATAGGAACTTCTATTTTTTTTTACAATACTAGTAACAATTTCAATACCATACAAGGGATACAAATGTATGCTTGAGCATAACTTTAGTTAGTCTTCTTAATGTCAGCGTTGCTAGCTTTGATCAATGACTAAAATATTTCAGTGAAGGCTGTGACTGAAATATTATTTTTGAGGGCAGACTCAACAACGCTGGGATTTTTAAGAATATCATGTGACCAGAAACTTGTAGCTCCACATTTAACAATTCAAAAATGTTTTCGACATTGGCATATAGTTGAGGGGTCAAAAATATGAGAATGAGAAAACAAAGAAAGAAAAAAAAATCGAAATAACACTGATTAAAAATTAGAATGTGCCAACGCTAGATATTCAAGAATTTATAATAATTTCTGGTTTGAGCCAGAGTATATCAAACCTCAAGACTATGCAAATGGCCAGCAAGATGGATTGAGGTTGGGGCAGATAGATCACCGTAATGTTGGTCCATTGCTTCTTGATACTGACTTTGAGCTCCTGCAAATTTCTGTGTAGTGTCTCACCAGCCTTAATCTCTAAGACACTCCACAAACTGAAGTTGAAGGGATTGAGATGAGGACTGGAATAGGGCCAGGAGGTTTTGTCCCAAAAGATAGCAAAGTGGCCCATACAGAAGTGATGTGTCTTAAAGGCTGCATGGTTATATCCCCCGTCATGGGTTCACGCAAGGTTGTTCTCAAGATAGTTGGCCTTTAGCCAGGTTAAGATTTTCCACCTCAGGACCATAGAGTAGGCCCAGAGGCCATGAATTCCAAACACATTGTTTAGACTGGAGGTTTGAGCTCTACAGAGTGTCCATTCTAGTTTAATATATTCTTCTATAGCTTTTTTAATTTATAATTGATGTGCCTCCAAACTTTATTCTGTCAGACCGCCATGCAGATTGTATATATTTTTATTCTCTATGTCAAAAAATGTCAATTAAATAATGGGCCATTTGTGTTTTGGAAGTAAAGCAATAAATTTTTAATCAATCCGTTCTTAACTTTATTTTTAGATTGCTTTTGTGTTGACGCAGAAATTTTATGGTTTTCATCATTCAAAGGAGGAGTTAAATTTAATTAAATATTCATTTAAAAATTTGTTAAAGGTGTTTTGTTGGAATTTTTTTTTGTCGATGCATGCAGCACATCATTTTCTCATCATAAATCGTTAAAAACTTTATGTCAAGAGAATTTTTTAATATGCATTTAACTTTTGATTTAATTAATTATAAAAATGAAGCATTAAATGTGAAAATATTTAATGGAAGATTGCCTGAGATATATTTTTTCTCTCATGAATGGCTTGTGATTGTAAAAACTCGAAAGAAATCCTAGTTTAAAAATATAAATTGATGTCATCAAAGTGTGTTTTTTTATTAATTCTTGAAGAATTATTTCGCTGAGTATAAACTTGTACCCATAACCCTCGCAAATGTGTTCCCAATTCGTCATAGGAAATGAACTATTAGTATTCAAGTCAAGGCCTTAAATGAATATATACATATATTATCAAAATGTTGTTCATGGTGAAGGAAGTTTGTTCCTTTTGGAATTGGAGATTAGTTGAATGCATTAGCCCATTCCCGCTCTTTATTCAAATATCCTTGGGGTGATCTTCAACGGGACATGAGGGTTGTTTAGTTGCTTAATTAAATTAGTTTATTGGGGCGTGGCTAGCTTTCATCATTTGGAGGGCATAAGCCCAAATATCCTCAACACCCTTAAATAGTTACTTATATAAATAGGTCTATTTATATAAATATGTACGAGTTAAGGCTGATCCAGTTACAGGGCTGAATAAAGGGAAATAGAAACAAAGAATGAAGGTAGAAGAAAAGAGACAGAGAGAGGGATATAGAAAGATACAAAGGTAGAAAAGAAGAAGTAAGAGACAGAGAGAAGAAGAGAATCATACAGTTGTCCTCAAATTTATTCATACCCTATAGTTAAATTATTCAATTGAAAAAAAAATCACCACCTTCAAGTTTGAAAGCTTTAAAATTTTCTATTTTCCAATGAGATTTTTGTAGAAAAACCTCAGGGTTTTATTGTCATTGATCTCTTAAATAGTTTCATTTCTAGTCATTTTTGGATCGATGGTGTGTGAATGGGAAAATGTATATAGTATATTTCTTCTTTAGTATATTAACTGTCGAGTCGCCTTTTTTCATGGAGTTTCTTAAATCAGTGTTATATTGAATATAATGAAAAAACTAATTAGAAAAATCAGGATATTAATGGAAAAATTTGAAATGTAGTAATTCTGCTAAAAAAGGGAGAATATTTAAAAACCCGGAAAAAAATCTTAAGTTTGAACGTCTCCAATGGTACGTTCCTGATCCTATACATACTTTTGAGACAAAAAAAAATCTGTGAACAAAGAAGTCGTCAAAATTTAAGAGATTGAGTCTATATTAGTTTTGTCACGATGCCAGTATATTTAAATCGGTAAGACTCAAATACTTAAATCATTATAGATATTTCAATATTGTTGTTACAACTTAAAAAAAGTATGAAACTAAATTCAATTGTATTAATAGGGCATATCTAATAGAGTGAGGGTTACGAAATACGTATGAAGTGCAAGTACATGTTCCTATATTAATTGAGTATAATGACATTTTAAATGGGTCTATATCCAACGGCCATTTTAGTACCAATATACCAAATAACAATAGTAAATATACCACTCCTGAATTTTAAATCAAAATGTTCTTGTATTTTTGCTACATATTTTAATTAACTCTAAAAACTATAAGTAGATAATTATCTTTAGATGATGATCAAACTTACGGTATATTTGCAACGTGAATAAATCGGCCGATTTGACACAGTCTTATATTAATTGATTATACAAAGAACAAAATTAAGATTTTTTTCGTTAAATCATATAATAAACATTTCTTTTTCAACAGACTCAATCCTTTTAAATAACTTTTGCTTTTTTTTCAAATACAACAATCAGTGCTCTAAATGTACCCATAAAAAAATATTGACGCAACAATCTACAAAATATTTATAAATAGTATATATATTGTACAATGGGTATACTGGTAAATGTGTCCTCAATAATGGGCAATATACATTCACAAAACCCATAATGTAAACTATAAGCTTTAATGTATCTCCCTATAGCAATCATGTCCTTTCCCCAATAACTATTATCCTTATAGATACCCACCCATATAGCTGCATTTTGTTATTAGTGATATCCATATCAGATGAAATGCTCTTACAAGTAATACTTAGTAGAGTTTGTGTACAATGTACACATTAGGGTTTCTTTCTTGGGATCTCGGGTATTTTACACCTACGAAATGTTTCGTAGATATTTTATTATTTCATAATAAAAGTTTTATGTAATTCATTGTATTTACTTAAAAGCTCTGACATAATTTAAATGTAATGTAAATGATTTATAGTCTGTCCTAAATCTGTCCAAAAATTCCATATTTTGAATATAATTTGTATTTTTAAGCAGTATATGATTTCCCAATTTAAGATTTCTTGTATTTATTTTAAAAAAAGAGCAGCATAGATTCTAGTCCACAAGTCCATTTTTAACTCACGAGATTGAGTTGTGTATTTCACAATCATACAACATTCAGTTTCAGGTAAAACTAGTTCCTTCCTCATATACTACTAATGGTTTTTTGTTTGCGAATCAGATCAGATTACATAACTTAAAATTTATGGACCCGTGTACCGAGTTGCCCATTAAAATGTGAACACATTAAATTATTAACTTCGAAAAGATATAATTTCAACAAAATTAATAGTATAAATATATGTGTGTCTCAGCTCTCTTCATAATTAATATAGCCGCCATTAGTGGCGATGATATTTAGAAATTTACGAAATACTTTTCTGCTAAAAATAAGATAAAAATGCCCAGGTTGTCTTATACTTTTACAAATGACTGTATATCCTTCATCTTGTAGCTGCTTGTTGTTAATTTGAAATGCAATCACAGCCAAGCTATACACCTCCCAATTTTTTTGTATTTGTCAATGTGACCACATACATTTCTGATTTCTTTTTTTTTAACATACCGACAAACATAGTTTTTTAAGTATTATTCTCATAAAATCCTTTTAAAAAATCCCCCAGATTACGTCGTACACAGGCATTATCCCTGGAAATGAGAAACACTAGAGCATACAAAGATATAAAAATAACTTCGAATATTTGTGCTCCATATTTTTAGTCCTTTTATACTTATAATTATCCATGAAATATTACTCAATATTTGCTTAATTAGATATAATTTTGTGAAGTAAAATAATGATAGGAAAATAATTATCCTCATTAATCCCGAGGGATCACTGGATTATCTTCCTTCGTTCTCTCAAAAATAGTTTATTATTATTGAGACGCTATACATGAGAAATTTACATCATTTTCTTTGGAAAGGTCAAATATATGTACACAAATTTCCTTTCTACAAATAATATATAATATTTGCAAGGAATGAACATATACAAGGTCCTTGTTCTGAATTACTGTCCCATCAAAAAATTTACATTACTAATAGTTTATTGATTATATTTGAATATGTATTAATAAGTTTTTGGAGATTTAATGTTGTCCTAAGATTGACAACTAAATGCCTCGACATTGACATCCCTGTCCTCTTACAGTAACTTTTTTTTAATACCGTGTAATATACAGACATAGCACATTAATTCAGTCTAATTTTGTAACAATGGAACAACTCATCTCCGATATGCTGGAGATTCAGTTCACAGAGGAAGAACGGAGATTCGCCGTAGCTATGTTTCAAATTAATAATCAAGGACAAATCATTAACCGTGACATCTGTAATACCACTGGCATAACAATGTATGCCATACAAGAAACCCGAGAATTCGAAGAACCCCCAGAGGACTATTTACAGATGGAGGAGGCACAGGAGGCCTCCAAGAAGGTGAGGAACGCGGAGTTCATAGAGAAGGTACACACCATCATTAACCAAAAAAACTGTTCTTTTGTATTTTTAGATAGGGATTGCTAAACTCTCTAACACATAAAAATATCCTTCTGTGAGTCAAAATTACTGACTTTCAGCTGAAAAATGTTCAACAACTCATTACTTACCGCGGAACTCAGAAATAGGTTTATTGTTAAAGAATTACTAACGAAAACAATATCTAAATACAAATTATGCTATAAGAATTTTAAGTGTACATATGAAGAAAGATCTATGACAAATTCACGTCGATCTATTTTCATATATCTGGAATTACATTGCTCATTCTTGAAATCATCGGAAGTAAAACAGAATTCAAATATAGCAGAATAATTACTACTATTTTTTTGCAAAATGAGCTTGGATCCATATTAATCTAGATATCCTTCCGCTTGGAAATAACCAGTTTTATCTCTTATGAAGAATAAATGAGCACATTCAGCGTGTGATAATTAACTCCTCTTTTAAATTTGTACCATATTAGCAGTTGAAGTCTTTATAAAGGAAATAAATAAAATAACAAATGAGGCAAATGGATAATACCATCAGCTGACAAATTGAGTGTATTGTAACCCCCTCTAAGAAAATAAAGTATCATTTGAAAAGTGGCCTCACTAAGAGAGAAAATACAGGGAGCGGGGATCAGATTGTCGCCTACTTTAAACCTTGATAACTTGAAGACAACATTATCAAATAAAAAAACGGTAACCAAATAAGAAAGCTATTCTCGTCAGCTGAGGATACGTAGTAGTTCAGTTAGCATCATGCCGTCATCATATGAGGAGATAAAGAGCTATAAGTGGAACGAGGAGCTTTCGAGGTCCGCCCTAGTCATGGCATTGGTTAATAATGGAGGTGAAATCTCCAATTCAACGATTGCTTCAACCTAAGGAGTGAATTTACGGACCGTTCAGCATATCTGTAAGAAGCTAGAAGACACCTGGGATGTTGATGCCACCATAAAGAGGGCACCCAAGGAGGAGGGTGCCGACAGGAAGGTCAGGGACACCGACTTTGTCGACAAGGTGAAGAAGATGGTTGAGGATGACCCTACCAGGTCCATGAAGGCCATGGCGAGGGATCTGGGTGTGGCAACAGGACTCAGCACCCTGCCATGTGTCCAAAATCTCCATGCAGTGGTTAACCGAGAACTGTTATGACGTCGTAACCAAGGATTTGTGGCCTCCTAACTCTTCTGACCTTAATCCTTTGGACTATTTTGTCTGGGGCTATGTCGAGAAACATACCAACAGACATCCCCATAGCATCAAGACCAGTCTGATGGACTCCATCAAGGAGGTATTCGGCAACATGGACAATGAGGCCGGTTCAGAGGCCGTATGGAAGCCGTTATTGATGCCAACGGTGATTATATCGAATGAATGGCTACTCTATACCTATATGCTCGTCATAGTTTTGATTTTCAATAAAAAAGTTAAAAAATGTATATTTTGTGTTGTTTTTGGTAGAAAAATATTTTGCCCACAATTTGATCCCCACTCCCTGTAATTGATATTCGTTCCCTACTTCTGGCGATACACGATCAAAAATTCCTAACTTGAATCATTATAACGTCAAAGAGGCCATTAATGACGGAATTGTCATCCAGACGAGCTTTAACTAGGTAGTACACCGGCACACACTCCAAATGTTACACATACTTTTTTGTGGAAACAAGATTACAGTCAGGACAAAAAAAAATGTTGCCACCGTATTCATCAGATGTCAACCTACACCTAGCTTTTCTTTAAGGCTGCATTTCGATGCCAGGGCTTAAATGTCAAGGGATCCTAATTTTAAAACTCTCAAGGCCTCCATTTATGAGCATTGGAACCATGAGTCCCAATTACATTATTATTACCTGTAAGAGCTTCCAACGGCGCATCAATGCTATTATCAAAGTTGATGGAGCCTTCATTCAAGAGTAAAAATGGCAGCACATGTGCTAACACCTGTAAAAAGTTTAGTTAATTTAGTTCCCTTGTTTTTCAAGATTAAACTTCTTAAATTTTCGGTTTCAAAAGTGTCTAGTTTTAAATGGTATTTAATAAATTCTACAATGTTATCAAAATTATTGAAAGATAGCTTAGTTAACACCTTGTTTAATCAAAATAAATTATTTTGACTTCAACATCTTCTTATCTTTTTCTTCCCACTTTTTAGTAGAAGGGTATGAGTATAAGTACAGTTCTCACAATGCATTCTGTCATAGTAATAGCAAATAAATACAGTTTCATGTTTACAATCATGTTTTATCTTTGATATCATTACCTAATTTTATCCAAAGGAGTATTTGTGGCGTTCATCATTTTAGTTGCTAAGTCATTATTATTATATACAATTAAACAATAATCAAATACACTGTTCCTTTAATGGATTACATTGAATGCATAAATTTATATTTACATACATCTAGTTCTCAATTTGTTTCAAATATGCAAATAAGTAAGGAAAAAAAAATTAAAATGTATATTGAAGGTTTGGATATGTTAAAATAATGTATTTTTTCTATTCATTCACTCTACAAGATACTTATGTGAGGAAATATTATATGCTAAATTTTTTTTAGTTGATATGGGTTAAAAAGTGTTCATTTCTATTCGTTAAATACTAAGGATGTAGGATAGCAAATCCTAATAAAGTACCAAATATTTACTAATAACTCATAGTCCTAGAATGCATGTCTTTTTTGTTCATTTTAAGTTCATAATAATAATACAGGGTGTTAAGATCAAATCGGTGCATTTTTCAAAAGTCTTTAGATTGTCACTGAGGCCATATTTTTGACAGATTGTCTAGAAAATTGTCTTTTACTATAAGAATATAAATGTTACAAGAGAGGTCATTTGCTGTATATACCTCTAAAATCAATCAACATAGAGATCTGGACCCGAAGTATCAGCAGTTCAGTGTTACGAGGTAGTTCTTTGGCATGTTAGACATTTTCTGATTGATGTAAGCAATCAGAGAGTCATTGACGGCATGATATGATCGATTTGCTTAGATTCAACGTCCCTCCGGATAAAATAGTGCATTATATTAGTATCCAGACTGCTGGAGGGCTATATTTCCTTTCTGGCACTTTCCCGGCCGACTTTTTTACGGCTGATGGTAGAGTTGGAATCATAAGTCTTTAGAAGAAACGTCATTGTCGTCAATTCATTTTTCTTTATAACTGTAGTAGCTGTCGATATAATACGCAAAACACCCCAATATAACAAATTTTCTGGCCACAAAAAACAAGTCGCCGTCAGACAAAAGTATAATAACAAAATTGCCAGTACATGCAAGCGCTAATTTGATCTATATAGGTCTGCATAAGGTCATTGTGTTAAACCTTTTTCTTATCCCTTAATTACTTCCCTGGGATATACATAAATCCCAGAGACTGAAACATCCTTTTTGTATCTTGTATATTCTCTGTGTCGTTATAAGGCCTTAATTATCTAGCCATCACTTCTATCAACTACACAGGTAATAAGAAAATATATTTTTGTATTATAATCAATTATTTGAATTAAGGAAGGCAAGGAAAGTCGGGCTATAGATGGCAAATGTGCAGTTTATGTGTTTCTTATTTTAGATATTGTATTGTATAATATTTTTGTTATAATGGATTTTTGCTATTCTGCAAAATTTGATTATGTTATAATATAAGTTTTTTATATTATCAGTACTCATTTACTGTATAGATAGAATTGTGTGATTGTGGCGTTAATAAATAGGTGATTTCCTGTTAATTTTACTTATGGGAGAAGTTGACTTTCACCCTGGGCATCATAAAAGGCTTGGACCACCATTGTGAATGTAGATATAACTGTATAGAAGAAATACAAAATCCTTCAGATGTTTTCCCAATACGAATGCCGTCCAGCCATTATTGTGTGCAAATAATTTTTGCCGTTGTTTTATTGGTAAGCTAAATGAAATGATTTCCCTAAAGTTATAATCATTTTTCCCCATTCACATTATGATAAACACATTCAAACAAAAGGAAATCTAAGGAACACTAGACTAAAGCATGTAAAATGCTACTAAAACGAAATCCATAATCCTTACCGAGATTTTAGATAAAATTTTTTTGTTAAAATCTGGAATATAACTAAAAACAAAATTAAACTAAGAATAAAAATGAAGGACAAAAAGTCCAAAGAACATATCGTCGAATGTAGAACATAAATTTAGATGAGAATATTTTTATTTAAAAAAATTGGAAAAAATAAAAAAAGATATTTAACCAAATAAATATATATTTACGTTTTAAAAAATTCCCTTATTTGCGTAAGGGTATATTTGTACTAAATTTTATGAACATTTTAAGTGTATTGAATAAATTTTGTTGCAGTATAAATACCAAACTATACATAAACTACTAAGTTGATGTTAAAAAAAATATATGCATGAAATAATGTTTAAAAATGAGAATTCCATCTTTTCAATGTCAAAAACTACCAAACCGAAATTATCAAAAAAAAATAATTACAAAAAACATTTTTGCACTAATTTTTCAAAAGAAGTAGTTAGTACCATGCATAGGCATTGTAGAAATAAACATTAACTTAAAAATATTTGCAAAACAAAAAAAGTGATAGAAAATAATGTCGTATTAAAAATAATCTGTAATAACTGGTTCATTTATGCAAATATTTCAAAATTTTGGTATAAAATATTCTGAAAGTTAAAAATGTGGTTTTGTGTATTGTTAAGGTTCATAATTTTATATATTTAAAATTTTCTTGGATTTCTTTTTAAAAGTTGTAAATTGACGTTGTATGAAGAAAAGAAAGAGAATAAAAATTGGAAAATTATATAGAAACTGACAGACTTTTCAGATAAACATTTATTTTTATTATTAAAATTTTTACGCAAAAAAAATTTTGGTACAAATTTCTGCAAACTTTATTTTATCGACATATCCCATAATCTATCGTCTTTTTTATTTTTTTGCATTTGAAAATAACAGAAGTGAAAGTGAAATCTTCAGCAATTTCGTTTTTCGCCCATAACTTTTTTTGATTTTGTATAAATTTAGAAAACATCATTTCACATATTTTTTATCTTGTTTTCTGACAAACCATTCACGGTTTGATTTTAAGTCAACCCCTATCTAGTCTCGTTTGTTCATAAAGCTGTTTTTGTGTTTTGAGTATAGAATAAATCACCTTTAAAAATGTTAAAATCATCTTGTAGATTTTCGAAAGAATTACTCATATCTATATTAATAATATTAAAATTCTACATAGTATTTAATACAATAATAGAACACTTTTGGGCCCCCTTCTCCCATAAAGCCAATCTACTCTACTACGTCTTTTGGGTGCATGTCAAGTGGAAGACAGAATTTCCTTCATTCAAACACTGACAACCTTAAAGCCACTATCAGAAATCACTCAAACTGTATCTGCAGCGGGGGCCACGCATTTTGCAGCCGCCTTGAAGACATCATTTCCATGAAATATGAATTATCACACTTATCAATTTCCGAAACATAAATTGTATAACAGCATTAAATATGGGGCATCACCCTGGGAATGTAATCTCCTGTGAATAAACTTACTGGGAATCAAAATTATTAGGGATGAAAAGAAAGGAAATGATTTCACTATTTATATAACTACAGGTCAATTAAGAATCCATCGGCAAAATTTATATCCTTACATCTTTAATAATCGTAATCCATGAACAGTAAGAATCCCTATCAAATTACAATTTTATTAAGTATAATTATAGCCTGAATCCATATCTTAATACTCATATAATCAATGGATATATTTTCTATGACGAAATTAGGACAGAGGCCCCAAAGGAACTCCCCCAACAAATAAATAGTTACAATGATTTATTGTACACATAAAAAAAATAATAATTAATAAACCAATGTCATGTAAAAAACAATAAAGATAATAAATTGCATGACTTGTGCAAAAAATAAAGCCTATTTAACGTACTACAACAAGGCGCCATGAAATCACAACAATAATAAAAAAAATACATGGTCTAGATTGCTATTCAAACTAGTAAAATTATTTTTATTCTTTCAAAAGTGTATTTTTGAGATTGTGTGTTTATTTTATACTATATATATATCTTTTTTTTGTAAAACCATGTAGTAAAAAAATAAATTAAGGTAAATTTATATTTATGCGATTAAGTATAATTCATTTTAATTTTATTTGTTATAATTTCTATTCTTATGTAGAAATAATCATATTTTAAAGCAGAAGATTCCTATGTTTGAATATAAGTATTGAAAAAAAAATTAATTAGTTCAAACTCTTTTATTGAACTGTTCCGTAACAAACTATAAATGACCATATTTTACAAAACTTTTGCATCTCAACATTGAAACAATCTTGAACAAAAGTAAAAAAACGAAAAAAAATGTGTAGGTTATTCATATTGACATATATGAGTTAGCTATAGGCATATATTTCAAATTATGGAACTAATTAGGATACCCAATAATTTTAACGATAGTTTAAAACCTTAATTCTTATTCAGAACTTTATAATGACCCTGATATGGTTATTGAAATATAATCTATATAATTTTCATTCGTTTGATGTGACACTGGCCTTTGGATACTTTAATGGGATTTGTGGCACCCCCAAATGATGAATAAGAACACTTTTTTGGTAAAAATTGACAATAATACTCTACATACTCCATTTTTGAGATAAAAAAGGTATAGCTTGCATTTGTGTTGATCTGCCACAATTGTTTTCGTTCATGTTAAAAAAAAAGAAATCTGTACTAGAGATTGATGATTCATTTGACACTTGATACAGTTTGCCCGTGTCTTATAGTAATTTTTATCAGCTGACTCATAAATAGGAGATTATTTCAAGAAGGTAGTTTGCATATGTTTTTCCTCTGTAACCACATTAGTATTTTAAAAGTCAATTTTTCCTGGAGATTTGGATGTAAGGCCTCCCAGTTTCCAAGAACTTAGACAAAATTTCTAAGTGTGTTCAATGTTTCTTCATATTATTGCTACGGACAAAAATACTTCCTCTTTAGACGTTGCGCTACAATCAAATCAACTATTCGTTGTGAAACTTTGTAGTATTTACATCGACATCTATGGTTCTACTGGAAAATATGATATATCATTTCAAAGCATTTTTTTTATAAATTTTTATAAATAAGTGGACTAATTTGAATAGTATCTCTCAGTATCCTTCCATGGGGAATGTGCATAATTTTTGTATATAATATTAGACTCATTTTTGAAGGATTGAAAACATTTCTGTTTCGTTTCGAGTATTTGTTCATATACCTATTTATCAAACACAAACAGATTATTATAAAAATAATAAAAATCATATATTACTTGTAAAATAAGTAAATAAATATATACTTGTAAAGAAAAATGGTGTTTCATGCTTGAGTGTACAATTTAATCAAAGTTTTTGCCAATTTTAATTCTAATTTGAAAAAAACATCTTTGATAACATAAAAGTATATATTTTTGTCTTTTTTTGTATATCTACTATAATATACATAATATTATAATTGTATGTCGCCTGATACAAACGCATGAGGTATTCCAAAAATGGGGACATATGCAATTTTATAAATAAATAAAAATTGTTTAGAATTATAAGTTACATACTTGAGATTATAATTCATTCTGATCAGACGCCATTCCTGGGCTCTGGAGGGCAATTTTTTTGTTAATTTTGAGTTGATTTTTTTTTCTTCATAAAATAAGAGTGATTCAACGTATCTCAAAGTATTTTTTTAAGGTATGGTTGTCTATTTGAAAATGCACTTAAAGAAATGTACAAAAACAAACATAACACGAATTATTGTACGAACGGAAAAGGGGAAAGCGTATATCGAATACGAATTAATTAAGGGAGATAAGAGAATCTGCGAGTTTGTCTTTGTATATATCTTCATTATGGATGAAGGAAGAACATATTTATAATTATTTTATTGCCTCTTGACATGTTTTACTAAATTCTGGAGTTATTTAATGCATTAATAAAATAATTCGAAATAAAATATATAATACACGTCCTTGTTTATATAAAATACCTAATACATTTCAAGTATCAAAACAACAAGCAGACATATCATACGCAAATATTTATATATATTTAAGATATGCTGCTGGATTTAATTTTCTAAACATGGGGAAAAAGTTGAATTAAAAAAAATAGTTTTTGCAAGATCAAGTATATAATTATATATATTTTTACAAAAAGAAAAAAAAAGAACAGATGATAACAAGAAGAAACTTAAAAAAAGTTACCCAAATATAATTTTGAAATTCTACTAAGTACATTTTTGGAATTTCCACTAATATTTTTTTTTCATCGTATTATATTTTTAATTATGTTAAAACTTGACACTAATACTTAAATATTGATATTTTATTAACATTCTTTTTCCATTTATCTTTCATATATTGTAGAGTTCAATATCACTTTTGTAGACCTCAGTGTCCTTACCGATAGCTCATGCATTGGCTTGTGACCCTCCCATTTGTAGTTTTCTGACTCTAATCTTTGAGTACTAATTATTAGGTATATCTCATTTTATCGGGAGTGTAAGCCAAAGAAATTGAATCTATTTTAATAAAAGATTAGAATAGAGCAACAAGTTTTCGTAAGATAATAAAAATTATGCATATTTCTAAAAACATTATTACTACAATACATTGGCGTCACTAGACCCTTTTGATGCTTTTTTGCTCTGATATTGCAATCATTTGTCTCTATATGTAATTGATATGTTTTGAAATCAATCAGAACACTACTCCAAGGCATGGCTTCAGGGATTTTGTTTTATGGAGCTGGGAGTAAACCTATTCTGTAATAGAAAAGTTGTTGGTTAGTGTTTTTAATTGATCCTTTACTTTTTCGTCAAAGAAATAATTTAGTACCAGACGTAGGAAAACCATAGAACTTCGGATCACATCGGCAATACTCTATGATTCATTTATCTTTAAGACAAAATAATATCCCCAAAAAATGTTACTAGAATATAATTCTTGCCACGGGTTGTTTGTTGAAATTTATTATGCACCAAATTGATCAAAGGATGTGGTTAGTTGCTATATTGGAAGTTCAAGTAGATTTAGTATCAAGTTTTGATTTGAGTCTTAAGTCATATCAAATGTTAGTTTTGTAAAAAACTTATTGATTTCATTTAACATTCATAATTGTATATTTGTTAGTTTGAGTCTTACGGATTTTTCTAAATTGTAGTATAAATGTTTCAAAAGAAGAAAAAAAACTCCTTAACATTTTATTTTGTCTCGAATTAATTTTATTTTATATTAAGTGGAAAAAATAAAGTAATTACATAAAATATATAAAAAGAAGGATTCCAAAAATTCTTCGAATAGTCCGGATTAACTTGTTGAGTTTCAGTTTATTTTATGTAAGCATGGTCAAAATGCTCCAGAACAGGATCACTAATTATAACTGCCCCAACTAATTATCAGTGTTACTCTCCCTCTTTCATGGGCACTCGTACCAGTAGTTACATTTTGTAAAAACTCTTATCTCCTCAAGAATAGTTATAACAGCTACAATAAATAAAAACCCATTTTAGTTGGGCAACATTATCAAAACTCACCCTTGAAAAGGACTAAGATTTACAGCCCTATATTTATTTATAAATTTGGTAGACTTTTTATCATGTCCAACAATAATAATAAAATTGGGTGTATTTTATAGCCCAATCTTTTTCGGGGTTTTTTTAAGTTTTATTATCTATGTCCTTGTTTATTTTCATCTTGCCTTTGTGACTAGGAATTGTTGCTGATCTAATGAAACGTTGAGGCTGCTAAAGTTCTCTCTTCCAAAATAATTACTCATATTGTCAGAATTACCATTTTGATTTTCGGTTTCTTTTTTATATATCATGCCTAACATAATTCCTGATTCGCATTGCTAGTTATTGTACACTCTTTGTGGAGTGTTTTTCAAAGCTATATACCAAGTAGTGGAACTAAGTCCACGTGAACAATAATGGTTGTAGAAATACTTACTTTTGTTTGGTAGGAGCGTTGAATATTAGTCCATAACTATGAATTCATCCTTTTTAACTGAAATTACCCCGTAAAATCTGCAAAAGGAAAGAAGCATTTGCGTACGGCATCAGGGAACATGACAACAAATGATATAAAGCTATCACTTTTTGTATCCTACGAAGCAACATCTTGCGTGAAAAAAAGAGATAAAAGTAAGACCATGCATCTCCAGAAAATAACAGGGGTGTTTTGGTACTCTGTTTTAAATCTTTATTGTTTCTTACACAGCCTTCTTGTAGATAATTAATTCAATTCATACGTGGGAAAAATAAATATGTTATTTATATATAATTTTTGATTTGGATCTATAATATATTGTATGTTTTTTAAATATTGTGACTTTTTAGAAGTTTTTAATTGAACTTATATTTGTCAGAGCCACCCTACTTAGAGGTTTAACTTTCTTGGCAATGTAATCACCATGTAAGTAGATTAGGAAACAAACATGAAGAAAAGTCGTGAGTTAAGAAAGAATAAAAGGAAAAACAAGTAAATAAGAGTTGGGACTCTAAAATCATTATGTAAGGTACAGTAAAAACAATATAAATCATAAATACACTTGTTATTTTTTGTACAATATACAATAATTTTTTTGAGAAAGGAGTATCTACACATACGTGGTGCATCATTCAATGCTAAACTTAGCCTTGAAATGTGATGATTAAGAGTTGTATATCGTAAGCATTTACGGCATGTAAAAAAACTCAAAATTTACATGGTAACACTTACAAATTGTAGAATGTTTGAGATGAGAGCAGCTTTACTGCTATGATGCTTAATTAATTAAGCTATAAAATATCCTAAGAAGAAGAAAATAAACCGAAAACTGTATGAAGCAAAAACACATTCGTACGAGTTAATAAATTACAATTCCACAAAAGGTAACCTTTAGCTAAATTGTCTAAAATTTGATATTTGTGTTCTACTTTTCTAGTTGCTACAACCATAATTAAGATACACCGATTCTGATAATGTTGGGGCAACTGCATCAGCCCACTGTACATAAGTAATAATATCCACTATTATTGCATTTGCCATCTCCTAATTACATGAGCTCCATGTATAGACAAAAAAGAAATTAAGACTCTGTGAACATACTAATTACATCCTGAGGGACGGATAAACGGAAAAAAATAAACCAAACAAGAGAGAAAAACAAATCTTATTGATATAAGAATAATGTTTGTCTTACTAGAAGCTTAAAAGCTTAATGAAAAAAAAAAAAAAATAGAAGAACAATAATTAAGTATCTTTTGATCTTTCATTTCGTTTGTTTGACGTCTTACATAAATATAATTTGACTTGAAGTAATGTGAAAGATATATTTTATGTTAATATTTGCTAATAACAAAAGGAATAAATTGATCGATACCCTACCTATAAAACGGAATATGATGGTTACTTTTAGCAGGTGTGTGTACTGAGCCAACCGATTTTATTTACCCATTTAAAAGCTTAAATTATTGAAGTCCATGACAGGATCCTGGGATAATAAGGGAACTAGTTTATTAAATATTAATATAATTGAAAGGCAAAAAGCATGTTTGAGTCAACGTATCCACCTTCAGATTTGATGATGAGCTCCAGGAAGCGGCAGTTGCTGTAGCAGACACTCTGGACGTACTCGGTGGTCATAGAGGTCCAATCCTTGTTGACAGATGTATTTAGCTGTTTTTGTTGTGGCGTCTGTTGCAAGCCTTGGACATTACTTGTGCCTAGATGGAATGGTCTAGGCGGTTGCAGTCTGGGGTCTGCAGTGGTGAAAAGTCCTATCTCCAGAAGGGTATGTTGGTTTGGAACCACTCTTGGATTTTTCTTGTGGTATTAGCAGGTGCTACATCTTGTTGGAACACTCTGGAAGACTTGCCAATAATAGAGTTGATCCATAGGAGAACCTTAGTGTCCAGAATTTGAACGTACTCATCAACTTTCAGCTGGTATCCTGAAGGGAACTATACAAGATTAATGGACTTCCCGTTAGATCCAACCAGACCTAACATAATCACTAAAGTAGGGCGTTTGGTGGTGGAGACATATGGGTGCTCCTCTGCTACATATCCAAATGTCACTATTAGACCTTTCGAAGGCAGGGTCTACAGTATAGGTAGTCTCATCAGAAAAAAATCACAGTGAGTACAAAGGTTCCATCTTTCTTCCTGCCTTTTTTAGCGCCCTGGCAGCAGCTCATGTTCATCTTTCAGGTAATGTTCGTAAGTTAGGAGTTTGGTATTTTCTTCAAGGCCGACTTAACGCAGTTGACAGACATGGAGGGCTTCCTTAATTCTCATGGAGAGTGTTTGAGGTCCTCCCGACTTTCACCTGCATCGATACATTGTATATCGTCTTCCTCAAGGTCCCAGTCTGCTATCAGATGGCCCTCTGAGACAATGTCGCGTGGATGAGCACTGAAATCTCAAACCTCTTTTCGTACTGTGTGCTCATGGTCGCAACTAGGACAATGTTTTTCTTAGCAATCGACAGTCAAATATGTTTTCTACGACTTTGTAGTAAGAACATTGTGAAAAAATTACTTTTAACCTCTCAAGACTTGCATTATATAGATGAGTAAAAAAATAACAGTCTCTCCGTTATGTATCAACATCGAATTTGAGCTAATGTTATTTTTTGACTCGGTTGGTTTGTTTGTGAGCAGAGTGATAGAAATTATGACTGACCGTTTTGTGCTCTTTTTGAATTATATGAATATATTAATCTGTGTCAGCAAATACCTATGTCGTCTCATAAAGTTCCTTTTTTTACACTTACGAGGATTTTGACAATTTTATCATATCTAATCATTTCCCTTATTGCATCTAACAACCTTTCCTACAAAAAGAAAAAAGAAAAGGGTCAAAATCGTTAAGTTGAGTTTGCCAATTTTTCACATAAATGGAATTAGTACACAGTTATTTTAGGCAATTGCTCATAGCAAAATGAGCTAATTCGACCAATCAACGTTCAGAAAGCTGGTTAAAAAAAGGATTACTTAGAAACTTCGGAGATCATGTCATCTTTGGATTTTTTTTTCATGGTATAATGACGCTTCAAATCCTAGTTGCAATATCAATTAAGTTTAGTTTAGTTGTTTTTTTTGTTTTTTTTTCATAACTAGAGTTTTTTTTCATTACTATGAAAGACTAGAAACATGGCAAAGTATGTGCCAATAAGATTGGAAAAATAATTTTGGAGAGGGAATAGCTTCATTGCATATCTGCAGAATTGAATTTTGACCGGAAGATTAGTCCTGGGAAGTTTCACCCTGGAAAATATATATAGATTATAGCATAAATATACATTTACACATTTTTCTTCTGGATTAAAATGGGGTTTCGTTCATTTGAAGTTCATTTTAATTAATTTTTTTTCCTTGGAATAACTTGAAATGAGGGGCTTTTAATTCAATTTGGATGTAAAGTATTCATAGTAAATAAATGTATTCAAATGTTTTCTGTTGACTTAGTTTTCGAAGCGTATCTTTATCAGCTATCCAGTAGTGGAGGTAACTGGTTTTAAAATTGGACACTCCAACAGAAGATGTGAAGCTTTTTCTCTTTTGGAAATGCAAAATAAACAATCAGGATAATGTGATAAGTATCCTTATACTTATTTAGTTTAGTATTACTTGTATCATGCGTTAGTATTCCGGTAGACCTAGAGAGCCAGTTAACCGAACAACATGACTGTATGGGTAGGCATATATGTAGCATGATACCTTATAAACCCCATTACTTAGCTCCAAATTAACAGGGTGCCCAAAGCTATACATGACTCCACCTTGTAGCGCTCTCCTCGGAAAATACAGCAATCTCTTTGTCTTGTTAGAATCTACACCAGTTGGAAAAAAATGAAATCAATTAAGGAATTCATTGTTCCAAATGTTTGGAAAAGAGCCAGAGCCCTCCTTGGTATCTGCACCAGGAGCGACAACATAACAATGCTAGAGATTAAAGTGAAACCCTGTATCAACATGATTGACAATGGGAGTCCTTACATGTGGCAGCAGTACTCGGCTGCCTGCCACGCCTTGAATAAATGTCTCAAATCCCTCCAAGACAATTTTGACGACTTCATCTCGCTAGACTTTTGGCCTTCAAGATCCATGGATCTGAATCCGATTTAATGTTTTGTGTTGGGCGTGATCGAAAACTAACCAACCGAACCGCATGTTACACCAAATCGGTACTTGTCATTCGGATCAAGAAAGAATTCCAGAATTTTCCGAAAGAACCAAGTGGCAATGGCTTGTTTTCATTTTCAGTCTCGTATAGACGTTTTTATTGAGGCCAGATGTCATTTTATTAAATAAAATGACTCAAAATCCATCAAGCTTTCAGAATCGGGTTTTATTTTGTAATCTGATATCTCGTTTGAGAAGAAATTGCGTTAAAATATCCTTTATGGGGCACGGATAGCTTGCGCACACTGAATATAGTGTTATATAATATTCTATATGTATAGAACTAGGGTTCATAATTATTATGAAAATAATGGTCATATTTAGCTTTCTGAGTTTACAGTCGAATTTGCGTTAATATATTTGCACACTCTGCATGTAGATTGTACCTCTCTAAAAACTATACCTTTGCTACAACTTTCTATGGATAAAATATCGACTATTTATTTCATTGTTAAATATTGATTGATTTTTGTTATAATAAAGATAAACTCATTTTGTAATTTCCTTATGGTAATGCAATAAACCTGAACAAAATTACTTTATTGATTGCCAATTTGCCAAATGGCTTCAAATATGTATACATACAGAAATAAACATTAGTCAATTGTGTTCCCTCTATATATAAACCTTTATAAAAAGGGTTACATGATCATACAGAAGAAAAAGGACGACCTTCAAGCAAATATTCCATGTTTGCTTGCTCTCTTCGTTATGTCTTATCGTTTCATCTATGGAGGACAAAAAAATGGAAACTACGCAAAACATATTATTTATACCAAAATGTGACTATATATACTCGTAGTAGGTATATATCTAAAATTATTATATATGTATAGAACTAGGCTTCATAATTAATATCAACATAGTGGTTATTTTTAGCTTCCTGAATTTAGGACATGAATAAGCGTAAACATATAAAGTACTACCTTCTACATGTATAAATAAATTGTATAACGTTATGATTATATTATAAACAATATTAATGTATGATAATATTACTGTTTGTACAAGCAGTTGTTTGAATAATTATGCAACGTATGTATAAATTAGATAGAGGCCTATGTTTTGACATTGTCTAATAAGCTTAATCTTATTTACTACTGTTTATGAACCTAATAAAATAACTGGGCATACCATTGAATGACAAAATGTAAAAGGCTCAAATATAGAAAGGAGACAAAGTCCCTCCACGAATTGCAGAAATAAACTTGTGAAGATTTGACGTCCCTTGGAGGCTGCGGTGAGGGTGGTGGTGGAAAAAATCTTTTTTAATGCAATTATTTACATATTCAAATTTCATTTATCGAAATCCCTAAGTTCTGCCTCTGCCTTTCTACGTTTTATTCTTTTACGTAATATACTAGCACTCCTTATGAACATATTTTTACAATTTTATCAGCCATATTTACATATATGCACACATTGAGCAAGGAAAACCCTATCAATATTCTCCTTAAATGCCCTACGATTGATATAAAAATAGAAAAATTATAAATCAAAATCAATGCCTTTGTTGTCAAATATTATTTGAAAGCCTAAAAGGCTATGAAGCAAAATCAATCATAGGAAGACCACATTATATTCAATGCATATTTTGTGACAAATTTTTTGAGGGACATAATGGTTTTACATATATATCAATTAATTCATTTCAATCCCATAAACTATTCATCATTCAAGTTACTCCTAACTAAAATATATTTCGTTTTGTACAAGTTGGAATTTTGTACATGTTGCCATCAACAAATGAGTTAAACAATTTAAATGAATAATTGGCATAATCACTTTTCAACAACTTCCAAAGAGTATAGTGTACATGTAAAATTCTAGTATTATCATATACCTGTACTAATAGATAAATCCCGATACAGTTTGACAATAACTAAAGAAAAATTGCCAAAGTCTATGGCCCAAATATTTAACAATACCAGTATAACTATATAAATATAATTTCATTTGATTCGGCTACTGTCAGCTGCTACCACGTGCTTGATTATGAACCAGAAACCTGCACAAACGTTTCTTATGTGAGCTCCACTCAAAACGACACCGATTTCCATTATATAGGCGGGGTACTCTTTTGCTTCAGTACGTCTTCATCCATGCTCTTGGTGATCTATCTGTCGATCTTGCAAATGCTATGGCGTTGAGGTTCTAAAACTTTGCTTCCAGGAAAAATATCATAATATTCAATCGCCTCAAGATCTTGGTACAGCACTCCAAACTCTTGTGATTTGTAACGGCCAAGGACCAATCCTTGACATGGGAAGTAAGACCCAGTCTTTAATAGCTATATTTACCGTCATCGTACTCACTGAGGGTCCTTGGATATATAGAATGACAGGAAGATTCGCCAAAGTAACTTTCTTCTTTATATATCTATAAAAAAATTAATTTATTAATGTTCTTATTTATTCACACTTAAAATGGGTATACCTTCACTTGAAGTCTTTGTAATTCATTTTTTTCACTGAAAGTAACTGCGAATTTGGATGAAACCACTTTATCTTTAATTCAGAGAACTTGAACTTGTCGATGAATATTGGCAGCAAAAAATGCTGAAAGACCTCACTTTCCACTTGACAGAGTTCATATATACTTTTCCTGAAATATAAATTATTAGTCGATAGAAAAAACTTCTTCCTATTCGACAGTGAGCGATTTGATGAGGTTCCTATTTTAATTTCTGGAACAGAAAGTGGGATTCTCGACCTCATTAGTACAAATCATTTGGCTGAAAACGGATCTTTCAATTGCACCTCACATATGTAATCAGCTTTTCAGTTATAAAACATGTATACCTCGTTTCTTAGTGTTACTTCCATTGATAATATATATTTTTGCCATAAAATATATATATGTGCGAAAACTGCACTGGCCGAAAGTCTAATACAAAAATTATTGGGAGCTGAAACATCTTAGAACCAGAATACAGGGTGAGGACTCAAAAATTCGAATCCTTTTCGAGGCCGTTTAGCCGTCAAGCAAAACAAAAGAGGGTGTTCCAGCAAGTAAGTCAACACGCACGTCTACTACAAGGTCCTCAGATACCATGTCTTTCTATGGCTGAAGAGCACATACCCCAGGGACAACTATGTGTTTACCAAAGACTGCAGTCCAAGAAGATGCAGCATTTCTGCAAGGAAATCAATGCTGACTTTTGGAGAACAGACTTTTGGCCTTCATCCTCAACCTATATGAACCCCCTAGACTTCGCTGTTTGTGCGTCTTGGAGGCTAAGACAAAAAAGATTTCCCACCCGAATGTCAATCCCCTAAATGTCGTGATCACAGTGGAGTGGAACAATTTCTCTTCTGACTTAGTTAATGTCAGCTGTGCTTCTGTTTGTCAACGTATTAAAGCCATAATTCAGTATGGAGTGGGACATACTGAATAAAAAGTAAAGCAAATGGTTAAATTACCAACTTAAATTTCAAAAGTTCGCAATAAAAAGGTACAAATTAAAGATATATAGAAGTGAAAACGGCTTTTAAAATTTTCTATTTTGTGGTGATAATTGTTTTAAAGAGTTTTGTGACCTTTTAAAAGTATTTTTATTGATTTTTTTATCATTAGCTAAAAACTATAGATACAAAGAATGTGAGAGCTTAAATTAATAATTGATATTCAAAACGGAACGTGTTAGAATATTTAAAAAATATTTTTCGAAAAGCACAAATTGCAACTTGTATGATCTGCTTTAATTGTTTTTTTTTATTTTTTAGGAGGCTCCAATGACGTAATTGGACTCGTTGGCCACTCTGCTACTCTTACTTGTGATCTAAAACCAAATGATCCAAATGATTCTCCTTATTTGATACTCTGGTATAAGAATACGTTCTCTGGAATTCCTATTTACAGGTAATGTATTTTTTTTTAATTACAAATCAAATTTGGACAGTAGATTTTGATTTATTTGTAAAATTTTCTCATTATGCCTGATTTTTGGTGAGAATCAATTTAAATATATACTTTATCTAAATCAAATATTGCTAGTAACTCCATAAGGTGTATTTTGATATATATCACGTACAAGTACGTGTGATTCCCTCTTTGACTCGTATTTAACATCATCCTCACGATTAATTTTGGAATTTGGTCTGTAAATCCAAGACACATAACAAAAAGTTATTATTTTAATTAATTCGAAAACAGATTTCGTCTGGATTAGTCTCGTAAAAATTAATATCCACGGTCCAAACTTAGGTTTGGATCAAAATATTAAGCCAAATAAAATTACTTGAGACCAAATTAGAAAAAAAAAATCCATTTTAGACCGAATCTTAACACAACTTTCGATGTCTTTAGAGTGCCTTTTTTACATGGTTTGTCAATGATCTATATAAAATAAAATCTAACCCTGTGATTTTATATACCACCGTTGGAAATTATTGGGAAATAGGGATCAATATTGTATATTCCCCTTTTTTTTTCTTTTTTTATGTCCCGGAAATAAACGGCAATGATAATTCATTATTTTTCTTAAAAATAAAAACCAAGGGTTTTGTATTCTTGTAAAAAATTGGTTCTTTATGTCTCATTTATGGCCTATATAATATCTACGTACGCAGGTAGGTGCAACAAGAGTTTTTGAATTAGTTATTTTTTAGAAAGTATTTTATTTAACGTATTTATTTTGTATATTGTACAGAACATAAATAAACTGGAGTAATTGCCTAACAAGTACATAATAAAACATTAAAGTTTATACTCATTGCTTCAGGGAATAATTTCAGCTAATAATAGATTTGGCTTGCCTAGTATTGCTCGGGACATTAAGAAATTAAAGTTAATTTTGAACTCTTTGGCATAATTTAAAACAAATAAAAAAGACTATACATGTTATCAAAGAAAATTATAAGGCTTAAAGAAAATAAATTGAGAGGTTGGCCGTGTTTCCCAAACACACACAGACATTCGCATTTAATATTTAGATACTAAAAAATCAATCTTTAACAAAAAAAAAATAATAATAATAAACAAGCAAATTAAAAATCTCCATAAATATTTGTTAAAAATTTCTAAAACTAATTTGAAAATATTTCTATGATTATGTGGAATCAATGAGAGGTACAAAAATATTTCTCCTTCGAAATTCCATGGCTAAAATTCTGATCTAGAAATTTTAATTGCGAAATACACTAATAGGGCGAAAGCTAAAAATATAATATTCTCTCTTCCCATATAGGATGATAAGTAGTTAGTCTGCAGGGGATGAGGGCTTTAAAATTAAAACATGCAAAGTCCAAGCATCTTGTTACCGCAGAAGATTAAAATTTAAAATTCCAGAAAAAAGAATTTCTAACGTTTATTTCTTACAATCTCATCTACGCTTTTAGGTTGATGGATTTTGTTTACCTGTTTATGTCCTTTTTCGTAGAAATTATAGATTCTTCAATTAATTACTTTTTCGAATTAAAGTGCAATTATATGTTTTCAATAGGATAAAAATATATCTTTTTTTTCAAATGACTACTTACAGGGGAATAAAAAATGTGCAAATGAATTCCAGGCAAAAAAAGAATTTATCTTTGAGCTCAGAATATAAAACTGAGTTTAGTTTTTCTATCCGTCATAGGAATTCTGAAATATCCTGTTATAGCAATTCGAGACTATTATCGTTCTAAGTCTTTTTATACACTTAAACAATCCTCAAAATAAAAAAAAGGTTAATACTACTTATGTAAAAGTGTTTTTATGATTAAAAAGTTTTTTATTTTGTTCTGAACTCCATATATTTCCAGTTTTAGGATGAAAAATGATAAAAAACGACACTCTTCTTGAGTTTGTTTTATGAAAGTATTTCATAATATATAGTGATGCACTAATAGATAAATTCAATCATTGTTTTCAATTCATTTGTAAAGAGACCCTAACTGTTCCCCTCTGTAATAAACAAAATCCGAGTGACATCCTATTTTTACGACTCAGATACCTTATGGGAGTAACACTCTCCAACCTTGTATCGCGAGCCCTGTGCATACCATAGTTTGAGTAACCATGCCCTACCTATGCATATATAACAGTTGATATATCTATCAATTTCGTCTTTTTTAACTTTACAAAAACTGTCGAGTTATTTAGTATCAGAGGGTATATAAAATGTACAAGAAAGTGTCTTTCAAAGCTCTTATAATAATCATTTAATTCTTGAGAAGGAATAGCCTAAGTATAAGGTAATAAATAGTGCTCAATAGAAGGAAAGGGCAACATTGAGGGTTTTCTCCTGGGAATCATAAGTACAAGACTCGGAGTAGAATTGAGGATTTATATCGGAATATATTGATCCAGTCTATCTTTCCATGTTTGATACAGAGTAGTTTGTGTTGATCTCCTTCATCACATTACTACTTGTTGCTAATTTAAGGAAAAATAAAAACAGCTTTACTCCATTCAAATATTTTTCAAATGATTACAGATTACCATCGCTGACAATATTTCACTTTTCTCCACACAGAGTATCCTGAGAATTTGAACACAACTATATTAACAGATATAAAAACAAATAATTAATTTTCCTAAATCGTCACAGGAGGAACATTTATAATAGTAGAAATATGACATGGATCAAGGCCAAACTTTATGGCTGTGTTTTTAATTTTCCCAAACTGATTTATTTGCTTATATTGTCATGTCATTTGTATCGACTGTTTATTATAATAGTTTTGCAGAGAGAACATTAAAGTATATAGTAATGACAGGAGTACGAAAGACAAAAAGTAAACCTGAGCATTTGTTGTGGAGTTATAATTATAAGTCCATTTAGCAAATGGAGTTGAATTGAATATTCTTGCAGTGTCCTTTTTTATTTCTTTCTCTCCTCCTTCTTCGTCAAAGTTGATTTTAGCCTCATGACAGCTCAGCTGTTCTACTCCAACACAGTTTTCAAATTAAGAGGACTACCATGTTGACATTTGTACTATGTGTTTCAATCCCTCCAATTAACCAAGAAAAAAAATCTATTTTCATCTTATTTAATTTTTATTAACTGTTTTTAGGAGAATAGACTTTCAAGTCATTTTTCTATAAAAATTATTATTTGCTAATTCACTCATCAATGACTTGGAAGATAAAAGAACTATAAAAAATGCTAATATTTTCATAAAACTACTCAATTAGTAAAATATTGAATGAGAAAAAATAATAATTAGATTAATTCAAGTGAATAATTTGACTCTTTTTTATTCCATATTTTACTATTTGAGTAGTTTTACGATATTAATAACCATACAATTTGAATAGATCAATATAAAATAATAATATCAATTAGTAGTTGGAGATTATTATTATCATTGAAATTAAATAATGCATTTTAAAACAAAAATATTCTATTTTTCTATTTTGGCTACCCGCGGCACACCAAAAGAGCTCAACATTTGGTGTTTAAATGAGGGGTTGTTAGTCGTTTCTTAAATAGTGGTATTGGGTTTCCTCAGATTTTCATCAGATTCAGCCCCAACATTCGTGGTTTATAAGGAGTAAGAGGGGCCCTTACTTGTATATTATATAGGAGTTGTGGTAGATCGGGTATGTTTTAGGCTGTAAATTATCCACGTACCTACTCAATGCATTACTAGTAATATCTTCAGTAAGACTTACTAAGTTTTTTTTTATTTTTGAAAACTGTGATCATTATTATTTATATTTGAAGAGAAAAAATCAAAGTATAATGTAATGACTAGTGCATGAAATACAAAAAGAAACCTTGTAGATTTGTTGCGTGATTATAATTGACAGTACTGGTTGAACTTGGAGTAGTTTTTGAGGATCGATATCAGAGTATTTCTTGCTTATATTCTCCCCGTGACCGGTAATTTCATTTCTGTCTTTTCATTCCCTGTAAAATTCATCCCCGGAGATTTCATTCCCATTTTAATATTTAATGACGTCATACTGTCAAAACCATTTATACATATATATATATATATACTTCCAGTGAGTAGTTTTTAAGTAAGTAGGCCTTGGCAGTTGGCAGTGGAGATGACTTATGATGGATGGGACACGGAAATGAAGGATTTTTATTGTTCATAAATTAAAAAATGACGTCCTCCTAAGTCTTAAATCGTGAGTAGAACTGGAATTCCGATTCGCAGATATTGTTTTAAGACCTTAGAAGTAGAAAGAAATGACGTCATTTCTCTTCCCTGTGATCGTTTATAATTACTAATACTCTGTCAGAACAATTTTATCTGAGGTTTTGCTCTGGAGTATAAATGAAAGTGATTTTTAGACTCGGAGTAGAATTGGAGATCAACATCAGAGTGATTCCTTGTATATTTCATTCTACCTCTCCTTCCTTGTCACAACTGATCTAATAAAACGTCATGACAAGTAAACTGTTTTTCCGAACATTTTTCAAGTTTTAGGGATTATCATGATCATATTCCGTTTCTTTTATTTTTACATATCGGCAGGACATATTTTATGCACAACTAAGAAGTACCGTTCTAAGTTTTGTAATATTTGGGGAAATATCTAGAATACAATACTGTCAATGGATGATTTGCTAAGAATACAAACATATTATTGAGTCCTTGATATATCAATCCTTATTTATAAATGTATTTGTTTCTCATCTGTTGACCAAATAAAGACGAGGAGGAAAAAGAAAGGCTAGATTAATGATGCGACATGTCTCTTGAAATATAAAAATTCAAATATCTTCAACATATTATTATTCTCATTACATCGTACCATTTCTTCTATTATAAAATGGATTTAAAAATAGAATATAATGTACAATAATATATACATGTATACATCAGTTGGTGTTTTATATGAATTACTTTAGTTTCTTTCGACGTTTCCTTCAATATATACAAGGTGCGAAAGCTATCTGTCCCTCGATAATGATTTTTTATTTTCAAACGCAAATTTTTCTCCTTCCAATTATCAGATTAAAAAAATAAAAACAGATTCTGAAATCTTGATTGAGTTTTTTTTTTTATTATTCAATAACATCACCTCCATACGAGACCGAATGCGTAAGTAGGCCTTTGCTATTTGTCCCTTGGGAAATCATGGAGTTCCTTCTTCGTCCGACCTATAAGTTCGTATTTCGTCTTGCAAAGGGTTCGGTTGGCTTGTCGTTTGATCGTGCCCCAAACATAAAAAAAACTATCGGATTCCGATCCGGTGATTTTATATATCCTAACTCCGTTGAGATGAACTTTTCTAGGAGTCTAGACTTATTTTTGAGGAGTGGCAGGAAGCTACATAATTATACATTTAAGGCAATTATGTAGATCCAGGTCTTTAACTTGATCTTTAGACGTCCATGTAAGTATCAAGGTTGCCCCTTTGGTATCGGGGAAACACACAAGGAGGCTGAACGTGGCCTTTGGAGCTAATCTCTCCAAACACCATGATGTTGTCTGGGAACTTCGTCTACATAATGTTTGGTACATACTTGAGGCAGAATGACAACTACCTGTTGTTCTGTATATTGACTTTCGGGTCTTAGTAAAAGATTTCATCGTCCAAGAAATACCATATTATGTCTCGATGAAGGTGGTACTTGAGATGGTTGATAAACTTTTGTGAGTGCTGAAAGTATGTAGACTATATACTTGATAAATTTTTGTTTGAAAATAAAATCCTATTCGCAGCACAGCTACCTTACTTACCCAGTATATATTGGAGGAAACGTTGAAAGAAACTAACGCAATTCATATAAAAAAGCAACTAAGGCCCAACTTCTCAAGCAATTGCCCTGATGGACTTCCCTGGGTCTTCATTGACGACTTGCTAGAAAGTGGCCAAGAATTCTAGTATTGAGACACAGTCACATCAACCTTTGACCTTCACCTGCATAGTTGTTGTCTTAAAATTACCTTTAGGGGCCTCAAATTACCTTCTAACCTTGTGAACGAACTTGTCATTGAATCCTAGTGTTAGAACAATTGTTATGCTGTTGCT
The DNA here is from genome assembly GCF_016086655.4 of Lepeophtheirus salmonis. Lineage (NCBI taxonomy): Eukaryota > Metazoa > Arthropoda > Copepoda > Siphonostomatoida > Caligidae > Lepeophtheirus > Lepeophtheirus salmonis. Next base: position 13,993,647 of record NC_092584.1, read on the forward strand.
CAAGGCTTGGATTCCATGGAGAGCCATTTGCTTTTCCAAATTTTTGCATCAACGAATTCGTCAGTTGATTATATTTTTTCTACTTGTGCAGGTTTGAACAAGAGGTATACTATATGATAAAAAATTGTTTATGATTCCAAAAAGGGGCATTTATTTAGATTTGAGGTAGTATACTTAAATCTAAATAAGGATATTTTTCAAATTTATGTAGAATAAAATTTACAAACAGAGTATACAGTTATATAAAGAGATTTTGGATATTATTATAGGAAAATAACGAATATAGATATATTATATCGGGTGTAATGAGGGGAAAAGAGCCTGGCCCAGGCAGGATACCTAAACTGTGATCCAATATTGTGAATAAGGGTGCCAAGACTAAATAATTTGTGAACGGATGCAAATGAATTTAATTTTCTTTTGAAATTGTTATGTTCAGAACCATAAAAATACTGATCAAAAGTTCAAAGTTGATATATTATTGGATGTGGTCTCCACTCCCCAGCCCCCCTCCCCCCCAAAAAAAAAAAAAAAATGTGGAGATCAAACCCTTTATGTATGTATTTTGCCTGCAAAAGGAGAAGAAATCCTGTAGACTGTACCATATAATAATTGATGCTATGGAAACACAGTCAGGGAGCAATTGGTTATGATGTCCGAGGTTTTTATCAAGACTATCCGCGCAAGGACTTAGATAGAGATTGGAAAGAGAAATACTCATTTTTTTCAAATATTTTAAGATAATACAATATTATGTACAAGGGGGTTCTGAAAAATTTCCAACCTTAACGTAAAGATAGCAGCACTCGTAAATAAAAAATACACATGATATTGCCAGCATCTGTTGATAATTAATCATAAAGTTTTTGCCTTTTGGACAAGCAGTTGTTATGTAATAGTTGTTAGAGTGAGTTATTCTGTGTTTTTTTAATGAAAATAAACAAAATATGTCATTAAATAATTTTTTGAAAGTGTAACCTTTAAATAGGTTCGAACATATAAAGGCTTGTACTGTAAAAATTTGACTACTTTAAGTAAATCCAACTAAAAGTAATTGAGCCTTAAACAAAAAGTGTCTCGTGAACAATTATTTTGCAGAAGAAAGCCCCAAGTACTTTTGGGACTGGACGCAGAGATGGGAGCCTATTTGGTGAAATATTGTATAGTTACAAGGGAGACTATACTAAAAAATAAACATCCAGAAATATGTCTTATATCTTTGATAGATTTGAAAATTTTAGACTACCTTCGGATATCCAGGATAGGGCAACCAAACGTGGACTCGAGAGGTGGAATTAAAAATGCATCAATAATTTTATATTTTCAAAAATAGACAAAAAAATAATGGTAAAAAAAATGTAGACAATGTTTTTGCAAAACTTTTTCATTCTATATGGCCGACTTCATTATCAATTATAGCCTTTACATGTCGCCTGAAGGTCATGACGGAGTTGATGACATACTCCTTTGACAGGTTGTCCCATGCATCCTCTATGGAGGACTTCATTGAGTACACATTTGGGGGTACTCATATCTGTTTGGACTAGAATCGAGGAATGTTATCTGCACAGAGCTTTTTTAACTTGGGGGACGTGTGAGAGGTGGTGGTTCCCTTGACACGTGGTTATCCTCCAGGTAGTTGGTCTTCAGCCATGTCAAGATGGTTTAACTAAGCATCTTATAGTAGGCCTCCTGACTGATTTTCTGTTCAGCCTTGATAAAGAACGGACGCATCTTCTTTCCATCATGGGCAATAATGGTGAGGACCATTGTTTGGGCTGTATATTTGGCTTGGTACACTCCTTGGATATCTTCTGTTGTTTCCACAAGCCAACGGTAGTTTAGGCGGTTGTGGAACTGACTTACTATGTAAATCTTCTTGTCCTAGAAAATTTTGAAAATTGATCCATGTCAGGATTTTCTTGGACCTCTTGAGCCTCCTGGCTTTAATGCCCTCTTTCAAAAGGTGGCCTGGGCTCCTTGTGAAATAAATCAATTCTAAGTTGTGCTTTAAAGCCCTCGTGATGGGCCTAGGAGTCATAGAGAAGTCGTTGGCGAGGCAATTCATTGACTTAGTGTGATCCTTACTTCTAGAACACCTAACAATTTCCGTAATGTGCATCACATCAACTCCAGCATTTAAGGGATCTGAAATACCTTGATGCCTTATTGCTCGCTCACGATGATGAAATGAAAAGGGACTGTGGAAATCGATTATCAAAAAATAATCCCTCAATCTTTTCATAGTAATAAGAAAATCAACATAAATTAACAGTACATTTTTTGATACCCCACCCTATATTTTATACGAACTGTTATTCTCGATAAATTAATTACACCCACACCCGGTACGTATATGTAAAGTTTATTATTAGTAAGGCAGGCATTCGAAACTTATCATCACATGCGTAAAATAGGAGATGCATTCGCAGTGATGATAAATGGATCCAATGCGTGTGTTTTATACATATATATTTTTGAACGATGCACTTTAGATTTTTGCTTTTCCTTTTTTTAGAAATGAAAAAAAGAAAGGAAGGAATAAAAAAAAATCTTTTATTCATATATTTTTTTGTGAGATTGATTTTATTTTATATTACAGTGTTACCTCACTACCATAACAATAACGCTGCTGAAAATTGAAATTCGATTATCAAAACGGTCCTAAAACCTTACTCCTTTAATACTACTCCCCATCATTATTGTACACTTAGATCTTCTCCCCTTTAGAATGAAAGTGTAATGATAAAACCTTTAGAAAATAAAATAAACACTGTTCAGATTGTTAACAACAAACAAACTTGCACACTGGAAAATGTTTAGATTTACATCCATACTAAATAAGTTGTAATCTACTTTTAATGATCTGTTTCGAAAATGACAAGAGTACAATTCCTTGCTGATTTCGAGTTATGTCATTGTTAAATTGTTAATGACGTCAGGGACCTGGAGTGGTTTAATGGCCCTTAATTAGAATGCAAGTTATTAATATTAACTCATAAAAATATCATTAAAGAGGGACGGGGGGCAGTTAAGTTATGGAATCAAGAAACGACGACTCAATATCAATTTTTGATATGTTTTAATACTAAAGTCAATATGTCCTCAATCACAACCCATAAAAGGCTCGACTCGCCGGTGAACAGATTGAAGCTATTGACAATTAAGGCCATATGCATAGAGTAGCACGCACTCATGTTAGCAGCTCAGAGCGCATCCAAATTTTGATGAGAGATATGGCACACAATCTTCTCATAGATGCTCCAAACTGCAAAGTCCTGAGGGCTGAGGTAAAAGGCTGGAGGAAGGCCACATGGAGGTAGTCCAGATCTAATCCTCATTGTTTCCCCATAAGTTTTGGTTTATTGGGGCTGTAATTGACTTCTTGAGGCAGACCAGATAGAGATGCAAATGGCCTTTCCAGCCTTCAGGACACTGACACTGTCGTGAGTAGTACCATTTTTGTTGTTGCTCCGATATTTTATGTTTAGAGAACTTAGAAAAAAAAACACCTGTTAGTTTGTTTCAACTGTCTCTTGATTGAGTAATGAAACATCGAAATGAAGAATAACGAAGATAAAATCGTTATCAAATCTCGTTGCAAGTTTTGCCCCCCTTTATAAATTTAAATGAGCTATTTTGAAGATTACTTATGAAGTACATACGGCGTTACGTTCCTCAGTAACACAAAAATTAAAAGTGTATTTGGTTAAGAGCTCTCAATGTTTCTAATTTCCCCTCCTCCATATCGGGTTTCCAAACAATTATAATTGGTTGAATTTGAATTATCTCTTTCTATGCACTGAATATTTCCCAACAACATTAATTAAATAATAAATAAACAATAGTTTCGAAGAATTGTCTAACTACCTACTAATTTTACTATTTTTTTTTCTTTTTTTCGCGTTTGGGAAGAAAAGATGAAAGTACGCTGTGATAGATGTATGTACATATCGTCATAAATTTAGGTTTTTGTAACTTGTAACAGTTGTAATTGAAATCTGTAATTAGAGAAGACATTTTAGTATCCACAGTTATGATGTTCGTGATTAAACTAGCGAGTCTCTTAAGGAGAGGAAAAATCTTGCAGGAAGCGTGTGTGGAAGTTTAAAAGAGATTTGGGGGTCCCTGTAGAAATTATGGGTATTTATTACTTAAATTAGGGAAGTCAGTTTGAAATCAATTATATTTCATTTAGATAAATTTTAATCGTTCAAACAGTTTTTTGTTTTTTTTTTCAATCCGTTCCTTAGTTTAATAGCACCATCTGCAGGAAAATAAATCATCTGAAGAGAGCTTATTTACCTTAATTAAAAAAAATGGATTTAATAGAAGGTACAATGGATTAACAAAAATATATCAATCTAGTGTATTGTAAAGTTTTGTAAGAATGTGTTAATGCGACGTAGATCAATTTTAACCCGACATTCATAAATGCAATCTTTATTATTGCGCAATTTAAAAGTACTTTGTTTTAATTTTTTGACTCTCCTTTTTTTAATAACTATAATTAAGTGTTTGGAAGCGTGGGAAGATATTTATATAGTTGAATTTTATATTATACTACTTAATTGCATATATTTAAACTCATCATCTTAAGCACAATACTATATTCTGTCATTGCTGAAGATTTCATTCCATATTTTAGATGTTTAAGAAATTTGTTTTGTTTTATTGAAATATCATATTATACTAGATCACAGTTTTTGGTGTAGGTTATAACATAAGCAGTACAAAAAAAAGACAAGACACTTCCTTATAAATACAGGCTCAAAAGGAAAAAAAAAAGATTTGAATTTTTTTCTAACTACATAGATAAGATGCACGACTCCCTCTTACCAATTTGTAGTTGGAAAACAGTTAACGAGCAGCCCAGTATTTTAAATATTTTTGGAAACGAAAAATGCTAGAAGACTTATTTACACTCACTTTCTAACTCTTCTCTTATTTAATCTTTGACATAATCCTGTAAGTATCTTTATTTAGGGTGAACAATTTATGTAATAGACAAACTCAAATGTGTGTATGGTTTCATAAAAAAAACTTTTGTATGAATTTTTATAGCTTATGTGAGGTTTTCGACTTTTGTTTAAATCATGTAAGCAATTTAATTATTTTGATTAAATTTATTTGTATATTACAAATATGGTTTAATATATCATTATAAAAGATAATCTTAGAGTAACACATATTTTATTTTTTAAACAAAAAGGAGCAAATCCTAAAAAAACATTGTCTAAATTTGTTTATCAAAATAAAGAAAGTACAGGTTAATTCGATTAACATGCTAAATACTTACAGAATCGAACATCAACACATTTATTTACACATTAAACTAAAATTTTTTGATATCAGCATCAAAACATAAATTTTTAGATAAAGGTAGATAAAAGTATCAGAAAATTTTCTATCAGCATCAAAGATTTGGAACAAATATATCTGCCCCATTTTTCAGAGTTGATAATCTGTGATGTTTTTTTTTTTTTTTTTTTAAAAAAGGCTGTTACCTTTATTATTCTTTAAATAAATTATGGTTAGTCCTGTCAATTGAAAGCATTTAGGGACTTGAAAAAAAAGAAACTAAAATTTTCCATGGTAATCCTGACAATTTAAAGAATGTTTATAGGAGAAAAGCTTAGCGATTGCAAATTTTATTGTATTACATAGAAGCTGCTATGAACAGAGAGAAATCAATGCAAGTGCCCTGCCGTCTCGAGGAAGGACAATGGCAGATTCCAAGAAGATCTTCTCCTTATAAGTCTCTCAATATCTCCACAGTGTTACTCTCTATGAATCCACACTCTTGGGGATACTTTATGCTTGGATATTATCTTCTCAAGAATTAAGAAATGATCATAACAGTTAAACAAAAATAAACACTTTTTAGGTTGTCAAAATAACAAAACTTACATACTAAAAAGTGCTCATAATTTACAATCATACATATAAGTACCGAGAGGTCCATAAAAATGTACAAGTGTGTCTATGCTCTCTGAATCATTTAATCTAGCCGCATTTAGTGGTAATGATTACTTCCAGGCAGCTGTAGAAGGCCTGGTACCTCCTTCAGTTGTAGTCAGAGCGTCCAATTGCTAGCTGAAAGGGTCTTTGAGGGCCTTAATGTTTGGTTGACAGACACTGTAGGCCTTCCCCTTGACATGCACAGAAAATTTGTAGTTTAGAGGGTTCTTATTGGAGATAAAGGGGGGAGGGGATATTGCCAAGAAGAGTCTTGTAAGGTAGAGAGGTTGTTCTTTCAATAATGGTTTCAAAAGCAGCCTCTCCTCCCTCACAAGGATATTTCTGCTTAAGTTTTTGTTAGCTCTCTAGAGGGTCTGGTGTTAAATCCCGAAATTTCTTACATGTGCTCTCATAGACTTGTAGGGATTGGTCTGGGCTGTTTTTTTAAATTCCTCCTAGTCCTGAGATATCTTCCTCTTAAACGTTTTGGACTTGCTGACAAATTCAAGCTGAAGAGTTCTAGTATGTTTTGTAACAAATTTCTTATGTTTTAATATAACGAAATATGAATTAATACAATCACTCATCTTCCATTAATTATTGAACAAGTAACCCTTCATATATGAAAGAAACAATTGGGTATAAAGATACGAAGTGAGATTTGTGAGTATTTAATTCCTCTCATAGCTCCTTGCAGCTAATCTAATAAGACGTGATGAGAGCTAAACAGCTCTTCTTCCGTACATATTTCAAATTGACATAGTATCACCTTTTAATTTTTTTAGAAAAACGACTGGTTATATTCTCTACTACCTTACGTTTACTTATGAACCATAGTACACTTTAAGTCAATTTTTTGATCTAATTCAAATTACAAAAAATATACTTTTTGTATGTAATTTAACTTTTGAAAAAACTTCTTAAAAATAAAAAAGTGAAAGAACTCTTTATTTAAAAATAGACATTAAGTAAGTTGCGAAAAACTACTTACTTACTGCATATAAATTCTTGAACTACTTTGCCAGCATTAAACTGTATATTTTTAATGCAAATATAAATGTTTCAATAAATATACATCAACTGTATTGTAGCAGAGTTAATTTCTGTCTAACATTTGTCAGTATTTATTATTTACTACTGTGTGTACAGGCATTAGGTGAAACGTCGTACTACAAAATGTCGAATGGACAAAACATCGACCGACAGAATTTCGACCAGAAAATAGTACACTTCAAAAAATGAAAAGCAGTTTCTACGACATTTCATTCTAGATATTTCCCACCCATGATGTTTACCCAACTATTCCTCCTTAAACTGACAGTTATGAACTCTTTCAAACCCCCATTTATAACTCAAAATTTGGGGCTTTTTCGGGTACTGCCAGGCCCCAACTGACATAAAATTTTAAAGGACCTTCTAAATAAACCAATTTATTGCACGAAAATTGATGGTAATAACGTTAATACAAATTGAATATTCTTATTTTATTCAATTATTTATTTATTCGTATAAAATGGGAAATATGAAATTATAAGAGACATTCCCTCCCCCCTTCTACATAAAAAACAGTGCCCTCAACCCCTTTTCCTATTTATAATGCTTCGCTGGGTCCCAAAAAGGGATGAAACTTACCCCTGCCAGATAAGTTACCTTCAAAGGCCACTCCCAACACTTCTATTTATATCCAGAAAGTTAGGGCTCTTAGAGCTTGCTTAAAAAGAGGAGGTGGGTCTCATCCAATATCGGTGGCAGGCCGTTCCTGAAAACAGCCCAAACATTTGGGGGTAAATAGGGGTTGTGAGGGGCCTTTTCTAATAGTTTATATAGGAGTGGTGGTGATGGTGGGGGAATGTTTCAGGCGGGAAAAGTATGAAAGGGAAACATCGTAATACTATCTGGAAGAGCCCATATTTTATATTCTACGGTCGACGTTTTGTCTAATTGACGTTTAGTCTATTCAACGTTTTGTCCTTCAACATTTTGTGGATCGACGTTCAGTTGGTCGACGTTTTGTCCATGCACCGTAAAAACACTTACTGTATACATAGTAGTTTTTTAGTCTTCCATAAGTCCTTCCAGATCTTAACCCCATTAGAAATACAGAAAATATATGTTTTTTTCCATTGGAGGCCAATATTTTTTATTTTATGATAGAAACCGGTATTTAAAGTATATTTATTATTTTTAAATTGGACGGAGGAACTTATTTGAACTACTTAACTTGGAATCGATACAAAATAAATTAATATTTTATAGAAAGTTAGTTTATAACTACCATAAATATATAAATGATTATATTTTAGACCTTCTGTATTTGGTTGGCACTTCACGTCATAATGTTCTTTAAACAAGTTAATTAATTAAAATCATAGATCAAAGCATCAAATTCACAAATAATTGAATTATTTTCATATTTTAAAATAATGTCATAATTAAATATTAGTATTAGATTTTTTAACTAGTAGTTATTTTTAATTAACTCATATCAGTTTATTAATATTTATTGTGTAATGGTTATTAATTATGATATCATTAATAATTTTGATTTACGTATAAAACTAAAAGCATTATTCTATCAACTGTGAAATTAAAAATTAATATAGATGAATCATATGATTCATTACGGCGTTACCCCACGAAAATAAAAATGGGTACTTTATTATCTGCACGTTTGCGGGTTACTTTTAAAATTTTCTGAGTGTTAATTGGGTGGAGTCAAAATAGTCTTTGACCACAATGGTGTTCCCTAAATATCAACAAATTCATTATAGTTGTCAGTAAACAATAAGTTCTATGTCTCATAATGAGGAGAGTTACAACTTAATACAAGGAGCTAGGCGGGGAATCGGGATCAAAGTTTCCCACTTTATTTTAACTTGAGTCCATATTTAAAAGACTTACGTCACAACTTGACGCAAGATCGAAGACTGGAAAGCTATTTTAAGTCTTCTTAACTTAGAGAAAGCCTTAATCAAGGATGTCACTCATAATTTTATAATATCCCTAGATTCATAACCAAAAAAAATCATAAGAATCAACACCAATGTCCCAAGACAATAATTATAGTTTACCCAATAAAAACACAATTTGACAATATCCCTGAATTAGTTATATTTCATATGCTTCTTCATCTACAATAATGTCCTCTGCTATGTGTATAAATTCATTTTCTATATAAACCTATGTTTGTATCGTTGATGACATTCCCCCCTTCATGTTTCGTTATTAAGGCTATAGGAGGCTCCCAGTTATCATATGTTTCACTGTTCTTTCTAACACGAATATACAGTTTAGCTGCAGTTAAAATCAGACGAAACAAGAACGAGATCTGATCTACTTGAAAACGTATAAACGAGTAGTAATATCGCAAAGCTTCAGATCAGGGTTGTCCAAAACATTGCCCACGGACTGCATTGCGGGCCTGCCTCAGATGCAAGGCACACGACTTATTCTCACTTCAAGTATTATTTTTTAGAAAACTTATAACAATATTATAAAAAAGCGTAGAACGAAGATAAAACGTATAAACATAGAAAAATATTTAACGTCTTCTTGTGTTAAATGAGACTCCAAAAGGTTACGAGACTGACTTTTTTGTAGGCGGCTTTGCCTCGAAAAGTAATTTTGGGCAATACAGCCTATCATATTATAAGGTTGGACATCCTTGCTTTAGATAAACAAAGTTTAAAGTTATAACTACTCTAATAAACCAAAATTTATCAATATTGCTCCATGCATAAAATGCCAAGATTGCAGCCTTTTGAAAAAATCATCCCTAATATAACGTCAATATCCTAAGATCTTGGGATAAAACCCAAGGAGTGGCATTTTTGGCCTTACCACTATGGATTCTATCACGCCATTACCTCGTTAATATAAAAATATACGATGTACTTTGTTGTCAGCTGTCGTTTATTCCGCTTTTTAATAATTTCTTAATAGTGAATTAATAACTAAATTATTAGGATAAATTGCTATCAACTTATTTGTGGCCTTTTTATAAGTTTCTTTTCTGAGGAAAGGTTGGTTGCTAGAATAATGATGGACATTTGGTCCATGATAATTATTGACTGTAAATGAGCTCCAAAAAAAAAAAAAAAAGAATACTTAAAGGGAACACAATACAAATATTCAAGGACTTCTAACTCGACTAGATGAAAATATTTAATGACTTCAAAGGAAATACTCAACTTTCGACTTGGGGTAGCAGTAAGATGAATTTGTTCTACCTCCAGAATCTGGTATATCTGTGTAGATTTCAATTACTGCCTCTTTCTCATTTAATTAACAAATAAAAAATTATGTACCATAAGGGAAAATCTCGAACGTTTCATAAATAGTCAGTAAAAAAATTCAATATTTAAAATATAAATATTTATATTTATTTAATACAATATTTAACAAAGTTTTTCTATCGATCGAAAAACCACAACAAAAATAAAAAACAAGACTAATAAATCAAGACTTTTTTTTTTAATATTATGCTAAAATATTCAAAATCACACAAAAAGTTGTTAAAAGAAACCACAAAGATACAAGCTTAAATACAAAACATAAGTAATTAAACAAAATGCATGAATATACTTTCACTATAATACTTGAATGGTTATTTCTCTAAGTGGCCTTACATATTGTATATTTAGTTTGAGGGCAGTAGAAGAAAAAAGTTGAAATTTATTACAACACTTTACAACATATATAATTTGTAGAATAAGAAAAAAAAAATGCAGTTTTCTCATTCAAATAAACATAAGAAATAAATAAGCAAGAAAAGTAAAAGAAAAAGGCATGTGTAGGCATTAATATACTTATAGTTATGTACATATATATAAATGTTAATTAGGGAACACCCTTTTAGAATTTTTTCTGAAATTGTTTTACTGTAATGTTGATGAATAAATTAATATCTTTCATTGATATATATTACACTTTTTTGTAATAAATGTGTAAAAACTGTCCGCATACTATTTTTAAAGGACATTGACATGAATAAATTAATTGTTATTTATTTTTTCAGAGTGCTTAATAATATATTAATTTTTTTTATATGGTAGATTCCTAAAACAAATACCCTCCCTACATGAATATTGGGGTGCCCTAACCCTCCTTTGTCCATGGTTCTAATTCCTGTGTAATGCTTATATCTAATTTCATAGAATAGTATATTTATGCTCTGGGGTGTGTTGTATAATTTTTTCTTACTGTTAGATTGTGAACCAAAATTGGATGACGGATTTAACTTAAGTAGGGCGTAGAGTATTGATTAAAAATGTAAATATATGTATCATCTCGCTGTATGGATCATGTCGTAAAAAGATAGTGCACTCCTGAAATAGATTCCATTCGATGACAATATAACTAATTTAGATTTTTAAAGAGTATCAGGATTTCGATTTTATTTATTATTTATGGCTTTATTAAGTTTGTATTAAAAAGCTTTAATCTCTATTATACCTATAACCAAAACAACGTACATAAATAAGTAAATTACATAAATGTACAAATCATATTGTGCGTCATGGTTTTTGCTTAAATTACTTTTTTTAAATTTTTATACGTAACATTTGTGTAAAAAATATACAGAAATATACTTGTGCGAAAACATATCTACCCTAATATACATTAGTATGAATTTTTCTCTATAATTCTTGTTGTTTTTATAACTTAATTAAGGGCTCTTAAGTAATCTAATCTTTTTTATTTGTTTGCTTTAAGTAATTTAAGAGTGCAAAAAACTAAGACTACTATTCATGCAGAAACAAAAAGTGTGAATAACTTAACTACTGCAGATATATTTAATTCTTCAATGACGTTCTATATAGTATAATAATATTGAAAGTATAATTTCAGTATGAACCCATCACTAAGACTTTAATTTCAAGAAGTGGAACGCAGCTGTTAGCTTAAGGAAATACATGGCCGTAGGGATATCTTTTTTCCACTACAAATTATTATCATTTTATTGTCATTTTCACTTATGTAATTTTTTTATCCCGTTGCAAAAATTACCTTGTTACTTTACTTAAAAGACTGAATTCACGGAATCTGTGTAGTTTGTTGCGGAATAATATTCAACGCTCCCAGTGGACAAAATAATAGTGATGATACAACTACTACTTGATACAAATACAGGATTATATTTAATCCTTGTTCTGAATTAGATGGGTTGAATATGAAATAGTTCATGTGAAACTATGAACCCAAGAACTATCGAATAATAATTCCATTGTGAATAATAATATGGAAACTACATACCAAGGCCTTGCCTTGCCTTTATAGCGGCTCCGGCTTTTGAACCACTAAAACCAGAAGCGACAAAGTCGAACTAATACCACAAATATTGCTTAGAGGTTTCGGCGGTCCTTGTGCATTTGTTCCTATATAGAATATATACAGAAAATACAATATATATTATAAAAGTTAAAGGAACTTTAATCAGTCGATTCTCTGAGTTTTTTCGTGCCATTCTTGTTCTTTTTTATCGTTTGTTGTATTTTTTGGTATATTTAAAGCCTTTTGAGGTTTTGTCTACATAATTGTACGTAAATAAAACAAGTCAATACTTGTATCCTTGTATCCCGCAACCTTTCCTCTAGGTTCAGCTTCTCGGGACCCTATAATATGTTAAATACAGTATGTCTGAACCCAGCGTTTCCCAAACTTTACTATGGCAACGGCCCATTTATACAAAACATTTGTATTGAGTAACCTTAGTTTTCAGGGCCTCTAGTGGGACTTTGGTCACTATGCACTCTGTATATAAGGTAGCTACGGCCCAGTTTGTATTTAATATCATTTTTTCGGAACAAATTTTTTTTTGTTAAAAGAGTATGTTACCAAACGGAGCCTGTATGAAAAAGAACCGAGACGATAAAGCTGAACCGAAACCGATACCAAATCTGTTGAAATGAAAGAACCAAAACTGGGATCAATAGACCACTGAACCTTAACCAAGGTATTGTGGTAAAAAAAATTATACATTTTTTGATCTATTACAAGGTAAATAATGTATCCATGTACACACATTCATGATACTAGGAAGCATTTTTGGAATGTTAAAAGAAAAGGGGGGAAAAACCCGTGGTAATTTGGACAACTTTTCAATTGTTAGAGGAGAGCAACTCAGCTATCGTTTAGTTTCATTAGAACAGCTGCAAGCAGCAATAAGAGGAAGAAAATACCGAGAGGTCCATTAAATCTGAACATTTTGAATTTAAACTTCAAAAAGATATAATTTATTAATTAACAAGATAATTTCATCCAAACTAAAAATAGAAATATACTAGGTCTCTTTATCATTATTGTACCTTCCTTAGCAGCAATGATGGCTTTTAGGAGGCGTCGAAGGCCTCACACCACTCCAGATGTAGCCCTGCGGCACAGCGTCCTAGTGCTGGCTAGCAATGGCTTTCAGAGTCTCAGTGTCTGGATGACGGACAATAAAGATCTTCCCCTGGATAAGTCTTTCCATTCTTTGAAGGCTCTTTCCACCCACTTTTTTGATAGCTCTCTACACAGTATGCTGTGAAACTCATCGCGGACTTCAGTGGATTGGGCTAGTTTTTTTTTTTTTTTGTAGCTTATCTGGGTCCAGTTTGACATTTTTGACAGAGTTCATCTTCTTCTACAAAGTTACAGACATGCTGACGGCGTAGAAGGTGTCCTTGGAGGCCCCTAACCGCTTGAAGTGAGCGGATGGAAATTCTTTGATCACGTTCAAGTGTCATTTTCTCGATTTCTACCTAAGGTAGAGATCTCAGTTTTTTTTTGTTTTTTTTGTAACTAATCATTTATGCTTATATATATATTGAAATATGAATAAACTTAAACTGTGTATTCAGATTAAATGTACCGGTCCTAATCGTTATCGAGCAAGGGCATAGATTAGAGGTACTATAATGCTGATGCTTAATTCTACACAAATACTTACACTTTTAACTCCCGAACAATATTTTACATCTTTTATAAGCACACTCACTTTATACTTATATGTTTTCTCCTAGAGATAAGAGATTAATAGTAGGAGCCAAAAAAAAATAGGTTCCCAAAAACTAAATAAATATTAACACACTACAAAATGCTAAGGTTTTACAACCATATCTATGCATACGTGATAAGAAACACATTGTCACATTATTATCTGAGAAAAAGGTACTATTTTAAAGTGATGAAAGAAGGTTTTGGGGCTCAATCATAAATAAATATTTATAAATACTGTACAATGTATACACACATATTTCTTGTTTACATTAGCGAATGATAAAAAAGTAGATTTATGAAGAATAATTTAATAGGAATGCCAGCCTACATAAATAATATTTTTTTTTTACTTAATGGCATTATTTATTAAAAGGTAGGATGTTATAAAGTAACACCCATAAATATTCCCCTTCTAAATGTTCAATAGATAATTTAATACACTTTTTTGTCAATTTTCTATTACTAGAATTGTAAATCATATGAACAGACGGTGCGCGTTGAAACACTTAAAATATAATAATATGGTAACCTGGATAATTTGAAAAATGTATTGGAGGGGATTTGAGGTGATTTTCTACAAATAGCCATGAAAGCAAGGAAAAAAACATATTGAAGGATTAATGTAGGAATTTCTTCAGTGTCAAATTCTACACTGAGTATAACTGGGACACAGACGTAGAGTTGTAACAAATATGACGTGAAATGCCTAAAGAATCATTTCTAGTGTATAATCTGAATATTTTTCTTTGATCAGTAATTGTTTAATTTTTGAGAAGATACATGTAGGTAGAATTGTAAATAATAAGCATTTTGGGAAAGTAAAAATTTGAAACTAGAATTCAGTATGATGGTTCATAATTTGAAGAATGTTTGGAATGAACCAGTTTAACTGTCGTGACCTCGTATTATATTACCTAGAAGCTGCTTTGAGTCAACTGAAATACACACAAATCCCACACCTTATCAAGTAAGAACATTGGCAGAGTCCAACAAAGACTTAATCTCATAACTCCAAGGTACTATTGTACGTGACTCATAAGAACACACTCGTGATTATACTTCGTACTTAGATGTTCTGTCCTTCAGAATTGAATGATACTGATCATAGATCAAAATAATATGATAATGGAATAGGAAGTGACATATTGTCAGGGCAGCTATCCTTTCATGCATTTTTCATATAGTCAAGATTTACGATGTTAACTTTTTGTTGTTGGCAATATGAGCAGTGTTTTTTTTTTTTAACTTTTGCATTGCTGTTATCAATATTACTGTATTTTTGAAGAGAGAACATCAGTGTGTGAACCCTGAAGATTGGTTGCAGAATTATGAGTAAAAGTCTGTTTTGGACTTGGAGTAGAATTGAGGATCAATATGGGTATAATTTTTGCCTAAGTTATTCTTTATTTACTTCTTCCTTAGTCATAGCTTTCGTATTTTGAGAGTGAATAATAATTTTTTATATAACATCGGAGTATTTCTTTCTCTCCCTCAACCTCGTTAAAGCTCCTTCTGGCTGATGTAATGAAACGTTATTACAGCTCTCCTCCAATACGTTCTTCATATTTTCGGTTTCTTTTATCTTATCATGCGCAAAACGCTATCATTTTTCATCACTGTTATAAGTGTAAGTCTTTGTCAGACTGGGAGTTCAATGGGGATCGGTATAGGAGTAATTTCAGCCTATACCCTTGCTTGATACTGAGACCAGAAGACATAATTCTCATTTTATTTTCAACCATGAAAACGGCTGCAGCCTTAAAAAATTATCAAAATTAAAAATAACGTTGGTTATATTGCCAATTACAACAAATTATTTAAATCAACACTTCCCCACAAAATCCTCGGATCTTTAATAATAATTTCTAATTTACAATGCTTGGATTTATAGTATCTAGGTACATAACAAAAATTTATAAAATAAAGCTGCAAACGAATGATTAAAATAAAACATAAAAATATGCTAAACAGAATGAAATATGGAAAAACAAAAAGTAAAAAAAAACTAAGTTCTCATAATTTAATATTATTACCAATGTATTTGCATTAAATATAATTCAATACCATTGATGCATTTGTTCAATGTATTCCAATATATTTATATCATTGGAAGTTGCATTATTATTCGAAATCGATATATTTCAAGTACAAATAAAACTCATTGTTTTTTGGTTTTGAAAAGAAAAAAAAAAGAAAAAAGGTATATACTATACTTCTGTACAAAAAAGTCGATATTGAGATAGTTTTGTGTCGGTGTAAAAAAATATGTAGGACGATGTCTTTTAAGGATCTCAATGGACAGATTTATATTGGTATTTTAGGGCTATATCATTTCAGCTGTTGAGGGTCAGTAAATAGCTGCCATAATAATCATGACTTATAACTAGAACATTCATTTATATTAGGGTACAAGAGTAGGTTTGCCCAGAGCTTAATAAATTAAGATTAATTAAAAACTTGGGGTGTACCAATGTATTAGAATCGGTCATTTTTGAAGTATTGTAATGGATTATCCGAATTGGCTCAATATTTTGTCTGTAATGAACTTTTTAGGAAATACATTTTTCTATTCAAAATAGAAAAAAAACAAAAAAAACCTGCCTATTCCATCGACACTTATGCATAATTGTATATATATATAGTTATCTTTAATAAGGTCCAAGGCTGACAAATAAAACAAAGTTTATTTTTCTAAATTCGAACTTATTTTTCAAGATAGTTTCCTTCAATAGCGATACAATCAGTCCAGCACTTCTCTAACATTTCGATGCGCTTTTTATTGTACGATTTGTCAAGTCCCTCAAAATAGGATTCAGTTTCGGCAATCACCTCATCGCTCTTTTTCCCTGGAGCATTTTTTTGAGTTCTGAGAAAAGCAGGTAGTCGCTGGGAGCCAGATCTAGAGAGTACGGTAGGTACAGTAGTAATTCAAAACGCAAATCATGTATTTATGGGATTGTTTTTAGAGACTTGTGACACGGTCTTCATGAAACAAGACTTTTTTCTTCTTCATTTGGGGCCGTTTTTCAGCGATTTCTTCCTTCAAACGTGCCAATAATTCCATATAATATTCGCTATTAATGGATCTTCCTTTCTCAATGTAGTCAATGAACAAAACACCTTGAGTATCCCAAAATAGGGATACTAAACCTTACCAGCTGAACTACCAGTTTTTACTCGCTTTGGACGGCTTTCTCCAGATGCTGTCCACTGAAGATCGATTTTACTCTGGTGTGTAGTGATTGATCCAGTTTTCATCCATTGCTACATAAACAATAAAAAATCTTTTTATTCCGGTTAAACAGCTCCAATCAGATCTTGGAATCATCGCCACGTTATTGCTTTTGGTCCAATTTGAGCAAACACGGTACCCATTTGAAAATCAGCTTTCTCATGGACAAATGTTCATGCAAAATAGTAAAAACACTGCCTTTTTATCTCTTTAAGATGTCAGCTATATCATGCAACTTCATTTATGGGTTGCCAAATTCAATTTGTGAACTTTTTTGATTTTTCTTGTATACTCACCTCATTTGGACGTCCAGAGCGTTTAGCATCACCGGTGCTTGTTCGGTCACGCTGGAAGTCAGAAAACCAACGGTAAACTGTAATTTTTGATGGAATATCATCTGGATAACACTTATCAAACTCTGTTTTTTCTGAGTCATTATTTTTTCCATCAAAAAGCAATGCTTTATCCAAACACAAAATTTAGTTTTTTCCATATTTTCGATATAAGAAAAGTAGCGTCACTTAAAGAACTGTAATTTGTCAACAAACCATCCGATTTTTTTGAAATTTTGATGTATGACGTATAAAGAAATACCAGAAATATCCAGAAATAATATGTATTTTGTAATAGTAGTGCCAGCTATATTTCAGCCTCTGGACTTATTAACCCACCGAGTTTTTTAGCTAAGTTTGGGAGATAAAATTTCTGTTACAAATAAATAATATAGGTAGACTAAACAACGTCGATCAGGCATATTTCCCCCAAAGAAAAATGAAGCGGGAGGGGGGAATTACATTGAAGGATAATTCAAACTTTTCCAGGTTTATACAGGAAATGTACTTCCAAGAAAAAAGTTACAACGCTGGAAGTTGGCTTAAGGGGTTTACTCTAAAATCATTAAGTAAATTGATCAATAAAATTTTTTTTTTGTATGTTTGTGGAAAAATATATATACCCCAGCTGAATTTGAGTCCAAATTTTCTGCGTCAAGTTTGAGTCATCAGTATCTGACGGGGTTCATTAAAAAGACAAGACTCCAGACTAGATAAGTGGTTTATACATAATTGAATTCCTAGGTCAGGTATATAAAACTCAGTTCAGAACTGGAGACAGTTCAAGACCATTTGATATCATGTGGGTCGAACCATTACAATAATAGAAATTTGCCACTGTCGTAATTTTTTTTATTTATAATGATGTAGTTGAAATTAGGGCAAGTCCGAGTGGCAAGCTAGTTGACTTTAAATATCTAACAATAGAGGAGTATGAAACTCTCTAATATGATCACACCAAAATACACTCCTGAAGATGGGAAAGAATATATTTTTTAAATGAAAATTAATTATCAAATTTTGATTTACAAATTGATGTATTTTTCTTCTTATACGTGAAAAGTTAAGCATTAAAAAAAGTACCCATATCAGAACCGGAATCAATATCAGAATCGTCCAAAAAGATGGTAGCTTAGTCCAAACCGGAATTGTACATCTGTATTCAGAATTCTTCTGCTTTATAAAAAAAAATTCAGGCTTGATCCAGGATATCATGTATTCTTTTAGAAAAGGTGCTTTCAGTCCACATTATGAGCTTTGTGTGGATCAAAATATTGGTCAAGAACTAATCACTTATTACCTAACTAAAAATTGGACCTAATCATTACAATATATATCTATGTAGATATGTCGATAATGGTGTTTTATGTATGTGTATATAAGTAATTACCTGTTAGAAATCCTCTTACGATAAATAGACTTTGAAGTACTCTACAAGTGAATAATGACGTCATAATGTTTCCTCTTCTTTATATAAATAAAAATCGATTCTACCTTAAAACTTTGTCAACTATCGGGTTTGACAAACTTTACATTCGTTATGTCTATGTCTTCGACACATCTATATTCAATCTTCCGTTGGTATTTCAAATGTTACAAAATCTACGGAGTAATACAGAAAAATGAAAGTTGCCCCAGCAATTGTTCTAGTGGCTTTGTAATCGTTGGATACTTAACAAATGTTGGAAAAGCTCAAGTTGGTGAATAAGGAATACAATCATAGCTAGTAACTCATCGGTATACTTTTTTATTTCGTGCCTCAAAGTAAAAGAAATTTATCTTAAAAGAAATTACTTCAATAAAATTTAAGTGGCTTTGACTTACGTCCCCAACTCTCGACTAGCTTAAACCTAAAAATAATTGCTTGTTGGGACTCATGCATCTCAAAGATAAAACTATATATTTGTTTCAAGCCTTTACCATAACTCACGTCTATTGCTGTATACTAAAGATTTTAATATAGACATTGGTCCAGTGAAATTAGGAAAGTCTTACAAATGCTTATAAGGAACGATCTTGGTGAGGTAGTTTTTTATTATTTGAAAGCTAAATTGAATGACATTCAATTATACCTAATGAGATCCTTTTCTCGTAATAACCGTCGTCTCACGACGTAAGAAGCTTTGGCAAGCCAGGACGACCTCTTGCAGCTCGAGATTTGCCATTACATGAGTAATGGACTTCTTCATGAGCTCTACAGATTAATTATACTTGGCACATGTTTCATGGTCGACCCTACTCTAGACATTCAAATGTGCATTTGTTCAGGTCGGGTTTGTTTGAAGGCAAAAAATTCGTTGCTCCAAAAGGGAGGACATTTTATGCTCAAGACATACTGCACATTTTTTTACTTATGGACTGGTACACTGTTTTCTTGGAATGTGTAATTTCTTCCTGGGGCTACTCTATCCATCCAGGGTATGTAAATTGAAATTTCTAAGCCCAAAACCAGAAAATTGACAATGATGGATCTGCACGTGGTACCCCAAGACTGCAATGCTTTCAGCCCCGCGTGCGCAAGGTTATTAAAAGAGGTGGATCTCATTATTAATAAATTAATTTCATTAAATTTGGCCTTTAAATAATAAAGATATATAGTTCAATCAAACATAGTTTGTTTAATATAAGTATTTAACGATTTTCCCAATTTAATTGTACCTCCCTTTACAACAACCTTACAATACGGAACTGCCAATCAAAACTACTTTGTCTTTTTTATGTATCTTTTTCTTTATTGAAGTATACATCGATGAAAACAATACACTTTTATAAAATCAGTTTTTTAATAGATCCCAGGAATTTATTTATCTTGAAATCTTGAAGACAACGGCTTAGTAGATAAATATTTATAAGCAAATTATTCCATGCATGTTAAGTAATCATAATTGATTTGTCATCATCTTATTTGTAAATTTACAAATATATTTATCAAATCATGGATTTATCTAACATTTATTTAGGCAAAAGGTTAATATTAGTCTGAATCAAAAATGTATGTATAAAATAATATTAAATGTGATCAGTTATAAGAAATAAAAAATATTTTTCATAGCTGTTGCTATAATTATTTATCCATTTTTTAAGCTAATCCTATTAAAACAATTATTATAAGTATAGCTAGTTAAAAAAGTAAATAACTAACTAACAAACTATTATAGTTAGATAATAGAGTTGAGAAAGACATTACCTAAATTGAGTGCCATACTTTAATCATTGTCAATATGAGCTGTGTTCTTTTATTTTCCCAATCTGTTATCACTATTCGTTCAATCTTGAGAAGAACCCATAATTATATAAAGCAAGAAAGAGTTAGTATTAACTCATGAATGATGGAAAATAGGAATGTGGATTCGTGTAGGAGTCTCTATTGAACTCAGAATCCATGGATACTCGTGATGATAAAGTATCTGATCACAGTACTATTATTCACCTTATAAACATTACTACAGATGAATCCTCGTCATATTAGCTATCAAGCTACAATATAGTGTTATTGGCTGTGTGGTAATATTGGGAAACGGAAAAGGAGGATATACAATATTATCGTAGTATCACAGTAATGTGTTAATTAATCAACATCTACCTTTTCCTACCAGTGAAAATGGCGACGATCTTTCCTAGTGTGAGCTTAGGAGGGGACGTGAAAGGAAAAAAGAGGCAGTATGTCTGATAGCTCGTATGCAGCCTAGTCACCAATAATATAATAAATAATATCCTCCAATGCTGTCGTGCATATATATATATTTCTATTTTTTTGTTGCAAATCTGAAGGATGTTTTATATTTTATAAAGTTGTAATCCTTATTAATTATTATTTTTGAAGACAGAACATTTTATTATCTGGAAAAAAATTTCAAATATCCATCAAGTGATGTACAAATTATGCAAATAAGATTTTTTTTTTTTTGCATTTTGGGCTCTTATTTGCATTTTTTTCCATTTTTTACCTTTATTTGCCCTTTTCCCCGCCATGAATTATAAAGGGAAAAGTACTCGGATATTCAAAAATATATTATATACATCTTGCCATCAAAGCTATTTAGATTTTTTCTGAATATAAAATTTATATAGGGATCCAGTAGAATTTATTTTCAATATATTTAAATTCATTCAAAGTGAAAGAGCATTTTTCTATATTAACACAATCTAAGATAGTTGACCCTTCAGTGCTCATTAAGGAGCTCAATGAGACCAAGATTTGGATGTATATGCCTGAAACAAATTATTTGATATGCTAGCTTTGCAACTTTACCGTTAACGCAAGAAGGAAGTGTGTCCTGGAACAGCTTGAAGGGTGCGCCAAGTACAAAAAGAATGCTGTTTTAAACAACAATGGATACAAAGTGACACAGAAATTGCTCAACATCATTCCCCCTAACGATAACAGAGATGGTGTATTCAATACTGACTAGTGAATACCTTTTACCAAATTTATTTGCATTTTAGGCCTTTTTCTCCATTTTTATTTGCATTTATGAGTTTTTTACTAGGATTTTTACTTTATATTTAGCTTCATTTTATTCATTATTTGGACATCATTGCTAATAACTACTCCGTGTGCTCATGAAAGCCGTAGAGTAACAAGGCTAGTTTGCTTCTTAGTTATAATTATAAGTCCTTGTGGTACTCAGAGTATAATTTAGGATCGACATCAAGTAATTTATAAAGCTACGAAGTGGGATTATTATTGAATTCCTTCTTCTCATAGAACCTTGTAGCCTATCTAATAAATTGTCATTGCAGTTAAGCTGCTTTTCTTTCAAACATGATTCAAATTGTCAGACTTAACATGCCATTTTTCATTTTTAGCATACCGGCAGGTTTTTTTTTACAACTCTATTCATTAAGTCATATATGATTCATTAAGTCCTGGTCAAAAGGAGTGAAATATATATTTAAACCTTTAAATCATTTTTCTTTTTTTTTCATAAAAAAATTTATTTATATATTGAAGTCAGTCCATTTATAAAGTTATAAATAATACAATTTACATATTATAATGTTTCTTTAAATCTAAGGAGCTATTATTAATAGAAGAAAACAGCTCTTCATAACGAAATATTAGAGTAAAAACTTTTAATTTTAAACTAATTTACAGGAAGTGAAAGAACAAGCTTTAAGCTAGAAGCCTAATTAGTAATTACTTGAATTAGTAATTAAATAATGTATTGAACAAAAAAGTTTTATATAAAAGAAAAAGTTATGATTTTAGAATATATACAACTCATTCAATTAGTCTGCCAAGATTAAGGGCAATATGTCTCCAGGTTTTTTTTGCATATTTTGAACCAAATATACAAAAACTGAAAAAACGAATGCAAGACCAAAATTCCTTTTTGCTATCTATATATAAACTTTGTAAAATTTTAAAATTTATTAAGAAGACTGATTTTTTAGAACTGATCTATAATAAATTTTTATATAAGACCAGACTAGACCACACTTTTTTAGCACTTTCTTTAGAAAGGTTCAGACTTGTATATTCCTGTGCTATGACATATAGTTTTGTGCATATCTTCAGTTAGCTTTAGGCTATCGTCGTAAGAGCATGTGCGTTGATTTTCTTTTTATTTGATCTGTAATAGGACGCAAAAAAGTGTATGTTAATATATATATATATATGGGTTCACATTGCAAAAAACATTTTTATTTGTAAAATTAATAAAAAATTGTACTGATTTTTGAGTTACTTGGGGTGGTCAACTCTTTACTGCTAGTTTATGTAGGGGTGGTGGGTAAATGTATCCGAGAGGAAATTTTTGTAATGAAATATGGTAGAAAGTGTTTTTCATATTTTGAAATTATTATTATTTTAAAGTTTACAATTAACCTATAATCATATTTTCAGCTTATTTTTATGCAACTTATTAATCGTGAGATATAGTTCACTAAAGATATCTAACAAAAAACGCTATAAACTTTAAACTTGAGCTATTTTCTCCTTCTTAGAAAGTTTGCTTCGCATTTCATTACATTAAGTAAAAAAATTAAGATAAAATATACTCACTAAAATTGCATTTCCAATTTATCTTACCTTAAAATCATTATCTCTCTTTTTTCAATAGTCATCATGTTAATTGAATCATTAAAACGGGATTAACTTGATAAATTTGTATTTTATAACTCAAATATTTTTATTTATTTAAATAAATTGCTCTCGCAGGAGTCAACCTTTACGATCAAGTAAATGATTAATTAACAAGGGCTCAAAGAAGATGACTGAGTAACATATAATTAGATTACTACAACTCTAAAATGACATGTCAGATTCCATACCTTATTCAAATTATTCTCACTTAAAAGCTGCCAAAAAATCTTTAGTTTTGATTTTTTTAAATTATAAATATTGTATCCTGTTGACCAAATGTGAAAACAAAACAAAGAAATGCTATGTGTTAACCGCATTTTGCCATCAGCCTATGTCTAGTATAAATATTCCCTGTTAAAAATCTAAATCTAAGTACAGAAGCAAAGGGACACTCGGTGTTGCTCGCGCCAAGGAGGGAGCAGGTAATTATATTGACAATGGTAAATATTATTTCTTCTTAATTTCTGGACCCTTCGGCGCAGGCGAGCATTATAATATATCTTATTAGTTAATAAAAGATATCTTATAAACTTCTAACAAAAATTTGTCTGCATGAAAAGTCTATCTTTATTTTTTTTTCACAAAATTGCCGAATAAAAAAAACGTACCTTGAAAAACAAAATTTTTTTGGATAATATCGTAGAAAAAATAACCCTCCATAACTAGTGCGTATTCGCAAATTTTGAAAAAATTATAAATTATTTTTTTTATGGAAATACTACCGTGTATATTGTATACATTTTGACGTTTGATTAACTATTTTTAGAAAATAAGATATAGTTCAGTCAAAAATCAATTTTTAAAGTCAAATTTGTATGTAAACAAATTTGAAAACCAATTTTTGCAACCTTTATTTTATTTAGGAATCCAATATTCTATTGTCTTTATTTAAAAAAAATAGTTTATCCTTATTTTATACTTTGAGTGTCTAAAAACGTCATTTTTTAAAATACTTTTATATCTTCAAAATTAAAAACAAAATTTTGCAAATTTTGCAAAATTTAATCAAACAAGTATTCAAATGTGGAGAGATATTATTAATACTGACTTTGAATTAACCTAAATTGATAATATTTATATGCACGATAATAAAACCTAATTTCATCAATTTGACTTTCATTTGATGTCAATTTAATCATCTCAATCTTTTTTTTAATAACTTATTACGTCCGCTTCATATACATTAAACAAATCTAATTCAAATATTTTATTAGTAAAAAAATCCCATTATTAATCATGGTCATTAAAATATCTTTTTAAAGTACTCATTTACATAAATTTACATTATTATAAATGAAAGTATGCCAAACTTATACAATGTAACTTTCTAGTATATAATTTAGGAATACTTTCTAATTGGTTGTCATGAGTTTTTGTTTTTGTCACTGCTTAATGAAATTCAGTAAATATTTTTGTGTTAGCTAAATAACGAAATGATTTAATGTGTGAAGGTCATGATTTTTGTTACAACGATTCAAATAGGGGTTTGAAACAATTGTTGGAGCATTCTCATAATGAAATGACTCAATTAATGATGACATAAAGTAACACTTATTGCCATAAATGAAAATCACAATTTCATAGTATTGCAGCATAAATATTCTTTAAATAAATGTATTATTTTTTCGGCAATGAGTCGGTTCGACTCGTGTACAGGATGAAGTAACACCCCTTTGTCCCAAAAAGAAATAATACAAGTTTTATAAATTCGAAATTTATATTTTTTGTTTCATTATGAGAGTACATGTTTAAAGTTTTGTTTTACACCGTCCATCAATCATAATAGATAAATGCCGTCCCTTATTGCCATTTATATATATTTTTTCCTTAGAAAAAAGTTAACACTGAATAAATAATCCGAACCTCATAAATAATAACTAAGTGCTGAAATTTAATTGATACAATTACTCTATAAATAAAACGGAATGTCTATAAATTCACCCATTTAATTTAATGAACAATGGGAGTTTTGCAAAGGGAAGAAAAAAATGCTTATATGACGGGGCAAAGTAATATATTATCTCCATTGGTGGTACTCACAAACGATATCTTGCCAGAAAGGGACAAGTGTTATTTTGTAGGCAAAAAAGTGATTTTGTCATTTTGTTTTAATGCTATGTAAAGAACCATATGATGAGTCAAACAAACTTTTGTTTTGTCATTATGAGTCAACAAATTCAAATTTTTTATATTTAATTTTTTTGCTTATTTGTCATTTTTTTTCTTTGTATTTATGATCTCATAATTTACATCTATGTTTGTTATATAACGAGTTTTTTTTCTTTGCAAATATATATTCCTTTTTTTTTTTTAAATTCCATAAGTTAAAATGCCTTTACGAAAGAAACATTTGTTCTCCTCTTTCATGGTATTACTTAGGAATGTAAGCCACATTAATTAACTCTCTTCCTAAGTATGTAGATTCTACATGCATATGCATAAATATATAAATCTCGGGAAAAAGACGTTAAAACATCAATAATATAATATAGGTTATTTTAATTTAATGGAGGCAAATACAAAATATCGATTTTCTATCAATAGTTTTTTTCTTGATCCCACTTAATATTGGTATATTTGAAGGTGAAATAACTAATTAACCCTGGAATGTTCTTTGTTGTACAAATAAAACAGAACGATTACTTAATATAATAATCAACAAAATTGTGTCAAATTGCAACTTTTTTTTAGATCTGCAACAGCCATGTGTGAAAGTGTGAGTAGATATTAGTATGATCTTACAGGAGAACGTCCTCTAAGTAGGTAATTATTTAATTTATATTCACAAATTAGGTTTTCTTTTGTATATTATGCCATGAAAAGTTTTTCACTTGATAGTTCTATTTTTAAGTAAAAAAAAAGAAAGAACATTAATGGATTAATTAAGGATTCTGCGTAATGAATAATCCTGGGCAAAAAAAATTTCATTAATGGGGATCAATAAATGGTGTGTTAATGACTAATTATAATAGAGGGGATGTGCGTAAACAAAAAACTAAGTATATTGATTAGAAAAGGAAAAACGGTTGATCCCTGTCAACAACTAATTATAATAATGTCTTCATTTTTCAGCCACAATGACCTCCAGTTTGGGGTTGAAGGCCTTGCAGAACTTGATGCCGTAATCATTGAACATATTAGCCAACTTCTTCTCAACAAAAGTCTTCAAGGAATCAATATTGTGGTATGAAACTTTCAGGGCTTGCTCTCAACTGTGCCTTTTATCCCATGGTCCAGTGGAGAGCAGTTTGGTGATAAGGGAGAAACACGTTTGGAGGACAAAAATCAGTTATTCAAGTTTAAGTGGTTAGGCAAGATTCATATCCTTAACATATCGCAACCAGTTATATGAATTTATTTCTTATCATCTTACATTACTATGTCCAGTAATAATGGCTTTATAGAGCTCAACCTGTACGGTACATTAGCTTACATACAAATATTAATTAAATTTAGAAGAAAAAAAAAAAAAACTAACCAAAAAATGGATTATAACTAATATTTCTCCTCGACAAAATTCGTATTGTTTTATAAAAATAAAAATATGTTGAGTCCTACAGTAACGAATCAAATTCAAAACTCTTGGTATAAACAACTTCAATTTTTAATTATTAACTAAAAATGATTTTTTTATAATCAATTGTTTTAAAAATGTATTCATTCATCATGTTCTAGCCAGGATTGGTACCATTGGTGGTTGACCACCCTATGGAGTATTACAGTATGAAAAATAGGATGTCATTCGTGAAACTTTGGATTATTTGAGATAAAATATCAAATTGTATTTTCAAAAAAATATATAAAAAACTATTTAGGAAACAATCAAATCACTAAAAATTACTTATTCTCTTAAAAATATAAAAAATTAGTAAATAACAAAAGTTTTTATACTATTGTTTAGAAAAAATGACATATTTTAGTATAAAAAAAATGAAATGTATGTCGGAAAATATCAGAAATATGACGTAAAATTTAAAAAATAATGTTAAAATGAAGTAAACAGTTAAAATTTCTTTAATTCTAAAATCATAAATATGTACGTCGAAAAAAACAAATTATTACTTTGAGTTGCATCCATGTATTTTTATTTTGTGAATTGTTTTTTTTTAAATTATGGGTTTTGAGATTAATAATATATGAAGCAGGTATGAATGCATTTTTATGTGTAGTAGGTTGAATAAATACATTTTTTAGATTACTGCACAACTTTTTAATGACATTTTTGTCCTAAATACAAAATAATAGGATTTGTTAAAAATCTATCCAGTAAAGTAGCTTGCTTAAGGGTTGTTAATTTAAAAAAAATATAAATTTGTCAGGCAAATAATTAGCTACATTATAAAATATAATATCAGAAGAAATTATAGGGTAATTGAACAAAGATTTAAATAGAATGTTACGAAGTGCTATTTTGATTATTTACACTAGTTAAAACAAGTGTTAGTTTCAAAATATTTTTACTCGAATAGAAATAAGAATGATATGTATAACCAATAAATGGTTTCTTTTATTACTATTTTAGAAAATTTGTTATAGTGATAACTGGTTGCCCATTATCATTAAATAATTAATGAAGATTGAGTGATTGAAATTAATTGATATTTCGATATATTAACGCATAAACAATAAGTTATGAAACGAAACAAATGTGAGCTCTTTAGATTACGAAAAAGTCGAGAAAGGGACACTTGAACGTGATTTACAAATTTCCATTTCTCCACCCCAAGTAGTTTGGCGTCCCCAAGACCAACGTCTACGAGCAAGTTTTGAAACGTTTAAAGGAAGAAAGGCTCTGTAAATAAGTTCAAACTGGACTCTGAAGTGATAAAGAAAAAAGTTTATCACAATCCTTCAAGATCAAGAGTGTCTATGCTAGATATCTCGATGTTTCACACCAGACTGGCCTGAGATCTATCAAAAAAGGGGGTGGAAAGAGATTTGTAACAATGGCAAGGATGGGGAGACCACTTTTGATACCTGCAATGAAAGAAACCAATCTCTTCCGTTGCCAGACTCTTTTGCATTAGTTTTTTGTGTTCATTTGAAAAGAAATCACTTTTGGCCCTCTACAGCCCTAATGCCAACTCCCTCGACTAAACCTTTTGGGTACATGTCAAGGGGAAGCCTGCAGTTTCCATTATGCAAATGCTGGGGCCCTCAAAGTCACTGTCAACCAGCAATGGGACGCCATAACAGAGTACTTCATCAGCAACGGGTACCAGCCCTTCTGCCGCTACTCGGAGTCCATCATTGCCGCTAAGGGTGGCTACATTAATTATTAAGGGAGCTGAGACACATAAAAATATGTAATTTTAATTTTGTTGAAATTCTATTGTTGATCATTAATTTTTAATTTGTTGAAGTTTAAAATTGAAAATATCAAGATTTTATTGAACCATTCGGCACATCCATTGCATTATGAACATAAAAGTGAAACATTGACTTCGAAAAAATCAAAGCAAGTTCCTGACGACTGCCACGAACCAACACAAAACCATCATATAAACATTTACCTATTGTATCACAAATATTTTAGTCCGGATATCAACTAGAGATAATTGAATCAGAGTGAATAATTCTCAATTTAAGTATTAGTTAAGATAAATTGTAGGTTTGAGCAATTCAATTAAAATATAAACATCTTACAAGCCATATCATTGTATTATCAGGTCATTTGAGGGAGTCGATTTTCTATTTATTCATTGTTAAATGTCTTCTATATAAAACTTTACCTTCCAACATCTGCTATTATTTGATAAAACAAGTTAATATGTAAAATAAATGAACTCTATATTGATCAGAAGAAAATTGTTCTTCTGAATATTTCCCACCAAGCCTTTGATTTAATTCATACATAACACATGGAAAACCAACATTTATAAATGCTACAATTACTCCAATGTTGATGCTCAATTTTACTCCTAGTCCAACACTGACATATATACACTTAAACTTCCAGAGTAAATCCTTATTGTTACTTTCCGTCTTTCTATAGTTGCCTCTCCGAACAGAGTTTCTTATTCATTTTTACTGTTATCATTTTTGTTGAATTTTTGATGAGAGAAAATATAGCAATAAAGTAATAACTAGTGCTTGTATTTATAAACGACAAAGAACAACATTTAGTTTTTTTTTTTTCTCATGAGTTATTAAGTGAAAGTCCTCGTAGGACTCGGAATAAAATTAAGAATCGATATTAGATTAATTTCTGTCCAAATCATTGCTATATGCATAGTGGGAATTTGTATTTATTTAATTTGTCTCACGGCTGCTTATGGCTGATATAATAAAACAAGGAAAGAGTTTAACTTCTCCCAAACGTCTTTTAAATTGTAAGGATTACCAAGTTTATTTTCGATTTGTTTATTTTTAATTACCTGCAAGACGTATTAAATACAGCACTGAATCCTCCCTTCTCAAAAAATAATAATAATGATATTAGCTTTAGAATATAACATTTAATAATAAAACAAGTGTGCAATTTGGGCGTGTTAAAAAAGAAAAAGAAACTGCAAATCAACATGGTAATCATAACAATTTGATGAATGTTTTGTAAGAGACCAGCTCAGCTTTCATACCACTACATTAGATCAAACACTGACAATGGAGGGCGAAAGAAGGAAATACACAATATCATGGACAAGAATCACTCTATTGTCGATCTTGAATTCTACTCTGAGTTCAAAAGGGACATACAATTATAACTCTGTTAAATAAATTCAAGCGTCTTTTATGAGTACACAAGAATTTTCAATCGGTTTTTGAGTAAAATTGAATGTAGTAGGAAAATAAGTTCACAAAACAGGAGTTTTATAATAATGACAACAGCTGAAGAAAATAAAATACATTCTTCAGATTAACAATTTCAAAAAGCTGACATGCTAACAAAATAGATACGATTTATACCTCTAGTAATAAAACTATTTATGTTGCAAGTACAAAAAGTGGCTCCCTTTTTTCTAAGACATATTTTATACACCTCTACACCTTATGACAGACACTATATGTTTTTTTTTTTTTTTTTTTTTCATATGCATAAAAAAATATATTTTATGGCCGTATTTCCTTATATTGGCGCATTCCCCCTTCTCACACACTATGTAAATCTAGTACTAACTTTTATTTGATTTCTCATTTTATAGTCGGAACTGTATTTGTTTTATTCGAAAATGTTTTTTTATATACAATATATATTATGTGCATTTCATTTTAAATGTTGCATAAACTGTATGTTAACACTCTCTTTTTTTATTAAAGCTTTGATACGAGAGGAAACTCTGGTCAACATTGGATGGACGTCAAAACACTTGGAGATCGCGCCTCATTGGTTGTTCAACAAAAAAATACGACGCAAAAAGCCTTCCTCACCATTAAAAATGTAAGAAAACGGGGTTTAAAGAGAAATTGAAGTGTTACGTCATTCCATTTTTATTATAATGGTTCTTAAATTATTCTTATTTAAAAAAAAAAAAATTAAAGAACATATAGCAAAAAAAGTGTTTTTTTTTTCAAATTAAAAAATAGATGTACATCCCCTTTAAAGCTTTATATTTGACAATTTTAAGAAACAAATTCAATATAAAGCCATTTTTACTAAACAATCTTTCGTAGAATTGTTGAATAGTTTTTTCCTAAAATATTTTTTTTCTTTTTAAATATAAAATAATCATATTTGGTACCTCAAATAACAAGCACTATCTTAAAAAATATTGCCTTCTATGAAAAATATAAATTTTTCCATGTCGAAAAATATTAATTGAACGAAAAAAGATGTAGGTGATACAACCATATTTATTGATCACTTTTTCTAAAAAATAATCACTCTAAAGGAAAAGCACATTTAAACTATTGAGCAACTGTTTATTTATTAAAAAAATATTTATTTATTTCACAATAATGTTAACTATTTTCATATAATAATTCTACTTTTTTTGATTAATCAAATTGTGAAATTTTGAAACTTCAAAAGGCCTGCGCAACGTTTAAACGTTGATCAATATAGTTCATACTGCATATTTATTAATTTTTTACCAATATAAATATTTATGGATAATGTTTTTCCTACATTTCGAAAAAAAAATCATTTTAGAACCAGTCTAATATTATGTGTATCGTATAACATGAACAAAAAAAAAATTTCCTTCATATATTATAATTTACAAAGCTTTATCATCTTTTTCCCGTAAAAATATAGGAAATATATTTAAAAAGCATTGATAAATTATTATCCATACCAATGAAACCTTAAAGATTCTAATATTCTATTTTTCCAAAAAAAAAAAACCGTCAGGGAAAATGAATTACTCATATTGGCTTATGTGTGATGTACCAGAGGACAGTTGCAACTCTCTTTGCTTTTTAGAGTCAACACAAAATCAACCTAAAATATTTTTGTCACAAATTACCCTCAACTTCTATCAACAAACTATTCTTATGAACACTTAGGTGATTGCTGCAAATTGCTTTTGAATGATCGTAATACTATAAAAATGAGAAAATGACATATTTTATATGAAAGTAGGCATATAATAAGTTTCATAAATCAAATAAAGGCTCCAAACTAATGTTTTAAACATTGTATACATTAAGTCATCCCAGTGTTTTTAATAAAAAGACAAGAAAGTTCTTAAAAAATTTCATAAATTATTGTACATATATATGAAGTATACAAATAAATCGGGATTTTCTCCTTTTTCTCCAATATTGTTTTTAAGGTTGAAGAATCACGTATTTCCTATTTTATATTATGATTTTAAGTCTTATAAATAAAAAATATAGCTGTATCCCACATATTTCCAATATGACTATGAAATATTTATACATTTTATAATTTTAATTCGGAATGAAGTTGATGCAAAATTACAGAAGGGGACAATAGTATATCTGATTTCTAAACAAAGCAAGCTGAAATTTTTGGAAAGAGTAAATAAGATTCTAAATTTGTACAAAGGCAACAAAAATTCGGTAAGAATTCTAGGTAAGAAATGTAGAAGAATAAGTGTACTACGTTAGGAACATAGTTTTCACTGTTTATTTTTCCCTTGACCGCTCTTTTCCTAAAGTCCTTTAGCCAGAACCATAGTTTTGTATACAGAAATGAGCGGTCAATTTAGATACTTATATAAAACTTTTGCATAAGAAAGTGCTACCCTGGGCTAAAGGGAACAATTGTTCGGGGACACTTTTGCTTTCATTCAAAAAGGGCCTCCGGTGTCATGGCACCGATAAGACCCAGGCATTCCTGAGAGACAACTTTATGGACTGAGTGACTTCAATATGTAGCCGCTCTCCTCTCCAGATACGAACCTCTTGTTTTGGAAAGTAATATATATATTTTTTTTTTTTGAGGAACTAACAAGTAACCCTGTTAAGCTTTTGAGAAATCAACTTTCAATGTACTTCACACTTGTAAAAAAAAGATTTTTCAAAATCGTTTGCAAAAATTTGCAAAGGTATTTAATATTTTTAGATTTTTATGCGTAGTTATCGAATTTCAGAGTACTAAGATAGTTTATCGGTACATTTTTTAAATTTGATTGGGAGTTATGTTTGTATTTCTTAGTGAAATAAGTTATTTTTATGGAATAATATTTTTTAATGAACATTAATTATAAATTTCTAGTTAATTGTAAATGAGGAATATATCACTGTTATTAAACATATGGATATTTATACTAAGATTATTTTAAATTTTATAGTAGAAAAATCAAGTTCTTTTTTCTCGCTAATTTGAAATTCTTTCTTTTATCAAAACTTATGTATTCAGATTGTTTGGTACTATACGCGGTTCACATTTAGTGTCTGTATAGTCCTTATCTTATTTTTAATAGAAAGGATTGTATTTTTGAGGGATAGCATAAATATTATTTAATGCAGATTATATGTAGTTCTTTGAAACTTTTTTTTTAAATGTGCATTTTATGTCATTGTATTTTTTAAAAAAACTTTTCAACAAAAGTCACTCTTTTCAACCAGTGAAATGCAATTTAAAATCCTAATAAAATAATGATTTTTACACATATTTTTTATGTTGAAACTTTAAGGTGCATTCCTGCACTTTTAATTTTATAAATATATCCCAAACTTGAAATGGTGTTGGACTTATTGCAGTTTAAACATTTTTAAGTCAACAAAATAAATGGAAAATGGGTCGTAAAGTATAGATTTCCTCAAAACGGCTACTTAAATTTGCTTTAAACTTTAATTCTTGATAACTATAGACATAAATGAATATTAAGGAAAACGTTGAAGAAAAGCTCCTACAATTAAATTATGTTAATGGAACCGTGACAAGTAAAGCATAAAATTTTAGACAAATAGAAATATATCGACGTCATCTTGTTTCCTTTTTTTCCCCACTTGAGTCACAGATCCTTCTTCTTTTATACCACATGGGTGGTAAAGTCCAAGGCTTCTCACATAGATGGTACTATTTTTAAGATTTACTTCATTTTCAGTTAGTACAAGCCTTCAATAGACTACTGTCAAAATTTCATTACGATTTTGTCATTAGTTTGTTAGTTATTGTTCGAATTGTGCACTCCCTGTGTAAATTCCAAAACAATAGATCCAAACCAATTTTCGTGGTTTAACTTTACATGGCTAAATGATAGAAAAAAATACCAATTTAGCGATGCAAAGTGTTAATGGAGCTTCGCTCCGTAGGTCCAATACTAAAAAAATTTCAAACAAGCCAATTTTCAACGAAAAAAACGTGTTTAAATTATGAAATCCAGGGACTTATCAGCCAATGGCTTATAACATACTATATACATTTACGGTTCTTAGTCCTAAATTTGTATATTAATTAAATTTTTCGTCGGTCATTCTTGAGAAATAAAACAATGGTGGTTACAAAGATACATGCCAAATAATAGGTTTTGTATGTAAAATTTTGAAGTTAAAACTTTAAATTATATGTCAAAAGTAATTGTTGAGACTAAAGTTTGCAATTAATAAAATGTATGGAAGATCAATCTTTCCTGGAGTTAGTAGTTTTGCAATATAAAAATGTTAAACACAATATGTTCAGGTCCTTAATATATTATTCTATATAATATTTGAAAAAATGACTCATTTGGAGTACAGGAAAATTCCGTCATTATTTCAGTTTACTAGATTTCCATGAGTAAGGTAAATTAAAATAAGTAGATCACGGATCAGAATTATTTACAGGTCAGAGAAGTAAAGTCTAAAAATATCTTTATGGCGTCGTTCTCACTAATAATGTACATAATGCCAAAAGTAACGATATAAATACTAAAGAGGAATAAAGAATACGAAAAAACTTACAGCCCTTGTTGGAGCTTCAATCCTACCTCCACCCCCCCCACCCTTCCCACCTTTGCACTAGGTGTTTCAATATTTCAAATTTATCCGCAATTAATGAGTTTTGGGGTTCGATCAAATGATACCAACTGATAACAGAATGAATAATATTTAAAATTTTATATGTTATAGGAAAAACTAATAAAAAAATAGTGATTCTTTTTAAATGACTTTAACCCACTTTAATCAGCTTCTATCCAATATTTCGAAAAATGTCAGACAAAAATCATTTATTTTATTTTCACAATAATCTGCATTATGAAAGGTGCTTCGTTTAAATATTCGGAAGTAGAGAATAAAAAAAATTAAAACGCGCCAGTTACTTTACTTTATTTATTTTCTTAATTTTACAATACATAACAATAAAAAATACATCATAAGAAATTGAGTAATTACATTTTTTTTTAAATGTTTTATAAGCATTGTTGTTTAAAATTATTTCTCAAAGAATCAGAACATTTTACTTGCAAAAGTACACTAAAATCTTTAAAATAAATAATCGTTGGTAAATAAAATTAATAAAAACCCATCAACAAAGAAAGTATAAAATAACAAATAAGTCAGAAATCCAAAACTAAGAATCTAGGATTCACCTATTTTATGTCTATTAAAGATCATGACAATGTGATTTAATTTTTTTTTATATTTAATAGAATTTTCTTGGAAATACTGTACAATATCCCGCACCAAATTGAACGTAGATGTATTATGCTTAGGTACTTTCACATTTAAAACCATATGTGTTGATGCAGCCGCAATAAGTATGCCTCTTAAATCCACATCATATGTTGTTTCCTTCACTGTCAACTTTTGTGCAACATAAAACTTATAGTTAAGCACATCAATTCCGATTGTTTTAGCTTTATTCGAAAGAATTAACTAATTTTAGGGAAGTAACATAATAATTAAGGCCGAAATATGGGTTGGAGAGCTGTTAATATGACCTTCTGAGTTCCATTCAACAAATTGCCTCAATAAAAGCAAAAACAGACACTCAGCATAATCGTGAAAACTCAATTGAACAACTTACAAATAACTTTGCAACTTTGCAATAACCACAAAATATTATGCAACCCGTAACCACTTGAAATTGGGCAGTGAATTTCTTTCCATCGGAATTATTTAGTGGAATTCACTATGCGCCTTGTCCAATCGTCCTTCAAACTTAGAATATGGATATATTTTCTACAAACTGTTATTTATTCAGTTCATACTTTTTTAAATGGACCCATTTTCATAGGCCAAGGAGTCTGAAGATAGTGTGGAGCTGTTGTCGGTTTTAAAGAAAAAGAAAATTTAATTTTGAGAAAATATCATAAAATTTAACATCATGAATTGAAATTACGTTATTATCCTTGACCTGGTACTACATACTTGAAGTTGATAGTCCACATACGTGACTTTTACAGCTAATAACGCCAAGAACAATAAATTGCTCTGGATACTTGGGCTTCATGATTCTAAGAACGTTATAAGGACTTTTTATCAATTATATACTGTTCATCTAGTTATGCTTCTAGGTTTGACGTATATTTTTCTCATCTGAGAAGTACCAAATACGATCTTTCACGGGCGGCTTGTGGTTTACCTGGTTTAAGAACGTTATGACTGTCCTTAGCGATGTACATAGCTGTGGTATAGAAGTTTTTCATTGATAAGACTGTTTACTTTTCCGTTGGATACGCCAATGCTCTCATGAATTCATGCATTGACTAGGATTATTTTCTCCTTTTTTTTTTGTCAAAGGGTACGCACGATTCTGTTCGACAATTTTTCTGAATTTTTGAACAAATGAAGTAGTGAACCCGACCACTTAAGCCATGAATGCGTTTTCTGTTTTACCATTTCGAGATTTTGTTTCTAATTCAAAGAACACGGTGTATGTTGTTATAATGGACAACTGACGTGGTAGAGTGACATTCATACCGGACTTATACTCTCCATGAGTATGTGTTTTTATTAAAATCACTTAGTAGAAAAATGGAATAAGGCAAAAGAAAATTGCAAACGTTTCAATATTCAATATCTTTATTATAAAATTGTAATGTAAATATTGTGGCCTAATATATTTTATGATTAAGAAAAAAGAACACTATTAAATGCTCGGTCTTCCCTACCAATAGACCTAGATTTCCAATATCTGTATTGTTATCAATATATAGGTACAGAAGGTAAGCATTTGTTTATAAATACTTTTTTTAAAATGTTTTTTGCTCGTCAAATGATTGATTCCTTTTGTTCAGTCCCTCCTTTTGACTTTTTACAAAAGTCTTACTTAAAAAATAATATATAAAAGATATGTATTAGAAAGTTATTCAATAAATAACATTGTCTAATGCTCTACTTATGAGTTGATCTATTAAATTTTGTTCTACATCTACTTCTTTTTTCAACCAAATGCAAGTACTTTTAGTGAATCAACACAAAAAGAATATTGAACAAAAATAAAGAAGGGAAAAATGTAGATACAGGTGATACATCAACACAAAAGCAAGCTGGAATATTTTTTTTTTTCAAAATTGATCATTTAGTATATTCGTAGTATTCCGTAACTGGTCATTTAATTCTCAGTAAATTCATTTCCTGTCTTTTCATTCCTATTAAATTTATCCCTGGAAATTTCATTTCCACTTTGAAGAGGGATATTTAAGGAAGTCCTACGGTTTATGTTTCATAACTAGCTAGTAGTTTTTGTATAGGTCTGGGCAGTCGGCAGTGGAGAAAAAATATGACTAGTGATGGATCAAAGACAGATATGAATGATTTATGGTTTGTATGGATTAGAAATAAAGTGATAGTGAATCTTCAATATTGAATAGGAATTGGATCCGTTGATATTATTTATACATTAGGAAATATAAGTAAATCATTTCCTTACGGTAGACTGTGTTGACTTTGACGCCAACAATGTTAGCGATGCCCTTTTGGATTACTTGGACACTAAGGAGATTGTGTACCCTTTGGCGTTTATCCTGTTGATTTTACATTACTTTGTCTTAGTTAGATGTTTTATCTACACGAAGTACACGCTCATTGAACGGGGATCAATTTTTACAAAACAAACTTATGAACCAGATAAGTAGTTTGCGTACAAGATTAAACAAAATGAAGCCTCATTCACATTTTTTGGATGATTTAAAATACCAAGGAGTATGAACTGTTGATTAAAGTACTTATTTTATTTATGAAACTTAATTTCCCCCGGTTATAGACGATGGATTTTATCTACTCCTCCAATCATAAACATCTTTTTTTTTGCGTAGTTAATGAACTTGGATTAAAGTTCATTTCAATATCAAAAGAATTTGATTCCTTGATACAAAGCTGCCATAGACTAGAAAGTACGTATATTAATCATAACAACATTAGATTTGGGCATTTATAAGATTTGATTTGTGATTATTGTAATTGAAATATTATAATTCCATTTTCGTTAAAAACATCTATAAAATATTGATTACTTTTAACGAACTTTTGGTACTAAAAATGTACTCATGAACTTTGATGAAATTGAAAATGATTTATAGGATAACAGCTGATATTACTTTTGTAAAAACACACATACCTTAAATTGATAAAAGGGAAATAAACAAAGCCAAAAATGACATAAAAGTGAACAAATTCATCAAACTTTTATTAGAAATTGCAAATAGTTTGAAGAAAATATAATTTTGCAAAAAAAAAAGAATTATTCATTTTGAAACATGTTTCAGAAGTATGTAAATGCAGTTTCCTCCATTAAAATGAAATTTAATGAGACTTTAAAACAGTTTTATCAAGTTGGGATACCAACAAAGGTACAATTTGCAGCACACGAATAATGTGTTTATATAAAGTGACAATAATTTGTTGAAGAAATATTATATTGACTTAGAATATAAAAAATAATAATAGTTTGATTTTGTGTAAATTAACCAGATCTGAACGAATAGTAACAAATAAGTTTTTTATACTCTTATATATAAATAAGAACCATTGCATTTGAGTTACTTCAAACCTCAAACATTTGATTGCATAAGGGTTGCAAAATTTTTTGTGGGGTATTTGTATATTTTTGATGAAAAAAAAACAAACATACAAAGATCTGTAAAAATGAATAGTAACCCTAGGAAAAAGTTGAATGATAATACAAACTTTAAAGGATTTGACAATTTTGCTCAAGAGATATATAAAAAAATGTTTATTTTCTTTAAAAGTTTTTTTTTCGATTCTGGCTGAAAATTGTCACAAATATAATTACAATTGTTATACTGAATTAATCAATTTGATAATTTCAATAAAGACAAAAACCTCACCTAGTTATAACTGAAAATATTTATTTAACTATCTTTTTAATGTCTAATAGTTAGTAAAGATTACATTGATCATGTCTTGAGTGAAGAAATACTCCTTCGAAAAACTCCAATTGATTTCATGTTCAATGAAATTTTTCTAGTTCAATTCACCTATTATAAGCAAACTTAAAAATGAACTTATCTTACATAATCTAACTATGAGTTCTGAACTTCTTTTGACGATGATTTTGATCAAAAATCTTCTAGAAGTCCTTCGCATTATTTTACATAATTTGTTAAACACAAGGATTAAATATTATAGTTATCGATCTGAAAATTCATTTTGATTCCTTTTATAATAGGGGATTGGACTAAATTTATGTTTATTTTATTACATTGCTAAAGAATTTAGATCTTTTGTATTCGTTGGTAATGATTTTTGGTGCCTTACGCTAGTATTTTTTTTTTTGTCTAAATGATCTTTTAAAATAATATGTCTAAGTTATTTTACATGAATTAAGACAAATAATTTTTTTGCACAATAAAGCAAGAAGGAACATGATTGTTAGCGTTGCAAAATTTGCTTTCTTGTTTTTAACTTTTTTTCATATTTCCAAGAAGGTTATTTTACTATTTTAAGATTAACATTATTATTTTTACGTAGCTGACCCTTGAAGATGAAGGTTCCTATCGATGCCGGGTCGACTTTGAAAAAGCACCAACAAGGAACGTAAAGGTCGTACTACAACTGATAGGTAAATTGATACAATTTATATGTTTTTTACTTATACATATTTTGACACGGGCAAACTTCTGCTTTGTACAAAACCAACTCTTGGTATTGTGTAGCCAATTAATGTTTGATTCAAGTGTTACTTTAATTTAAAGTTTAACAATTTGACATGACAAAGCCAAAAAATTTCTAAAAATTACTTATATTGAGTAATACATAATTTTTTAAATGAAACTTTATTTGAACACAAAAATAGAAATAATCGTTTAAGGATCAGTCAATTTTCTAATATTACTATAAAAAACAATAAAAGACTACGGTGAACCATTGATTAACTAAAAACAGTGATTTTTTACTAGACTTAGGATTTGTGAGGTATCATTCAAAAAAAATTTCATCTTTTTGGAAAAAAATGTTCATTTTGTCTTTTTGCGTGTGAAAATTGCTCATTTTTTAATCTGGTATGAAATATATAGAAAATTAGGATTCTAATTGCATTACAATACACAATAAAAAAAATCCGTTTTTCTTTGACATATCCCACTTGCAAAAGCCCTTCTTTTTTTGTGCTCTCTTTATTGAATT
The DNA here is from genome assembly GCF_016086655.4 of Lepeophtheirus salmonis. Lineage (NCBI taxonomy): Eukaryota > Metazoa > Arthropoda > Copepoda > Siphonostomatoida > Caligidae > Lepeophtheirus > Lepeophtheirus salmonis. The sequence continues at coordinate 14,034,160 of NC_092584.1, forward strand.
AAAAAAATGTATATGAAGCAATTTCAATTTTATGATTGTACGATTGGGTATGTAAAGGAGCCAGACTGCAAGGACAGGCATTAAGACGAAGGGAAAAATTGGGAAAAATTGAAGAGAAAAATTAAACGAAGAAATCTTTCTAAATCTAAATTTTTGAATTAAATAATATTGACAAATTTTTGAATTATTATAGATCTTAAAAATACATAAATTAAACTTATAAAACTGTACTTTTTTTTTTATACAAATTGTTTCGTTTTGATATTTTGGTAATAATTTTTTAAAATTTAAGTGCCATTTTTTTGGTCATTTTGGCCAAAAAAAAATTGTAGGTCTACTTTTTGGATATAATGTGGAAATTTTCAAAAAGTAGGACATGACTCAAATGAAAAATTGGGTTATGGTTCCATAAGAATTTCGTCTTGATACAGAACACAAAAAAATCAATTTTTTTAATTGAATTCCAAACTATAACCAATAATTGAGCTACAGATTTTGTGAGCACCATTCTTAAAATTTATGAAACCTTTTCTCATTAAAAAGAGTCAAAAGTCTATAAATAACACATATTAACAGTTTGCCGTTTATGCAAGTCATTCTCTAAAATTTTTAAACATTCCTATTCCAGAGCTTCCAAGGCCACCCCCTCATCTATGATATCAACGACGTACTTCTAAACAACGCATCCCCACCCATGAAAATCAATTCAACTCTGAACCTCATATGTGACACTGATGGAGGTTTACTTTCAATTTTTGAGTGAATAAGACAAGTAATCTAATGATCTTAATTATGTATTTTAGGTAATCCACTCCCAAATCTTACCTGGTGGATTGGTCAAGGCCGTTCTTTAGTAAAAGAGAGCGGATTACAACGTGTAAATGGTCTTCGAGTAAAGAAATCATTTCAACTTCATAATTTGCAAAGAAAGGATCATGGACGATTGATTGGATGCTCTGCTTCCAATACAGATCTTGCTCCACCAATTGAAACTTCATTTCGTGTTGATATGATTTGTAAGTGGGTATTACTGAATTCAAAGAATGTATTTTTTCTACTTGAATGTACATAAGTAGGTAGATAGACAAAAAAAAAGATAAAAAATCACCAACAAATGAAGCCGAAAAAAGTATTTAAAATAAATTAATAAAACAATTTAAATTCAATTTCCGAAATACAAAAAAAAAAAAAAAAAAGAAAAAAAAAAAGATTAAATGCATTGGATTCTCGGGAAAGGTAATTTGAATAAGTATTATTAAAGTAAAAGGTACGAATACATGTATTGTTTATATATACAAACATTTATGCCAGGCATAGTTATGATATCTCCGTCAACTATCTACAAATAGTTAAACTAGTTTGTACATTACAGAACAGTGTCAGTGAACAAATAAAAAATCACATTCGGGGTATTACTAGAGTCTCATAAAATATAAACATACCACGTGGCAGATCTTCTTTTTTTTTTTTTGTTGAAAATCTAAAAAATGTTTTCCAATGCTGTTACCATCATTCTTAAGGAGAAAAATATATAAATATCAAGTAATCAAGATTACGTCTAGTCATGACAGACAAAAACTGAGGATTCATTAGCAAGAAGGGGATCACATAAGATTGGGCTAAAGGAGCTGTAGCCCCCCAATAAAAGAATTGTTGTTTCTTGACTAAAATTATTTTTTGGTCAGGATAAAATAATTTACACGAAAATAACGAAAAAAAAATTTTTGGAAAGATTTATTTTCTTCTGCAACAGAGAAAAACAAAAATATTTGATTTTTTTCCATAAATTTAATGTCTGAAATTTATTTTTTAAACTTTAAAAAAAAAAGTTCTAAATAAATGTAGATTTTCGAAATTTTTTACAAAAAATTTAATATTAATTTTTTTTTTCGAAAAAATGGAATATTTGAGAGTTAATTTTTGAAATTTTTTTCGACAAAATTAAATATTCGAGCATTAACTTTTTCCCCCAAAAATTACATTTTTTGTAAATAGCAATGGATTTTTGAAATTTTTACCTTAGAAAATTTAAATTATATTTAACAAAGTCAAAATTTGTTATTTTTTTCCCCAAAAAATTTGATTTTCTTTTGGGCAGCTAAGAATTTTAAACATTTTCTTGCCGATAACTTTGAAATTTAGAATTTTTTTCAAATGCAGATTTTGGCCTTTATTTCTATGTGCAAAGATCAAGGTACCTCCATTTTAAAAATTTAAAACAAAAGAGACTCGAGAGATGCAAGAAAAGGAGGACACTATCGAGAGGAAAGCCAATGCACCCACTTTTCCAAATGTGCACCCCCTCAAAGCTACCATCGACAAGCAGTAGACAGATTATCCTGAACAGAATATCAAGAAAAAGTGCACCAGTTATAGGGTCAGAATCGATGCCGTCATTGAGACCAGCGTATGGCATAATGAATATTAAAGCTTCTGTACTCTACACCTCTCAGTATCAAAAAAAGTTTATTAAAATTCCTAAAAAATAACAGAGTAAACGAACTTAATTCAACATTTCCCTGACCCCTCATGTTTGTCTCTCCACTCTTTTTAAGTGATCGTTCAGAGTCAATAAAGAAAATGCTCTCTTCTCAATAATGGAAAAATAATGATAACAGCACTGGAAATTAAAAAAAATACTTGTACAATTTCTTTTTTTTGGATTTACATCTTTAGCTATCTCCATATTATACATAACAGAGATATACTGCTGATAATATTGCATTTATTATGTGATATAGCAAAGTTTGATAATATTTTGGGAACGATATATTCCTATAATACATTTTTTTTTTTCTAAATATCACACGACACAAATTATGTAAAAACTTATTTGTTTGATTATCTCCATCATTCAGTGCCGGAAATGGGATAATAGCTTATTAGTCTCAATAGAGACAACTCTTTCCTTCGACGTCAATCATAGCGAATGCTAGTAGTAGAAGTTTTGTATTCAAGTAAAATAATTTGAGTCATTATTTTTTGTATACAAATAGGTGATGCCATTTCAAATGTCCAAAACAATAATTTTTTATTGGTGTTGGTATTCCTTTCCCCAAATTTGTTCAGTTTGTTAAGTAAATCAGTTAATAAATTAAAAATATATATACTATTTTGAACATTTAGAGATCATTTTATGTTTTTTTAGTATTGAAAATTAAATTTTGTGTTTTTGAAAATTTCTTTTTTTATTATAATTCAATTAAAAGAAAGTCACATTTATCAAATGTGAAAACGTAATTTTTTTTTGAAAATGTTGCACATAATAATATTCAAATTTCAAAAAATCCTTTATTCAAGATATATAATCTTTGTGATTTAAAATTTTTCTGTTTTGGGTGAAAGAAATTAGTTATATTCGTGCTTCCAAAATTTATCATATCATAATATATCTAGCTTACACAAGGCATTTTTAATAATAATTTTAATATAATGCAGGTCCTACAAAGAACATATAACTCACCTATGAAAAAAAATACGACAAAAAAAATTGAGATTGGGAAAGAGCTTTGTTGCAGTGTTTTAATGAAATTCTTCACACATTTGTTTTTGATACTTTAAGTCAAAAATGCGGTGCAATTAATCATTTTATAGGAACATAAACATTGAACCACTCTTTCATTAAAGTAATAGAAAAACTGTATTACTTTTCTGCAAAAAAATACTATTGCAAATGTGGATTACCTGTAAATTCATTGCACGGTCTTTTTTTCAAATGAATGATGTGTTTTCTTGTCAGCCAAAGCATTAATACATAACATTGATTTTGAAAGTAGTTTTGCTCTAAGTTTTCTAAATGAATTTCCAGAAGTAAGGACACAATGTGTTCCATCATTTGTACTTACCTGTAATCGCCACTTTCATAAAGTGCAACAACTGCATGGTGGCATATATCCCACAAGGGCAAAAAGTGCATCCTAAAAAAGGTCACCCCTCGCATTTTCCACCTTCCATCGTCGTCTGTACTCTGTTATTCAAGCTAATGGCAGAGGTATCGAGTAAAAAAAATAAGAAGTGATTGCAACAAAAGTATTATTACTAAAAGAAACCTCAGCTCAATAATGAAAAAAAAAAAATAATTATGGAACTGAAAGCAAGAGAGTAAAATTGATTCTCTTGTGACAATTTCTTATGGATTTTATGAAAACACTATAAATATCAAAGAAAATGCATTAGATCAAGGATGTCTAACCTTCTAATATAATGTATCGCATTGCCACTTAAATTATGTTATTGGGTCACAGAACCTATTGTGTTAAATTTCTTGAAAAAATAACTACACTATTTATTATATAAAGATTTAGTTCAATTTTATACCAAAAAATTATAAAAATTATAAAAAAAGTCCAAATCATATTTCACAAGGACCAACAGCTTAAAAATCTAATCTGTTATAATAACAGGAAAAATACGAAATTTATCAAATATTTCTTCAATGTTTGTAAGTTTTACGAGCGTTCTACGCACATTCATGTTATTTTAATAGTTTTACAAAAAAATATTACTTGCAGTGAAAATGAGTATTTGGCCACACCTAAACATTAGGGACTGCAATTCAGCCCACGATTCACAGGTTGGACATCCCTGCGCTACATTATCAAAATTGCTTTTAATGAAATTGTATCTTAATCAAATCCTTAATGATCAAACTGCCTGCAATGAATTCTTTAATAATCAAATTACCTAAAATCATTTTAATTGACAATTTAAATGAAGTTAAAAAAACAATTTACTCATTTATTGGAAAATTTATAAATTGTCTGGGCATTTTGCACATTGTCCCGCACATATTTTAATATTCAAATTTTGCATAGTATTTCATTGCATACTGTATTATACTATTGCTTTGAATAGTTTATTATAAGCGTAGCTAAACATTTGTATATAATAGCCAAAATTTCATCATATAAAAAATAAGATAGCCTATATATATATACGAGGAGGGGTCAACAAGAAATTGTATTTATATCCATTTGTAAACGGAGCATAATTAAACTATAACTAATTACATAGTTTATATATAAAAAATAATAAATTATGAAATAGCCATGACGGATCAAGTGAGACGGAGGAATGAATAGCCGAAAACAAAATAACAAGGTATTTTTTTGTTAGCGAGGTAATGCCGGCACCTGTACACGCGTGATAGATGTGGTAACACATCTTTAATGCTGAATATATTACTGAAATTATACTGTTAAAACTTTCAACTAGCCCATATTTAATATATTTGGCTATTGATTTGAGATTTGTAAGAAATACAGAATCATATACATGTAGGTACACTAATATATATTTTAAATGAGTTTGCAAAGTACCTTCAACTTCTTTCAGCTTCATTCCCTCTACAAAAAAAAATACCTTTCATTTTTTTATGCAGTCTTATTTCATAAATTATATTTGTATATCATTTTATATAGTACCACCCGTGGGCGTAAAGCTTCTTCGAGAATGGAGTTATTTCCTTGCTTCAAAGACCTACAATGTCAGCTGTCAAGTTTTCGGCTCTCGGCCTCCTCCCTATACCAAAGTCTGGATTGGATCAAAATATTTAAAATCGGAGGAGTTAATTGTACAAAATGAAATATCCACAACAATTGTGAGCTTTGTTCCAGATAAATCCGATCAGGGACGATTTCTTACATGTAGAGCAGAGAATCCACATCTTCCTAATGCAGCTGTGGAGACTCAATGGAAGATTGAAGTTCATCGTAAGTTTGTTTTTGTTATTTTTTATTTGGTAAATATTTAAGAATATGGAATAATAACTATGAGCCAAGAAATTGGCGTTGGCTTAAATTATGGTGCAACTTGTAACACCACTTAAAACACTCCACATCAATAAAAATTACACGCTTTTGTAAGTTTATGTAATTTTGAAGGGTCATATTTAATATTTTTACAACGTAAAATGTACAAATTTCTTATAAATGTTGAATAAACTTCATCAAAAGGCTGCAATGTAAAAAAAAGACAAAGAAAAAACAGACATAAAGTATATGACTTGATGTTAAAATTTGAGCTGAATTTTCGCCTAAAACTTTTTGCCGAACAATTATACTAAATTCATTGATTTATACCGTTGCATATTTTAACTCCAATTAAAATGATAATATGGTAAAAAAACAATTAATCATATGACAAAGAAGGTAAATTAAGTAGTTTTGCAAAGAAAATATTTCATATTGATATTTGGCAAAAAAAATATTAATTTTTTGTGAATAGCTGTGGATTTTTGACCTTCCTCCCCCCCTCCAAAAAAAATAATATAGAATCCTGTGAATGTCCCTGTAAGGTGATGCATATTTGCATATTAGATATACTAAATCAATTTAATTGATAATGCAGATCTCTATAAAATGATTGGAAACAAAATAAATAGGATATTTAAAAAAATATATATAACTTTAGCAAAAGTAATTTGTAATGAATTGCTAAAATTACGTTTTAGAGTTTATCAAGAACTATAACTTATTTTTGATAAATATTGAATTCTGATGTTTAATAAAACTACATGTAAAAGAGGTATAATAGGTTAAATAAAATAATTTCATTATTTTTCTAATAAATTGTTTTAGTAATGTGTTCATTGCGTTATATAAGTGTTATAGTGCACATTTTATGATGTGAGAAAGATAATATTTAGTAATAAAAAAACTTTTCGGACAGTTTTTTGATAGTTTGACTCAATGTTGTTTGAGCGCTTGTCAAAGATGGACACTTGGAAAGTGAAAACACGACATATTTTCCAGATTTTCTTCGAACAAAAGTAAAACTAGTGATGGGATGATTCTTTAAAAAATCCATATAAAATATTTGGATTCTTTAATATTTTATATAATAGTAAAAAAAATACCATTTAGTTATAAATTTCCAAGAATTACAACCAATAAAGAAAAATTACCTTTCCCTATTTCATGCAAATAATACCTACATTATATAAAGAAAGGCAGAGAGCTCTTTCCAATGTGACCATTCCTAGTGCAAGTAATCCTACGAAAAAAAAATTCCAAATGCAAATTTTCCTAAGTCCCCTAACAAAGCTTATTCCCCTAAATTAATAATATCTGCACCGACCGCATGTGTTTAGAACACTTTTGTTCATGTTTAGTTTTTGTTCAATTAGTTTTTTCTCAGTCTTCGAGCATTTTTTATTATGAATTATTTTATGAAAATTTTTATTAAACTATCAGACACAAGTAACAAATTCACATGTTCGTTTTTTTAAAAATCTTTACAGATATATTTACAATTTTTTTTCGTAACCTTGAAACGTAATAAATAGATAAATGTGAGTAATAAATCATAATACAAATGATTATAAATCGCAAAATTTACATTACTTTATCAATGTTGAGTACGATTCCAGAAAGAAACAACAACATCCTACTCTCTGATTCAGGCAGCTAAAAATATGAATTGTGTTTATAAGTCTGATACTGTATCAACAAATAACGTGTTATTTTGGTTTTATCGATTCTGCTCCAGTAATTTTGATATCAAAGATGCAAACCATCCTGGTTAGCTAATTGAAGGAAATGTGGATAAAATAAAGGAAATAATAATGTTGTCCGACGATATATAAGTATTGTTTGTATTGCCAAGGAGATGGGAATTAATGGAAATAAATCCCTTAAAAATAATGAATATCTTATTGCTACAACGATTGTGTTTTTTTAACTATTTTATATTGGTCACATTTTGACATCAAACGTTACTATTTATGTAAATGATAAGTGAAGTAATTAGGTCTGAGCGTTTTTTTCCTTTATTTTGACAATAAAATTAACATAGTCATAATATTCAATTTAGATGGTACCAAATGGTTGTTTGACTAATCTGTGGTTCATGGGAAAATAAGTAAGTGCTCCCATGCCTGTTCAACTTGACGATTTCTATTATTTTATCGACATTTTCGACGTTCATATTACCAGAACAAAATTGTTGGAACCATTGCTTTACCGTTGTAGTTGAAATTTTTTCACCACTTGCTCTGCCTTTGTACCTTGGTGGCAGTGATACTGAAGAAGGACCTTTCTCAATTTTTACAACCATTATAGAATGTTGTATCAAACAACAAGCTTCACCAAACACAAATCTGTAAAGGAACTTTCTTTGAGTGACTGCTTAATGTTTAATCATATTTTTAGTTTTGTATGTAATTTATTGATCCTGAGATATTTCTCAATAAAAACATTTACAAAAAATGCTCTGATTTTTTTACTTAACCTACTATTAACAAAAAAAAATGGTTTTAATCATAACAAATGACGGTTAAGGGCCCAAAAATTGCCCTTATCAACAACTTTAACGATATATAAAAGCGTTTTATTTTATTATAACTGTATTTATGATCTACATGTGTCAAAAAAACTTGTTGTTTTTGAAGTAAAAAAATGAAATATTTAATTTTAAAATCATTCAAATAAAAATAAAAAATATATATATATACTATTACACAAAAAAAAATTTTTTTCATTTTGAAAAACTAAATCAATTTTATTTACGGAAAAATGTATTTGTAAAGTAATAGAAATTAAAATTTAACTGCCATGGTCAGCTTTCTAATTATGTTTTTTTTATACTTTTCTAACCTTTTATTTAGTCTCTTTATTAAAAGAAAAAATACATCTTCAAAATAAAAAAGTAAAGCTTTCTCTCTTATTTTTTTAGATATTCCTGAAACCCGATTAATCAATGAAGAAAATCCGGATCAAAAGTCATTTTTAGATGTAAATACTGGTCAAGAAAATTTAAAATTGTCTTGCTTAGTAGATGCAAATCCAAAGTCTCATGCACTGCACTGGAGAAAAAATGTAAATATTTTATATCCAAACCTTCAAGTCATATCATATTATAAGTAAAGTGAAGAAAAAAAAAAGAAAATTGCATTTTCTTTCTTCGTCATCTTGAGGTTGTACATTTCTAGAAAATTATGAAGAAAAGCAGAAACTCTTTACTTTTATATGTCCAAATCTTGTATTTTTCTATTACAATACATAACTTATGACAATTTTGTGTTTTGTATACACTAACAAAAATATTGGCATCGCAACTATCCTGGTCCATAATTTTGTGGACCGAATTGCAACACTAGTATCAACTCCTTTATTTGTACATAAATTATCCTTATCACATGCATTTCTCATAATTAATTCAATAACTGCAAAATTACTACATAAACCTTCCTTGCCAAAAAAATATCTTTTTATATGTACATAAATTTATTTTTAACCTTCTACAGGGTGTTCTCATTCGCTCTGAGGAGGAGCATCCTAACTATGCTCTTACTGGTAACGAATTAATTATCTATCAAGTGAACAGAGATACTAGTGGAAACTATAGCTGCGAAGCAGAAAATCTTCTTGGAATTGGAAAGTCAAATCGATTCACACTTAAAGTCAAATGTAAGTACAATTTTTTGAAATGGTATAAATTATTAAAGTAATTAACTATGAATTATGATTTTTATTAATTTTTTTCATCTTTTTGTCTAAATAATCCATTGTTACAATATATATTTATAATTTTAATAAAATGATATGTTTTATGTATAAATTACGGTAGAACATGACTAAGGAGTGATTTGCAATAAAATGATATCACTACTTCTCTCCCACACCATCAAATTATTTGGTAATAATAAAAGATGAGAATAAGAACTACTAGTAAATAATTGATAAAATCCATCTTCTTAAGCCCTTTGCATCAAAAAAGTTAAAAATATACAACTTAAAATGCCCCTAATATTTTAAATTATGTATTTATAAAATCATTGAGGCCAGACTTTCTAAAAACTTTGCCTGTCGTTTTGCTAAAATATATTTTGGATAAAATTTTTGTTACGACAGAGTCTGCTTTTAGGTGAGTCATTGATGTGGAGAGCATTTTCATGCTTAATTTCTATGCATACTCCTCTTATATTTTTACATCCACCATTTTCCTCACAGGTTCAATTCAAGATAGTTCTTATAGAAGGAACAGAGACTATATGCTTCATTTTCTCTAGATGTGTGAGTGAAGATTGTGGAGGTTGCACGAATGAATTGTCAATTCTTTACTATTCCAGTGTTCTACTATTTCTAGAAGTCGCTCGCCATTGTTTTCAAAAGAAAGGATGTTATTTCTTGTACTAAAATGGTGTTGCACGAGTCCTCTATTTTTCATAAATGTTTATTCATTGAAAAGTTCCCAAACAGTTGTTCTAACTCATAACAGGTTACCTGTAATCATTTACTTAATGAGGAATATATATTACATACTATTTCAATAAATATTTTTTTATGGAGTTTCATATATCATCCCTAAATATATATCGAGTTATACACTGAACACATTTTAAAGAATAAAGTAATAAGCTAAAGTCCTGCAATTTTAAATGAATTAAGGGTCAATTATATTATAATTATATAATTATTTTACGATATATTTGGAGAATTAGCACTTTTGAGGGGGCTTAGAGTCTATCAGGGAGATAAATTTTTATGGCATCAAATCCATTATGTCCTGAACCAGAAAATTATAAAACATTAATTAATAGAAATAACTAGTAAAGTGAGGAACGATTTAATCTACCACAACTTTTTAGCACCACCACAGCCATATATTTTGTATGGCACTGATTTTTATGTTATTAAGGGCAATCATTTACAATGTACCCTAAATTATTTCGTATGCAGAGAAATAGATGAAAAGACTATAATTAAATCCAAGATTTTCAATTAGTATCAACCTTCGAACGATATGTTTTTGTTGATCCTTGAGGGTTTTTGAGGGGAGCAACTTGTGTGAATGTAAAAAAGAAATGATAAAAAAAAAATAGTGCACTAATAAAGCATTAAATATTTTGTGAAAAATCACTGTTGAAGGGCAGGTATGGCTTTATGTACATTATTCAGACCTTGGACCAGTGAAACCAACATTTGAAAATGGGTTTGCTAAATTTCAATAAGGTGAAATGAGTATCGAAGATAATCCACCCAGTGAACGTCCAAAAGAGGCGGTTACTTAATAAAACATCAGAAAAGTACAGAAGAATAATCTTGAATGATTGTAAAGTGAAGTTGATTGTCATAGCTGAGACTCTTGATTGATTCATATTACACACCAAAGATGACGTCACTTTATCATCTTATGTCGTTTTCCCTGACGAGTTATGCAACTTTTTCTTCCTTTTAAAGAATTCACCTTCTTCAATTAAAAGAGTAAGATCATGGAGGTTGACTATAGAGTAATATTCAAGTATATTGAACGCCCATTTCGTACAAAAAGAGTGTCACTAGGACAGTTGGAATGGAAATATATAAACCATTGACCCACCACCACTTTTGCAAATATATATATATAAGAAAATCGAAACGAAAGGAAGAAAAATAAAATGAATGAAACTTCCATTTTGATTATTTAATTTTTTTAAATTTTAATACACGTTTAGAATCTTCCCAATAAAAATATAAATGAATTTCTAAATAATCATTTTATCATATTTCAATTTCTATTTGTTTATGTATATTTTATTATTTTTATGGACTAATTTACTTATTTAATGATAATAATAATAAAAAAATTAATCTATTTTGGTTGACAATAAATAATATTAAAATTAGAAAAAAAAATTATGTTTAAAAATTTTATATGCCTTTATTTTCAAGAAACAAAAATAAAATCAATTTCTCATTTTTTAAATTGTTATGAATTCAAATTTAGTCTCTTATGAAAAATTTTTAACTCAAAATAAATTTAAAAGTTTTTTTGTCTTTTCTACATAAAATTATTTGTCAAATTGGGCATTTAAAAAAAAATATATAAGTCAAGATTGTCAGAAACCCCAAAAACCCATCCTCCCCACACTTAAAAAATAATGCAGACGTCCCTTTCCCTTTTAAAATATATTTTAGTGCCGGTCCAATAGAAAAGGCTACTTTCTCCAAATATTGATGGTGTGCTGTTGTTTAACAACAAACTTTGATCACCTGCAAGAGATGTGCATACACAACGTTGTATGTTGTTTTGACGCCTACTTGGAAGTGTTTGGCGTGAGTTAAAGAAAATGGGGGTGATCAACAAAGTATCATTCAGTCTATAATCGTAGAAAGGCAAAGTGTCCTTGTTGCAATCTGCGCGAGAAACAAACAATTTGAGATTGCAAACTTCTTAAACATAGACAGGTTCTTTGTCTGGTGAGTACGGAATGAAGAGTCTGGAGTTGATTATGAATCAACACCAAAGCGTTATGATCACCAGATGAGGTCAGACTGCTATTTGCCTGGAAACAAGACTCTCCTTTATGACACACTACTAAGAAAACTTGAACTGGCTTTTCTGGGACCCAGTTTTTGGCCTTCAATCTTATCGTACTTCACCTCATTATCTTCTTTGTGGGGGGGCACAGTTGAGGGACGCACCAACATATCTTTATGAAACAAAACGAATTAAGGAATCTCCCAAACGAGACTGACGTAAAGGTTTGTTCATGTTTCCAAGGTCTACTCAAGGCTTTTATTGACTCCAAAGGCAATCATATGGAATAATAATATTTTATTATTTTGATTCAGCTTTCCTTTTCATTTTTTGCATTAAAATCGGTTGATTAGTTTAGATAAAAGTCTATTTAAAAAAAAAATGGTGTTGGTAACTAAAATAATGGTTGCAGCCCGTATTATTAAATGTGGGGACTTGGACTAGTAGTCTAACCATTAAATGCCAGGGATATCAGTTTTTATGTACTATCACCCACTGATAATATGTGATGATGATTCTTTCAGTTTTTCTCTGTATTTTTTGATCCATGTCTTACCGCAATAATTATAGTAGTAATCTTAACAATCCGTGTTAATAAATCAACCCCCTTTAATGTTCTAAACTACACGCATACATTGGCATACATATTAATTAATTTACATGTATGTAAATAATATATGTTATTCCCTGTTTGCGTAGGTATATTGTGTGAAAATTTGGTGCATTAGAACAAACAAAAATAGTTTTGATTACATTTTTTTGCTATTCACATTTTATGGCTACTAGTTTCAAATGCTTATTGAAAGCAGCTTCTAATGTAAAATAAAAGTTCAGGGAAAACTTTGTTTCACTCAAGACAGAAGTCTTCCCGTGATACAACTTTCCTTACTGTTTGGGACCTCAACGTTTACGCCCTCCTCTCAAGACGCAAGTCCCTTAGACTAATCTATTTAGGTGTGTCTGAAGGAGAGGGTATTTGCTACTCCTCAAAGTTGTGTCCAGTCTTTACAGGCTTCCATCTAGAAAGAGTGGACCAAGCTCGAGTATGACTACAAAGTCAAGCTCTTTAACAAATTTAATTCTCGTATTAAAGTAATTATTAAAGCTTAGGGCTTACATATTGAATAAAAGTTGTCTCAAACACTATTTTCAGATGTTTTTATAAAATAAACAACATAACAAAACTTATTGTTTTCATTTAAATCTTGAAAAAAAAAAAATATCTTTAACTAGATAAGATCAATCCTGTAATTAGAACTTTTTATCTTTGAAAAGACAAATAGACAATAGAGCGGGGTTTTTTTTCTTCTCAAAGTCAACTCTCAAGTCTTCAAAATAAGAAGTAAAGTTTTAAATCTTATATTAAAGTTATTCCCCTAGCAACATCTTCTGAGAACCTCTTTCTTCTATTATATAAATTAAATTAAATAACTTCTAAATAAATAATACATTTAGGTTTAAAAGTAATAAATTATTATTTTTGTATCTAAATTTTGACAAAACAAAAGAGAAGCTTTGAAAGTCATATAGTTAGATGCATTTTTTTATATATAATTTCACCAATTCAATTACTAGCTTACTTTTTTTGTTCTGGTAGATATTATGCATTTATTTCTTTAAGTTAGTGGTAATGGTGTTAGGGGATTGGGAGTTGATTAACATATAAATAACTTTGGAGGGAAATGAGAATTATCATATTTAGGGGAGACAGTTGCAACTCTTTCTTGTTTTGGATCCATCACTTCAAGTTATTTTGACTTGGTTAAGTCAATACTTTAATAAAATAATTCTATTTATGTTTGCTGTTGCTTCAATAAATTGAAATAGTATATCTGTCATTAGTTTATTAAAAAGATTGGATTTGAATTTGACTTATTCTATGTTGTCACTGACTCCATAGCTAAAAAAAGGGGCTCTCTTTGGCAAACATAGACACTAAGGGAGGTATCTTTGTGTGTTTGAAGTGGAATCAATTGACAAATTCGTTGTACCATTTGGAAAATACACGGATTTAAAATATCAAGCCATGATAGCTGAACTGCTGCCTCTAAAACATTATATTAAAATTGTGAGGGTGAGCACGTTTATTTTTAGATTTTCTTTTAACATACTCGGGTTTCATATTATTTACATCTCTGATTTCAGCAGCCCTCGTCTTCCTTACGCATTATTATGACGAAATACATAGATTAAAAACTATATACTATATAGGTATATAAGAACTACATTATCTTTTCTTAAAGATTAAAAATGCGGATAGAAAAGAAAAATAAATAGACACATAGAACCGATGACAACGAGAATAGTCATAAATATACGAGTTTTTATTTTATTTTTTAGTTTCTTAAGATGTATATGTATATACAATGAAGGTACAAACTTTTTGGAAACATGTTTATTTATATATATACGTATATACCTATTCTTTTTTCACACTTTACTTCTAATTTGCATAAAAGATAAATCTTAGATCTTCCTTTTCACTTTCAATACCTGTTTCTATTTTTTCTACCTTAATATCAGTTTGCATATATTTGTACAATACATACATGTGATCAAATATGTCCATTTACTTTGCCAAAAGAAATTAAATAACCCTATTAAATAGTTAAGGATAGTTTTTTTTTTTTTTTTTTTTAAATCTTTATATACTCGATAGTCCGTTAAGATCTGAGCACATGTTAATTCAATAAATAAATAAAGTTGAGTGATTCAAATTAATTCATATTTCAATGCATCAAGCATAAACAAATAGCTACAAAACAAAGCAATTTTGAGCTCTCCAGCTTACGTACAAATCGAGAAAAGGACACTTGAATTTTCATGCAAGCAATAAAAGCTGTTGGACGTATCCAGGACCATAGTCTATGCCGTCAGCAAGTGCGAAATATTGGAGAGGAAGAAGGCTCTGTTAAAAAGTTGATTAGTTAAAGAAAAATTAGACTACTTCTTGTTATATGAAACGTTTTGGTGCTAATAAGGGTTAATTAAGGCTATTAAATGTAAAAAATCACTTGCTATATTATTAAAAATTATTTTATCTTCAGACACTATTTTGAGAATTTGTTTTAGATCAAAGTTAAAGTATATTTTTTTCGGCAGATTTGAAAAGTCTCAAATCTTTTGACAATTAAAATTCTATACAACAACAATATTACCACTTTATACAAATATCTCAAAATGAAATATGTCTTTGTGAACAACATATTGCTTCAAAGAAAAATGATAATTATAAACCTAAGTATTTATAATTTATTTCCTTAATAGAGATAATAAATAAAATATTTACCAAAAATTAAATTTAAAAAAAATGATTTCAATGGTTTTAAAAATTTTTATCATCATAAAAATATTATGTATATATATTTGGAAAATTAATTTAATTTTTAAATGAGAACATGTTTGAGTAGTTTGTATTAATTAAAAATGAAAATAAAGAAAATTAATTTTAAGACTTTTTTTTATATAAAAACATGATTTTTAATTCAATTACTATATATATGACTTTCCGTAAAAGATATATTTACTTATTTTTGCTTTAAAAATCAAGGTTTTTTGATTATAACTATTAATATTAGATTCCATTAAGAAGGAACAATAAATTTTTTGTATGGAACAAATAAAAAAAAACTTTACAAATAATTTTTGGGGAACCAAAAAACTATCAAGGGGGAAAAAGTTATTGTTTCAAACTCTATAATGAATGTAAAGTTTTTACATCTCGTAAATTACGTGACACTTACACCGTCTCCCTTTTGCCCCAAACTAAATCCTCCTTCACTCTTGGACTCGTAGGGATCCATAAACAAAAAGTTGTAAATAAACATATACATAAGTTTTGGACATTTAAAAAAAAAATAACAAAAGTTTATCTGTCATATATTTACAAATACTTAATATCAGTATATTTAGAAGGGAAAAAACAAAGAGAGATATGAAAGCAAAGCAGCAATTATCATAAATCAGAAAAAGACTGATAAAAATATAGCAAGAAAAACCGATAACAACAAAAAGATTTTTGTACATATGTGAGTGTGTGAAAGTCGGCTAAATTATGGTTACAGATAGGTTATTGTTAATATTAGTAAAAATGATGATCCATGATGTTTTTATATTGTACAGTTCTCTGATTGGGTAAATAATAGGGTGGGAAAAAGTAATTTCCTATGTTTATCTTTATTTCAATGCCTTATAAGAAGTGTTGCAAAATTCAATTTAACCCAAGTAAGCTTTGTTTTATTTAATAACTTGTTTTCATCGAAAATCCAACTTCATAATGTCCATCTTGTAGAAATCCATATCCCCATTTGCAAAAAAAAAAAAAAAGGATAGTAAATTTTACAGGCTTCTATTGAGGCTAAATTGATACGCCAATCGCTTTGGCCATAGGCAAATATAGGTGGTAGTCACGATAGAGATGATTCATAAGAATTCCCATCTGAGCTTCCTAATCTTCTGGCAATATTGCACCTTGTTCTCTACATAAATAAATAGCTTATCAGATAAAATAATCAAATAAATTAGAATGGAGGAAAGCGACCAAATCATACTGTTCAAAATTTATTCCTCAAAATCGGCTATTTTTAAATCCTCTTGTATTGTCTCAAATATGAACGTGAGGATAGAAGGAAGTAGTATAATAAAGAGAGGAGCTAGTTAAACTAATATTTGTTGAACAAAGATGAGGAACGTTATCTTTAACAGAACAGGGAAATCATGTAGTTTAGGTATCTTCGACTCCTTAAGTTAATAATATTGTGTAATATAAACACAATACTAATATGTATAAAAAGTACAATTTCTCACACATATTTGGGACGCTATAGAGTGAGGACCCTAAACTTGTTACAGCATTGAATTATGATTGCATATCCATTTTTTGTGTTTAAATACGAGGTTTTATTACTCATCCAAAAGGGAGATGAATAAAAAATAATCCAGAAATTGTTTTTGTCGCATGTCCTTCAGTTTAAAAATGTCGGACCAAAAACATAAAAGCAATCTCCTTCACGCTCGAATAAGGGGTGAGAAGGCTGCAGAGACCGGTTTCATTTCCATTTGGACTACCTATAACATCAATAAGTCAACTACAGTTCTATACCAAACCTTTTGCAGCAACAATATGGCTGATTTTTTTTGGACAGCCTCTATGTTACCCCCCCAGCTCTGAGGTCAACCCCTGGACTTTGCAGATTAGGGTGTCCTGGAAAACAATGCCTACTGTACCTCTCAAAGAAACTTGAATTCGTTCCGTTTTGCTATCATGATAGCGTGGTACGCCATGGATGCTGCCTTCATCGTCAAAAGCTGTTAATCCGCTAGCGCGGCAAAGTTGTTAATGCTTATGAAGGAGGACATATTCAATTAAAAAAAACTAAGTTGATTCAATAAAAACAATTGACTGAACCACTGCAAAAATGGCATGAGAGACTTCAAACTTGATCAAAGTCAGTTTTTTTATTTTCCTGCGTAAATTATGTCTTTTTGTAGAAAAAAACCCTCACTAACTCGAAAATGAGAGTGTTTAATGTACACACCAGTTATTCAGGCAGGTATGTGTGTAGAACGAATGATGTTCAGTCACTAGAAAATATACATAAAAACAAAGCCTCAATGGGAAGTAAGCATATCATGGTTCAAATCTCATTAGTGAAAGTACTTTACCAATTGTGAACATTTGTAACACCTTCTTTTTTTCTTAAAGATTATACCAGCTTTCTTTTAAAAAATTAAATTATTATTAAGATACAAATGTTGTTTTTTCTTTCCTTGGTAAAAATATACTTTTTTTTTGGAGATCAAAAAATATTTAAAAGAAGAAAAAACAAAACGTTTCCGTAGATTAAGGCGTTATCCCACATATATGAAAACTTACACTAAATTTTTTCAGCTGCCTATTCATATATATATATATAGTCCTTTTTAGCAACAGAGCTGTAACCAAAAATATTTGAACCCTCGAGTATTAAAGCTTTTTAATTGATGTTTAATAAAGTAAAGTGTTAATTTTTTTGAGTTATACAAAAATTGAGAGCTGTTTACTTAATCAAATCAATTTGATAATTATTAGCAATAGTAGTATTGTCTTGAGGTATTAGACATCGACGAATATACCCAATTTTGAGCTTATAATATAGAAGATAAGACCCCAACAAATCCTTGGTGCTACTATCTGTTTTTCATGACAAACTCACACGATGTCACTCACTCGATACATACATATTATCTACTCAATAATAAAATACTACTAACAAAAGATTGATGCTTTTTGAACCAGGAAGAACTTAAGCTTGTTGCTGAACCTCATTTAAAGTCACATTTTTTTATTTTTTTTTACATAAAGTACATCTATTTTTATTTTTTTACTATGAGGTTAACCAAACCTCTACGATATTTCACTCATTTTATACAGTACTTCCTGTTTACCATACCCTTTTTTTTATTATATCAGGGAGCACTATTTACTCGGGGACGTCTTTTAATAGGTACATTATTTTCTTCTTGTTAGATAGCTCTCAAGTTGAATCCATGTTACGTTTAAAGTATATTTCACAACAATTAAAATATCTTTTGGACAAGAACAGATGTTTCACTAAATTAAGTCAAATTGTATACCATGGACATATACAGAGATGGCCTTATTCCTATTATGAAAGGTCCCATAAGATTTAAGAAAACAAGAGTTGATGCTATTATAAACATCCAGGAATGAAAATTTATTTTATTAATAACTTGAGCATTTATATATACATGTTGAATATTCAAAATTTGAAACACGATTTGTCTCCCATATTTATATACTTATTTACTTATGCGACAAAAAGATGAAAATATTTTTTGCCCATCAATTATATATTATAAACTAAAAAGT
Source organism: Lepeophtheirus salmonis (assembly GCF_016086655.4). NCBI lineage: Eukaryota > Metazoa > Arthropoda > Copepoda > Siphonostomatoida > Caligidae > Lepeophtheirus > Lepeophtheirus salmonis. Next base: position 14,053,271 of record NC_092584.1, read on the forward strand.
ATGGTTGAAAAAAAGGAAAATTTATGCTGGTTACATGTCCGAATCCTCGTGTTATAAGTCTAAGTCTAGTTTGAGTCTATATGGGTTTAAAAAAATTACTCAATGTCTGCCAGAAAGCACTACATCTTCACTTATTAGTGTCTACAGCCCATTGAAATTGATTCTGATCTCCTTTTAAAATTTGAATATCCCTAGTAGCAAAAAAATAATTCTACTATTTTTAGAAAGAATGACGTCATTGGCTTACTATAAATATATATATATATTTTTAATTGTGTTTATATTTATGACGCACGGGAAAAAGTACAATTCTTGGCACACCTGCCTCTCCCCTCTCTGTGTTTGTCCAAAACAATTCATACTTCCTCTCGAATTGGACATGCTACATTTTTAGCCTCTTCCCTCTTGATTTTCTTAAAAATTTTATAATATTATTCTTTATTACTTTGATACTTTTTAGAAATGGAATCTGGCTGGGAGAAGTAAATAAGAGAAGAATTGCTTATAACATAAAACAATAACCTGTACCTCCTTTATCCTTCGGCTTCCATAGATTCCATGGCACTTGGGCTCGCGCTTAGAATAGTGTATTATATTCCAGGGGTGTCCACAAAAGGTGGTATGGAGGGGATTTAGTCTCCCCAACGGAAGTTTTGTTTAAACTCCAAAAAGTTATTGATTTAGGTGAAAAATTGGAAAGAATTTTTTATTTAAGGCATTTAATTTTCGAAAATTTCAAAGGAATAAAATGAAAATACTGATGCTATCTTGAAGACTACTCATATAAATCATATAGAAAAGGTTTTGTTAATCAGTTCTTACGGAAGACTCCAAAATATACCATGTCCCTTCCCATATCGCATGACGAAAATCTGTATATCGTTAATGCCCCTCCCCCATTGTCAAAAATACTTGTTGTTCCAAATTTTCATAAAATGAATGAAAGCATTCTATGTTTAATAAAATGTCTTTAATTCGATTTTATGACAAATGGCTATCAATTTGTCTTTTGTAACAAAAAGCTCTTAATGGTTGTAACTTCAATTTCCTATTTTTAATGGATGTTTTTTTTCGAGTAACGACAATGAAAACAATAAACAGTGTAATCTATCACTTACATGCCTCGTTATTCGAATTGAAAGGGAGCATATGTTAACCAAATCACTCATTGCTCAAGTGGCATTCAATTGAAGGTGTACACTATTATTTGGATTAAAAAACGTTTCTTTTGAATTAGGTATATGATTTGAATAAATAATATTCTTTATACAGGGTGGTCCAAATAAATTGGGAAAATCTTTAAAGGCTGATAACCAACGATCTAGATGGAGTAGAATTATATATTTTTTTATTTGAATGCTAAATTTAATAACATTCAGTTATTCACAATTCTTTTTATAACTTCGGCGACAAGGTGTCGGAAGCTTTGGAATACCTTGGTGAACACGTGCAGATCCAGCTTTGCCCATTGTACATGTAGTGTACTTCTTGAGAGCCTCCAAAGAATGCTACTTGGCACATGCAACAATACTTGATCCTTATCCAGTAATATAAATCGTATGATACGATCTCTATACAGGTAAAAAATCTGGGCTCCCAAGGTGAGGACATTATGTGAGCAAGATATCCTGATCTTTTTTGGCCCTGTGGGTTAATCCACTGTCTTATTCGAAGGTATAATTTCTCTCTTGGGATAGCTACTCTATCCATCCAGAGAATGTAAATTAAAAATGCAATACCAGAACCCGTACAATCGCAAGGCTGGACCAGCACGAGGTAGCGCTGGCATGCAAGAGATTCTGGCACCGTTTGGCCACAGTTATCAAAAGAGACGAATCTCATTTGTCAAATAGATGAAATAAAGTATTCAATTGAATATTGGTTCACTCTTTCGTGTTTGTTTACAATGTTAGAACTTATCTTTATTTTGTATATAGATAAGCTCAAACACTCTACAATTCTGACATTATTGTTTGATGCAAATATTGTCAGAGCTGTTTAGTATTTTGCCTTATGTATATAAAAAATCATTAATAATGATCATTTTCCTCTTTACATTTAATGAGCACATAAAGCGTGTGTAAAAATTTCATTGAGGGATTCAATGTTTTTAAGAGTTTAAATTCATTTATCGTGTCTTTTTCATTGTTTCATAATTTAAAAAAAACAGAAATATAAGAAGTGGGTTAGATAATAACAAATAATGGGTAGAAGGACAAACCCATTCTACCTTTCAATACCATAATAATCCATATAATGTTATTTATTTCATGCGTTATCCTTTATTTCCCATTAAGACCAAAATGTTTATTTTTTTTCACATAGCTTCTTAAATACATCTGTGAACATTTAAATTATTGAACTCTTCTTTTTGCTAACGATGTGATTATAATAATTGAGTTAATACATTATTTTTATATTTTTGAATTATGAAGCATTTTTAAAATAGCTAAATTCAGTTGAGGAAGTTTTAAATACTGGGCAGAACTTTGGAACGTAGTGTAATAACATTTTTTTTTCTTTTTTTTTACTTAATTTTTTCTTAATCTTATAAGTATAGCTAATATTTGTGAAAACTAACTTTGCTTGAAAAGTACGTGCAAATTCTGAGAAATGACACTACTGGGATATATCAAGGCTATGTTTAGTTTGTATAATCTTTTGGAAGAACAAACACAATTTTTCTATTTAATTATGTTTGTCAATCGATGAATCCAGGAGATGGAGTGGTTTTTAAAAAATGTACAAAAAATAATATCGTGTGTTGATTAAACATTACTTTCTGAAAGGCAATCAGGAGAATAAAAAGAAGCTTGATAGATATTATAGGAATATGCACCTTCAGTCAGATCAGTTTATAAGTAGTTTCAAAATTTTCAGAGTGGACATATGGGCACAAACGTTCTGTACGCCCTGTTGAGATTACAACTCCAGAAATTATTAATACCATGATATGGTGATGGGTGACAGAAGAGTAAAGGTACATAAAATAACTAGTGCTGTAGGAATCTCGAGTTGGCCCCCTTTTTCCATTAATTTACTGACCACAATTACTGATGATTCAGCTGGTGCATTGTGGTGATGGAAAATGACTTTTTGTGGGACAATCGTGGGCGGTTTTATTGCAGCTCAGTTTTCAAACAGTTGAATAACGATGCACCTGTAATATTTTTAATCCTTTTCTAGATAGTCAAGTATGATTTTATATAATTTTGTATGACTATTTAAAATGAAAAAAGGAATTTTTCTTTTTGAGGGAGAAATTAACACTACAAAAACCGATTAAATAATGAGAAAAAGGACAGGGCACACGCAAAAGTAGTTTTTTCTTTTTTAATGTTTAAAGGTAGTTTTTTTCATATTAAAAATTACTCAATTCTATTTTTAAGATATATTAGAGGAAGGTGGTAAATTTACAATTTTTATCATTTGGATATAAGGTAGGCTAAATGAAATTGTATCTTGTTTGGACAAGAATTCGAAGTCTCTTCTCTGTTTTTTTTTAAACATAATTTTTGTATGTCTATGTAAGATATAGTTAGGAATTTATATGCAATTTTTTGAGACTTAAAAAACTATTTTTGATTGAAAAAATTATCATTTCAAGGAATGATGTGTTTAAATTCTGATTTTTTAATAACTTTTCGATCTTAATGAATACGAAGAGGGTCTGAAAAGTTTTGAACCTCAATATGATGGTAGCTCTTGCAAATAAATTACAAGATTCAATCTTCACGTTAAGGTTTGAAACTTTTCAGACGACCCTCATATTTGAGTTTCTATGAACTTTGAATAAAATGTTATTAAAATATTTGCATAGTCGTAAATGTTCATGTTAATACTTTTGAAAAGAATGTGGTTTGTTATATAAAAACCTGTCCATCATTTTCTTTTATATATATTTGAATGGTTATTTTAGAGCTGTCATAATTGATTAGTTTGACAAGTGAAAGAAATGGTCTAAAATATGCAGATAGGTAAAACAAAAATATAGCCTTTTTATTAGAACGTTTGAAAAATACATGTAGGTAAAAGAGTTTATTGAAATGTTTTGTAAACGATTTTGAATAAAACAATATTTTATAGGCAAAAAACAAAACAATATAGGATAATTTTTGAAGAGGTTTTTCATTTTCAAGATGTGGAAAGAGTGCATCTTAAAAAAAAGTATTTTATTTAACAATAGAACGCTGGATGGTAACGACCCCCCTTAAACGATAGTGGACATAAAAATGATCCCAACTGATTTTTTTATATTTTTGTCTGTATAGATGTTAAGTTTTCCTAATGATTATTGACCATGGACTTCTTTCAAAATGTTTTCATGTCTAAAAGAGGCAGAATTATTTCTCATTCCTATTTGTGCTGGATTAGGTTATCTTTACCAACATGGATTGACTCTCTTAATAAGTTGCTTGATTTATTCCTCATAGAAGTCGGTAATTGAGTCACTTGATTGCATCCTGAAATATTAAATAGTTGTCAATATATACATATGACATCCTACACAACTAATTATACTATTCATCAAAATTTCTAACCGACAGGTTGTCAAAAACTTTAAAATATTAACCAGAAGACTTTAATCGAGTTGGTTGGACATGATGTTCCAATTTGAAATCAACACCTTCAGAATTGAAGTATGATGTGGAAACAAGATAATTTCTTATTTTTACAATAGATAATTTTTTCTTGGTCATCCTTGCACAATAACAGATTGAATCAGAATTACTTGTTCAGCAAATTTTATGTTGCTATTTAAATAAGGAAGATATACACTTTCTGTCTAAAGTTGTCCATTCATATTTGACCTTGCTCAAGCCTTTTCATACACAATCGTTGGACAAAAAACATTATTTGAAATAATTGGATATCAAAAATAATATTTCTAGTTAGTGCTAACTATATAAACGAAAACATTACAAATTTTAATATTAATCTTGTTTTTTGTGTTTATTAGTATGAATTAGGAGAATTTTTGAAGAAATATAATGAAGAAGTTTCTCACAATATTTCATTTAAACCCAAATTGGTATCAAAAATGATATTCTCGCCGTTCTAGTGTTAATACACAGTTAGTCCATTTATAATTATTTTTTAAAGTAATATCTTATATATACAATTTCAAATATACTGATAAAATATGGAATACGAAAAGCGTATTCGGCATAAGATATTTAAAAAGAATGTATTAATAAGATTGCTTGTGAAAATTTGTTAAATAGCAACTTAAAATAAAAGACTTCATAGTTGAAAATATTTTTGATCTTATGTTTTTGTTGTATCTTCTGAAGTTATAAAATAAAGTTTCCCTCCTAATTATTTATAGTAACATCAACTTTTGCTTCTTTTGTTTTAAAAAGAATGTTGCAATGATGGAATTAAGGCATTATTTCATTATGTAACCATGGAATACAATTTTAGTTCTAGTGATTTGATACAATTTGACATGATTGAGAGAAACATCTGTTGTTTTGGAAAAAGTCTTACTAATTGTCGTGGAAAAGTCTATAATTGGAATATTGAACCAATTTATAAGTAACCACATTTTTAAATTTTACTAAGAAGTAGTAATGTGAAGTATACGGATAATATTAATAAAATTACATTTTTTTCTTAAAATATGTAATATTTCAGAAACTTTAGGGTGTTTTTGAGCTACATTTAAATATTTATAAAAATCGTTCAAACTTTTTTAATTGTATTTTTTTTATCATAACATTTAAAACCTCAATTTTTTACTTTTTCAGAAACATTGATTTTTATTGATTGATTTATTAGATTTTAATTATGGAACCTTAAAAAATGATTTATGAATGTTTTTAAATAAATAATTATTTATTCTTGGCCTTTATTTATGTCATTCATTAAATTTAAAATACATTATAAAACTATTCAACTATAACTACATATAAAAATGAAATTAGTAGACAGGCATATAAAAAACAAAACAAAAGCTTCAAAGTAACAGCAATATAACATTCGTTAGACAAATAATCTCAAATTAAATACAGCAAAATACTCAATAAAAAAATAATACATTAAGTCATATTAACTTATCCAGTTATATAAATTTTTCAATATACTATTAACGTTTATAAAACATAATGTTCTTGTTAAAGGTTGAAAAATTATATTTATCGAGTTTACATACAAGTAGTATTTAACAGTAAATTTTTAACTGTATATCAATAATCACTTAATATCGAACAATCCAAGAAAAAATTGTCTGTGGCATCTATAATTCCGGATAAACGACAATTAATTATGAACCATATCTCTGTGGAAGTGAATAAAAGTATTTTTACATCCTCAAATAAGAAATTAGGCCGAATTAACCAAGAATTATTTATACTGTGTGTGGCAAATAAATCTTTACACTTCGTTTTTGCTATATAAATCAAGCTTTTTGTGAATAAGGTAAAATTGTTCCGGTCAAATAATAAAAATACACAAAAACTGGACTAAACTAAAAATAAACTAAATCTTCCTAAGTGTCTTAGAAGCCGAGAAAATGCCTTCTGAACTTGAACAACGAATTTTAGTCCGTGTACTTTTTGACAATTGCAAGAAACTAACAGAGATTGTAAAGTAGTTGGGAATCTCCAACTTGAACACAGAAATGAATGAGGTGTTCAAGCAGGATAGTGTGCCTGCCCAAACGTTCGAAAACACCCATAAGTACTTGGATGACAGCTTGCCTTTATGTCCCAAAAAATATAGTCGCCCTACTCACCAGATGGTGTCAACCCATTGGACTTTACTTTTTTGGGTGCATGTTGAGTCCAAGCCTTCACTACCCGTTACCCAAATATCAACGACCTCAAGGATAGTGTCACCAAGTACTTTTTATTTTATTGACATACCCAATTACAACTGGTTGCTGAAATTCGTCTTGATAAAGTTATTGATTGAAAGTGTATGGATTTTTCTGCCGCACCCGCTATATAAAACAAACAAACAAAGTTCTTTCATTTCTTATACCAACTAAAGGCTATTTTTCAAATTTATAATAGAATAGCCACGAAATGAAATATATAATTGAGTTAGAGCAATCCTGCAGTGAATGTATTTAGGAATTAAAGTAACTTTATTTATTAATTATTATTTTTTTGGTCTTAATTCCTTAAGGGATTTATTACACGATAGCATTACTTCATTTTTTTCTTTCATTACATTACTATTCTTCTAATAATTATAAAAAAATATTTGTCAAGAACAAGGAAGGGGATACTGAGCAGAAATTACTCGGAGGGGTCCTAGACTCAAAATATTTATTTAATAGTAGTATTTATCACCCTAGTTTTAGAATTAGTACCTTGGCTAACAGTCCATGAAGCAATTGTCCTATCCCAAGATTAACATGGGAGCCCATACTATAGTCATAGCTTAGTGAGTCATTCATAGTCACTCCAGTCAGGTCCCCAATAACCAAATCATAATTGAGGCATATCATGTATAAAATATTCGTTGAATTTATGGAATTTTAGGATAAATTAATTGAGTAAATCAGTAGTTAATTAAATTTTATGCTTTAAACTACATCTTAAGTAAATAGTAGAGTTCAAATTCGAGCTCATCCTTCAATAGTTTATACATTGGCTATTATATTATAATTGAAAATAGTTAAAATCATTTTCTTAATTTGGGTGTTTATCAATAAAATAACATGCCCCAACTTGTACTTATTGGACCCATCAGAGAAAAATGTTTGGGATGTAATCAATTTTAAAATAAATAAGTTCAAACACTCATTACTTTTGACGTTATTGACATACAAAGAATGATTTTTTAGATGACTTACATATATTTTTATAAATTGCTAGATTTTACGTGGAAATATTCTCTAATTTTTTTTTTAAATGATCAATTTAAATTTAAATAAATTCTACGGGATATTGTTTTTGATGGAATCAGAGTTTTTGTTACACTCGTAAATTAAACTTTATTTCAGTTATTTGACAAAGTTTCCTAGAGGATCTGAAATCCAAACATGTAAATATGGGCTTTATTTGTTTTAAGTATGCGACTCAAATTCGGGTTCTATACTTGAATAAGTTTTAAACAAAAAAAACCTTTTTTATTGAATTTCCAATTTATTTTTCTAGTTTATTAGTTGAATTCGTTCAGTAAAAACAACATAGCATATGTATCTGGCCAGACCATATGACCATATAAGAATATGTTATTATTTTGAATTAAGGTGTAATTATTCTTTATAAGAATATATATTTATACTTATATCTTCTCTTGTAGAAAATTACTCCATAAGTTTAAAGCTTGCTAATCCTTTATTTAACACATCGTGAAGTTTTACTTTGCAAAAAGATTTGATGATTCTGCTAAATCGTTTTGCAATGTATAATTAGGACAAACAATAAAATTATATGATACATTTTATAGAACTGAACCCTTTCTTAGCACAGTTAGTAAACTGGGTAAAAAACCCCGAAGATATAACGAATTTAGTCATATGATATACAGTTGAACAATTATAATAATTACATTATATCCATATACATTTTGCACACGTAAAAACCAATTAAAATGCTAAAAATCCTTGTTTGAATATAAAACATTGAGACAATTTAAATTTTTAATATCAAATACTCTTAATAATATGAGTTTAGTATTTCAACAAGACATGATTGGTTTTTAGTAATGTAAAAATATTAAATTTTTAATTAAACATTCATTAATTTCATGTGCATTTTGGGAATCAAATTAGAAACCCATCAGTTATGATGAGATTCCTATATTATATAAATCATATCTAAATCATTACATTTTTGTAGCTACTGTTGCAAGCTTTGGCTTCAATTGAAAAAAAAGAAGGAGACTAATTCAAGAAATTAAAAGATAAAGCAAAATAATTGATTAAATTTGCTACAACTAATTTTTTTTTTCTAAATATACAAATAAATAAGGCATTATCAAAATAAGTAAAAAATGGTGTAAATAAAATTAAATGTCAACAGGATCATACTGAAAAGTATTGTCCATAAAATTTTAAATACAAAGACAGAAAATGTTTTTTTTTAGATAAACATTGTGTGTAAAAAATATACCAGTTTACTGACAAAGGGTTAAAAAATAAACATCTCAATTTTTGAGTAATTGTTAGTTAAGTCAGTTTTCCATGGGAGGCCAGTATTAATAATACGATAACTTGTTCCATAGAAGGTTGTTACGTAAAATTCAAAGGAATACGATTATAAGAGTCTAACTATAAGAAACAAGACATTTCTATTATATAATATGTAACTTGAGAGACTACTGGGGCCTTATAATAGCTTATCTCTAAGTGGAAATATTATCTGTAAAAAGTTACGAAGGCGGTCTTATAAGTTTCTGACATTAACATGACAATCGCAGCACTCGTAAATACAACTATTTAACATCTGTTGATAGTTACTCACTAAAATGTTAGCCATTTTGAATATGCTATTTTTATGTAACAGTCGTTCAATGTAAGTTTTTTGTGAAAAATGACAAAATCAAGAATCTAGTCGTCATTATTTTTTTAAAAGTGTTACTATTAAATAGGTTCAAACAATAACAGACATAAAAAGAGTTGTTGTGTTAAAATTTGACGCATCTAAGTCAATCCAACTTCGAATATTTGAGGGCAAAAAAAAAATATGAACAATTATAAGAAAAGAATCGAGTACTCTTTTGACAGTCTACAGAGATGTGTACAGATACGTTATAAGGATTCTTTGTTGAAAAATTGAATGAAAAATACAGAAAAAAATGTTTTGTATCTTTGTTAAGTCGGAAACTTTTCAGATATCTCTACGAAGGATTTGCTGGAATATACAAGATTGTGTTAAATCGTAATAATCAAATTTTCACCTTATGGTGGTGACCTCTACAAATCCTCGATCTCTCAAATAAGGTAGATACGCGTATTATACAAAGTTATACTCCTAACGTAAGCATACATATAAAAAAAAATTAAATCTACGTATAGACCCTAATACCGTAATTTATATCTTTTTTAAAAGCAATAAATAAAGAACCAGAATCTCAGACCATGCACTTCACATAATCCAACTTTATACCACAATAAAGCGCATTTCAAAATAAATCTTTATATCCATGAATTTTTACACGGGTTCTATTGTAGATAAATGGATAGGACTTTTAATCTCATATTGTTTTTTAAGCCATTAAAGCACAAGTAGCATAAAAAAAACCTTTGGGTAGAATCATTCTTACATAGCAATTAAAGGAAATATATTATGGATTAATGTAAATATCTCAATAAGTGTTTTTTTCATTTGCAAATAAGTTATGATTATTATTTTATTCTAAAAGAATGAACATATACGTAGAAAGTAATCAGTATTGTCTGAAATACAAAAAGTAACTATGATGATTTGTTGGGGAGTTAAAAGGGAAAGTCTTTGTAGGACTCGGAAAATAATTGATGATTGACATACGAGTAATTGCAATCAATATTTTCTTACTATATGAAGGAATGATATTTGTACTTATTTTTTTCCTTTCATGACTGCTGGCAGCTAATTTTATAAAACGTCATGACAACTATTGTTAAAGTTGATATGTCATTTTTAATGAAACCTACAATTACCACGCTGTACATATACTTGTATAAATATAACCAATTTGAAAAAATAAACTTATTGCCATACGTTTTTTAGCAATTACCCATTCAACTGCAGTAATTTTCCAATAATAGATAGGCACAGTTGTATACAATGCTAATAATGAATTTGCATGTGTTCTTGCAATTACAAAATCCCCTTTACACCACGAAAGAAAAAAAAATAACGTCTAATATAGAGTACTAGGGTTGTAGATCCCTCAGTATTTTTAAGGATACGGGGTTTTCTTGTTGCTAGCATCCAGAACAACATTTTAATTTTTTATGTCAGGCCCAGGGAATAAGAACTCCATCTAAGATGGTGCTGATGTACTCCTTGGTGTTGATTTTAATCCCAGTCAGCATAAACACCAGAGTGACTTCCCCGTCTCAGTCACGGCTGACCAAACCATCACAGAAAGTGGCTCTTGTACTATGTTGATTCCATGGTCACCCAGCTCAACTTTTTTTTGGCCGGAATCCGATCATTTTGGGTGTCAAATGCCTGTTCTACGATAAAATCTTCTCATCAATGAACACAATGTTCGTAGCTGTACCAGTCCTCAGCTTTATTGCTTCTCTCAAGTCTTTTAGCCTTGACTTGAGGCAAGTACTGTTTGCCTCGTCAATTTTTAGGGATACATTCAAAGGTCATCTTCGATAAGGATTTTAATTGTTGTTGTACCCACGTTGAAATCCCTTGGCCATCTTGTTGAGATTTCTCCTGGGGCTTCTTTCAATTCTTGCCTTGACTACTCTGGTCGTCCTTTTTGACATGGGTCTACCTGACTGGGCTCTGTCCTTGATAGATTGAGTCTCCTTGTAACTATCAATGGTTCTCTGGACCAGAATGGGGTTGACATACAGGCTCTTCAGGGTCCTCCATATGGCTGGTTCAAAATTTGTCCATGAGGTACTCTTTGATTATAGCCTCTCTCTTGGGTTCCATTGTGGTTCATTATTTTATTCAAATCTGTTTGTTTTGATCTAGTATCGACTCAACTAGATTTTAAACATAATTTCGCAACCTTACACTAAATTTAACAGGACTTTCAAGGGACCCTGTATGTATATTTTTTTTCTCTCTCAGAGAAGAATGTAAAACATTCTTCAACTTATCTGTTTTATTATTCTAATTTAACAGTTTATTTACTTGCAGAAAATTCTTTCAATTTGCAGCCTCTGAGTTAACTTAAACTATATTGCTGCTTGCTTGCTGATACGTTAAAATAGCCAAATATGAAGAACTACTTCATAAGAAAATTCATATTTTGCTCTTAGCACATATATGTATATATTTAAATTACTCTAATGTAATTTAGATAGTATAAACATCCCTCCTAATAACTTCATTGCTATATACTCTATAATAGTATTTTTTTAAATATAACCTTTACGTTTGCAATAATTCGACAATCTGAAAAATATTTGAAGGTTTCCAAAGCTGTTATCATATACACTAACTCTTGATCCAAAACCATCAATGTATAAATTAATCGTTGGTGTTTGTGCTAATGAAACTATTAAAGAGGAAATGTTGGAGAAGTAAAAGTTAAAATCCTTTTTTGGACTTATAATAGAACAAAGAATCAACATGAGAGGAATTCTTGCTTGTATACTTTGGTAGATACGGAGTAAGTTTTGTGTGTATTTCCTTTATATAGTCCAAGGTCTATACAGCCAAGTTGCTCTTCTCCTAAGAATTCTTCTAATTGTTAGGGATTGTTTACGTTAATATACCGCCAGTTTATATATTATAGATTTCTAATCTCTTTTTTTCTTTAAATGGAATGGAAGGGGGATGTTGATTTATGAAAAAAAATAAAAATTGATTTTATCCAAACTTTTCTAATGAGCAAATATCTTTGTGAAATCGTGTAGAAAAAAAAAAATATCAAACACCAACCAAGTTCATTTTCCAAATAGCCTGCATATCCCATTATGTGTACAATGTACATAATTAGGCGATCAGATAACCCCTTTCTTAATATAATACAAGTAGTACAGACCTATACTTTTCTTTTTAAATATTTTTTTATATACAAAATTGCTGAATATTAACAATTTTATGAAATAAATAACTTGGGTCATGATTTAAAATAATTTATTGTTTACTCTTGATTTATATTCAGCTTTCAATGTCCAAGAGTAAAAATGTTATTAGTAAAAAAAAAGTTGCCATATCATGGTTGTTTCATTTTTGTATCACATCAGCACTACAGACCTTTAAAATTGTATTAATGATGCTCCCATTGGTTTGACTCCAAAATTATTTTTAAATAATTTCTAATTTTATTTTTATGGGGCTGAAAATTCAAAATTATATATTTTAGAGTATTTAAAATATGCTCTTGCATTCGAAAAATAGGACTGAAACTAAATTTGATTTGAACAACTCCAGCCCCTTCTTCTTTCTAAAGTCTCATTTTACAATCTTGAGCTGATAAATATTAATATATATAAAAAATGCTTTAAATTTATTATTGTTGACAAGGTTCGTTTTTACTTTTTATTTTCTTCATTCTGTCTATTTATCCTTCCTCTAAAAGGGAAAAAAGTTTTTTTCAGTGTCTGTCAATAAATAAATATACATCTTAAAAGAATATTTATTTATATTTGTTATATATATATATAGAAAGATAAACTTTTTATCAATACCATTTCAAAGAAAGAATAACAGAAAAAAAGATTCAGCTGTCAGCTTTTATCTTTGTCCTTCCCCCATTCCTTACCATATTTCTAACTTATATTTATGGGTAGGTACATTAAGTTGTAATGAACGCTTTGTTACTAAAACAAACTGGTTACTCTATGAAAAATAATTATTGCATCGAGTTTTGGGTGGTTTTAATGCATTTTTAATGTTTTTGTAAATTCGTAAATAATGAATGAAATGACCAATGTTGTGTAAAGGCTGTAATTTTGTAAAAGTTGTAACTTCTAAACTATATATTGCTAAAGTTGCAAACAAAAAATGAGATAAGAATTATCGGTTTCCTTTCAATTAACATGTTGAAATTCAATTTCTTTTTTCAACTTGCCCAAATTTTCACAATGTTTATTACCACATTTATGGGAAATGAAGATTTATTGGACTTCTGGAATGTGTATCAAAATACAAAAAAACTTCAATACCGTCTGAAGACGGTATAAAATGTCATTTGAATTTTTAGTTTATGAAACCTTACTTGTTTTTTAATTTGTGTACTTTAGAGTACACAATTATGTAGATATCATATAGAAAACAGGTATTTCCACATATTGAAATATCGTACTTACTGCTATATTCTATTAGCATTTTGTTATGAGATTACTTGGCTGATCAAATATATCCTTATATAATTTGAAATTGAGTTTTAAATCGACTTTAAATTTTAATAACTGCCCAGCCAATAATTGTAAATAATAATATTTGTGTACTTCGAAACAAACTAATTTTTTATTTATATTTAAAGATTTTCAATTAACCACTGTGCATAAGTACAAGAATTAAAAAAGTTTAACACTAAAAATTTATATAATTTAAGCATAATTATACAAAAAATGACGTCCTTTAAGAATTTAATTACAGTTATGTAATTTATGGAACAGTCTGATGTATTCAAATGTATTGATACTTGCTAATAAAACAATATAAGTCAGAACTTGTCTTAAGATATTGGATCAATTTTTTTGGCCAAAATAAGTAAAGAAAAAGCGCTCAAATTTTGAAAAATGTGCACCCAAAATACCAAATTGAGTTTTTTTAAATTAATCAGTGTTACTTTATATTTATGGTAATTTATTCATTGATTTTGCAATATTATAATGACAAATCGAGGTTTTTGGAAGATTTTCTTCCTTAAATTTTTGTTTTCGATTAGTATTTGTAGTTTTACACATACTTAAAGACCATTCAACGTCCACATTAGTAATTGAAGCAAATTTAAAGTTGCCGATACCTTCAAGAATCATGTTAGAACGAGGTATATCATTATTGCGGTCACTGATTATAAGTCTCACCTTTTTTATAAATCGAAGATCAGAATTTCTGTGAATGACGGAGGTTATTTTTCTCTTAAGTATTTCCCCTTTTCTCCAGGAATGTTTTTAATCTTTTTTTTGGCTTCAAAAAATATATTCAGAGAATCATGAATCGGTATTCTTTCTGTTAAAGTTTTGGAATAGCTACTGTTGAAAATGAAAGATTAGCTTTGATGAAAAACAAATTGCTTATAAGAACTTAATGGCAACTCTCAATAGTGAGGGCATCATTTTGATTAAATTCCCATACGATATTATTTATATCTTCAAAATATATTGTGTAGTGCATGACAGTCTTGACCCATGACGCCAAATGGGTTACAACATGTTCCAGTGGAAGAGTTAGGTTAGGGTGCCATTCATTAAAAAGGGCTATTTGTCTGGGTGATTTAAAAAAAATGTTCTTGATTTCGACAATTAGAATATTGACTTTTAGAAAATGCTTCACGATTTCTTCACAAATGGTGTATTGGGCTAAAGAAATGACTTGATGCAGATTTGGAAAAAGTTATATAAGGATTTTCCCCAAGCTTCAGCATGTACAAAGCTCCATCCATTAGTAGTAGCTAAAAATTGTTAGAATTGTAAGTAGGAAGGACATTCCGAAGGATATCAGTGACTAAATTGCACTTATTTGAAGCCTCCGGTGAATTTTTCATAAACTATACTGTCACTAAATAAGGATGATGATATGATTGGCTGTCTAGATTTCTCAAATGGACATTGGCCACAATGTGGGCCTTGCTATCACTCGTTTCGTCAAGCCCTTATCCAGAAAGGCCTATCAGATAATTCGGATTTTATCTTTGACATCGTTTTGTCATAAATCGATCTAATATATTTTTTCTAAGAGTTGACGAGTCAGGGAAGGTGAAACCAATATGCTTTTTAAGAACATTATTGAAAATTTTGTTATCCAGTTTGTTTAATGGGATGTTTGCTTCTAGTGATACCTTAGTCGAATCTTAACAAAGAATATCAAAGTTTCCATTTTAAGGGTTATTCAATTTGCATGTGAGATTTTTTCCTCTTAACTTGAAGGTTATTTTTATTTGCTTGACTGTGAAGAAATATCTTTTTATGTTGCATTTTTTGTCAGCTTCGAATTTTTTTTTACAAGAATTACACCAAATAGCTTTCGAGACCGCAGTAAGAAACAAAAGGAATGTTTATATTTTCATTTAAATCACAAATCCATTTATTTTGTAGAAATTTGGACATTTTGAATTTAGAAGTTTAAGTAATTTGAAAATTTATTACATGCTCTATATTTTTTCAGGATTAAAGGTAGAGAAAATTCAGGGCAAAAGTATTTATCTGTTGTTACAAGATTCAAAAGGAAGTATTCAACAATGAATTTTGTGGCAAAATTCCTCTTCTTCTCATTGGTTGTAATCGGAATCTTGCTTCCTCACATATTCATTCATGTATTCATAAACCTGATTGCATCATATACATCGATTTCCCTTCGAAAAGATCAAGTGTTTTAAAGTTTAATAGAAATACATTTTTATTAATCTTTAAGTGGGCATACTATTGTTTTCTCGCCTAATGAAAGAAGGGCCATTTTCCGTCCAAAAATATAATCAAAGCTGTTGTATAATATAACTAGAATCCAAATGTTTTCTGTTTATTTCAAAATAGTATGGAAAAATGTGCAATTTTTAAACAAAAAACGGAAAATGAGAAATTTTTCCCCAATTAAGCAAAATGAACAACTTTTTGAGCAATCGCTCACAAATGCTAAATCTAGTCATAACATATCATTTACGTGGAATAAATATTGGCAAACTTAAGTTAAAGTCATGTACAGAAGCTATTTTGACGTCTTGGTGTTACTAGTGTCAAAAATAAGGTTGTATTGGACTATATAAATTAGCTGGCAGTAATTTCTACAGAATTTAACATTCTTTATTTTGAAGATAAATATATTTTTTTCAAAAAATAACTTTTTTCAACAGTAATGGAATTATATACTATTTGGTTTTTCTGCCAAAAATAATGTTTTTACATTAATCATAGACCCTAATTTAAATAAAAATTTAACATATATATGTATATATAATATACTCATAATTTACCTTTTTGATTTAAATGTTTTTGCCATTGCTTTTTCTTTATAACATAACGTACTTATAAGAGTATAAAAAGCATTGCATTATGACTTAAATGAGAATAAACCCTTGAAAGAATTTTCATAAACTTGTACAAATATTGCCTCGCTTAAGTATTTTGCATTTCGATGAAAAAAAGTAATATTAATGTGCGGCAAAAGATCTTGTCCCTCGGCATTAATGGTTTATTATTATCATAAAAATCTTTATCCGTCTTTCATAAATATTAAAGTGCTCTTATCAGAGTGGGACTGAAATAGTAGTATGAACAAATTCAAACAAATATAAATTTCAAGAACTTAAGGAACGACAACTTAAAACCAATATGTGATATGTTTGAGTACTATAGTTAGCTATATTTCTTATTCAATATGTCTTGCTTACAGGAAATATCAGCCTCCACAGGCTGCCCAACAGATTGGCCTCCATGGTGTTGCAAGCTGTCATAAAGACAGCTCGGAGAAAATCCCAATTTAAATGAGAGTAGTGACAAACATTCTTTTCTATGACGGCCTATAGAAAATTAAAGGGAGTTGGGGTAAGGGCAGTATGAAGCCCACTTGGAGGAAGGGGAGAATTCACCCAATTGTTCCTGAAGAATTTTTTTGTTTTACTTGGCTCTAGTTAGCTGTTTATGGACTTCTTGATTTTGTAAGCAGTTTATATTAGAATATAAACTGTCGTTGGTGTCTATTTGGCACTGACACCTGCGTAGTAAAAATCGGAAACTCTATATCTTTTTGTTGTTGCTCAGACATTTCTAAACTTGGAAACATGGGGCATAAATAAAAGTGTTTTGTTATGGTTTCAGCTGTACTTTGGGTGCGTAATGTAACCTTATAATTAAAAATAGGATATAAAAATATAATAAAATTGCTACGTTAAGTTTGGGATCCCGACTCCGTTGACCATTCAATTAAAATGTAAAAATTTCAATACTCATTGAACAAGGAGAATAGTTTGCATTTATTTTTAATTTATTACTAATTACTCATTGCTTGATTACAATGATAACATCAGTTGCCAAAGATTTTCTAAGGTAACAAATTTAACGTTCCATTTTAATGCTTGTAAGGATTCAGTATGAATTTTGACGGTACGTTAACCTCTTTAAACCACTCCATTCTTAGTTTAAACACTAATAATGCTTCATTATTATTAAAAAAAAATAGTTTAACAGAGTTATATTCTATTTTCACTTACATATAGTCGGTCTGTGGTTTACTTACATGCATGAAATAAATTACTTAATACCCCTGAAATATTTTTTAATATATATAACTATGTATTTTTTATTGGTCATAAATATCTGTTCGAAGTTATTGAAAGGAGAGAGATGATTTATATATTGTCTATAAAACTTTATTCCATATATAGTCTCCAACTCAATTATAATTTTTAAGTGTACTATGGAAACATGTAAAATCAAAGTGAGGTCAAGGTGTTTATGATTTTGTGGTGATATATTGTTACAAGATCCGGGTTTATCCAAGTTTCCGAGCTTTTTGATAATTATTTTTTTTTAGAAAACTATTGGAAAAATTAAATTTCAAATATTCAATTTCTTTGAGAAAAATTTCAATAAATATAAATTTATTTTCAAGCAATTATATTTGATAGAAGAAACATTCAAAAATTAAGTTAAAATTATTAATTTTTCGGTTAAAAATTTCAAAAATCTGTAGCTATTTGCAGAAAATTAATTTTTTATAAAAAAATTTAAAAAATAAATAAAATTTCAAATATTAAATTTTTTGAAAAAAAAAAAATCAAATATTCGATTTTCTAATGAAAAGGCAAAAATGCCTTTTTTAGGGGGGGGGGATATACCCCTCCAGCCCACTTGCTGCCCTATATATTGTTTTAAAGTAACAAAATTATTCCGACCTAGTGATTTAAAGCGTATGTAAATTTTAGTTGACCTATTTTTTTGGAATTGGTAATCTGGAAAATACTTTTTTTTATTTAGTCATTCTCATTATTTTTTAGCTCCTGAGCAGTTAACTTCATTTTCTACTACATTCCATTATATTCAAAACCTGATTGGACATTCTGGTGTGTGCCCATAATGGTGGAGAGTAACCTTGAGAATTTGTAGCAGAGTTACAATTATAAGTCGTTGTTGGACTCAGAGTAGAATTGACGTTGGACATCGGAGTTATTTTTGGCTATGACCTTGTTTCTTTTCTTTCTCCTTTGTCATAGCTGATCTAATGAAAAATCATAACAGCTAAACTGTTTTTCTTCAAAACATTCTTCAAATGGTCAGGGGTACTATGTTGATTTTCGGTTTCTTTTTTACAAATATGCCAAAATTGACACAATTTATATCAATATTTAAAAAGTTAAATAAAAACAAGATTTGATAAAAAAACAACTAATTACATAATTGTGTGTCAAATACTAATAAAATAAGAAATTCAATTTTTGAACTTGTGTAGCTTACTTGTTATGATATTGGAATATCATTTTCCACCAAGAAAAAGTTTGAGTTTTCAAAATTACTATTTTAATCTATTGTCTATGTGGTTCATTTCATTCATTTAACAAAGAGAGTAAAAACCTAATTTCCACTTTTTTGACTTTTTTAATTTTATTAACTTTTTATGAGAACAGACTTTCATATCATTTTTCTACAAAATATTAATATGATCAAACTCACACATCAATGACTTGAAAGATAAAATAACTATTATAAATTATAATATTCCCGTGAAAAACTCAACTAGTTAAATATTAAATGAAAAAGAATAATAATCAGATTAATTTTATGTGAATTTTTTGTACTCTTCTTATTGAATATTTTACTACTTGAGTAGTTTTACGAGTATATTATCATAAATTATGTCAATGAAACAAAAACTAAATTAAATATTTTTTGCAGTGTTTTTTCATGAATTTGGTATAAAAACCCCACGATGTTAAAAGTTAATGATCCCATTTGTGATGTCATTGTTTGTATAATTTTATTTTTGATCATACATTGTTAACCTGGTATTACAATTCACTCTCTGTTACTAACCTCGGGTGTTTATCGAAACGCCTGTCAATGAAATATCGAAGCTGGTGGGTATTATATATTACTCAACTTTCTATATCAATTCTTAATTTATCATAAGCTTCCCCTATTTTTGTAGATTTTATCTCATTAGTTTCTGAGTTATGAGAAACAATCTCATAATTTGTAAAATCTCTTATTCTCTGATGATAATGTCTTCATTGATTATAATTTATTGGTTCAAAAATTATCTATCCTGTACTATGAACATGGACTGATTTTTTGTTCGAGGCACTTCTACTTCAATGTGATGATGGGGAAATAAATTTTAACATTCTTTTAAAGTAAATATGAACTTCTGAACCACTCTGGAATTGTTTAAAACGGATAGCTGGGTGCGTTTCGGGGTTTCTATTCCGAGAATTTTATCACTGCAAACCGAATCTGATACAGAAAGCAAAAACGAGCATGGGTTCACAAGTACCTCTATTTATGGGACAACAGGATCTCCAACGTGCCACTGGTATGGAAAGAAATCGAGAAATATCAGATCCTCTGGCCCTCTTAGTTTTGAAACGTCTCCAAAAAAATGAACCAGTCTAACTCATATTGGGAGAAATCAGAATGGGCATTGATATTGAGACACCTTTTCACCAAGATACCAGATTACAGCATCTACAATCGCCACAAACAAAACTAAAGAAAATGAAGCATATACGTTAAAGTTATTCTACATGAAGCTCATCGAATCCTCCGTCAATTTGTTCAATGAATGTTGGAAAGTTGAATCTTTGAGGAAATTGTAGGAGAAAAAATAGAAGAATAATATTGCATATCAATTCAAGAGGAAGATTGGCTTGTGTCCCACAACTCTGATCCAGACTCAGTGATAAAATATGGATGCGCAAAATATACTTCAACCCAAAAACAGGCTCAGTTGTAAGAACGTCTGGCCTTGATGACTTTATAGATAAATAATTTGAAATATTACCCATGGTGAACTTTCCAGAGGTGAAAAAAGCCAAATTAACTTTCTTGTAACTATTCTTTTAATTGACAAATGTTGAATCATCCTATTTGCTTATATTGAATCATTAAGGAAAAACAATCCTCATTGAAGCTCTCTAATTAAGGTAGATCATTGATATATATATATACAAAGAACGTACTGACTTATATTGTCAGTTAAAAACATTTCCAATTAACATGTTGAGTTTTAATGTAATTGTAATTTTTTTTTTTTTTGCTAATTAGCTATTATAGTTATTACTCTATAACAAACATACCAATCATTTATTTTAATTATGTATGGAGTAAGTTTTTTTTGTGAATAAAGTCATACTAATTAGGAGCTGAAAATCAATGTTCATAGATCCGAAACTAAGTCGCTCTTAGAGGAAAAATATACATTCAGAAAGTGTTGTGTGAGTCTTTATTTATTATTGAAACTGCAGTCCCGTCTAGTTCACTTTTGGTCCTGTCCAGTTCAGTTCTTCACAGTGCACCTGAGTATTTTAAATACTTATAAAGCTCAGTCCTTGATGATGTCCACTCAGCTTTATTACTTATTTTTAAATAAGCTTAAGTTTTGATCTTCCGAAGGACCATCATTACATCTCAGCTGCTCTTCACTCAAACCTTCTTCAAATTGTGAGGATTACCACATTAAAAAAGCTCACCCAAGAAAGCCCAGTTATTTTATTTTTATTTTTTCCCAAAAGATACTTTTAAATCTACATGCATCATTGTTAATAATAGACACTTTCACTCATCTAAAAGTGATACTGGTTCTACCAAGCCTTCTCATTTTTATTCTCTTACATTTTTCTCATAGCGTCATATAAAATATCAAAGGATATATGGAAATGTCTAGGATTGTTTTCGGATACGATGCAAATATTGGATATTTTGTCCAAAATATTGGGTTGTGATATACGATATGTCAAACCACGTCTAGAAAGATTTAAGCTGAACAAAAAAAGAAATTTTATTTTTACTCCTTGGGACATCCCAAAAGTAGTGCAAAAAAGAAAATTCATACATAAAGTTTGAGAAACACTAGACAGAGGCGAATATTACCCTTCGACTAACAGTGCTTAAAGTTCTAAAGTACCATTTTCGTTAAATCAGAAGGGTGGCGCAATTGTATTTCTCAAATACTTGCTAAGACAAATTTTTCCCGAGTAAACTGCATTGCTAGTACGTCTATGAACCTGTTCTAAGTTGTTTTTTTTAAAAGAAAAAGTTTCATGATTAACATTATAACATATTTACTCTTATATTGAACTACGTAACGTTATTGTCTATGACTGAAAAAGCCTGTGAAGCTTTTAAAAAATCCGTTCCAGATTATAGTCACAAGAGAGTTAACAAAAGACGATACTAACCTTTTAATCATACATATATCACAACTTTTGATTAGATATTCTACTAAACGATTGGCACAAGATTTAGCCTAATTTAAATGCATTGCACAAACTATGTATTGATTGTGACGAAAATTTATTGTACTTCTTAGCTTGCCAGTTTAATTGAAATTGGCAAACTAAGGAAGTTTTTTTTATTATTTTTTTATTCCTAAGGTGTGAAATTCCTTGTTTTACTAAAAACAAATGTATGCAAAACCGGATTGAAAAGTTGTGTGTTTTTACAAAAAGCAGAGAGTTATCCAGAAAATTATTAGCAAAGTTAAAATTAAAAGTCCTCTTTTGGACTCAGAGTGGAATTGAGGATTGACATCGAATTAATTTTTGCAAATGTCCATATTTGTTTTCTTCTCCCTTCCTACTCTTATCACAGCTGGTGGTTTAACTGATCAAATGAAACGTCATGACAAATTGTCAGGGTTACCATGTGATTTTTTTTGCCTTTTTTTTTTTACATGCCCAAAATTCTACCAATTAGCATCACTGTGTACCCGTCTTTTTGTGAAAATACTTATGAAAAAGGACAAATAATTTGTATTGCATAATATAAAATAAACAAAGATAAGATCATTTCATTTAAAGAAACTCGGTGAACAAAACATTTTCACTAAGGTGACTGCAATGTATCCTTTTTAATGTAACTGTGGACCATAGGTTGATCACACTCATATATGTAGACTTTTCCTATTATCAGGGGTTTTTTTAATGTCGCAAAAAGTTTTATTTTCATATGACTTTATACATTATGTACTTGATTAAATTAAAAAGAATGTTTCTAAATTTTTTCCTAAAAAAGTCCTGGTATTTCTAAATAACGCAGATATTTCTCGTTCCCAAAAAACGTAATAAGCAAGAATCCCCTGTACTTTTAAACAAATAAAAGTAAATATACACAAGAACAACTTTTATATAAAACCTCTCTTTCTAAACTGTTGGTTTCAAAATTGATCCGACCAAAGTGTCAAAAACTAAACTGGATAAGTAATATTACCAGTATTAACTTGCTGCTAAACGTCAAAATAATTTTTTTTTGATGTATCTGAGTACATGTTTGGCTAACAATACGTAAACATTGATGTGTACAATAATGATTCTTTTGACCATTGAGGTTGCATAAACTATTTCAGGGGCTATTAAGATGTACATGACTCTGAAACTTTGTGCGGACGTAATATTCACATACTTAATTATATATAATTTTTCTGCGAGGAAAAAATATACTTTTTAAATTGTATAATAGTTTAGAGCAAAGTCAAAATTGTTCCACATATTTTCTGTTCTAGCGTCAATCTTATAAATTATATTAGTGTTTGTAATGAGCACATTAAATCAAGTCCCTCAAGGATAAACTAGCTTCATTTGTTTTTATAGTATCAAATTCTCAAAACTCACGATTTATTGTATCATGTAAGAAAGGAAATGTGTTTGTTTTCCATCTCACGTTTCAAAATAAAGATAAATGTGAGAGGCAAAGGATTCACACAAACAATCTAATAGTTATGCATTGCAGGTAAAAAAATATTTTACTCAGATATATAGATTTAATCTACCTAAAGGACTATCAAATGATCTAAATTGAATTCTCAACGAAGGTGTATTTAATGCCTTGTAATATGGTAATGATCGAATAATTGTGTGAACTTTTTTTTTTGTATTCCTACATCTTTTAAAGAAAACTAATGGACTTGAGAATGGGGAGGACACACTTTAGAAAAAAGTCATCTTGTATTTCTTCACGTAGCTTACAACTGTAAATTGCACTAAATTCCAATTTGAAAGTTTTCCAGTACTTTAGGTCTAAAGGTATTGTTCAGATGTCAGATGAAATACATTTTTTAAAGCGTAGAGTTTGAAGAACTTATCAGATTAATGGTATTTGAAATAGATAAAAAAAAAGATTCAAATCTAGAATTTTTTCCTCATATATATATTATAGTATAAATGTATGTTCGCGCATAAAATGGGTCGTCCTTCAATAGAAGTCCTTTGTAATTAATTTTATTGCATAGAATAATCAGAAATGAGGGTATTTTAATTTAGTTGGGTTTTATTATGATGAAATCAATCAGTTTTTTTACCATTGTACTTTAGATAAGAGAAAAAAAGAACAAACGCATCCCCAAAAAAATGGATTTGACTATTAAAGGAGTTGCATCAGGATTAGTTTGGGTTGGTTCGTTTTTCTCTGACGAAATCTGCTACGATGTTCCCATGATGAAAGTAAAATGCATTACAAATTACTTCAAGCAGGGGTGTACACATAATTATATTTTTAAAGGCTTTTCTTTTTTGAATTTTTGTGAAAAAATCCACCAATTACAATTGTTGGAAAAAATTTAAGAAAATAAAATTTCAACTTTTAAATTTTTTCGATTTGTTTTTAAATCAACAGATAATCATAAAAATTTAATATTTTTGAAAAAGTTTCAAAAATCTACAACTCTTTATAAAAAATTTCGAAAATTAAAATAATAATTATTTTATTATATTAAAAAGTTTAATTTAAAATATTAAATTTTTAATCAAACATCTACAGCTATTCACAAAAACTAAAATTTGTTAGATAGGAGGGGCTACAGTTCCTCTAGCGGAAAGCCTACAGACACCCCTGTCAAGTAATGGCAGACCCATTTGAAAATTTAAATTATATATGAGAAGATATATTTTTCCAATACAAAATATCTTACCACCTTAAATTGATACTATCGTGGTACCAATTGTAAATAATTAATTATTGGTCACCCCTTTGACCTCTTTTTCTCTTTGTATATACTCTAGATATATGCAATACTTTGAGGTTGGTGCATTTTTATATGAGGAAGGGGATTCGTAGTAAAGAAGATGGATAGTCATTGCATTTCCCCTTTTCCGATTTACTACCAAATAACAAAAGTATTTATTTAAATATAACATATTAAATTAGCCATTTTTTGTCGTTTTTATAATTTAATGACTTTTTTATTTGTTTTTTGGGGCTATTTTGAATTATTGATGCCACAGCAATAAACTGCAATTACGAATTGTGTGTTTATCTTGTAGTATACCAAACCTTTTTAATTAGATTTTAGAAGGCCTTTGATCACTTTCTCCTACATGCATATTGCATTTACGGGATGGGAAAAGTACTTCATAAAATTTTTTAACTGCATTTTATTAACATGAAAAAGAAAAACTGCATTATATCATAGTAGAGGCAGGGCAATATGCAGGGGGGCTGTAAGGGCTGTAGTCCCCCCGCAAATAAAACAATTTTTTGAGTCCTTCTAAAAAATTTAATATTTGTTTGTTATTTTGATTATAAATTTAAAAAAAAAAATTTAATTGTCTCTGTATAGCTATTAATTTTTGTATTTTTATTCAAAATTTTTATCGTTAATTTTTTTTCTAAAAATGTTAATTTTGAAATTAAATTTGAGAATTTTTTTTCCTAAAAGTTTCATTTTTTTAAGGATTAAGGAAGGGGTTTGATTTTTAGAATATTTTGAAAAAAAAAAAAAAAATCTTGTTTTAAATTAAATTTCATCTATGATTTATCAGTTAACAATGACATCGACTAATATATTCAAAAGTAGTACTACTTCTAGTTGAAAAACTGAAAAAGGATTTTTATTGACCAAAACTCAAATCATAAAACTAGTGCATCTGCTTTTAAAATACGAAGAGTACATTTGGGAGTTTCTTGGGAGTTATAAGTAAAAGTCCTTGTTAAACTCGGAGTAAAATTGAAGATCTAAATGGGAGTAATTCTAGTAAATATGGGACTTGTGTTTATTTCTTTCCTTTCACGGCTACTTGCAGATGACCTAAAAGAACGTCATCCCAGCTAATCGGTTCTCCTTCCACACATTATTCAAATTGACAATGTGACCAAGTTCATATTCAGTTTCTTATATGTATAGGGTTTGTAAACAAAAGTAATGAGAACTGCCTCTAAGTTCAGGGTGTAGACCTTGTAGGCCTTATTCTCAATTTGCCAACAAATAGAGTAATCCATTGGATTTAGATCTGGACTCTGAGTGGGCAAAGGGTTCTTGGACCAGAAGTTCATGTAGCTACACATCTCTCTTGTACAATATTAGACGTATGGGCCGGAGCCCTGTTCTGCTGAAATACAAACATGACATTGTTATGCTTATTTATGATGTTGGTGACCTATGGGAACAAAATTTCCTTCAACAATACCAAATAGTTTGCCGCTGGTAATCGGTATCGAACAGGAAACCAAATTAGAGGTATTTTTTCTCCAATTAATGTCATTCACCAACATCATCACAGAAGTCGGATGTTTGATCTTGGTGACTGTCCTGATTCTGTTGTCAGGATTTTCACAGGATACCACCCAATCAGTTTGCTTGTTGTAGATTGGGGCAACGGCGAAAGTATTTTCATCAGAGAAAAAAACTACCTGGTTCCTGTTATGCTTCAGTTATTGACATCGTTGAAGTCAAAATTCTTTTTGATATTGGGAAAAGAGTGACCTCTTAATTATTTAACACAACCTTCATCAACCCTTTCGAATGGCTTTGCTCATAGTAGACTGTTTAACCTTCTTCTTGGCGTACTCTGACATTTTCATCTCTGGGTTGACCTTAAAGGCCTCCATGATGTCTTCAAGCTTCACTTTGGTTGGTATTCCACTCTTGAGTTTGTTCTTAGGGTTGTCTTCATCAGCCAAAAGATTTCTTATACTACAGACTGTGGCCTAGCTGATATTTAAAGCCTTCATACTTTCTGCTCTGGTCCTCTCGATGTAGATTAATTTGCATGTCATGGTAATTCTTGCCTCTATGGCTACATATACATAATTTGTGCTTACAACATGAACATCAATCCCAAGCTTAGAATTTAAGCTATTCAAAAATAATCTGAACATTAAGATTTAATTAACAACTATTATTCAAAACTGTACTTTTAGAAGGTATCATTACTTTTTCTACCCCGTGTATATATTTTATGAATCAAAGGATATATGCAGTTGTTGTAACAGCAAAAAGATTCGTCCAAATATGTTTTCTACGAAGGAGGGACGAGCTTTTTATTTATATTTCAAGACGAAATCTTTATCTTTTTTATGAATTATATATTATTAACTTTCCCCTCTAGCTAATTTAATTTTATGATATAATTTATTACACATAACCATAATGAAGTAAATTATATTTTAATTATTGGCTTATTATTATAAATAATTTAATTGAAGTCTACAAAATAGTAAATAAAACGCCTCCAAGACCTTTTTATTTGGAATTTACGGTAGTTCACAAATTTAAACTAATCATTTATGCTAAGAAACAACTACAGTTTGTCCAATTTTTTCTTTGAGTGCTTGAGTGTTTCCTTTACAGAATGGGGGAATATAAGGAAAAACTTTCTAATAATTATTCGATGATTATCATAATAAATTACGTTAAATATACTAGTCTTTCATAATTCAATTTAGATAATTTGGTAGGCCTTTACGTAGCATATATCGATGTATGTGAGTAAAATATTTTTTACATGTAATATATTACAATTAGGTTGTTTGTGTGAATCCTTCGCCTCTCATTTTATCTTTATTTTGAAAACGTGAGATGGAAAACAAACAAATTAATTTTTTTACATGATACAATAAATCGTGAGTTTTGAGAATTTGATACATAATATGTAGGTAACTATAAAAACTATTGAAGCTACTTATCCCTTGAGGGACTTGTATTCATGGCCTTATTACAAATTAAGCTTTTGTAACTTCTGTCTATGTTACATCTAACTAATTGTGGTTTCTACATTCCACATTATATTTTAGAAAATATAATACATATAGCAAGATTTCATAGCCAATTGAAGTTAATACCAATGAACACTAATATAGTTTCTTAGACTAAGACTAGAAGGATGATCATATTTTGATTTTGCCCCAAAATATTATGTTATATTCTAATTTATCCATGTAAATTACTTTTGTATTTAATAAGGTATACTATGTTATAAATACATAAACTTGTTAATAATCTTTAAAACAGTTTATTCTACAAGATTGGACAAAATAATTATTATTGAGTCCATCGATTTTAACTTATTTTTGGTCAAACATGTTCTCAGACATATTGGAGTTCTCCCTTTTGATGTTTACATGCAAGTTACTTCTTCCTTGAAACGTCACTATCACTTTTTGTTTATCAGCTTAGCAATGAAACCTCGGTGTTTTTTTTTTTAATATCATTAGAAGTAGTTAATGTTACTTTTATAAATACTACGACATAGGAACAGTAACATAATAATAAATGACCAAATAATATTTTTTAAGATATATATAGTTGGTCTAATTATAACTTTCAATATATTAAAAGCCATTTATTAATTTAAAAATATGAGAGTTAAATTAGTTGAAAAGTTCTTGTTCCTAGTTAAGTATTACGCAAATTTGATAAAGTTTAACTGGTAACTATTTCATGATACAGTCTTACCTGTATTAATTGATAATGGCTCTCAATTTTGTAACAATTCTACATTTAAAAAGTAGATATGACCGCTCAATGTGGTGATACGCTTTAAACAAGGGGTAGTTAGATAAGGGTTGACTCGTTCAAAGAACAAATTAAAACCGTATGTCAAGGTATTACCATTCTATTTGATCTTTAGGTATAAAAGTCTACGTTAGTTAAAACAAAGTAGCTTTTTATTGCAAGATCAGAATAAATCAGAGTTGAATTTTATTACTTTAGTTGAAATAAGTGATTATTCATGCATGAAAAACCAGCAAACGTGAAGTGATATTTAAAACTTTGTATTAGCTCATATTTTACTAAATCATAAATCATCTTCAGTTCATGTTTTTTTTTTCTTGTGATTTTCCCATTAGAGACACGAGGTTACGAGCCATGACAGGCATATGATAAAAAATACTTGTTTACATAGGATAAATATTACTACTTGTATAATGGCCAAGTCTTTAAACTATATTCCTTAATGTATTTGATATTTAATAGAAAAATCAAAGTTCATGAAAGACATTTCTGGGGAATTATCTATGCAGAGATGTATCTGAGATTTTTAACCTTGAAGCAATAACTTTAAGATTTACATCTCCATAACTCAATTTTAGAATCATAATAAGGATTTTTTGCTCAGGAATTGAATGTGCTTTTTAATTAAAATCTTTTAAATAAATGACTTTATGCTTAAAAACACAGAAATAGTTTCAATGTTTGATTGATGATCCTTAGAAAATGAACTATTTGTTTAAATAACAAGAGTATCTGCTTTTTTTAGATAGTTGACGTTATATTTTGAAACTTCTCCTTCCTCCATTGCTTAATAACCTCTGGTTTAGAGAGATTGAGACCAACAATCCATAAGGAAAATAAAAAAATTGAACGGTTTTGTTAAAACCCTTATTTCAACTTACATTTTTCTGATTGCTAAAAAAATTGTTTGACTATGTCTATTTTAGATGGAACAAACTTTTTTGTTGTTGCAGCAATAAAAAAATAACATAAAAAAAAATATAAACAAATTTATATTTTTTTACGCTCTATTTCGTTTTAAAGCTATTGAGCTATGCATTAAATATGTATTGCTATTCTATAAATAAATATATATATATATATATATTTGCTAAAACACTTGATTAAACATATATCTCGCAATATTCCCCATATTTAAAAATCCCCCAAAATGTCTTGTGTGTCATTGGATATATAGATATAAATTGTTAAAAAAATGCAATTTTTTTACAAAAATCAGCAAAAAAATGCAAAGTCTAATACTTTTTAATATGTACATAAATTTTTGTATGTATATAAAGTCCAATATTTTATGTCAATAATAGGGTCTGTACTCAAATTTCTGGGACAATGTGAGGTACCCAAGAATGTTAATTATATTTTAGAACCTTATTTTTATTTTATGAGACTTAATTTAGCTCCAATATACCTTTTTTGAAATCAAAATCTATCAATTTATGATTATTTATTGTAACTATAAATTTTGGCTACTTTAAGTTCAATTGGCAAGGACTGAAAAGGTGGAACAACAATATTTTTTTGTATATAGAAACTGGCTATATTTGTTGAAGATTACAAATTCAGAAACTTCAACTGTAGATTTTTCTACTTCTTTACACCAAGAATAAAAAAATATTCTGTTAAAGTATTAAAAAAAAATTATGATAAAATGATTTGATGAGCCAGGGATTACTTAAGCTCCTTCCTAAACCACATCTAAAGTCACATTCCTTTTTTTAAATTTTATAGAATCTCCTTACCGTTTGTTTTTCTTTTTTATTATGAGATGAACTAAACCCCTACAAGACTTTTTTTTTTTGATTTTATACAGTTCATGTTATATTACACTCCCCTGGTCGTGCAGAGAAAATTGCCGTAATTTGTATTTTTTTAAATAAATTTATTGCATTATTTAAGAAGGAATTAATGAAATATAAATATTTGATTAAAAAATTAATAATAATTAAAATTTAATTTAATTTACCATTTACACACAGGATTAGACAAATCATTTCCAAAATAAATCAGTTTACTCTAACCTTTCCAAAAAGAAAACAAAAAAGTAATTTAAAATTGAGAGTACCAATTACAAAATGAAAGAAAAAATAGTTATTGATAAGACATTTGACATGTAACATAATATACGTATTGTAACTATTATTTTTGTAACCATGTATTGGGATTGTAAATACATAGGAGTGCAACTTTGTTTTTGATTAAAAAAACATAATATTTATATTCCTCTTTTTATTATTATTTAATTCCAAGAAATGGAAGCAGTGCATTACTCACATACGTCACTCTCTCTTCTTCTGTAAAACACGCATGCTCATGTTATTTAACAGTCCGGAATAAATTATGCTTGATAACATGGACGTAAAGTAACTAGTATATAGCCAGAGATGGGTTTTCGTAAAAGCACGTGGAGAGGGGGGGGGGAGCAAAACATATGATATACCTGAATGAAGATATTTCTAAGTATCAGCTGCCTGTTTGATGATTTTAAATAATGTAAAGTGGGGATCCTTCTACATACAAAATAGCTTTAGTACAGGGAAAGGATTAAAATTTCCTTTAAATTCATATTTATTGTTATTTTATTCTGCATTTTTAAATCAATTTACACCATAGATAGGATATAATTATTCTTTTAAAGGTCGTTTGTTAACACACAAACGATTATTTAATACTAAAAAAAAAAAGAAAAAAATAGAAAACATGCTTTAACCGTTTTTTTCTTTTCTAATTGCTTTACCTCATTATCTTTTTTACACACATTCCCTCTTTAGTTATAGCATTGTCTGTTCAATAGAACTCAATACTTACTTTTGGTGGCCCCACGGAACAGGACTAAACTGTAACCCTTACAGAGTAAAGAATCCCCTGCACTCACACTTCCTATGTAAGGCCCTAAATCTATCCTGAATCCATGAATCTGAGGGGCATAGAGATGAATCAATTAGAGCGAGTAAGGTTTTGGTCCATGAATTTGCTTTTGTTTAAGCTGTGAACAGTTTTCCACAGTTTTAAAATTATGATTCAATATTTGGGAGGAATCAAGCATTTTTTCCCTTTTATTTTTTGAGGAAAGGTTGCAATATAAAATAAAGGTAACGAATCGCGTGTCAACTCAAGATAATTATAGCTCT
Organism: Lepeophtheirus salmonis; assembly: GCF_016086655.4. Lineage (NCBI taxonomy): Eukaryota > Metazoa > Arthropoda > Copepoda > Siphonostomatoida > Caligidae > Lepeophtheirus > Lepeophtheirus salmonis. The sequence continues at coordinate 14,085,078 of NC_092584.1, forward strand.
CTTGTGTGACAGATGGACCACATATACAAGATAAGGACTCAAAAATTAGAAAATTTTTAAAACCGTTTTCATTTCCACATATTTTGATTTTGTGTAATTTTTATGGGAAACTTTTGAAATAAAGTGGGAATTTTCATAATTTTCTAGGCTTTTTATTCATTATGTTTCCCTTTATTCTGAATGATGGCTTCAATACTTGGACGAACAGAAGTACAGCTGGCATTAAGTAAATCTGAGGACAAGTTGTTCCACTCCTCCGTAATCACGGCTTTCAGGGCATGGACAATCATGTGAAAAGTCTTGTTCTTCTTGTTCTCCAAGACACAGCAAACAGCGAAGTCGAGAGGGTCCATGTCGTGTGAGGACGAAGGCAAGAGGCCTGGCGGACATAAGGCAGATATTTTCTTCCTGCAGAAATGCTGCACCTTCTTGTACGTATTTGCCGGAGCGCCGTCGTGGATATATACATAGTTTTGCCCGGAGAACGTGCTCTTCAACCATGGCAACAAATGGTTCCTGAGGGCCTTATAGTAGACGTCTGTGTTGAATTTCTTGTTCGCCTTAAAGAAGAATAGATGTATCTTTTGTCGTCGGAGTCCACAATGCAGAGGACCTTGATCTATTCTGGATGTTTGGTTCTGAAAGTTATTTCGGCCTGAGCTCTTGATTTAGCCAAGAAACGATCATTTCTCCAATTCAGAACAGCGTCAATGTTGTTTTCGGTGATCACCTTGTGCGCTATGAGATTCTACACACTCTACCGTTTAGCTTGTTGCTCAAACATTTTTGATTGCACAAAAACAAAACAAAGATCAAATTGTAGCTCGTTGTCAGTTCTTTTGAATGGCATCAAATACAAAATTGTCAGTCTTTTAAAACTGAGGGTACACGGTCTCGAAGAGGATTCTAATTTTTTAGTATTGGCCCTGTAAATCTATGGGCCATGAAGGACGCTTAGTAACATTAACTCTTAGTTAGTGAACAGGGATTTTCTGCACACAAATTTTGTTCAAATTAATTTAAGTCTGTTTAAAATAGCTTTTAATGCCGGTAACAGCAGTAATATGCTCATGAAATATTTTTAAGAATAAAGGCATCTTTTTGTTCTTGGAAAAATTTATTTTCTTGTAAATATTTGTACTTTTTGCAATTTTTAAACAAGGTTAGGTGAATTTGATTAATTTGTTCACCATTCAGTCTTTTTTTTCCTTAGCCTATTTCCCTTTTTTCAATTTAAGATATTAGCATTCCTACCAATGAGGTAATAGAGGTAATGGGTAAATCAGCTGTTATCCCATTTATCAAACTCAATCTCGTCAAAGTCAATGAGTAACTTTTTAGTACCAAAAGTAATGTTAAATGTAATTAATATTTCATATAAATTTTTATCAAAAATTAAATTATAATAATCACAAATTATATCATGTTGATGGTGGGATCAATATTGTTTTGACTTGATTTGATGCAGTTTTGAGCTTATATCAACTTTGGATCAAAATATTTCAGTTAACAAGTCCATTAACTACTCCCAAAAAAAGGATGTTTACTTAGGGAGGGTTAAGGATTTGTTGCAGAGTTATTGGATAAGTTTTTGTTGGACTCTCTCTAGAATTGAGTATCTACAACATAATAATGTCTTTTTAGGTCCTTATTTAATTTTGAGTTGTACTTGTGTTGATTTATTTCCTCTTCTAACTGCTCGTAGCTAATCTAATGAACCGCAATGCCAGCTAAACTACTCTTTTCCGATACATTTTTCATATTGTAAGGGCTACAATGTCAATAATTGGTTTCTTTCTTTTTAACATACCAAAAATGCTTACGATTTACAACCTTATCTATGGAAAATAATCAATCTTATATTGCAAATGAGTTCATTTAATTTTTAGAAAGCTTTATTGATAATATGTCCTTCAATGCAATATTTATATCTGGTACTCTTTAAAAAAAACTAATGAACGATACAGCAATTATAATTTGTTATGGATGTATTAATGTAATTATAAGTAGATTAATTTAATATTTGTAATTGTCATTTGTCACAAGAAATACTTAATTTAGGGGATTAAATAGATTGAAAATAAATGAAACAAAACATTTCAAATTCATTGAGCATTTTATTGATGGGGGGGCTCTTAGTGTCAACTAAAAAAATAATGTTTTATTTTCATTACTTCACACTTTCAATAGATTCTAATACTGAAAAAATATTTTTGTCTCCAAAATTCTAAAATTTGATCTAGATTCAAAAATTGGCTCTTAGCCTTTTGAGCCAAATTATAAACAACATTTGCTAAGGTTTATTATTTTAAAGACGAATGTAACGTTGAAAAAATTAAAAATTTACTACAAACTGTATATGAGAAACATGAACAAAATAATGATTTGTTTTTTATATGAAAAACTTAATATTTCAATCAATATCAAATAATAATAAGTTGGGGAAAAAGTAATTTCGTACTTTTCTCTCTATTTAATGTTTTATAAAAAGTGTTAGAATCAGTTGATCACACAATACATGCGTTACTTCTCTTATTAGTGCCATGTTATATAATTACGTCTTTACCCCAGAATAATACTGCTGTTAAATTAAGAACAAGAGCAGATGTTCATGTAACAAATATGATACTGCAAGTTTTTACACAGTTCTAAAAATCATAACTCTACAAGAAAATCAAATAATTAAAAAAAAAAAAAAATATGATTGCAGAGTTTTTTTAGAAATAAATAAAAACAATCAGAAAGGTAATGTCTTCTCTTTCTTTATACGAGTTACTGAAGGGTCTTTCCCCCCTCTCCTTACATTCATTTCTATATTATTCATTAGTTTTCAAGGAACAAGGATGCACTATCCTTTCTAATAATAGCAAATGCATAGAGACACTTGATGCAGAAATCATTTTTTGTATGTATTGATATAATGTAATAAAATCAAAGGAAAGGCATCAAAACTTTTATCTAAGAGTGCAAATAATATCAGATGTAATAAAATAATAATACATTGCCTTAGTTTGTACAGTATGTAATGTATATACAATAATGCCTACAATCAATGCTTTATTGGCCCCTGATTTCTTCCCTCCTTTTTCTTTGTGTAAGGATCTTTGCCTATGTTTTGGATTAGTTTCCTAATGTCATTTCCAATAACACTTAATCGTATTTATTACAGTCTTGTTCTTTATCATTATTGTGTACTTCCTTACATATAACTTTCTCTTTTATGGTAGGGAAGACTGTGGACATTTCTATCACTTTTTGTCAGCTTTTTGTTCAATTACTCGAAACGAAAATTAACTCAGACACACTAATTTAAAAAAAAAACATACCTACATATGTTTGCCTTATTTGAAGAATATATAAGTGAAAACAATGGGATAAAGCTTTAAGCAGTTTGGATTTGCAGGGAAAGACGTGAACTTTTCTTTTTGGATGAGTCAAAGTAGGCAGAGGACGTCAATCAAAATAAATCTTTTGGTCCAATTATTTTGTAAAATTTGTGACAAATAAAATCAATGGATCAAGTAAAAGATCATTTTATTTTTAACCTGCTGTCAATCAATTGTTTAACAAATACTTTGGGTTTTTTTAATGGACCCAACTATATTACAACTTCTTTTATATTTACCCGTAACAATTGGCTTAAAAAGTTGAAAAGGCAAATATCATCCCAACAAAGAAGAGCGAACGCTTGTATAAATAATGCCGCTTTATTACGTATTTTAATAAATTTTCTTGTATAAAGCGTAGTTATATTGGGTTGAAATATATTTATAAAAGGTTGTATAGGTGAAAAGTTGTAGCATTAATTACATTTTAATGCGATTGTTTCAAATGGTGCAACTGTCTTGAAGCAAGGGACGCTTGTAAGGGTTAAAAAAATGTTTTTAGTAAGTACATGTTTATATAAAACGAAAAGTTGTAAATTTTTTTTTATAATGAAAGTAAACTTTTAATCCTTCATTAGTGAATTGTGATATTATATACACCAATAATTATAAAATTCCTTCTTATTCCTTTGTTTTTCCATTTTATCCCCAAAACTTGTCACTATGCTTGTTCAACATTAATCAGAAAATATGTAATTATTTATTTATCTTGAGAGTGTCTTGGTAAGAATTTATTTGTTTATTTATAGATTTTAATTGAGGTTTTGTGAATTTAATTAAGTTATTCTTTTGTTTTTCCTTTCAATTTTTTACCCAGTTCATCTAGTGTTTTTTAAAAGGATATTCTATAACGAAGAATTTTAAGTTTTGAAAATCATATCAAATGAATGACGCACCACATGTATAATTTCAAAAAAGACCCATCCAAAAATATGCATATTCTAGGATTTGGGTTCGATTTTGTAATTTTTTGAGTTTTTCCATTTTTTATCGGGATTTAATAGGAATTATGTAATATTATCTTAATATTTTTTACCATTTCCATGTAACGACAACGTCGTCATACCCCGTAAAAATAAAAATAATTAATATCAAACTGTTAATTTAATTCCGCGCTTGGTAGAAATTCAAATTGAGTAATTACTAATTATATTTGAAATATTGAAATTCCTTACTCATCGTAAATGAATCTCTTGATTTTTGGAATCCTTGAATCTTCTTCGCAAGGAAAGAGTGGACTCTTCTCTCTGTTGAAAGCTGGTAGGTTTTCATGGATAAACTTCATCCAACCGTCACCCTTAGAATGTGGAGTACCAAATAAGAGCATCATTTGTGATGAATAATCAAGTTAGAAATATCTTGCTTCGATTCCACCTATCTGCCATTGGTCTTAACACTTGGAGAACATGGCGTCCACTTCTTCTGTTCAGAATGAATGAAGAATGATCCTATGCCCTAAAAATTCTCAAATTAAAACTACATCTTAATTTCAAATTGTTATATATTTTTGTTTAATTTTTGAGAAATTGTTCTGCTAAATATCCCAAATTAGTGAAATGTCCGTTTGCCAAGGTGTCCATTTGCAAAATATACATTCGTCAAATTATCCTACGGCGAAATATACGTTCATTTAATTATCTTGTGATTAAATTTCGGTTTGGCAGATTGTCCTTAGGAGAAATTCCGGTTCGGCGAATTGTCCTTTCCCAAAATTTCTGTTCAGCACATTATACTTCGGTGAAATGTCGGTTTGGCAGATTTTCCTTTGGCGGAATGTCAGTTTGGCAAATTGTCCTATGGCAAAATGTTCGTTCTGAAAATGGTTCTTAAGCAAAAAAAAACCCCAAAAAAAACCTGGTAATAATCTGCTTACGATTAATAACATGTACAAGTTCATCCATTTGATTGTTTTTGTTCCGAGTAAAATACAATTACAATTGTAAAGTAAATCTATGTTGGAGGCAAAGGGATTGTTGCCATACAAAAAATATTGCGGGTCTGCCCTACTCTATAGTATATATTTTTCTATCTCCCTTCTATTTGTTGGCATTAACGTTTATTTCTCATTTTATTTTCTATTATTATCGTTATTACATATTATAAGTATAAAGAGTACCAAGTAGAAGTCTTCAATTGTTTTTTTCTATTTATGTTTGTATACACTAAAGATTCATAAAATGGTTCTACTCTTTTCCGAACATAGATTCTTATGAGGCTTTTCAATATTATAGTTATGTTTTTTGGGGGAAGCATTAATGAGTGTACATTCTTTTGTTTGATTGTTTTGATTGGAGAAATTTGTCTGACGTTTTGTATTGTCTCTTCAATTCTTCAATGGGATTTTTATTTTTTGAGGTAATTTAAACTTCAACAGTAGAACGACGAATGGGCATATCTGTTTTAAGCAATATATAAATTAGACAATTTGTCTAAAAAATTGTTTAAAAATTAGGGGAAAATATTTGTAAACTGGGACTTTTTTCACCTCAAGATAGATAAAAGTGGATCATATTACTTATAATCTACATTTTTTAGACAATACTTTTCAGCTTACTCCTAAAAAACATACAATATGATTCTAAGCAACTATTTATTTATCATACTAATATCTATTTTAGTCAGTTAAAAGGGCGAATTCTTGGAGACTATGAAGATAGTTACCAGGTGGTCCATTGAAATCTGAACACTTGTAATTCAATAATTTATAAAGTTTGAGTGATTGAAATAAATATCTTCTTCGATATATTAAAGCTTAAACAATTGGTTCCAATAAAAATAACCTGAGCTCTTTAACTTACGTAAAAGTTGAAAAAATGACACTTGAACGTAATAGACGAATTTTCATTCATGAATTCCAAGAAGTTGGCCGTCTCCGTTACCAACGTCTACCCCGACAGCAAGTCTCAAACGTTGGAGAAGAAGAAGGGCTCTCTTAAAAAGGCCAAGCTGAATCTGCAAAATTAAAAAAAAAGTAAGGACAATACTCTCAAGTTTATGAGTGATCATATTTCTGGTTTCTGGGAATCAGAACAGACTGTTCAGAAAGCTATCGAAAAAGTGGGAGGAAATGGTGCTGTAAGGAATAAGGAGGAACTTTAGATATCAGCAATGAAAAAACCCCATCTGTTCCCTTGCAAACCCTTTTGAATGAGTCTTTAGAGTCCTTCTAAATTTGTTTATGACACTTTTGCCCTCCTACACCCCTGGTACCAACTCCATTAACCACACCTTCTGGGTGTATGAAGAAGGAATGTTTGCAGTGTATGTCATCCAAAAAACCAAGGCCCTTAAATTTAAGGCCAGTCTGAACTGGGACGCCATGATATAGAACTAATTGTTTAAGTTTAAAATTCAAAGTGCTCATATTTTAATGCTCACTAAGTATAGAGTAATATTCAACGCTGCTTGTACTAATGTTGAATAAATATACCATTCATGTATTCATATAATTTAGCTTGATAAAATTTAACATAAAATATGGTTTAAATAAAATCAATTTATTTCCTCCGAAATACGCAAAAGTGTTCAATTCAATGTCATTGTAAATATCATGTTCACATTTTTTCTGAAAAATAAAACTATTTTATTAAAATTTATGATACAAATAAAGAAAACATATTTAAATTGTTTATTTCCTGGGGTGTTTAGCCAATCCAATATTAAAAGAAATATTTGATCAATATTAAACTTCATTCATTCTTATTGTTCGTTACATATGATACAATGTATAAGTATACGTTAAATACTATTTTATGTCTGTAAATTCATAATCTAAAATAGTAAATGAAAATAAAGAATATTAAAATATATAGATTATTTCTTAATTAATAAATCATTATCAAACAAGACATGTTCAGATATATTTTAATAATGTAATACATCTATTTCTCCAAGGTTTTTTTTTCTTTCTTTAGATCCATTGTTTGCCTATATCAATAGTAAGAAAGCATAAATAGCATTATTTCAAACTTTGATAATTTATACCATACTTTGTTAATGTTCTATTAACTGCTAAAAAAATATCCCTTCATGATGGAAATCAATTCAAGGGTCGCTGGAAAAATCCATATTAAGTCCAAAAGAAGGCAGTACTGGCACGTACCATGCTAATTATTGTAGTAGCATCTAAGTAAGTCGTTTGAAAATTACTACTTCAGAAATCATTGACAAAATCCATGAAATGTAGATGGTTGACATAAGAATGAATGTGTGTGAGATTCTCGTGCTGTTGGCATCTCGAGTTGGAACCCTTCTTCCATTTTTTTTTTGTAAACACAACTGCCGAGGTGTGAGCTGGTGTATTGTAGTCATGGAAAAGGACTTTTTGTGGGACACTCCGAGGCGTTTTACTTGCATATCAGTTTTCAAACGGGTTTCCATTAATGATGAATAATATGCACCTTCTCAAGATAATCGATGAGGATTATTCCCTGTGAATCGAAAATACAGTCACCATAATCTTCCCGGACGATTTTTCGATTCAATGCTGCCGTTAGTCCCATTTATCGGACTTCGAACGGACTTTTCAAACAACCCTCATAAATATAAGGGCTCGGACATTATGCTAACCCCATGATTCGGTAAAAACCACGGTACATGGTTCTGTATGGTATAATAGTAAATAGCTTATTTCAATATATTTAATGTTGTTTTTTGATATTTTTATTCTTTTAAAATTTCTCTTCTGTGGACTTAACTTCTATAAAAATATAATATACACAGGTTATGCAATATTACTATTCATGAGTTAATCGTTTTTTTGCATACAAAAAAAAATGAACTGGTTTATATTTGTCAGTAATAAACAAAACTAATTCGCCATTACAATGTCACCAGCTGCAAAAAAATTATTTAGCTAAATACAGATGTACCAATAATTCGAGGTATCGTGAAGCTAAATTGGAAACATTTGGATATTTATTAAAATTATTCCTCTACCAAACAATTGGTTTTCGTCAATTGGGATGTACTTTATCATATTGTAGGACATCATGTTTTTGTATAAGCAAATAAAGAATTGTTTTTTTTAAAGATCCTCTCTATCTATATCCATAAACGAATAAAATGATTATAGGCAAAATTAAATCGCAGTATAACCCTGTACCTTGAACCCCCTAACATATATAAATAAAGAATTAACTGAGATTAACTGTTTTGGCATAACTATGATAGACACAATATACAACCAGGATATTTTCGTCTCTGGGCTTAATATACGCCCTAGTTAAGTTAACTTATATGAGATTATTGATTAGTTTTAAAAAGAAATATATATAGATAGCCACTGTATATCACCCTGGTTTGGAAATAAAAGAATGGTAACAACTACTTTTTAAATTATTTAACTCTAATTAATGCTGTTTTGTTTATTGAGGCAACATTTGAAAAACACACATTTGTATTTTGAATATGCATGATGGTGTTAAGATCAAGAGAAACTTATTTTTCAAAAATATTGAAATTGCGTTTGAGGCAATATTTCTCGCTATATTTGCTTAAAAATTAGCTTGAATTGCACATATGAATGTCTAGAAAGATATCATATGATGTATCTCCCTCCTGCATCAATCACGGCATAGATCCACGCCTGGAAGCAGGAGTAGGGGTTGAGAAACTAGTTTCTGTTGCATGTTGGTCAGTATTTCCTGAAAGTAGGCAATCAAAGAGTCCTTGATGACATTAGATGTTCATTTTTTATAGGTTAAAGTTAGCCTCAGACAAAATAATCCATCAGATTAAGCCCTAGACTGCTGGGTTGCCATTTATCCTTCCAATTGAAATCGTAGCAGTACTCTCTCGGCACTTCTGTGACCTATTTGATATATGAGAAGTTGATGATTAGATTTTGGTTATTTAACTGATAATTTTTTGACATATTAAGAGAAAAAAAGAGATAAATTTCGAAAAATGAGCACCCAAAATTTGAAATTAAGAAATTTGTATTTTAAGAAAAATACAGTTTAATAAAAATAATTTAAAGTAGTTTTTTTATATGTTTACTATTTAAAATTAAAAAGACATACTACGACCCAATTGTCCATAATTTAATAATACATTTTGCAATATTATATCAACAAATCACAGTTTTCCTAATTTAGTGCAAATGTTTTACGTTTTTTGGTATTCAGTTAAAAATATTGTTGCAACTTATGTTTAAAATTTTAAGATGTCTTAGGGTTGCACAATGATTTGGAGTTACCATTTTTTATCAAACTTAACATACCAAAATTTAAATTTAGTTGAAGTAATAGTTGTTTAACTAAAAGGAAAACATCATTTCTTCACTATTTGACAAAACATATAAATCACAAATAACCCTTTATAATATATTACTAAAATTACATGTACCATACAAAAATAGTCCTGACAGCCCTAAAAAAATTTCAAAGTCCGTTTTTTATTGTTCCTAGCATAAAAAACCTTTTTGAACGGAATTAATTTTTTTAATCTTAAAGCAGAAAAATTATAAATACATTTTGATGGTAATAAATATAGTAAAGGCATTTATGTTTGAAAGACTAACTTTGTTATAAGTAATTTGCAGATGTTAAATCAACTATAAATTAAGTTTTTCAAGAAATTGAATTATATTATTATTTACTCATTAAAAATGTAGAAAACTTTATCTTCCCTAATAAAAAAATAAACTATTTCCTATACTTACCATAACACCTGCCTTTTTCTTTTAATTACAGATAAACCTTTTTGCCAAAGAAATGGTTCTGTTCTCTGGTATGTTTCCATTCGTGAAGAAATACATCTCCCATGCCGAGTTGAAGCATATCCAGATGCGGATGTGTCTTTTCATTGGACTTTCCACTCAGAGCGAACTTCAGAGTCCACATCCCTTCCTACTACGAAATCCATTGATCTAGGTCTCAAAAGCACTTTGACCTATCGTCCTTTATCCAGTATGGATTATGGAACTCTTAAGTGCTTCTCTAAAAACTCATTTGGAAAGCAAACTGAGCCTTGCGTTTTCAAAATTAAGCCGAAAGGTAAGTATTTTATAGAAAACCCTACGCCGCCCGTGACATTACATGAAATGTCAGAAATGTCTTATTTGTAGGATACAATTTTTTACTTTATTAAAAGAAGTAAGGCTTTTCAAGAAAGAGGCTGTTAAATGCTCCACTCAGTTTGGAAAAAATACAATGGATCAGTGATATATTTTTTCGACGCCAGATGTCGCTTGTATTGATTCCACAAATGACATTAATATATCATTTTTCTTAATTTTCCCTTATGTTATATTCAACTTGTTCTTCCCTTGGTAGAATTAAGTTTGTCATTTCAGTTAAAAGAGTTAATTCATGGAAGCGGCGTAGTTTATTAAAGAGTGTATTAGTCAACGCCCCTAGAAGACAAAAAAAAAGTATTTTAACGACCACTGTCTTCTCCAAGTATTGATAACGGGGTCTTCGTTTTCCCACTTTCTTTGTAGTTTTGCTATACACAAACTCAAGTTGATTTTTTTTAAATATCTATTTCCTTTGATACATTTTAAAATGTATCAAGTTAGATACGAAGAGCTTTGATGTTGATAAATATTTTTCAATCCCAATAAAAATAATTTACTAATCTGTATTTCTCGTCTTCATCAAAAAAATAATACCATTTGTACTTTTATTTTCAATAAACAGTTTCTAATTAATATTGGTCGAAAATGATTTTTCAACAAATATTATCAGTTTTTGCAAATTGTAAAAAAAGGTCTTCATTACGGATCATAGTAAGGTGCCCGGTAATATCCTTAAAACTATTTTGTCTCTAGACATTTTTCTATAGGATATATTATAAAGCATTTTGCCCAAAAGGATATTTTGCTTTAATATATAAATAAATAAAGTTATTTTTTATTTCGGTTACGAATTAATGTTCACATTGATTTTTGATATAAAAATGTGCAATATTTATTGATATAAAAAGCATAAAATGTTTATGATGGAATTATACTTTTGACTCATATTATTCTTGTTGGTCAATACATTAGTCTATTTTAGTTTATATACTCGTTCATGTATAATGATAATTACTAACAAAGATGTGATAGCAAATTATCCAAACTAATTTTACCATCTATTTTGTCTCTGTTTCGAATTCATTACATAATGAGATTTGTTGCTATAAAATTGAAACTTTGTGGGATGATTCCAATCTTTTTTCCAACATAACACAACCATTTTTCCAACATAACACAACCATTTACTGTCTTTAATAGTAATACACACTACATAAAATGGTTTAAATATACATGGGAACAGGAATTTGAACCAAAAATAACAAAAACAACGTACAAATATTATTTATTTATTTATTAATGCAAAAATATCTTTTAGAAAAGTTGGTTTTAAGGCAAAATTTCCTGAAATAAATTGGGTTAAGGTAAAATAGTTTAACACTTTCTCTCATGAAATGAAAATAAGTAGAATATAAAAAAATTTTAATACTACCTAACAATATTTTGAATGTTAAAAAGATATTCCAAGAAAAAGAAAAATACATTTTAAAAAATGTTAAAAATTATAACAATGTTACTATTTATATAAATCAGTAATGATATACAAAATTTAATTTTCAGATGCATTCATAACTAATTTAGAATGCCACCAAGAGTTTCATTTCTTAAACACATTTTTTATTATTGTTCTAGTAATCAATAGTGTATTTACAATTTACTAGACAGAATGATTCACAGGTTATTGAAACTGAAAAGATTTAATCAATTCTAAACAGGTAAACTCTGTTATTTCCGATGTTTAAATGCATGAATATTTATCCCTAACACACATTAATACGAAAATTCTTAAAGGTCATCTTTTTTTTGGTATTTTTTAATAATAAATTCTGCTTTCTGAAGCGTTGCTCCTGGGTACCATTATGGAAGAAAGGCTTTATGCAAATTTACTTAGCTCTGTATAGTAGTACCCTTTAGGAATATCAAAAGGAACCAGCCTTAAATTCTGCAGTTTAAAATTTGATTCATCATTTACAAAAAAAAAGATTTAAAAATATAAACCAATTTAAAAGCAGGTAAGATTTACGTAAAATAAACTAAGTAATTTCCTTTCTAATAAGAAATTACACTTATGTCCTACAAAATATTTAATACTTATGCACACAAAATGGACCATTGCAAAGTCGGTAAAAAACTTATTGATAACAGTTCTATGGATTCAAGAATAAAATAATTACTATTACTTACTAAACTATGTCATACAATATTTATCCAACTAAATATATAGTGTGTAAACATAGAAACCATTTTGAACCAAAATAAGAAGAAAATCGAAATTAATTTTTTATTTCATATACACATCCAATTTCATATTTCATAGACATATTTGAATGAATTTTAGTAATCGTTTTTAAATTTTGGGATGATTAAAGATACCGAAGAAAGGTTTAGAACCTTCATTTGATTTATGAAAGTTTTATCGGCCCCAATAATAGTGCCTCAAAAAGACTAATGGTAATAATTTGTTGATAAATATAGACGGTAATTTGTGAAAGAATACAAAAGTAAATCAAACTTAATTTTAAGATAAATTCTCCTAGCTTTCTTTTCTGTTAACGGACCAGATTTGAATATTTTTTGGGGATAAAATATATGATATTTTTACTTATTTTGATGGCTTAAAGCTCATATATAATTCGTATGATGTTATAAGTTTTAGATATTGATAATATTTTCAGGACTGCCACGGATCAAATCCTGTCATCTCAAGAACACAGGTTTAGATTGGATTCGTATTGAATGTTCATTACCTCCGTTTAACGATGATGTAGAAAATGATCAGCGAGGAACAAACTTCAGGTAAGATTTGTTAATCTTTTATTACGTCAGCTAACATTCCAAAAAGATTGGAGAAAAACTAATCACGAACATCATGCCATTTTTAATCTACTATAATAAAATATCATAGCTGTATGTATGCACCCAATTATCAATGCATAGCCATGCTATTTATTTTAAAAACGAAGACAGATACAGACGTTAGACATATAGTAGAAGTTGTACAAAATTTGGAGTTACATATCTTTCATTCTGATCTCACCAGATTTTTGGTTTCTGGAGGGCAAGTTTGATTTTATGTTTTTGAAGTAATGGGTAGTCGATTCAAAAATACATTAAAAAAATTAAAAATCCAAAAACCGATTTATTGTAGAAACAGAAAAAGGGAGAAAATATATTGAATACAAAAGAAAAAGGGAAATAATTATTGGGGAAGGAGGAACATATTTTTAATTATTGTAGTTATAATGGCCGATGGGGTATAACTTCAAATGATGTCTATTGACAAGTTTTACTAAATGCTGGAGTTATTTCAAGCATTAATAAAATAATTCTTAATAAAATATTTAATAGGGGTACGTCCTTGTACTTATTGAAATTAATTATTCTCTTTGCTGATTAATTTATTATTATATTAATTGAAATTAATTATATTATATTATTTTAATAATAAACCATATAACTCATATTGAAAATACATTTTTTTCTGGATTTTGAAAAAACTCAATTGAAAGCCATTGTATAACAATAATTATTAAATTAATTTATAAGAGTTGGTTTCTGTGTAAACACATTTAAGTAGTTTTATTTAAATTTATGTTTAAACATCAGTGAAGAAATTAAATGTGGACTTGATAAATAGATTTGGAAATGCATCAATAATTTTATGTTTTCAATAGTAGGAAAAAAAACAAAAACTTGTAGACAAGGCTTTTGCAAATCTTTTTTCACTCAATAAGGCCACCTTTATTTTCAATAGCAGAATTAAGACGTTGCCTGAAGGCCATGTAAGAATTGTGGGCAAACTTCTCTAGCAAGTTGTTTCATGCAGTCGCTATACAGGACTGATATGAGTCCATATTTGGACGCGAGTTCCTGCTGTTTTTCCTCTCCAAAGTGCCCCTTATGGAATAGCCAAGTGGGTTCAAAATTGTTGAAAATTGTCTTTGGACAAGAATGGAGCATTTTTATCTGTGCAGAATTTTTGGGTCTGGACGTGTGAGAGGGAGCACCGTCCTGTGTTCACATGTAGCTATCCTCTGAGTAGTTGGTATTCAGCCATGGTAAGATGGTGTACCTAGGCACTTTATAGTAGGCCTCTTGGATGATTTTCTGTTCAGCCTAAGACATATTGGATCAATATTTGGGTTGGATATTTGGCGTGGTCAACCCTTTGGACCTCATCTTTTATTTCAAATACCAGTGGTCGTTCCGGAAGCTGTGGAATTGATCCAATGTAAAAATCTTCTTGCCCGATAAAATTTTCACAATTGACCAATTTAGTTTTTATCAATGTGAGGACTTTCTTGCACCTCTCGGCTCTCCTTACTTTTATGCCTTCTTTCAAAAGGTAACGTGGGGTCCTTGTAAAAAAATACCAGGTTGTGCTTTATATCCCTCCTAATGGTCCTAGGACCCATAGAAAAGTGGTGGGCGAGGCGATTCATCGACTTAGTGAGATACTCTTTTATATTATTCTCCAAACATAAAAAGAACTTTGTATCCCTCTTCAAATTATGCCCTCCACTTCCTTACATCCTGAAAATGTATTCTCATCTTAGCCAATTTAAAGACAAATGCTGAGAAAAAGCTCATTTGATGGATCTTCCTCCAGTATCAATTTAGGACTGGATCCGGAAGGAGAAGTTGGGGGAGATGAGGTAGTTCCTTGTCATGTTGGTCATTATCTCTTTGATAGAGGCAATCAGAGAGTCTTTAACGGCTTGATATGTTCAATTTGTTTTAGATTCTACATAGTCCAGACTAAATAATCAATAGGATTAAGATCTGAACTGCTACAGGTGTCCATATTGTCTTCCCACTAAAGTGATAGTTGTGTTTCAATCATTGACTGCATTGACCTATCTGTGACATGACAATTTGATGAGGCTTGTACCAGGATGCAGATTGGCATTTGAGACCTCCTTATTTGGAATATTTATGTTTTAGTTGACACAAGTCATCGTCATGGTGCAACCCCCTTCTTCCCCCATTAATTTAATCTTCTTCTTCTCTGGAGCAGCTGTTGCCATGATACCCAAAACATCCATAAAGTTTTTGTATACAATTACATTTCTGCCGGTAAAAATAAAGACGTCATCAGACAGCTTCCTCATAACAAAATCGCTGGGGCACCCCCCTGATTGGATCTCAACGTCCTTTGCTTATTAATAAACGTATTTTGTAATTCTGAATTCATAATCTAAAATTGATTTTAAGGTAAAGAATATATAACTCAATATACTTAACAGAATATATAATTTTCGTAAGCTGCAAGGTGTTTATTTATAATTATTGCAATATGCAAAGATAAACACATGAAAGGAAATTTGCGTTTATATCAAAAACATAATTGAATTTTATTGTTTAAAATTAATTTCTTTCAAAAAGATCAAAATACTCAAAATGATGAAACTTATAAATACGAGGTTTTGCATAATGACATATGCATACATAACCCAATGCTATTACCCAAAATATTTGAATATAATGACAAAGTCATTTAATAATTCAGAAA
Organism: Lepeophtheirus salmonis; assembly: GCF_016086655.4. NCBI lineage: Eukaryota > Metazoa > Arthropoda > Copepoda > Siphonostomatoida > Caligidae > Lepeophtheirus > Lepeophtheirus salmonis. The sequence goes on from NC_092584.1 coordinate 14,100,997, forward strand.
ATGACTTTCAAGCTTTTTCCAACAAAACAAAATGAAAATACAAAAACAGCAAAACAACTCAAATAATTAAATCAGGAAAAGAAAAATCCAACTAAATTTTTATTCTTATACTTCTTATATCATAGATTAATCATCCTTAGAGTACATTCATACCGAAATGAGAATGATGGAAAATATATAAATAATTGGCGGCATAATTCCACAATGAGTCTTCCAATTAGTAAATCCTCAGGGAAGTAATGAGAATATATATTTCAGAGATATAACTTGTCAATCTTTGTTTTTCATAGTTATTTTTGGTTGAATTCAGGAAATATAATATCAATTAAGATCTTACAGCTCAGCATTAAATATTAAAAGGATATTTCAATCTCTGGAGTGGAAAAAACACTCCATAGAGTTGAACAATGTAACTTTCTGTTTCATTGATTTAAATGCATATTTTAAGATTTAGATTCCCGAAAAAATATTATTTAATTGCATAAATAATAATCTTTATATATATATATTTAAAAATTCAATAATAATAATATAATAAATCACGTCTTTGAGTATAATTTTGATTGTGTCCCATATTTTTCAATAAAATAAAAATAAAGTTGAAAATTAAAGGTAATAACAATTAGTAAAAAATTTCTAGTATTCCAAAGATAACATATTTATTTCGTATGTTATCTTGAAGACAGCTCCTGTAAAATGGTTTAATAATACAAAAATGAAGTAAATTGCTTTGTCTTAATTGTAAACTAATATTTTTTCATATTTTTTTCAACTGCTTTATATCATAGTTAAAACTAAAGAAGGAATTTAATATTGCAACATAAAAAAATTAACTACAAAAAAAGTTCGGTTTCTTCATAAATATATAATTTAAGATTGCATAAAGAAATTAATTCAATTATTTGAGGAGCTGTAAGAAGTAGTAAATGATATAATCGAATATATAATTTAAAGCCATATATTTCAATTAATTATTCTACTCTTAACTTGAAAAATTATATTAAAATATTCCAATTGCTTCATTTTGTATTTACAAGAACAAAATTACAAGAAATGATCACTGGTATAATTGATATTATTTATGATAGTTATAAAATCAATAGCGATGTTATTGCTTGTGGAACACATAATTTTTTCCTTTTTCCATTGCATCGTATTAATTGAGATATAAATTGGAAATGGTATTGGCCATTATCGCCTCTCAAGCTTTTGCTAGGTGCTCTTCTTGAAAATGGTTAGAGACAGGTTTTTATGTTCCATGCTTCATTAGTGTCCCTCGTACAATATGATGGCAAAGTTATAATTAAAACAGTTATAGTTTCGTTTTAGCTTGCATGGATTGTCAGGTTTGAATAGCAGAAAAACTATTGTCCAGCTAAAAATCCTTTCATTCATATAGTTATCCATCTAAAAACTGTTCTATTTGCATTCAAAAGATTAACTCATCTTACATATATCATTGTGGTATTTAAAAAAAGCTATCTGAAATTGCCAGTTTCAAATACTTCTTTTAAACTCTACTCTACCCTCTTGCATTAGAAAAAAGATCATGTTTGGGAATGTCCTGATTAAAATAAAAGGACCTATTTTTTACATATAAGTTTCTTATTACATGTAAAATATGTTTTTTATCTCTTATTTAAGTAGATATTAGATAAATTTAAAAAAATCATTCTAAATCTTATAAAATTATTTATCGGTAGATAATATAGTTTTTTCTCCCACATAATTCACGCAGACTGGGATACATTTGAATTGTTCTCAAGAGTACTAGACAATTTCTTATTTTTTACGCCCAATATTATTTAACAGTATTTAATAATTTTATAAATATACAATTTATTTCCCATTATTGGTCATGGTTTTATAATTTTATACATTTTTACGATAAATAAAAGAAGCGTAGGCCAGCCGGTTCTGAAAAAAAAGCGGGAATAAGGTGCACCCGATGCCTTGATAACAAATATTTTACCTAAATATATTTCTATATATACAATTTTGTTCCACTCCTCTGCAAAGACTATTTGTCCTCAATACTCACCTAATATTGTACATAAACACACACACTGACATTAACAATGCATATTGTAAACAGAGGGTAAGAAAGGGGAAGAGGATTGCGAGCCCGTTCTAAACGAAACTTGAGATAAACTAATTATTAGCTTACAAGTCATGCCGAGATCTGGTTCTTTGAGGGAAACCCCGAATCCTCGAAATTATTTTCTAAATATATATGCTTTGACATGAAAGCCTATAGGCAAAATGGAATATTTCTTTACCAACCTTCACCGGATACATACTCAATTTTAAAAGCCTCTTGATACTTGGGGATGTTGCAATAAGTCGGTCAGACTTGTTTAGGACTACATTACAAGCTCCCAGGATTATACCTTCCACCATTCCAATGAGAGGAAGTATTTTTGGGAAGTAAAAGAGAAGATGGAAAGACGTCTCCAACTCCAATTTACACAAATGACACAAGTGCTCCTCGGCACTAACATTTATATTATAATCAATTGCAGCTAACTTTATAGAAAGTTATGACAGCGGAGCCGAAGTCCTGAGGACCTTTACTTTGGACCATCAATTCTAGATATGATTAAAAAGAAATATAATGTTGAGACACGTATCTAGGACCCTATTTTATCAATTTACGACTGATATTCAGTACTGAACTATACCGGAACAAGAATGAAGGAGACGGTACTGCAGTTTTTAGTCGTAGAAACAGATCATTATAAGAATATCAATAAAAAATAGCTCAAACATTGAAAAGGATGAGCCAAATATCAGTAGCTGGAGTTCTTACTCACTTTAATAAAACTTGCAGCCCTAGTTTCGACAGAAGTTACAAGTCTGCTTTAAAAAACTAATGCTATATATAGTTTTACTTTAGCTATGAAAATCAATTGTACAAATATCCAAGTAGAATCCCATTTCAGCAAAATTAAAAATTAAAATCTGCCGCGAAAATGATTAAAGCCCAATTACCTCTATAACCAGTTGTTAAATTAAAAATAAAAACATACTTTGAAAGCTTGATAAATTCTTGTTTGTTCATTTAATGAGATCCCCTCCTGTCTCCATACTGTAACAAAGCTCCTAATTGACTTAAATATGTCCTGTATTTAAACATATAAATTGGAAGTTTATCATTTTCTTGATGTTTGTTGAAGATTGTATTATACTTATTTATACATTTTTACAAGTCGTCACATATATTATTATAAATAATGATTTATGTATAGCATCAATTATGTTTCCAGGGAATATTAATCAACTGTAATTTGAGTAAAGATATAAATAATTTCTTATGAAATTTAATGACATGATATTACATTTAATCTCAGGAAAATAAATACAAAGGGGCAAGATATGAATTTTGATTGATATTTGAGTATATAGTGGTATAAGTTAATTAGTATTGAGTCTGTAGCAATGAACATTAGCTATATCAAAAGGTCATAAAGAAAATATAAGCCTTAGTAAAGAGATTATTAAATTTTAAATTTTTTTAAATAGTGTTATGTTAATATATTTGACAATCAAAACAATTTTTAAATGACGGTTCGACTCGAAAATTTTAATTATTTTATAGAGATTTTAATCAAATGTCCTTCAAAGGATTAAAAATCCTTGAAATCAAAATTTCCAAAAAGGAATCGACGAAACCAAAATACTGCACGATTGGCTGTTGACATTATCATAAAGTAATCAGATTCAGTATTTGAAGATAATGTTTGATTTCCAATTCCAATTGTTATTTAAAACTGGTATTGAACAATTTACTAGTTTTCTAAATTAAAAAACAAAAATTTTAACATTTATTTTTTGTTTTTAAAAACATTTCAAATTTTTTTTTTTTTTTACAAAACATGTTAAATTTTATTTTTTGTTTTTCAAAACATTTTAAATTTTATTTTTGAATTAAAACAATTTTTTTAAGAATAGTTGGATATGTTCTTAAAATTTGACATTTTTTTACAAAGAGTGTAATGTTTTTAAATTTTTTGAAAATTTGTGGAAAAAAATATAATATTTTTGAGAATAGTCATGGATTTTTGAACTTTTTTCTTCCAAAATAGATTTTTTTGTGATTAGTTGTACATTTTTGAAAAAAAAAAAAAAAAAAAAATTGTATACTTGTTTATATATAGCCCTATGGACGCCCTTGAATGCAAAATGGTATTTTTTAAATATTATTTAAAATTATAAAGAATCAGTATTGGGATTTATTACCAGAATTGCATCGGAATCGGAATCGGCATTGTATTTTTTTTCAATAGTCCCATCACTAGTATCAAGACCTTAAACACCATACATATTTTTTGTTACCTCAGTTGCCTTTTAGAATTTTCGTAAAAAACTGTAAGATATTGTATACTATCTATTTGGTAGTGCTTATTTTTGATGCACAGACGTATTTTAAAAAAAAAGTTTTTTCTTTTGTGAAAAAAGTCAAAAATCTCGGGGAGAGGGAAGTTAAAACATATACAAAGATATTGTTATTTTTATCTCCAATATGCATATTTTTTTCATTTTATACATAAAAAACAATATTTCCATCATTTGAATCTTTCTTTTTTCACAACTTATAATTTATAATGGAATTCTTTGTGTTCAAAGATAATTTTCTTTTTAATAGTGCCTCAATCAATATTTTAGATCACAATAAGTACCTTTTCAAATCAAACTTTCATTTCTATTTGATAAATAAATACATAAGATGTACATTCAAATGTCCCTTTTTCCCAATGAGTATATGCGCAGAGCATTTACTGATATGAAAATATCTCATGTGTATTGAAAGACGGATGTGTCAATTTAGATAAACTATAATGTTGTTTAAGATAATGATAACCGAGATGCAGTTTAAATAGCATTTAACGCAAGAATGGGAAAAATAAACCTTAAATAAATTACCACTCTTATTCATACGTAACAGAGGAAGATTGCCTTAATTAATGTTGGGTTTGAGCTGTTTCTTGAACTAAATTCGACTTACTAAAGTAGACTGTATTCTGAAATATACTCAAACTATACTATTAAAAAAATGGAATAAACTTTGATCAAAATGGTAACATTTGAGAATATTTTTCGCTTTAAAGCTTTCTTTTGTCTAATTGCCACCTTGTTTTAATACTTTATTAAGGTTGCCTAACAGATGAAATTGTAAAAACTGGGTTAATGTTTTGAAGTAAAAATAAATGTTAAATATAGTAATACAGTTGTACAACAAAAAGTTAAAATATACTATATTTATTTACCCAATGTCTTTAATTAAACTCAACTTGACTCAACCTTCATAAACTCAAACTCGACAGTTATAACTCGAGTCCTACTCTAATTTATCATTGTTTATTAACTTTTTATTTAAAAATTTATTCAAATGACAGAAAAAGTCATAAGTCAAGAAAGAATCATTGAATATTTATGAGACTGGATGATGAATAGTTAAAAAAAAGTGAAGGCCTCTCGTAGGTTTTGGAGTTTCATTACTTTGTGCAAATATTTAAATTATTCAAAAATACAACAAGAGAAAATGGAACATATTTGAGAGGGATTCAGATGAACATCTTTTTATAAATAAAAGAAATTGAAATAAAGTGAGCTTAGCTCTTATTTGTCATGAATATTCAGAGTATATTTATGTTTTTCTTATTTTGAGCATGCATACATTTAAAATATGTACAGAAAACATTTTTCATGGTAATGAGTTCTGAGGAAAAAAAAATGAAAGAAATGTAAACTGAAACAAACCAGAGGAAAAAATGGGAGAAAAAATTTCTTTATGTTCTTCTATAAATATTTTTTAAAGGGATGAAACTGAAATATACAATTAAAATAAAAGCCAGAGTTTTAACATAGCAAAGTCTGGCAGGGTTAAATCTAGCGACGACGGAAACAATATATATTTGCCTTTGTACCTCTCTAGCTTACTTGCCTAAATGACCATTGTTAGAAGATGGCGTGAGGTCTTCATGTATGAGGGAAATCCCAAGTCACCCTTTACACCCCTCCTCATGCTTCTTGCACCCTTGATCTTCTTCTTCAAGCTAGAAAGGAACTCCATTCCCCCAATAAATTTACCCTCCAATTTTTGCTTTCCTGGAGAGGACTTTTCCATCATTTTTCATTTGCCTCCCCCGGAAAACCAAGCTCTTGGGGCACTTTACAATGTCTGATGCCTCGCCACCTTTAGTTCACCAATTAGAATAATCCGAGATGCAATGCCTCTTGGCTTCTTGCTCAATCATAATGTCGAGATTACGGAATTTTTAATAAAGTTTGCTTATGGAGAAAGGATGGCCTCACTAGAATGTCCAAAATAATCACTCAACCTTTTTATATTTAAGAAAAAACAAACAATAATTAACAATCCACATTTTGCAGCTGATCCCTGTATATTTTGATTTGATATGTCCTCCATAAGAGTAATAGGATCCTCGATACGCCGGTGAACAGATCGGTAGCTTTTGACGATGAAGGCCGTGTCCAAAGCGTACCTCGCTGTCATAATGGTAGATCGGGCAAATCTATATTTGGATGAGAGGTGCAATAGACAATCCAAGAGCTCTTAAACTACAAAATATAGAGAGTTGATGTAAAGGCCTTAGGAGGGCCCCATGGAGGCTGGGCAGAAGTCAGCCGCATTCTTGCTCACAGAAATATAATGTGGTTAGATTCTTCAATTTCAAAATATTCCTTTCCTTAATGGGTTTGATAATGTTTTAGACAGTCCAGATGGAGTGGTCAACAGGTTCCGCAGCCTTTACGGGATATGTAAACCAGTGCACAAAAGATCTCATTTGCATTCCTGTTTTTCTTGTTCCTCAGAATTTTATACACTTAAAGACATTCTATAAAAGGCAAACTTTTTAATTTTCTTTTAGCTGTCGTTTTTTGGCTAATAAAACATATTGATTAAAATTGAAAGGGATAAAATTGTTATTAAATTCTACTGCAAATCTTGGATTTCCACACTGGATATAAATATTTAGATTTATTGGAGAAGAAAGAAAATTTGGGAAAATCAATATAATAGTTTTTACATCTATAATTACACCAAAAAAAATCATTATTACGGTTACAATTAACCGATCGGTTCAATAGAGATGGTAGTTCTTTTTATAGACTTGTAGAGGGGGAGAAACAATGTCACTTATGAACTTAGAAATTGTTCCGAGCTCGCAACTTTACTGGAAATGATTCAAAAAGGAGATTTTAAGCGTGTCTATTTCTCTATATGAACTCGTCTATAACTTTGAGGAATGTTATTTTTGTCGAATTCTAATTCTGACACAAATGTGAAACGCTGTGAAACTCGTCCTAATAAGAATTAGATGGTGATATCCTTTATCCACTTTTTACAATTATATGTCCACATTTATCATCATATAAGCTATTGAAAAAGTCCCTGGAATGAAAGAAAGGATAAATAAATAATGGCAATAATAAATAAAAAAATAAATCATAATTTTTTCTCAATGATCCACTGATAAAAATTTATTCCAACACATCAATAGACTTTCTTTTTCATAATCATGATAAAAAAGAATCAAAGATAGTCCTACTATTTTTTTTATAGAGCCTCTTACCGATTTTTTTTTTTTTGCATTTACATTGGAATTTATTTATTAGTGTTTGTGTAAATATATTTGTCTATCAATAGAAACTAGTTTTTTTTATAATTATAATTTGTTGTAATTTAATACCAATGGTATAAATTAATAAGGAAAATCTAAAAAAAAAGTATGAAAAATATTACAAATAACTAAAACATTAACGTTAGTTTAAAAAAAAGAAACTACATTAGAAATAATAAAAAAGTATAGGATGTGTATTGAACGTCTATAAATTTAAAAGATCCGAGATTGCATAGAATTTATAAAATTACTCCGGTAGATTAAAATTCATATTATTTATATCTATGTATATATTATATCGTGGGTATTGTTAAAAAGTAGAAAATATATATATATATTGAAAATAACGTTTGAGAGAAGGGCATTTCAGATTTGATGACATTCTATTAGAGCAGCTGCATACAGCCGGGAAAGAAAGAGAATATAAATAAATCCCACTCCGTATCTAACAAAAACATAGCCCAATATTTACTCTTCATTTTTATAAAAATAAAATGATCTCCCAGTATTCTAAAAAAAGAAATCGAAAAATTAATGTTTTTAAGGCTGTTTGGAAGAAGAGAAGCATAGCTGTCATGACGTTTCATTACATAAGTTTCAAGCCGCTATGAAATTCTGGAAAAAAATATAAACATCCCTCTGGGGAGGAATTATACTGATATCGATCCTCAACTCTACTTCTTGAGTAACAAAGAAGGTCTTAAAGTTATATTAACATATCCAAAACTCATAGTTACTAATCGTATATCATGAGCAAATACACTGTTCATTATTTTATAAAAGATGTTCCCTTCTAGGAGTGTCTACAGGAGGGAGCTGTAGCCCACCAATATGAATGAATTTTTGAAAAATGAGCTGCAAAAAATATTTTTTTATCAAAAAGTTATTACTGAATTAAAACACATAATTGGTAGCAAGTTGAAAAAATAATTATGAAAAACAACTCAAAAATACGGTGAAATATATAAACCAAAAAAAAAAAACGGCGTAAAGGAGGGAGGGACCATAAACTAATAAATCCTTTCCACCTTTAACAAAATATATATCGATTTATAGTAACGATTTTGATCAATTCTAAACTGTCTATAAAATGCGGATGTTATCAGAGTTTTTTTCAACTTTTTTTTGCATATAATACTTGTAGGAATGGAGAAAAAAGTACTTCTACAACGACTATATATTAAAGAATGAACAAAAAAAGAAGAAAGAGCATACGCACGAATAGTTTTTTTTTTTTTCATTTCTAATCTCAAAACTGACATATTTCTCTACGGTTTGCCCAACCATGCTTATTGTAACTAAAATAAACATATTGGCATTAAGATATGAATAAAAGGTCAAATGGTAGTACATCTCAGATCTCATAAATGCACAAGTTGAGGTGGCGAGGATTATGGACATTGTAAAGCGCCCAGGGAGCCTAGTTTTCAAAATGGCCAAGATGAAGAATAATAAAGATGACCTCTTTAGAAAAGGAAGAAGTGTAGGGAATAATTTAAAGACGGGTCCAGATTTAATGTACGTCTTGAAGTAGAAGATCAAGGAGTACTCCACCAAATCGTTGAATCGCTTTGCCAAAAAATGCATTATCAAAGACTCGACAATAATTTCCAACTAAGATCATGAAGGCCAGGCGGCTATAGACTCCATGTTTTTCTGTCCATCCCTTTACATAACACTCCGTATAAATATTGGTCTAAATTGTGTTACGTTTTGAAAGGAAATAACAAAGCCTTTAGAAATAGTCATAAGTAGTGTAGAACTTAGGTCGTTGGGAAAAAGTGTAAAGAAATGGCAATTGATTAAGTCCTATAAAAAAATAAATTTTATTCTATTTCTGTAATTTCATTTTTTATACCATTTTTTTTTTCTTCTTCTACAATTTTATTTTTTCTTCGCTCACAAATGATACAAAAATTATTTTTTATTTATTTGACCGACACGTACGTCGTACATCCAATAAAATTATGATTTCTAGTTAATGATTTAAAAAATTCATTGATTTCAAACATTACGTTCTGAAGTAGCAATACACAATATACATGTTTTGTATAACCTTTCCCTGTTTTTGGGAGTTGTTGCTTTCAGACTATTTGATAGCAAAAAATAATATTAATTTAATTATTATGGAACTTTTAGGCAAATTAGTAATTTAATTTTTATTATTTGAGTCAAGGATTTCTACAACAATGTAAGTATTTGAAAGTGTTAAATTATGAAAGCAATAAATTCAATTAATTATTGTCAAAAAAGTTTTTTTTTCTTTTCATAATGGAAAAACATCACTTTGTAACGTGGAAAATATATTATTAAAATAGGAGAAAGGGATCTGGACTTTTTTTCGATATTCGGACAATTAACATTTTGGAGAATCATAAAAGTAAATAGAAGATTTTATCATACAGAAGATGTTGTTAGTTTGTCGGACATAAAGTATTCCAGGGGTGGAGGAGGACTCGGAGTAGATACAAGGACGTAGAGATGGGGATGGTTTCACTTTGGAAAGGGAAACTAACAAGACCTCACACCCAAATGTGGACTCACTGAAGTCATCCATAGTGACTGCATGATACTACTTACCATCAACTCCTAAAGGGGGTTCATGTGATGTGTTAAGCCTGTGATTGAAAATGAAGGTGGCCATATGGAGTGGAAAAGTTTAATAGGAGGAGGAAAAAAATGTGAATTTTTTTTTTGCCTGTTATTCTAGATATAAAATGGTGGTTGGATAAACATCTCCGGTGGAAAATATCCCAAGTGAAATGTCGTAGAAACTGTTTTTCATATTTTGAAATGTAATATTTCCAGTCAACGTTCTGTCGGTCAATATTTTGTACAGGCGGTGCTTTTTCAAATCAACGTTTTGTCCATTCCACTTTTTGTACATATGACATTCTGTCGTTCCTTGTTCTCTCGGTTGACATTTTGTACCGGCGATGATTTGTCTGTTTGACGTTTTGTACATTCGAAATTTTGTCGTACAAAGTTCTTTCAATCAAGTTTTGAACGGTCGATGAATTGTCCATTCGACTTTTTGTTGTTTGATGTTTTGTCAGTCGACATTTTGTACGATCGACGATTAATCGTTTTGACATTTGTCCATTTGACGTTTTGCCCATTCGACATTTTGGTGTTCGACGTTTTGGAGGTCGAGTTTAACCTAGTACCTTATAAAACACCTGTAACATCATCATGTATCGAACTTATTTGACGTATAATGTATTATGTAATAAATTATAAATATGTACATATTTATCTAAATAAATAAATCAGGACACATGCTCCTAAATACAAGCAGAAAGAGAAGGGGGGAACAACTTTTTTTTAAAAATTGCTCCATTTCTTAAGCTCTCTTTTTTTTCTTTAAATCCTTATGGAAATGACATCTCTTCCCCCTTCTTCCTCCTCTCTCCTTCTCATTTCTTAATACAAAATATAATGTGAAATATTACGATATACATACATACATATATATGTACACTCTACAATATGCCTCAATGGACAGTAAGACCTTCCATAACGGAAAAAAAAATCAATAAGTAGTTTTTTATACACATATACATTTTTGTAGAAAAACATTTTACATAATTATAATGGAATTAAAAAATTAAGAATATGAATAAGTGTAGAAAAAAAAAATCTATAAGAATTACATTCTTTTTTCAATTATTATTGTTATTTAAGGCGTAGAACACAACTATTACCTTTAAAACTTTTAACTTTTACAGATTTGGCCGTAATTTTTTAAACCAAGTTTTTATAGTATCATAAGATAACAGTGCCGTATTTTGGATAAAAGAACAATTGTATATATATATATATGAAGATCAAAGACAATAATATATTGATAAAAACATTTAAGCATTTGAAAAATGAATCATTTTTTAATTTATCTTGATTACAACTTTTTAAAAAAATGTATATAATCACCAAAAATTGGAGTAAAATGAAGAAGAAAATATCTTTTTTTATTTTATCTTAATATTCTTTATATCCTAGCTGAAGTTATAGAGTGTAAATTTATTTTGGATATTTTATGCCACTGAATCGTAGTTTTACCCTAAAAAAAAACTTTAAAAAAAAGGCTATAACAGCCTATTCTAAGGTTCAAATTTTTAATGGTAATTTTTGTGTTCTATAGCTTAAATAAGATTAATAATAATAAAATGCAGGCCCTCCAAGACATTCATTTTGTTGCATGGTGTTATTAATGTCTATCTTATTGCCTATCAAACAGAGTTTACATGACTTTCGGACTAGAAATTTTCTACCTATTGTCATTTGCAAGAGTCGTAAATTTTTCATATCAAAATTACCGTAACGTAATCGAGAAAATCGAATACTAAATATAAGGATGTTAAAGTATCAGGACCATAAACACTATTGCTATTTTGCGTATTTAAGATACCGGATCCTCCTTGGAGTATGCTATATAGATAGAGAGATGCCGTGTAAAGACTGCAACAAAAAGAAAACGCTTGCCTCTGGTTTTTCTTGACTGCAAGGAACTACAAATAATATGGACAATAATTAGAGAAAGACTAACTCACCATGTAGGAAGAAGGTTCATCCAAGAAGAAAAACAAATTATGGTTATAAAGACGTGGGTCTTCCGTTCAGTATTGGATCGCACCCCATTGCAAAATTGCAAACACATGATTGTAAGGTCCAATTTTGAAAAAGTCAGACTTTTCATAAATATACCCTACAATGCCTTAAATGAGTTTTGTTTTTGGCCTACGTTTGTGATTTATTATAATAGAATTTTAAAATGTAGATATGTTGTATAATTGAGGTTTTTTAATACTGTTTTTAACGTATCGAATACTATGACTGTGCATTAGTAACACATTATCACGAACAAATAGAAGTATTCCTATTTACAGCTGTCTGGCTTGTGTTTTCCTTTATTTGAAGAAAAAATGTAAAATGTGGCGTATTTCTTCTTTCCTAGGGTCCATCTTTTACAACCAAACAAAGAATACCGAATCCAACCATCACAAAATTGTATAAAAAAGGTTTTTTTTCGTACAAAGTCGTAACCTTCTAACGTTATCTAGATTGAAATTCAAAAACACATAAATAAATCAAGGGTAATCTTGTGATTTGTGATGGATCGAATCCTCCTTCAACAGGGAAATTATTGGCATATATATATATTTATTTATCATTTATATATGTAAAAGATTTAAACAAATATAGCTACAACATAAAGATTTTGTACTTGATACACAAAAAATATATGTAAGGTGTAGTTAGAAGGAATCTATTAAAATCTGAATAGATTGAATTTTAAACTTCAAAAAGATGTAATTTATTAGTTAACAATAGAAAAACAACAAAATTAGTACTAGAAATATATGAGAGTCTTCGCTCTATTAATAATTTATGTAGCCACCCTTTGCGGCAGTGATGGCTTCCAAATAGGAGCATAAGGCCTGGAATCCACGGCTGATGTAGTCCTCTATAATTGTGTCTCTATTCTTGTTGATATTGGCTTTCGGGCCTCAGTTTTGGAAGAGGGGCACTACAAGCTGAAAAGCTGTAATTGATGGGGTTGGCATGAGGGATGTAGTGGGACTAAAAGTGTCGAAAGAACTCAAAAGTTTCATTCAACAAGTAAGGAGATGGTTTTTTTCATGGCTGGTGTCACAAAGTGACAATTCCACTCTGTCAAGGGGCATTCCATCCACTTATTTTTAGAATGAGCTTTCATCATACATTCAAACTTCACACTTTTTAAGAAAGGCCATGATTGAAAGTAGGCTCGAGAGTACACTTAATCTTACCCAACCCTGTATGTAGTTATATTTTTTAATATTTGGATTGACTTTTTGCCATGAAATAACTCCGAAAAGAATTTGATATTTTGCAGAATTTATTTCATATTGTTTTGTTAAACAGGGGCGTCTAGAGGATCATATTTAGGTGGGAGGGGGGAACTTGGTTTTTGGAATATAAAAATAATTGAAAATTTAAACTTTTGAAAATTTTTTTTTGATATATTTATATTTTGTTTTAATCAAAAATCAACAGCTATTCAGAAAAAAAACTGTTTAGAAAAATTGCAAATATTACATTTTTGGAAAAAAAAATCTTTTAAAAACCAACAATTCCCTAAATTTGAAAAGAAGTTATAGTGCCAAACCCACCCCTTGGGGCACCCATGCTAAGATAAATACCAGAATGTTGTAAAAACATTAACCAATACTATAGTGAAAATTACTCATAGAAGAAAATGACATGTAATGAAGTCTATATAAAAAAAAAAAAGATAAATTAGTTTAATTGTGCTTAGAAAATGCAAAAAGAAGGCAATCAGCATAAGGACTATATTAAAAATGCATTAATTAAAATGAAAAAAGTAAAATAACAAAAACTTTCACAAAAGTAATATTCATTTCTTAAGGAGGGCGTGGAGAGAAATCTTTATAAATAATTTTTATACATTTTTTTTTTTTTACTTTTCTTTAAAACTATGAAGTTCTTTTAGTTTTTTCTTTTTTTCAAGTTTTAATTTATTTGTGTGCTTATTTGTTGGCTTTAAAAGTTTTTATAGTTATGTTTATATTTACATAAATAATTTCAATTTAAAACATGTACACGTCTTTGTTTTACAGAGGGTAGCTTTTCTTTTAAATTACAAATATTGCTTCTAGAATAACCCTTAAATGCTTTATTTATTTAATTTCTTTAGTCTGAAAATAATTTTCTGAAATATTATTAATATAAGGAAAAACAAAGGTTTTTTGATTTTTTTCCCCTATTTAACAATTACCTACTGGGAATATCATTATTATTTACTCATCTCTATTTTACAAATTTTGTGGGGTTAACAGTCATTTTTTACTAATTTTCTAATAAGCAATATTGTAGAACGCATAAGTAGGTGTCAACTGCTAATGAAAATAATTGTCCTTGTCTCCACCATGAACACATATTACGGATCCAGAGCTCCTGACCAGCATGGAGAAGAAGATGAAGGAAAATCTTACCAAATCGATTAAAAAAAATTAAAAAGTACTAGATTTGTAAAAGTATTAAATTATATTTAATCCATTTCACCCCATACGTAATTTTGAAGGCTATCTGGTAGAAATTTTTTTCTAGTAAATAATGCGATTAAAACAAATCAAAGTACTTGAAAAAAAAATTAAACTATGCGAAAGATAAAAAAACTTATTTACATTAAATATTAATTAGTTCAAAATGATTTTTCTCATTTCATTTATGAAAATCTACCATTTTTATGAGGATCCGCAAAGTACTTGTAGACTTCCGCGCACGCCTTTTGCAAGTTTTTTATCTCTCAAAATCGGTATTTTGTAACATATCTACAACATATCTGAAAAATCATTTTGGACCTTATGTAAAGTGGTAACAAAGGGTTACAGCAGCGTCATTAAAGCCAAGGGTAGTCATTTCACATAATCTTTGTATATTTTCGTTTCCACACATGAATTTTAAAAATGTACAAGTACACTATGTTAATCTACTCATTTAAATTTGAGATATTTTAAATTTATTAAAAAACCTTTTAAAAAAGTCACTTCGTACATTTTCTTAATCATTTTTGTCATGATCAAAATGATTATTACATGAATGTAAGATGTAAACTTTCTTTTTACATACAAGCATATATACATGCTTACTGTCTTGAAAGATATACCATATATAAAAATACAAATATGCATGCATGGATATTTAAAAAAATGTATTTTATCAAACCAAAAATGTAATATCTTTAATATATAATATTTGGTATAAATATGAAAAAAACAAACATGCAGTTGGTATTTTGTGTGTGTGTATTTTTTATTCAAATAAAAACTTCCATACATGAATATGTATACGAAACCATGTAACAATTTTTATCATCCTTGAGGCATAATAAAGTAGCTGAATCTCATCAAGAATAACATCAAAAAAATTGGTTTTTATACATGTATAAGTAAGACCTTTTAATACTTTTCTACTTAGAAGTAAAACATAAGGAAATCCAGGAACCTGTTGCGACAAATGAATCGAAAAAATGGATTTCAAATTGTTTTCACATAGAGGTATTTTTAAATGATCGATGGTTTTGTAAATCTTTGGACTCATACAGAATGAGGATTAATACAAGTAAACTAAAAAGAGGCCCTCTGCAGGATTACATGTATATATATTTATATTTTTTGTAAGGGACGGGGGTTGGTTTTTGAATTTTTTTGATCCTAAACAAAAAAAAAAAAATCTTGTAAAAAGCAAAATTTCCTTCAATTAGAGGGAGGGCTACAGCTTCTCTAGCTAATTCCATGTGGACGCTCCTGAAAAACATGTAAATATTTTACCATTTGTTTTAGATGGTGTATTTGAATTAGCTTTTATAAACATAGAGCATAAAAATGATAAATAAGGTTTTTTTAAAAATATTTCTTTCAAACATCTACATGTTTAGTGTTATTTTATAACTTTAAAGTTCTAAAATGAAGAAGGACGCTTGAAATAAAGCCTCTAACATTAAACTTTTAAATATCATATTTCCCTACTCACTGCGAATGGAGATACAAAATAGTTGCCAACGACAAAAAACTATTGCACTCTAAAAAGTGCATACCATTTACAATTCTATTTATAGTTTGTAGCATATGTACAATTTTGGAAATATGTGAAGCCTTTTACTTTGTTCACCAATTTGTTTTGATGTCAAAATAACACATGTATCAAATGTAATATTATTTTTATTTTTTTTTATTCCTTTCGATTTCAATTTTTAATAAATCGATTTTTCATCAACATCTTTTTTGCTTTTCATTTTCACTTTTTTTTGCCTTGAGGATATTTGATATTTTCTTTCGACTTTTATTCCTTAAACAGCTATTTTTTTTCTTTGTGTATTTTATTTCTATTCGTGATATGAAAAAAGTGTAAGCCACATTACTCAAAATACGGAGGGAGAAAAAGAGAAAGGAAGTAAAGACAATATAGGGTCTTGGGCCTCAAAAAATTTATATAAGTCAAAATAAAATAAAAACAATATGAAGACAGAAAATAAATCCCAAGAGAAATCATTTATTATTTTATTAGATGAATACAGGGTGCATAATAAAATTGGAATAAGTATTAAAGGTTTAAAATAGAAAAGAATGAGTGTAGTTACAACTTGCAAATTTCTACCAAAGTTGTGCGATATTATGAAAAAAATATGGAAATAATTTTTGAATATTTTATTTTTGATGTAAATGAAGGTGCAAACAGTAAGAAAAGTGATCCTGATTTTACTCTATGAGATTATAAAGCCATAGAACATTGCCTAACATTTGGGGTCCTCCTGAACAATGATTTGAAGTATCTAGATCAACTTGCAGGTTTAAGTCCAAAGTTTGCTTAAGTTTATATTTATTTGATTTTTTGCCTGGATCCTTATAGTCATCGTCATCACCAGATTAAAATTCATTGGATAACAGTATATACAGGTTAGGGCAGCCAAACGTAGACTGTTAATTAATGGCTATATTATCATTAGTATGAAAAGGTTAAGTGTTTAATTTTTGATATTCTGTTTTGGCCTCCTTTTTACATAAAAAGCTATAATAATAATTTAGGTTATTTCTTCATCATGAGAAGCAACAACCAAAAAGGCACGGATTTCAGAAAGTGGAGGGTATAATTTAAATATGCATACAAAGTTCTTTCTTTGTTTGGAGAAGAATAAAAAGGAGGATCCCACTAAATCGATGAATAGCCTCGCCAACGACTTCTCTGTGGCTCCTATGACCATAAGGATGACTTTATAGCATAACTTGGGAATACTTTCTTTTCCAAAGATCCCACACTACCTTCAAACAGAGGGTAGGAAATCAAGGAGGCGTGAAAGTTGCAAGAAAATGCTAACATGGATCAAGGCAGATTGGTTTATTATGAAAATTTTGTTGGACAAGAAGATTTTTCACAATTGATTAATTTCACAACCACTAGAACGACTGATGGATCGTAGAAACAAAAGAAGAGAAAAAGGGGTCCCTCACACCAAATATATGGCACAAACTGCACAAACGATCCACTACTTTGTGGCCTCTGATGGAAAAAAAATGCCTCCCTTCTTTTTCAAGACTGGAAATAAAATCGGACAGGAGGTCTACTATAAGGTGCTTAGGTGCATCCTTTTAGGAACAAATAACTGGAGGATAACAATGTGTGGACTAAGGACGGTGTCCCCTCTCACACGTCTGCCAAGTGCACAAAGTTATGTACAGCTAGCATGGTTGTATTCAGGTCCAAAGAGATAGGGATCCCTTCCTCAGCAGATTTGAACCCACTGGACTTTTCTATATGGGGCACTTTGGAGTGAGAAAACAACAGGATCTAACACCCAAAAGGGGACTCACTGAAGTCTTCCATAGAGTTTATATGGGACAACTTGTCAGATGAGTTTTTCATCTACTCCTGAATTGCTTTCAAGCGACGTGTAAAGGCTGTGAATGATAATGAAGATGGCTTAGTGAATGAGAAAAGTTTTGAAAAAACCTTGTCTAGATGTTTTTTTGGCATTATTTTTCGCCTATTACAGAAAATATAATAATATTGATGCATTCCTAATCCATTATACTTTAGTATAAGGAGGCTTTTTGATACGAATTTCACTTTTTGATATATTTCTCATTTTGCGTAAGAATATGTTAGTATAACCTTCCAAAAAAACATATTAGGATAAATTAATAGTATTTTCATAAGCAAAACATTAATCCATTTAATAAATCCTGAGCCTTCTTCCCCTCATTGACCGCTCTCCCGCTTCTGCTCGTATAGGAGTACTTGAATTTTCACAATGCTTTATGATTGCAATTAAATTCCTTAAATTTATAAACATTATTTATTCCAAAAAATGAAAATAAATAACGTACAAGAACAAATAAAACTTAAAGATCTAAAATTATATTTAAATAAAGTAAAATCAATAAAATGATTCATTCAATTATTTAAATATATTAAATATTTAATTCATTTACAAAAGTCGTTTTTTTCTTTTAAAGTTTTCCTCATTTAATCACCGAAATCTATCCTTAAATAGTTACTCCCTTCAGAACTGACGTATGAGTCTTTATTTGTGGCCACCAACATGAGAGACAAACTCATTAACCGAGAACAGCAGAGAGCCACACATACAGCATAGAAAAAAAGTTAGTTTATCTTGAGACATAACTCCATCCTTCTCATCTTTAGATATTTAAAATTATTCTTTAACTATCAAATTATCTTATTTTACAAATTTATATAAATGACCAAAAATTCGAGCGATTTTATCACTTTTCTAAAAGAGCTCTCGCTCATAAATATTGAGAGACGCTCATTTGAGCCCCGCTCACTAATGTTTTACTCACTAGTGGCAAGAAACAAAACTAATACAGTACAAATCCATATTTCTTGCCAGTTTTACCAAAATTTCAACCACTTTGCGAACAAAATCATATTTATTCAATATCTTTTAATGATATTGCAAAGCTTTATTCATTAGGTTATTAAACATTACCAAAGAAAAGTTTAATCTAATTTGTACCAAGTCACGACCTCAACTTCACCTTATTATATATAGTTTTATAATTTGACAAAATAAATAATAAGATAATTCAAAATCACGTTTTACTTGGAGTGAAATGAAAATCTTGTTCTTAACTTTAATTTGGTCGTTTAGATTTCACCTCTCTGTGTGAGCATTAAAAAAAATTAACAAAATGTTTTTTAGATATACAAGTTTCAATGATTTTGTTTATCTGTCAATTACTATATCCTAGCATTTCTTTGATCAATTAAAGGCCTCAGATGTTGTTTATTTCACGAAGAAAATAATATGAAAAAATCCCTTAGTAACCATTGTGATTATATTTTAATAACTACTTCATTAATGAGCACATATGTGGGTATGATACATCGTTAGAGAGTATTAAATGAGGCAATTATATACTATGCAATACTTTTCTTGTTCTGTTGATAAAAATACTACTTTAGAATAAAATTGACTTTCCGGTCATATTAAAACTGTTGAGGCAAGACAAAATAATTTTTATTTCTTCTTTAGAATTCATGTTATAATTAGTAAATGAATGATTGAACATTATGACATTGATATAATTTCATAAAATATACAGGTAGAACATTTCTATATTTTAAAAAACCCTCAATGTTATATTGAGTAGATCAAAATCAGCTCTGGTGAGAGTTTATGAATATATATTTATGCCAATAACTGTAGTTAAAAAAAAAAAAATATTTTCTATAATGCTATACGTTGAATGTGAAACTATTCTCATTTGCCCAGACATGTTGTGTTTCTATAATCCTTTTCAGGACATCCAAAGAACTTTTTAAATAAATTCTTAAAATATTTACTCCTAAATTAGGTTTTGTCTATTTTTTAGTTGTTAAAAGAGAAAAACCGGTCTTCTTAATTAGATATAAAATAGGAGTTTTTCTCTAATAGTGAAAAAATATAATATATAATTCAATTTAAAAATAAGAAAAGATCAAAATGATTTGTTCTAATTACAAAAATCGAAGACATGTATACATTTCGTCTCAAATTTGACTGATTTAAAGAAAAAGTGTTCCTCTTCCCCCTAAAGTGACACTAAAGAAACCATATGTAATTTTTTAGAAATCTAAATATGGACACAACATACCCTAATACTTTGAATTTGTAAAAAAACAACTTTTGTCTTAATACCACCTTTTTTTAAACTGAGAAATATGCCAAAAGTAAAAGTTACATCAATTAGCCCCGCTTTACCCCTTCTTAATAACGTCAAAATTACCGAAACGAAATCGAAGTCACCAACATACAGTGTGATTGGCTGTTGCACCAGGAAACTAAACGTATTTTACAATTTTATTAAACTGCTTTGCGTTTTATCTTTTTCAAAGAAAAACTGTAAAATATGATAAATTTTTCTTTTTTCTCTTGTCCATCTTTGACGTGCACCCAAGCATTACAGATTTGATTAAAAACTACTACATAACTTTCAGATAAGTTTTTTAATGAAAAATTATCTTTCTAACCTCATATTTAATGCCTTAGATTTGGCTGCAATTGGCTATTTTTCGCTAAGAATACAGCTTAGCCTTTTTTAAGTAACCAAAGGAAAACTTATCACTTTTTTTTGCTTCACAAAATGTATGTAGGGAATGTAGTTTCATGTAGCTGCATGTAGTTTGGGGATTTCAAAAATCCAAAACAATTTTATACCTTGGCAACCCTTAGATTCATATTTAGCCAACAAAACTCAGGTTCAGAGCTACATTATAGTCTATAGTTAAACACACACGCAGGCCCAAGGTATCCATATATAATGATATTGGAGAGCTTAAACTGATGTTAACAGATCTGGTGTAACGTTAAAATTTAAATTGATGCTGTTTGTTCAAATCAAGTAATTGCAACTTGAGTTATCCCAGAAAAAAGCAACATTTTCAAGACTGTGTGTGCTTGTAGCTCACCAGATCTGAATCTCTTGGACTACTATAGAGAGACTATACTATATATAGCTATATACTATAGCTGTGTTAGAGAGAGAATTCAATAAACGTGTACATAACACTATTCCATCTTTGTGGGCTTCCTTTCTCGAAGCAGTGGCCAGATTTCACATCAAGGTCTGTGCCAGGCTCAAGACCAGGTTTGCAGCTGTGGTTGAAGCTGTAGGTAGTTGGTTTGAGTTATTGACTTCACTATGGGCATTCTCATGTAAAAGCAAAAGTTTTATAAATTACTGACTTAGTTTTCGGGAAATATAATTTATCCTTAAATTTTCCGGATTTAAAATCATCAAATATTAAAATTTAAAATTTATCAAATACAAGTTGAACCCTCCGGTTTAGTTCTTCAAATATTAGGTGAGTTCTTATAAATATATAGTTATTCAAATTTTTTATTTATATTATAACTCATGGAAATTTTGATTACATAAATAACCCTTAAGGTTATTTATAGTTTCCGTTTTAAAAAGACCTGTATACTTATTTACCAATCAGCAAATTTGACGTTGCTTAAAAATTATATAATATATACTATTTAGTGTTTAGAAAATGTTATTTATATTTTATTTTCCTTATAATTTTTATGCTTTGTTTCCCCTTTGATTAAATAAGTCAAAAAAATGCGCAACTGTCGTATCGTCAAAATAACTAATTTATATATACTTAATATTAACATGTTTCTTGTAGTTTTCAAAGGAATAACTTTACTCATATAACTCTGTTTGTCTTATATAAATATGTATGTGCTTATATTGTATACAAGAAAGTAATTTGGATAACGTGTCTAAAGGACCTTGGAAATTAATTGCCTTTTTTCATTTTCCTTCGATTCAAGTGATCTATTTTTTATTCTTTCGACTAAAGTCCTTCATAAAAGTATACTTACACCTTTTATTCAGGTGTTTAGTTCAATGAATACTTTGGTTGCATAGTATTAAGAAAAATAAACAGTAAAATAAAACGAATATAACTCATGATGGAATACTAAACTAAATTGCTTATTAACATGAACCTACATGCTAGTCGATGATTGAGGATACATTAAGGTTGATTTAAAAATGAAAGGAGACTACTCTCAGGATTTACTTAGTCATTAACATTTTTCTAGCGTTCGGAAAAATTGACACTATACATTAATGGCTTTAATGAACATACATATTATTCCTCATTTGAGATCCTCATTCATATGTTGAACAAAACTGGCATACTAAAAAGAGATTGTCATGGATACAACACTGAGCTTTTAGCAGTTCTTGCGTTTAGCCCAACCCATATAGCTTGAAGGGCAGCTGCTGGGAGTTCCAGTGATTAACAGCCTCCACAGCTTATCCATTGCATCAATAGATCTATTCCAGACTAGGAAGTTTATAGTCTAAGAAAAATATATATATACAATATAATCTTAATTATAGTTACTTTTTCATTTTTATTTGTATAGAACAATTAGCTTGTTGTTTTTTATAAATTTTTTTTGCTCTTTTCTTCTGTATTTTTTATGTTTCTATTGTACTTTTCCTTTCTTCTTGAATTTAAAAGATTAATTTTATTCCTTTGTTTTTATTTAAAAAATATTTTTAAAAGATCATCATAATTTTGAATTTGATTCTCATAAGATCTTTGTAATTAAAATTTATAGAATTGATAAAAAATTTAGTTTCGTCTTTACTTCATAATCGTATGAATTATTATTCAAATAAATGAAACTCTTACAATTTAAATTATATTTGTTTATACCATCTAAAAAATAATATAGCTGTCTTCATTGTAGTAACAATTACACAGATAAATGATTCAAATTTCTTTATTCCAATGATGTGATGTGTTTATATTGAATTTTATATTTAAAAGGATTTTTTTTTTAGAAAAACTGATATCATCCAATACTTTTTTTTACAATTTGCTTCATTTTACTTGAATAAAGTTGAAACTATTGAATGTACAATGTAATTATTTTTTTATTTATTAAAATTCTTAATTTTTTCATAGTTTTATATTACATTCTTTCCTTCAAAATAACCAAAAACTCAATTATTTTGTGCATGATTTAATTCCTAGAATTTCTTTTATTTTGTAAAAATAAATAATAGTGTCAAAAATTTATTTTATAGATGAAAATTTACGTATTGAAGTAATTGACTTTTTCCATTTCTTTACTTTGAAAAGATAAATATTTGGGCACATAATTTTTGTTGAATTTATTAAATAGAAAAGATAATTTGTAAAAGGGCTCGCTAATTATTAAATATTCTGCAAAATGAATCTTCATTATCGTTGAACAAATGTTCAAAGTCATTCGTGTTCTTTATTTTTAAATGTTTTTATAAATTTTTGATATGACATTTTTTTTAAATTCCAAGTTCAATAGCGAAAGAAAGTACATTTTTACAATTTCACGAATATTAAATAAAGCATTTGTAAAATAAAGCATATGTGGATTACAACATTATAAACTCTAGGACCATTCAATTTATTTCTTACACATTATCAATAAAATCACTTTGATAATAAGTCAATTAGAAAATCAAAATTTACACAAATTATTAAGTAAAATTTTTTTAGAATAAAAATCCATAAATAATTTTATCTTGTATACATTAAAAAATCAACAATTAAATAAGGTTTTTCACGCTAAAAATAATAAAATTCAATCCGTAATGCCCTTTGTTCTTTAAAATGTAGAAAGTATTATGTAGAATAAAAATAAAATTATAATTATTAATTAGTTAAAAAACTGACCACTAAGACATAATGGTTTTACTCAAATATGAATCTTAAAATTTAAAATATATAAAATTTAAAAACCTATGTAAATGATTTTTGGGTTGATAAAATATCTTCAAGTACTAAAATATATAAATTATATTATTCAAAAACGTCCTTTTAATGTATAGTGGTAGTAACACTAAATTTATTATTTTTTCAATAGATGACTTTACTCATCTGTATCTCACGTTGTATAAGTGCAATCCGTAAATGCTTGATGGTGTTAGATAGATAAGATTTCTTACTAAGAAACTTTTTAAGGCAATTATGTAACTTTCGACTCACTTTGTTTGAGCAGTCCTCATAAATTGACACCAGCAAAAAAAAAAAAGAAAAAAAGATAAGCCGTATTTTTAAATAGTTCTTTTAAGTTAAGGCGAAAACGCAATTCAGACAGCTAAAAATGTGAACAGTTTTGATAGTTCTGATATTGCAACATCCAATCAAGTATAGATTTTGTTTTGTGGGTTCTGTTGCAATAATTTTGATGTCAAAGATGCACAGAGGCACATTTAAGTATAAATTAATCCCTAGTGCGTGAAAGACGAGAATTAACATTGGGGATTTCTTGCATGGTTATAAGGGTAAGTTATTGTTGGACTCAGAATATAACAAGATATTAATTCTTATCTTTAATATTAGAATAAATATTATTTTTCTTTGCTGGTGTCATTATTATTTAAATCCTGAGGAGTGAGCGTTCTTTCCTACAACATTCAAACCTAATTTAAGATTTGTATGTGCTCATAAAAACCGCAAAGTAATCTTGAAGATTAGTTGCAGAGTGATATTTGTATGTTGTTGATGTACTCTGAGTATAATTAACGATCAAGAACGAAGTAATTGTTACGAAGGTCCATATTTATATCCGTCTTCCCCTCCACCCTTGTCACAAATGATTGTAGTTGATCCAGTGAAAAGTCCTGACAACTAATCTACTCTTATCCATAAAATTGTTCGAATTATTAGGGTTAACGTTTTTTTTTCTTGGTTATTTTGTTAATATGCCCAAAATAAACTCGATTTTTATCACTAGAGAAAACAAACAATATATATGTACATATATCCTTTAAAAATCAAGGATTTGCTTTTATTACACATAATATTTGAAACAGCAGAGTGTTACTCAATTTAAAATATTTTTTATTTTATTTAGACATTATACTTTTCTATAAATCAAATTTTTACTCTATAACTGAAATTAGGATTTTTTTAAAAGCTGCTCGTTATTCCCACTCTATAGTCTGTCTTCGGTACAATTATTTATTTATAAGTTATATAATGATGTTATATTTATAAGGTTTCAATGTATGATGAGTTAAAGACCATTAACAAAATGTAAATATTAGAGAGTGGCAGAAAAGTTCGGGGCTTCACATAGAGATAGAGCTTTTTTTTTAAACTCACCTGATTTTCAGTTAGTAATAACTTTCAAAAGACAACTGTTAAAATTTCATGACAATTTATTCTTTTGTTTGTGAGTTTTCGTGCTATATGTGAAACTTATTTTTATATGTCCAAAAAAAAGAAGAAAAAACAATTTTTTGTTTTACCTATATAGTGATTTCTGATGAGGAAAAATGTCATTCAGGCTAAGCAATGGCTTGAAAGGTATTATGGAAACTCCACTCCATAAAGAAAATAAAAAATTATAATTTCAATAATTAAAAAAAAAACAATTTAAAGAAAAAAATAACTCCAAGTTATCTTTGTTAAGCCCGTAACTTTTCATCACATGTTTATGTATGTAACAATCAAATAAACATATTAGTCACTGGCGTTTTGGGGCTAGTATAAAACGTATGAATAGGACTAATTTTGACTTTAATATCCCATTATGAAAGTGGAATGACCGAAAATGTATTGTGAAAGGATTACTATTTGAAATACTCCTCTGACCACTATGTTGCATGAAAGAGAGAAAGACACTCCATGTGCCATTACTCATAAGAAAAGATAATAGGACTCATATACACAATATAGCAATAAAGTACATCTTTATCAGGATATTAATACATTATATAACAAAATATATTATATATTTTTTTTCTTCATATTTTCGACGTTGAAAGTGACCGTTTTATATAAATTTATACTACAACGTATATGTATACATGGATGTATCCTTTCATAATAAGTAAGTGTGCATTTAAGCATATTATGTATATACATTATACATATATAAGGTCTCATAAAGACATCGAATAATAAGAAGTAAAAAAAAAATATTTTTTGGTGTTTAAAAATTATTTTGTTTAGTGCAGATCATTTTGAATAAATAATAAAAGAGCTTAACAATTATATATACATATTTCAAATTTTGGGAGTGGTCAAATGTGAAAAGTTGTTCCTTAGTATAGAAACCTACTTTGCAAAGTTTTAGTCTAATATACGATATGAAAACGGAAAAGGTACTCTTTAAAAACGCTATCTAAATAGACGTTGTTCATTTATCAAAGCTGTTATTAATAATCAACTTATTTTTCCAGAGAGAACATCTAAGTATAAAGTAATCATAAGTGCGTGAAAAACGAAAAGTAAAATTTGAGATTTCTTACAGGGCTATAAGTGTAAGTTTTTTTTTGGACTCGGAATATAACAAGGAATTAATTATAATCTTTATCATTACTAAAACGAGAGGGTAAAAAGTTATTTGACCTTTTTCAATAAATTAAGTGAGTTTTATTTAATAGTCTTAGTTACGAAACTAAAGATAAAATAATCAGCTCTCACTTGAAATATATTATTTGAACCTAAGAAGCAATGGAATCACATTGGAAGGAAATAAGAGCTTACGTTGGCGATATCGTCCACGCCAATTATACAAAGATTGTTTTCTATTATTGAGGCTCTAATCCATATCATCATCTAAGAAATCGGCTGCCTTCACTTGTTTAGAGATTCTATGTTGCCGCTTGTATTATGAAGGGGAGCAAATCGATCATTTTACTAGCAGTAGACAGGGTCCTTAGTGAGTGTATTTTTATATGCAAAAAAAAAAAATAATAATATCCGATCTCCATTGTGCTCTAAGTCATTCAGAAGTCCTTGATAATACTCTTAAAGGAGTTTTTTTTTCTCTTCACTGTCTTTCCACCAACCATTTTTACGGTCTTACCACTTGTGGATTATTTCATTTGCTTCTTCTTGGTATACCCGATAAACTTCATAGCAGGGTTCTTATCAAAGACCTTCATAATCTCATTGAGCATCAATTTGGTTTGTTTTGCTAGTCATTCACATGTTCTTAATGTTGTCGTAATTGACCACACGCTTTCTGAATTGAAACAACGTGGTCTTATTGACACTAGCTAAGCTGTTCTCCTCCCAAACATTCTTCAAATTAATTGGGTGACCACAAAATTTTAATTTACTGGCAAATACTATTATTTTCAACTTTTTTGCTATACCTAAAAAGATTTTTAAGGTATTTTATTCAATTGAAAAGAAAATACATGATAACCTTCGTATTTACCTCATGATAACTCTTTTTAGTGTGTGATTCAAATATGACCAATAATTTATCAAAAATGAATAGTCAATCGTGGTGATTTAGTCCTGTTTCTTCATTTTATATGAAATAAAGCTTTTTAATATCTTTTAAAACCTTTTTATTTTTTGTGTGTGGCTAGAACTGATTGTTGTGAAAGGAAATATACTTTCTCCTTTTGTAAAACATGATATTATGTTATTAGTTTTCTAAAGATAGCATGTTTGTGTCTACAAATAGAGGAAATATTATTAATACATAATTAGAAATGAACTAAAAATACACATTAGTACATACAAATGGAAAAGTATTTAACTCGTTAAAGTATGTACCTCATTTAAAATATTATTTATCCCTAGGTGTAAAACATATTTAACTAAAATAATAATTGATTGACGTAGCTCAGTGGGCAACGTGCTCAGTGGTAATTATTCTCTTGAACTAAATATGCATAAGTTCGATTTACGGTCACTTCAAAAGAAGGCATTATATGTACATTATGTATAGCGACGTGAAAAAGGTGTAAATCCTGTAGAGGGTACATCAATAAGAAAAATATATGCTGATAACTTTAATTGACGACATATTTAGAAAAAAAAATAAAAAAAGAATACAAAATAAACTATAATGCTCCTTGCTCGCACATACTGTTTAATGTTCAAAATAGGGATAAATAATTAATGCAAACAATCTTGCAGATAAACAACATGTGCGTTTATAAAAAATGTATATTCACGTTGATTTTTACACTTTTTTATTATATATCAGATAGGTCAGATGGAATAATTATAATAAAATAATTATTTATGTGAATATTGACTAAAGAACCTTGAGTATCAATGTAAACAAGTATATGTTGGTACGAGCAACAAATGAATGATTTTTTAATTACTCCTCGCTCTTAGAAAATTAAAACTATGGAAGGGGTTTGTGTAAAGAAAAAACTAAGAATACCAATTAAAAAAGGAAAAATGATTGTTGCGAGTGCTCCTTCTTCTTTTTAGTACATTATATTAAAGAAAATGGGGGTGTTAACATCTTCTTTTGAAACATTAGTTATAATTTATTTTTGGTGTAAATTGTTATAAAATAAATATAGATAAAGTTATATGTAATTACAATAATTTATAGGGACCAATACTATTTTAAATTTAGAAGGTTCTTCTTTTTATAATAGTCATTCACTTTATCCACCTAAAATTATATCACAGGAAGCTGATATAAATAAAAGACTTACTTCTGTAATACCATATGGCTCGCTCCTGCCTTCTTCTTATACTGCTACAAAAACCTATATCTAAATTAACGTATTAGCAATCAATGAACACTATTAAGTTTATTGTGTTCTCTGTCAATAAATATGTTTTCTCACAAGTTTCTTTTCCGTAGCAGCTTTACTTATTATTCAATTCCTTAGTAATAGACTTTCTTTACTAAAAAGATTTAATTACATTCGTGTGTGCTTATAAAAGACGAACCTTATCTTTTATGATCTGTTTATCATTATCATATGTCCTGGTTGGACTCAAAATTCAATTGGGGCTCGTCATCAGAGTCATTCTTACCAATGCACAATCACAGCTGATTGTAGCTCATCTAATGAATGGTAATGATATCTGAGCTCTTGTTATCCGCAACATTTTTCAAATTGCCAGTGTTACCATGTTGGTGTTTGGTTTTATTTTCTTGGATATGCAAATCATACACACGATTTTAATGACAGTGACACTAAATCTGACCAATTATAAGATCATTCAACAAATAGCTCTTATTTATCAACATTTAATTCAATTGCGCAGTTTCTAACCTAACCTTGATTGATCTGTTATTTGTTCTGACGTCATACTTTATAATGTGGAATGTGTTTTGATATAACCAATAATATTTTTTTCCATTTTTATTGAAAAAAAAGAACCTATAAACGAGCCATTCTATTGTACAATTCTCAATATTATGTATGATAAATTAATTCAAAGTGTTATTAAATCCTAAATATATTCTTTTATGTACCAAATAAAAGCCAATCGATTGATTTTTACCTCGAAAATGGGGATTTATATGTAGGTAAAAGGGTTTCATGTAAAAAACAAAAAGAACCCATAAAAAAATGCTGAGGTATGTAAAAAAAAATGGAAGTTTCCCCCCACACACACAATAACTTATATTTCTTTCTCTTTTCTAGTTTTTTTATAAATCTACCTGCCAACCTAATGTTAATTGGTTTCTTAGTTTTTCTTTTTTATGTCGTATGTCTCTTATTTAAATAACTTTTATTGCTGTTAATATCGTCTTCTTATTCAAGTGTTTTGCTTTATTTTGAAAAGTCATTTCTTTGCATCATTAATACAAATATTACATCATTTATATTTCTTTTGATAAAAATCGTAATAGCTCCTGGCCATGCGATGAACATAATGTATTTATAACAATAACGTATAAGTAAAATGCCTGTGTATACATCTATTTATATACATTTGTATCCTTTCAAAGAAAACACATAGGTGGTACAAATATCTTTTGATGTATGTAATTTGGTTTTATTCTTAAGCAAAAAAACTGAAATGATTTTTCTCAAAATTGAGTGTGGATAACAATTACATTCTTGAACAAACTATTCTAAATTTTATCATTCAATTATCCTTATGGACTTTTTGGAAGCTTAATACTCTTGAAGTGACACTCAAGCAAATATGTAGAGTCGGAATTGTGATAAAAATAGTAGGATATTGTAGATATTCGGGGAATCTGGAGAGAAAAAGCTTATACAAAGAGGTTAGAACATTTTTGGAGATACAAATACAAGTGAACTGCTAGCAGAGGAATGGACACAAATGAAAGTTTTAATATACTGGGTGAAGCGAATTTTTTTTTACATGTTTTGTGACATGAATCAAAGTTTTTGTGAATGTGGTAAAATTGTTCCGGTCAAATACTAAAAAAAAAAGAAAAAAAACACAAGAATTGTTACATCAATGATAAAGGTAGCCAAATATTAAATTCGATATTTTTAATTTACTTTCATGATGAATTACAACAGAAATTCATCTTGATAAGATTCTAGATTGAGAGTGTAAAGATTTTTTTGCCTCACCCCGTATAGAAAGAACACATATTTGTGTAATCCTGCAAAACTTGTGTAGTTTCCTTCTTGAATGGATATTTATCAATAAAATTTTAGTTTTTGCACGGGGGGGCAAAAAATAATGGGCTACCATTGGGTATAGGGAATTTGAGCTTGTTCCACTAGGATAGAAGGAATGAATGTCGACTTGTGCTAAAAATTGTGTGCATATTGTGCATGAATTAAAGAAAAAAGAAACTAAAAATCAACTTAGTGACATTGACAATTTGAAAAATGTTTTGGAGGAGAGCCGCTTAGTTTTCATGCTGTGTCATTAGATGAGCTGAAATCCGCTCAAGCATGTTGAAAACGTTGAAGCAACGAAAAAAAATTGTTTTTGAATATAGGTGAATGACTATTAAAGAAGTTTCTAAGGATGTTGACTTATGGAAAGGCTTGTGCCATGAATATTTTTGGATGTTTTGGGTATAAGACGAGTGTCAGAGAAGTTCGTTCCGGTAGTATTTATTTCTGACAAAAAGAATCGTTGCATGAGCATCGCTAATGGGCTGTTAACAGACGTCAATGATTATCTTAATTTGCTCAAAAGGGTCGTAACTGGCAAAGAATCATAAGTATATGCTTATAATATTTAAACCCAAACCCAATCGTTCAAAGGTAAGAACCCAGTACGTTTAACAAAAAGTCGCTAGCCACGCAAATAATATCTAATCATAATGCATCTCAAACAAACTAAACATATTAAATAGCTATCGTACTCTGTTTTTCTAAAATAAAAAAAATACAGGCTACTAAATATACGTTGTCTGCAAAATTTGACAAGAAATATTACTTATCGATAACACCTCGTATATAATCATATGTAAAATATCGTATCCAATAATATTTTGATATCAGCCAATGTCTAGTTTGAATATACTTATTGGTACTTATGTGGCTTTCTCAAATTATAAATAATTTATTCCTGAATGATTTTTCATTACTATGTTTCCCTTCAACTTCCAGAATACACACTTGAAGTTCTTATTGTCTGTCTTGATAAGGATGTATGTGTGTGCACACAACATACAGAACCCCTCAGACGAAGTTCTGTTGTGCTTTTCTCCCCCATCAAGTACTTTATAAAAGATTGAATACTATTATTATTTGATTAGTCAGGGATGAAAAAATTTAGAGGGATCAAAGAAGGAAAGTTTACTCAAATATCTTAGTTGGTGCCTCTTTAAACAGTGTCTATAGAAGGAAAGCATAAGCAGTTGGCATTCTTCAATTTCTAGTAAGTTTTTACTTGCAATGCTCCAGGGTTTTGTAGAGTAAGCTTCCTTTATTGTTGTAGCATCCAAGGCTTTTTTGAGGGTGGTGAGTACCCTATTGTACAATTTTTATTTATTATTTATTTATCCAGAAAATTTATATCTGACAGATATAAATGAACATTTTAGTTTCAAATTACTTTACTTAAAAAAAGACAAGAAAATACTACATTGAACTTAAAGAACCGTGCTTAAAACGATAACAAAAAAGGATTAATAACAACTATAGCAATATTCTATTGCTCTTGAATTTTTTGTAGTATTTACTTTTCTGCTTGAAAATCCAAATAGTAGAATTGGTGAAACTGCTTTTTCTATAACTCCATCGAAATTGCAAGGGAAAAAGTTTCCTTATTATTGCAGAGCCTGACAATTGCTAAAATTGATAATAACTGACTTAAGTAGTTTGCCACAGTCTTACTTAACTTTGAGATCCCATCCATATAGATATAATAAAAAAGCTAACCTAATTTATGACCGAAAGATAACTTTTGTCTTTATTTTTAAAATCCTTACACTTTAAAATAGTTTAGTACTAAATTTTAAGAAGTAAACTCTCCTGGATCAAAAATTATAGTAGAAACAGTAACGTACAGTTATGAAACATTCAGTGTCAATGAAAATGTTGAGGCAAAAAGGGGAGTGGGACCGAGTATTTATATCTCATGAACGACTAAAATTTATGTGCTCAAATTTGGTACACTTGATATCCTCAAGAATATCAAATTGTGTGCCAAAAGCTATGCAAATCTGAGAGGGTCGGAGTACTTCCCTTGTTTGATTTATATTATAATATTAGTTTTTTGAAATCAATTAAGGGTTCCAAACTATTTTTAAAATTTTTGAGTATCTTGAACTTATCCCTTAAATTTGAGTACAAAGCTTATAATTAATATGGAGTTTTTCCTTTTCTACATTTTTGTTCAAGATTTTATGATGATTCATCTCATATACAATCTACGCCTCCACTTTGGCACTCTCTATGGGCAAACGCCGGAACGAATTCATTCTAAAAAAAAAAACACCATAAAATCCCTACTGGGAGCGAAAATATAGTTATTGTTCGAAGTCTGAGACTCAGTGAGATGTTTCTTAGGAAGGTTAGAAGGGAATTTGAGGCTTTTAAAGGTTATTTTAAGGCAAAAGGAATACGATCTCAGCTCATAGGTTGATGTTACAATTTTGACGACTTCATCTCGTCGGTCTTTTTGGCTTCCAAACTCTACAGATCTGAATCTGATAGATTTTTTGTTGTGAGGGGTGTGATCAAACGACAATAACAAGGAAACTTTTCCATCGGATGAAGAAGGAACTCCAGGATTTCCCAAAGGAACAAGTGGCGAAGGCCTTCTACCGCTTTAATCCTAATATAAGGACTATAATTGAGGCTGGACGTGACTTTTCTGAATAACACAAATCAAAATATGCCCGTAATTTTTATCTGATAACCGTTTGGCGATTAAATTGCGTATGAAAAAAAAAACACTTTTATGCCCCAAAGATAATCTGGGCAGCCTACATAATAACATACTAGAGCAAAGTGTATAACGATAACACAATAATAACCAATTGTACAGATTGTTAAGGTCTTAGAAGGTTATATACATTTTGTGTGAGGTGGGCAGTTTAGACCAAGGATATCTTATTTGCTTAAGTTGTTCTAACTTTCACTTATTTAATGTTATTTGATGATTTTTCATGCCTATTATTGACTTTGAGTAAAATTAAGTATCTGTTATTTGATATTATGTAAGTATTCTGTAAGTATGCTTGATGACATGATTTAGGAGTTTTTTTTCATCGAAATAAACGCGTATTTTAATCGTTATAATATGCAAAGATAGTCCCAGAGCTTGATTTGTTATTGTGTGTGTATAGTAAATAATGCTACAATGAGCAATCACTAAAGAGTAAGGAAGGCATTGTTAGACTAATGAACGGATTAATAAATAATATATTGAGTATAATATATTAGTTTACAATTCAAAATGATTGTTCTTTTAGCAGCTTATGTTGATATCGTGATGTAAAAGATTAAACCTTTTTTCTTTGTTTCTACACATGATTTTAGGGAGAAAAAATTATTATACCAATAGTATTCACGATTTTATCAAAACTAATTATCCATACGATTCCTGTTTCACTTATTATATCATTATTTAGTTTTTTTTTATCGTTTTAAATTGATTTCAATTATGAGTTGTTTTTTTATTTTGGTTATTAAGAAAGTAAATGTAAATATTAATAATAATTTAAAAAAAAAGTATTCACGATCCACTTTTCCCTCCTTTAGGATATTCGTACGCAACATCCACTCTCAAGAAGCTATACTCAATACCACGCTCTTTGAAGGAAACTCGGACTTTACGATACCCTCACTTAGTCCAGGAAACTATTATAACGTAAGTATCATTGCTGTGAATCCTCAAGGACTCTCAGAGCCCTACTACTTACAAGCACAAACCCTGGTTCTCACTACTACAACTCCAATTTCAACATCGAAGCCCCTCTTCGTCTCACGGCCTTTAGGAAACACGACTCACTACTTCATACCTACAAGAGGGCGAACACGGAAAGCTATGAATGAGAGAGATTTATTTTCTAAGGATCCTTTCAAGTTTCTACCCATAATAGGTAAGGAAATTATATATAATAAATATATTGAGGTTAGTCCTTAGTGTGGTTTTTTGGCAAGGGCTTTTCTATATTGTAGATACATGAAATATGTAACGCATAAAACTGGACTTTGGCAACCAATAAATGTATGTACCTTATCATAAACTCCTATTTCAACAAGACCTTTCCTTAATATAAAAAAGAAATAATAAGATTATATCACTCAAATTGCTTAGAAAGTTGAAATTTCTGTTTTTTGAAATGGAAAATTCAGATGTTTTTTTTATTTTTTTTTCTAGTTTGTACAAACTTGATCAAAATTGACTCTATTCCCAATGGACAAGTGACAAATGATATATCATTTCTCTTATTTGTTTAACCATAAGTTTATATACATATTTACTAAGGCTTCATCATAAATGAAATACGAAAGAGCTGATAATATAAAAACTTTTTATTTGTTTGTGGATGTCTCTTGAGGACATTTTTAATAAGTTTTTTTTAAAGTTGTACATATATTATACAAAAAAAAAGGAATAATTTATATATAAATAAAGCTCAACCCCTTAAATGTAATTATGCATTTGATTATGTATAGATAAAACTAAGTCTTTGCTCAGAAAATCAGATTTATATGCTTTGTGGCTTCTGTATTTCTACCTTAATTATCATCATGGTAGTCGCGTTATATCCTCTTTTTTAAACTATGTAGTG
Organism: Lepeophtheirus salmonis; assembly: GCF_016086655.4. Lineage (NCBI taxonomy): Eukaryota > Metazoa > Arthropoda > Copepoda > Siphonostomatoida > Caligidae > Lepeophtheirus > Lepeophtheirus salmonis. The sequence continues at coordinate 14,136,133 of NC_092584.1, forward strand.
TTTTTTGAGTTATTACTCGCCGTAGGGCAACAAGATGTGCGAATGATTTATAACAAGTATCAGCTAATAAAAGGAATTTGACATCTTTTTTTTTTTTTTTTTTTTTTTTTTTTTTTTTTTTTTTTAACACTAATGACACCAAGCAAATAAATTCAGGTTTTGATCTTTTGTCAATATTGTTTTTTTATCCTCCCTTAGTAAAATGGGATACTATACACCCCGGGATATATATAATCTTATTCTTTTTAATCTCCATTTTATCGCGAATACTTTTTAGTATACTCCAAAACATTATATAAGAGTACATTTAATTATTTATTAACCTGATACTGAACAACTAAATAATTATTCATAAATTTTGAATTTTTTTCAATTAAGGTTGAGTTAATTGAAATAACTGTTTTGTTTAAAAGTGTTCCTTTTGTTTTTTCTTCTGATTGATTGTATTTTCTTTTTTTTTTTTTCAACGTGAGGACTGAGGCCTACAAGGGCAACTACAAAAATATAAAGAAGGACTAATATTTAAAATACTCTATTATACATTTTATAACGCAGTTAGTAAATTGAATGCATTTATTTATTTGATAAACAGTTGAACAATTATAATAATTACATTATTTCAATTTTCTATAATCTTTTAACTCTTCCATCCATTTTTCAGTCGTATATATCATTTATAATTTTAAAAAAAATTATTAATAAGAGATATCTAGAAAAAAAACATATTTTCTGTCTTTAATTTTGGTATTGATTTTGTTAGTAACCATGTGGTTTCGAGAGTCTTGGTGTTTATAGAAAATACACTGCAGACCTTCGTCTTGACATTCATTCAAAAGGTGTATTCGAGAGGGTTGTCATCAGGGCTGTAAGGGGCCAAAAGTGTCAAGAAAAAAACAGTTCATAAGACTCATTCAATTAGTCTTGCAACGGAGGAGATAGGTTTTTTTCATTTCTGATGACAAAAGTTACCTCTCCACCCACACAAGCTCCTTTCACACACTTTTGTATTGCTCTCTGTAGAGTCTGGTGTGAAGCCTATAGATCTCTCACATGAACCCTCATGGACTTGAGATGATTGGCCGGGGGTGTTTTCTTTAACTGTTCCGTGTCCAGTTTGGCCTTTTTGATAAAAACCTTCTTCCTTTCCAACGTATCAAACTTGCTAACGGCGTAGATCATACGTCTTGAATATGCCAACTGCATAGAGTGTGCAAATGGAAATTCGTCGATCACGTTCAAGTGTAATTTTCCCAACTTGTACGTTAGCTACAGAGCTCAGTTTTTTTATAACTATTTGTTCATTCTTTGATGTACCTAATATGAATTAATTTTATTCATTAAATAATAAATTTACCTTATGTTTTTCAATAAATATGTAATATTTTTTATTCTTTTTTGAGTTTTTACAGAAAGCAAACTCGAAATTAAAGTTATTTTTGCACAAATATAAAGTAAATATTCACATATATATCTCATTTTTGTAGTTTTGTGGAATCTCGCTAAAAAATAATTTCTTAGAATATATGAAACCCTATTATTGAATAAGGTGGTCTGACATCACTGGCATGCAAATAGCGAAGGAGGAAAATGATAATCACAGAGTATATTTAAAAATGAACATACTTTCCTAGCCGTTACTCAATTTGATCAATTCCTAAATATATAAGTATTTACATTAGCCATTAGGGCAAAGATGCCCAACCTTTTAATATACTGGACCACGTTGTCATTTGAAATATTTTAATGGGCCACAAAACCTATTGAATTAAATTTCATGAAAATGTCTACATAAAAAAATTATAAACATATTTAGGCCTAATCTAACTTTTTGAATACCAAACCGCTTCAAAAATCCCCAACCTGCCAGTCCTGTAAGGAGCATTTGCAGGATTATATTTTAGGCAGAGGCTTTTGATTTTTTTGGGAAAAAAACAAATGATTATTCCACTTTATAATTTGATTCAATTTTTTTTATTAATATTTTCTCATTACTTTTTTTTCTCGATAAGATAATTTATCAAAAAATTCCTTTTTTAAAGAATATTTAACATTTTTTGTACGTAATATACGCATTTTGATAATATTATGACACTTTTTCTACAAAATACTATTTAAAGTAAAGAATGAGTACTGGGCCGCACTTAAACATTGAGAAGGCCACAATGAGACCCACGGGTCAAACGTTGGGCATCCCTGACTTATGATTATGGCATGTTTATAATCTCATATCCCTAAATTATTACTAGATATGTTTTATATACGTTTGACCAATGTTTGTTACAAATATATGTAAATTAGCATAAGTTTATATAATTTTGGGTATACAAATGACAATATAATTATTTAAATACAAATTTCAGAATCCTACAAATAAATAAATAAAAAGTTCCTTCGAACCTTTATAAGTCCAAATGAGTCGTAATACAGTTTTCCGTGTTACAAGTCCCTCAATATTCGTGCAGCGAACTATTTTAAACTGAAACGAAACATTAAAATATATAAAAAAACTACGTGATATAATATTAGGCTAATATCGGGTGCTACACTCAATATTTTTAATTTTAACGACATATATTTCTATAGATACTATACATGTACCAAAAATATTAAAAGATCAGCTGTAACGCTAAATTAGCTTCTCTTATCTTTGATGACATTCCCTCTGGCTTCAAGACACCTCCAAAATGTATGGCATATATGTTTATGTATTATTTTGACATATAGTTCGTTTACAGTAGTCTTCATGGTTATGATATTTTTGTGCCTAAGGGTAAATCCCTTGAACTCTACACGTAACCAGAAGGAGAAATTTAAAGGGATTTCGTCAGGTGCATACAGGCCATATTTATTTCGCCCAAAATTGATGTTATTCCTCAACCATCTTTGAGCAGTTATAACAAAGTCGACAAGGGACTGTTTTGTTGCAGGACCACATTATCAAGTGGGAAGTTTGGCCAAACCCAAAAGAGGAAGTGAGCCTCTAGACTTTATTTCCTCCATGAAGAAGTGCAAGGATCTTTATGCGAGTGTCACATTCAGAGGGCATTTTTTAAATAATTTGAAAAAAGATAAACGAATAAAATTTCTATAAAATGTTATGATATGTTAAAAATGTCTAACTTTATTAATGTAGTCGCTTAAAAGCTCACCAAAACTGCTTAATTTGCTAAGATCATCTCAACCCGATTTTCAGCGTCACACAATGAAGTTTCGTTACACATACATATTAATAATCTTTAAAATAGAATATGTGTATTTTTTATACAAATCTAGGTAAAGAACGATTAAATTTAAATATATACTTTTTGTTTTTACATGTTATAAATTTGAATTACTATAATGTACATACTCTTACTCAGAAGTGTAAATGTATTTAAGTCGATTAAGACCAATTTGTTAGAGCATGCTGGGCTTGCTCTACGAGAAATAATTAAACATTCAAAAAAACGAATCATTAATTATTTATTGCTGTTAAGCGAAATATATACTATACACAAAGCTATATAAAATAACATTTAAAAATGTTTACATTCATTTAAAAGCCTTGTTTTAGGTAGTTCGGTATTTATATTGTATTAAAGTAAAATAATTTATAGATGGTCATAAAACAACTATATTTATGGAATGGGCCCAAAAAGCATATAAACTCTTTTTTTCTAATAGTTATTTTCAAGTACTTAGGCGAGAGTATCATTACCAAAAAGGAAAAAAAAACCAAATATAACTATAATTAATTTGTTAAACAATAATCCGTTTTTGTAAATAAAAAATAAAAACCAAATATAATTTGTTAAAATGTGGAAAATGAAAGCAATTACAAATATGTAATATTTTAAAAGCCTATCTTTTTACAATATTAATTGATTGCTACCCATATATTTAGTCATATTATTTGATGTACTGAATTAAGCAGCATTAGTATATGAACATTATATTTCAATTAAAGTTAAATGCAATTTTAGTTCGTGGCATTTCAATGTACAGGGTGCGAAATCTATATGTGCTGCAAATAGGATTTTATTTAAATGCAATATTTCTCCAACCAGTCATCAGATTACAAATAAAAAACCATATTCTGAAAGCTTGATAAATTCCTTTAATCTCCATTGCAGTCTCTATACAGGGGGAGGGGGAGCACGAGCTTGCCTTCACTTATTGGTCTCTTGGCAAATCCTGGAATTCTTTCTTGATCTGACTGATAAGTTCATCTTTGTGTTGAAGGGGATTCGGTTGGTTTATCATTCGATCGTGCCCACAAAAAAATCCATCATATTAAGATGCAGTGAGTTTGGAGGCCAAAAGTCCGGGAAGATGAAGTCGTCAAAACTGTCGAAGAACCATTTGAGACTTTTTTCGAAGCAATCTAGGGCTTCACCTTGGTCTGTAGCACGTCCCTGTAGCACAATCAGTGTTGGCTTTGAGGCCTTGTATGTAGCACAAGCGGAGTCATAGCATGTCCTTTTGGAACTCTTTACCGCAAATACCATAAAGTGTTTCAAAATCACATTTAGAGACCTCAAATTTCTTCATAACCTTGCGAACGAACGTCTAACTGAGTCTCAGAGTTGTACCAATTGTTATGTTGTCGATCCCGGCGTCGATTCCAAGGAGGACTCAAATACATTTTTGGATATATCTTTATACAACTTTTGCAAATTTAAACAAGCTATCCATCAAAAAAATATACCAGCTCCCTAAGTGTATGCTTTTGTCAAAAAGAGCGTTCCCTTGTGGGGATATATCTATTCAAATAACAATGTGTAGATTAGTTTATTCAAAGTAAGATTGTCTTGTGTATTACTTCATGGATTACTCTTACATTGAATGTTACACTTTGTTCCTTTACCTTTTTATGTTCCTTTAATTGGTCAGATGCAGTGACATTGATCAATTATATGAAAACATTAACATTTACTTTTACATTGTATTACATTTACTCCATTTGACCTAGGAATCTTCTTTCAAGTCCAATAACAATGAAATAAAATTGAAAGTAGTATGTTAACAATCACTTCGTTGTTCAAGATAACAGTATTTATACCAACAAAATCAAAATATCAGTAAAAAATTTTTGGTGGAATAAAGTATTGCCGTTTGATTTAGAATATCATCTACATACTATGTTTTATTATAATAATGAATTGATTCTGGTAACCTTTTTTGCCAGACTAACACTTTCACACTTTTAATTATAGAGCTCAAAATTATAAAATTTTGTCCTTTTTTCCTTGATAAGAAGTCAATTTTTTGCCATTATTTACAAAAACTTGCTTGAATTAAGTGTTTTTTTGGTAGCCTTTAGTTGAGGAAGTATTTTTTGCAAGTTATATGTTATAACATTTATTTTCTTATAGGGTTCTATTAGCTGCAATTATGACAGATTTTGAAAAAGAGTTATTTGTTGGTCTTTGAAAATATTGTAGCAAGTATATGAACGATTCAGCAAACTACAAAGCAAATTTTTATTTAAAATTTATCAGGCTTACTTGTCAAATTATGAGTAAATGAATACCTAGCACTTGTTGGGTATAGTTACTCATCAAAATTTAATATTTTTATCTGGCCTTTATGTTGATTAACAATTTTCAATGAATTGATTCCGTACCGTTGAAATCAAGGCAAATTAGTCGTTATTGAGCTATTTTAATCTTGTGGAACAAATATAAAAGCAAATAAATATCAATAATTTCTTATATCTATCGCGAGGTAAAGTATTTCGAAAGAGATTGATTCCTTATTTTTTCAAAAAATGACTTCAGTCGGCTACCATTTTCCTAAGATTCCTCTTGCATATATTGTCATTTAGCTGTAGTATTTCTCGTTTGCTGGTTGTCCATACATCAATCTTAAGTTTGGAACAAACCTCAACTATTATACATCTTACAATATGATCAATAATATAATTATCGATACGGAGTTCAAAATCTGATAATGTTTTATCTGAAATGATGTTCCGTTATGAAACTGATTATTATGATTATTTTATATTGTTTAAGACATTATTAGGGTCCTTAAAAGATCAGCGCAACACCTAATCAACTTCAAAATGGTTTTTATCTATTAAGGGGTCAACTCTTTCTATTTCCTATTTGTTTTTGCCATATTGTCTTTGCCAACATTCATCGACTTTCCTAATTATTTGGTAAATATGTGTTTCTTAGAAGGCATATATTGAGCCATGTGATAACATTCCAGCATTTCTGGAAATGTTATATATAGCACTAAGTTCAAACTAACTACGTATATCATCTAAAAAAACTAATATCTCATTCATTCAATGAATGTTTTTTTACTTGTACACCTTAGACAATAAAAGGCGGAAGCAAAATGGCTAGTTTATCTAAATCTATGTTTTTATTTATATAAGGAAGGTTGACGATTCCTTTCTAAAGTTGTTCATTCTTGTCTGAAATCACTTGAAGCTATTCATAAACAATTGTAGAGCAAAAGGTATTCAAAATGATTAAATATCAAATATGATACCCACATCTGTCTAGATAGTGTTCACTATATCAAAGAAACGATTACTCATTTTAATTTTGTTTTTTGTAGTTAATAAAATGAACTATAATAATTAAATAGTTTTTAAGCAAATACAATCCAGAAGTTTCTCACAATATTTCATTATATTCCCAATGGGTATCAAAAATGATACTATCGTCGTTATTGGATTCATCGATTATAGATAGGGAAAAAATTTAAAGTGCTGTGACGTTTGCACATTTTTGCCTGTAAATAGAGTTGGAAGGTAATAAGTTGATTAATATTCATGTAGTTCAGACTAATTTTTGTCAAAAATCCTCCTGGTTTGCAACCCATAAAATTTTTGTACATTCCACTTGTATTAAAATGAATATATCATACTTTTCATTCAAAAGCTTACACTTTTCTAATTGAAAACATGTTTTAAAAAATACTGTATTAATAGCTATACTTATATTATTAATGAAATTGTGTTAGAATACTTTTTGGCAAACTTAGTCTAAAAAATGGGAATCTTTTTTTTCTTTTTCTTTTTTTAAATTAGGAAATACATTTTAAATGTTTCTCTTCTTTTTTTTTTATGCTTTTTGAAACCAAATCCTCTGTTTTCATAATGATATCATATTGTATATTCGAACGATGCATTGACTTAAGATATTTTATCCCATCTTTCTTTCTTTTTGCACATGCAAAATAAAAATCCCCTTCAAAATGATAATCTACTTTTGATAAATGTATGTATGTAATACTGCAAAAGCTAAATTTTCTCGTATTTTTATAAGTAGCTATATAAAAATATGATTACAATAGATTATTATGATATTCAATTTTTTTTTATTAAGTATGAAGTCCTTTAAAAGATGCTTAAAATCACTATATATTTATAATTAATTCCTTTTATTTTAGTTAATTATAAGCATTGTAAATCTATTTATGATTCAAGAATTAAATTTATTTATTTTATAAAATCATTTCTATATACAATTTAAAAAATTGATTTTGTTGTTAAATAGGTCATGGGTCGATGTGTTAAATAAATGTCCTAGAAAGTGGGAGTAGCTTTTTGTAGTTGGTAAACTGAACAAGCTTTTTAATTTTATAAAGCTATTATCATTATCATTTAATTCTTGAGAAGTGCGAAAAGTAAAAATGAGCATTTTCTAGGGAGTTAGAAGGATAATTCCTTGCTGGATTTCCTTCCTCTTAGAGCTACTTGTAGCTAATTTAATAAAACGTCAAGCTACTCTTATTCCAAACATTATTCAAATTGTCAAAATTACCATTTTCGTTTTCTTTATTTTTTACATATCGGCAGTTAGGGAAGGTCACTAATAGAATTTTAATATAAGAATATTTTTCAAAAATTGTTAACTGATTTATCATTTTTTCCGACACTAATATAAGATGATTTTATGGGGAAATACGATATACGTCCTTTGACATATTATTTTTTTTTTAATGTAATTGGAGAAAATAATTGCTATTTTTTTAAAACTGTTTAAAATAAAATAATAATATATATGAATCTAAATTTATATAATAATATTTTCCGGATGACCTTGTATTAGAATAAAGTTTCTTCTAGAATAACTTCTTTTTTTCTCTTTTTTTTTTGGACTTTGGTACAACTATATTTTAACTTATTATTTTATAAAAACCTTAGTTTTAATTTTGTAACATAATAAATACAATATTCTTCAATATTACGGTAAAATCCTTAGGTGTTCTTGTGCATCTCAATTTATATCACAAAACTTGTACTTTTCAGTTATGTAATTAATTTTCGGTTGATATGGGTCAGTATAAAAATAAGAAAAATTTATATCAACAAGATGCAATTTAACATAAAAAAAAAAAAAAAAAAAAAAACTCAATCACTTGGTCTATTATCTTAATTTTTGTGGACACTCGAATAAAAAATGTTGAGATGTCTCCAGTTTACAAAAGAATTATGTTTATTTTCCAGTGTTTTACCATGTAAACTACCCAAGGTTAGTAAGTTAGTAAGTACTCTGTACTTCATCCAAAATAATGACTACCCTTTCATACTATTAAGGCTTCTGATTATCTCCCCGACCGAGGCATTAAAGCCAACCCTAGCTTTCTTCTTCTGTATTAGATCTAAAAATTGATTTTGTTTTATTTTCCCACTAAAAGAATTTTCAGCCTATTGCTTGTAATCATTTTCATACAATTAAAAAAACTATCTCTCGGGCCAATTTCTCTTCTCTTAAAAACCAATTTCAATACAAAACCTATTTCAAGAACGATATTTAGTTATTTTTCTTAATTGTAGACCAGCACTCACCAACCTTTCATTAATTTAATTATAATTAACGGTCCAGTGACAACTGTTACTGCATAAATGAAATATATCCCTAAACTGTTTTTAACTATTGCCTTTTATGGGCTAAATTAGGAACTTCCTTACTAGAACAACGAATATATTATTGAATGATTACATCTTTTTATTAAAAAGTATGTGGAATGAAATACAAAATCATAGTTGATTTTTTTCCATTTAGATATATTTCGAATAAATATATATTGGTTTGAGTGAATTTTCTTGGGATAAACTTCTCTTGGGATTATCTTTACTCGATATGAACTTACTTAGATGTATCTAGGATGTAAGTTGTTTCAAAAAAATAATATATATACACATATATTTGGTTATATATGATTATAACATTATCGGAATGAATTTGTTTCGGAATTAAGTTTCATCGTGATAAACTTTTTTTCCATATTTACTTGTCTTGGAGTGAAAAGTGGAATAAATAAATATACTTTCTCAATAAAAAGAGTTGACAGATTTGATCAGCAAAGTCACTACTGACCAGCTTAATATAGAACACCATCCTTTCTTTTATCTAGTTATCCCTCCATTCACAGCTGTTATTGCATCTAAGAGATCAACTCCTCATATGATATTTTCTATATTTACAAACACTATAGGGAAATGTCAAGTTTATATACTTGAAATATCTTTAGTGTGAAATTTTTTTGTTATAAATCACCATGCTTACTTTACTGGTAAGAGGTTCATTTTTGAACCACCTAATTTCAAAATAAAATAAAAAAGTAAAGGAAAAGGAATGAAAATGATTAAAATTCCATTTTAAACATATCAACGATCACAAAACATTTCTAATTAAAATTTAATATACCGACTTGACAAGATATTTGCCTTTTCCTAGAAGCAATAACTTTGAAATGAACAACACTCTCAATTCGAACTAGAATCTTGTTTAATGCGGCCCTCCAGTAAATCATTGTTTAATTTTCTTTTTTAAATAGTATTATGTATACTTCTTTTATTTTAAATTTTTAAAGTAAATTTTGAATATTTAAAAGCAAATTGTACAACCCACTCATTTTACATATTAAAAAAAATTATGTAAAATATATTTTTTGCTTATGGTAAACTTGTCTTGAGATGAAATTTCCTACGGCTGAATTTTTTTTGCGATGAACTTGTCTAGGAATAAATTTGTCTTGTGATGAACATGCCTTGAAAAGTGCACGTTGAACAATTCAGCAACCTTTTTTTTTTAGTATTAACCTTTAAGCATAAGCTTATCACTAATATTGTTGCATTGTTATATCTTAAATCAAAACTACTTTACAACATTCATCCAGACAAACTTTATTTTATTAACAACGATAAACTTTCTTTCAAACAATTTTTTTTTTTTCATATAATGAAATGCATTTTTGACAAGATTTCAATTAGTTAAAAAAATTTATTTTCATTTCTTAAAAGGCATTGTTTTAAATAAATAAATATCTTCATAACTAAGTACCATTATTTATAAGTTGTTCTTCAAAAAAATTGTTTTGAGTATTTTAGAGTAGATATGTACATAAAAAATCAATTTAAATAAATTGAGTTGTTGAAGGAGAACAATAACAAATTCTAATTTTTCCTTCAATCTCATAATTTAAATAAGTTTTTGTTCTTCTTTTCATATTTTTTTTTCCTTTTGAAGGAGACAAGATGAGTTTTAATCAACAAAGAATATAGTCCATACTTCTTTTTAGTTATCTGCTCACAATTGGTAACAACTATTTTTATTAGAATACTCAGAGTATTTAAAAGTTTTCTCTGTTAATCTTTTGTTTCTTTCCTGGGATGTAAATACAACCCCAGATAATTAAGTATCCTGGCATTAACTTGTACACATACTTATTGTATTTATTTTTTTAAACTCAACGCTCCGTTTGTAAACACCCTTTTTATAAGGCTGATGTAAAAAATAAAACGTATGTAATTTAAAGAAAATACTCGTTGTGGATCTGGATCCAAGGTACTCAGGTACGGTATATAAAAACTTGTATAACTAAAAAAGTCCAAGATTGAACAAGATCCAGTTACTCAAAATCTTAGGGATTTCAAAAAAAAATCCGGGGATTTTTTGGATCTTTAAAACCTTATAGTGTTTTTTAATCTAAATATATAAAAAAATATTCATAATGAAGATTAGGTATCTTTTTATTTTGCATTTGTGATTAGAGGAATATCCACATAAACAGTTGCCACGCTGATGAATATACCTTCACTTTATTATGCATTATTTACTTGGAAAATAAATAAACAGAAGAAAAAATCCAAAGAAGGTTGGCAGTTAGCAAATTATTATAAATATTGAAATAATATTCAATTACAGTTGAGGAGCCAATGTGGCTTTATATAAGATGTGTCGAGAAGAGATTCTTTGCTTTTGTTTACAATTGTACTGGTTATTTTGATGATGTCATAGGGGAGTCACTTCAGAGGTAAATACAAATTTATGCAGCTAATTGTATGAATTCAAGTTGTACTCCGTAAACTACATAACAGGGAGCTACTTTTAATAGAGTCTTATTTAATAATCAAAACACTCAATAAAAATCATATCCCTAAGTATAATATGTGACTGCTTCTAACTTGAAAAAAATCAATTTTACTATTGGGGAGGCAAAAAAACCCCCAAAAAAGTACTTTTGTTAGGATATGTGTGAAGTAAATAAGTATACTACGATATATATTTGTTTTATGGCATATTACTACAATAAGTAAATAGATATTTCATTGTTTCAATAGCTTGCATGACAATATTTTTTTCTTTTTCAAATATTTTTTCTTCAGGAAGTACAAAAGAAAAAATAAGTGAGTATTAGTTTCCTATACCTTGGCACAATAGGAAACGAATAAAGAACGAAAGATTTTTTTTTTTGTTGTAATTATGTGTAGAAAAGCTGAATGAAAGCAAAATAGAGATTAATTATATAGACACTTCATTACCTTGAAAAAAAAAGACTGACTAAACCTTTTATTAATATATATTTGTATAAAAAATGAATAGGAACTAAAAAAAACATATACTTTTAGGGATCCTGTCCGGAATCGTTCTTGTGCTTATGATGGTTGCAGTCATAGTGGTCGTTATAATACGGAATCGATCCCTTGGTAGTGATCCTACATTGAAGACACATATTGCTTTTAATCGGACCCTTGACTTGGATATAGATCAAGATCCCCGCAAGGATAAAGGTAAGAAGATCCTTCACTACATACATAATAAGGCTCTGCAATAAAGTTCAGGTCTTGAAACGCCTGCCTGCATTTAATAATGTTACTTAAGCTGTAGAACCTGAAAAAAGACCATTATAACTAGTGGTTTGTTGGTCCTTATTTATTCGTTCCAGTCCAGTCTTGAGACCGGCCCTTAACTGTTGCTTCTAGGAATTTTTCATACAAATATCGATGGTTTATTAAGGCAAATAAGATACATGAAATATGTATTAAGATTATTGCACATATTTCGTAAAAATTATTATACTATCTGTAATAATAGAATATTATAAGTGCATAAATAAGAACTTATTCTGATTTCGTAATATAATTTATATTATTATATAACTGAATAATTAAAAAGATGAAAAACAAGCGATCAATTTTACCTTTTTTTAAGTACTGACAAGTGGAACTTGACACAACATTGACTATAAACTTCACAACTGCTAGCTTTTTCCGTTAGAACCTTATTTTAAAATACCCCGTATAAGAGAAAAGTGACAATTCAGAGCCGTATTTCGACCTGAAATATCTATATATAAGAGATTAAAGTTAATAGCAATATATAAAAACCATCTAAAAAATTAATTATTTATTAGGTTACCTTCAATGCAGTCTCTATAAAATGTGTTTAATCATACAAGAATCAAGTAAAATGAAGAATGAAGCAAATATTTATTTCAAATACTTTATATATTAGTTAAAAATAAAACTATTGTTACAACTTCAAAAGATTTCCTGTCAAAAAAGAAAAAGGTTGATATTAATTGACTTTTTCAGTGTAGCTTATTATTTTCTTATAGAATATTTAAGTTATTATCAATGTGAGGCTGCGTTAGAATGTTCCTATATTCAATATAAATGAGTCAATTATTTGACTAATTGTACTAAGTAATTAATATTTTAGAAGCAAGGATTAATTAAGATTAATCATAATCTTTATATGCTTCATGCCCAATGTATTTGATATATATATTTATTGCAGAATTATCTAATCTAATTGAATTATTTGTATGTACATAATTTTGAAACTTTTTCAGGTAACCTACTTAATTGCTTATTTTGTAAATATTTTATAAGAAAGTTAAAGTTCAACTAAAAAAATTTATAATATCGATCTTAAGATGTAATACAAGATTTTTTAATCGGTTTTTGCGCGATTGGGTCCATATTGTATTCACTGTATTCAAGATAACTTTAACCTAATGTATCCTTTCAATGATGCTTTTATCAATTTTTATTACTATTTAATTTCCTGTATGTTGTTACTTCGTAATATGTATCTAAATTGTAGTTCTATACTCTAAACATGTAATTTAAAAAAAAAAAAATGCCGTCATGGCCAAATCTATGGCATTTTAAGGTGTTAATGATCCTTTTCGTATAAATGTGGCTTTTAGCATGTGGGCCAAAAATTATGTTGCATTGTGTAATCATTGTTTCCCTATATATCAAGATACTTGACACGTTACTGTCAAGTTTATTTGGCGTCTCTTGCATTATAAGCAAAGCAATACCAAAAAACGAGTAATCTTAAGATAAAAAATGCTCTAATCTTGAGAATATTTCCTTGGCTTATATATTATATAACATATTACTTTGCAATTTACCCTTTGGAAATAGAGCCACAATTAACATTTCTTCAATATTGATCTTTGTAATGTAAGCAATTTTTCCCTTTATTTTGCAGAATTCCCCTTGTTTATTCAATTAAATGGGTGAATTCATGGACATCACATTGATAGTCATAGATTATATGTTATTCTCAGTGACCTCCAATAGACACACAAAAAAGTATTGTGCTTAACAAATAAAATTGTATACAAATATGTCACAGTTTCCAAGTGATTTAAAGCTTTGAATGTTCCAAATGAGTTAGTATGGCTCTTTATTACTAAGAATTGCTATATAAATTATTAAAAGATGAGAATCAACTCCTTTATCTTTTAAACTCAAATTCTTTATTATTTATCTTTATTCTTGGATCAAAGTATTATTACATATACACCTTATAGTTTAAATTTTCATGCATCAAAGGAACATAAGCATGCAATATTTTTTAGCTAATATTAAAAGATGTTGTCAGATTAATTAACAATCTTATATTCTATTAAATTTATCAAATCTTACGATTTTGTAATTTATGTAATTAAGTGTTTCTATAATATTTTTCCTCTTAGATTCCACGTATGAAAAGCTTAATGATGTCAAATTTGAAGGGATTTCTTCAATGACCTGTGGAAGAAGTGGAGGAACTATGGAAAAAAAGAAAAACAGACATGATATTTTAGGAGGAGGACACTCCACCAGTACTCTCCCCAAAAAACAACCCTCCATTTACATATCGCCAAAGCATTCAACTCTAAAGAAATCACAGGTAATATTTATCTTTGACCTCCTCCTTTTAAATAATTAAACATTTTTATGGAAGACATTTTTCGACATTGACCTTGAGATCTGTTTTAAATTTATTTAAGGTGCAAAATCTAATTATTCTTCATGGTCAGATTTTTTAGTAATCTGTGTTAGTAGTAATTTGGAAATAGAATTGTTTAAAGTCATTTTCATCTCAAAGAAAACTTAAAACATAAATAATATTTAAGTTTTTCATTATTTCCCGAATTTTTTACTGTTTCTGTGATTTGCAGTGAAGGTTATTTTACGTCTGAAAAATTACTAATTTCTGTAGGGATTTATAAATTATGAGATTATTCACAAGTAAGGGAGAAAATAAAAGCCTATTATGTATAGTAGAAAGCCTCTTATTTTAAATATATATAAAGTCCACATTTAAAAGGTTTTGTAAGATTAAGGGATTTTTGGGTTGTATAAGGGCAATTGGTTTACCCTGGATGAAAATTGTATAGTGTTAAAAATATAATATTTTACTTTTAAAAAAATTGGGACAATTTTTGTTATTGATGGAGTGTCGTTAAGATGGACAGCAGTAAAGACAAAATAAGCTATATTTTTTTTAGTTTTTCTTAGCCTAAGGCGAAAATACAGGTCAAGCGGCTGAAGATGTTATAGTTTATGGCCCTAATACTGTATTTTGGTTTTTTCTATTCTCTTCCAATAAATTTGATGTCAAAGACGGACAACTCTCTGGAAGGACAATTGTAGGTAATGTTTGATTTAATAATGGAAATCGTCAAGTCCAACATTCAAGTATTCTCTTTTTTGATTGTCAAGAAGATAAACGCTAATAGAATAGTTTTTTCATGTTCATTTAAATAAATAACCTTATATGGATTTTTTTAGTATACCTATTATATTATAATTAAAAAGCAATACAATAGGATAGAACGGGGTTAGTTGTCATACTTTTTACATATTTAACAATCTTCTTTTGACCTAAGATTTAACTCAATCTATGCTACAAATTGTCAAGTAAATATTTTGATGTATAGGTCATTATTGTCAATGTTCATACTGTCCAAAAAGTATTATTTGGTTGATGTAGCTAATAATTGATTTTATTTCCTTTTACAGTTTTTGTCCTAAACAATTTAATGATTATATAATCATTAAATTGGAAATTCTAAAATCCTAATAATTCCTCCCATTGATACAAAAAAAAGTTGAGCTAATGAGCTGACGTAATTAAAGATCATTTTTTTATGAAAAATGTAGAAAAGTTAAAATTAGTTTTTTATAAAAACCCGGACATAGTACGGGATTTTAACTTTTCATAATGATTTCAAATAATGTTGATTTAGTAATTTTCATCAAAAAATAAATTAGACAAATTACATACTGTTAAATTTCAAGATAGATTTGTTTTAATTGTAATATTTATAAATAAGTTATATTTTAGAAGGAGTAAATATTTACTTTAAACTAAGAGCACAAAATCCTTCATTGCAGATCACGCATAAATAAAATAGTATTTGTGATAATCAACCAAGTCCTTTCCCAATACAAACATACTTCAAAGTCAATGTCAAATTAAACAAACAAAATTTCCCTAATTAAATATTCTATTATTTATCTTTATAGCCTAATCGAACAGACGTATTATTTATATAGAATTCTTTTAATTTGTAGATGGTTTATAAATGAAGTTACAATTGATTATGTGTACTTATGCACCTATACAATAAATGTACACATCCGATCCTAATCAATTGAAAATATATTCCTGATAGCTTTCTAATGATAATATTTGCTTGACAGTTAATTCTTAATTAATAATGCATTTTGATTTATTGATAAAAGTTTTTTGTTGTTCTTATTTTGAGTAGATAAAATAGTTGTATATAGTTTTCTACTATTTGCTAATATACCTAGATGAAAAAATAGATGAAGAAAGTAAAGTTTTGTTTTTAATATTGTATGGCGTGATTAATTTATTTAAATAAAAGTATTATTTATTTACAAAATAGCTTACCTTAGTATTTATAGTGCTTCAGGTCAATTTATAACATTTTCAAAAAATAACATGCATAAGAGTATATGTTAGGCCTAAGCAATGAATAACACCATGCAACAGCATTTTAGCTGGCAGGCTGAAACTCATATTTATTATTGTTATTTAAGCTGTAGAACACATCAAAGACTATTAAAACTTTCAACCATTACAGGTTTGGCCTTTCAAGCCTATTTAAAAATACCTAGATTTTACGGTATAACTTTGATTCAGTCCCATATTTCGACATGAAAGATAATATAGGAAAATTAAAGAAAATTTGTGAAAATCAAATATTTATCACTTAATCTTGATTATAATTAATTGAAAAATTGTAGGTAAACAACAAAAAATCGGCTAAAATGAGTGGCACTACTTAGAAGCTAGTATCATTTTTATTTTTTCTGCAATTTATACAAACAATAGACATTTTATTTCAAATTTTTTTTTCAATGCCTTTAAAAATTTAATAAAAAAAGCTGGTTAGGTAGCTTGAAAATAGATTATAATATTATTCCCCGGGGAAAAAATGAATTGGTTACGAGTTTAAAAATAATAATATATACTAATATAATTAATAATTTAGATTTAAGGGAAATAAACAAGTTTTCAGACGCTTCATATTCCAATTAATTGTTCTTTTAAAGTCCAAACCTGTAAAGGTTGAAAGTTTTAATGGTCATTTTCGTGTTCTATGGCTTTATTTTTTCTAGACAGAATTTGATTGAATGTTAAGAAAATGTTCAATTATTATAACACTAT
Organism: Lepeophtheirus salmonis; assembly: GCF_016086655.4. Lineage (NCBI taxonomy): Eukaryota > Metazoa > Arthropoda > Copepoda > Siphonostomatoida > Caligidae > Lepeophtheirus > Lepeophtheirus salmonis. Next base: position 14,153,346 of record NC_092584.1, read on the forward strand.
GAATTTTTTTGTTACTATATTTTAGAATGAAAATTCCAAATAAGGCTTTAATTAATTAAAATTGAAAAAATAGTTTTTAGTTGTTTGTAATATTACCTTAAAAGGGCTGAGGTTGAACTTGCTAGAGTTTCTACGTGTAAGGCAATAATTGGTTCCTATATGAAGCTTCAATTATACTCTGGGTACAATAAAGACATGTAGTTAAAAATCTACAACAAACCCTCAATTTTACGTCTTTTCTTACCACATTCAAAATTTAAATCCAGTTTTCTGTATAATTGTATTTAGTGTTGTGTCGGTCCTTATTTAGGGCCGAGTACTTCAGTCCAGTCCAGTCTGTACTTATATAGTCCAGTCTGGCCCATAAAGCCTAGTTTGGTCCCATAAAGTCCAGTCCCCCCTGTCAGTTCTTAAAGAAGTACTAAAATCGATCTCTCATTACGTCAATGAGTTTTTTTTTTTGTCCTTTTAATTATTCATTAATATAATAATAAATTATGTAACCAAGTAACAAAATAATATGTTCGTATTATATTGTATAACAATGATATATGTGTTATAATCTTAATAATAATTTAATATATCTTGTTTGGCTAACCATCGATATTTTTATGACAAATTCGAAGGACCGAGAGTCTTAAGGAACGGTCCGAAAGACTGCCTGTCCTAAGGACCGATGAGACCGATCCTAAGACTGGATTGGACTGTAACGAATAAATAATGTATAACGCAACACTAATTGTATGACTTCAGGAATTAAATAATAATGATAACCATTGATGAAAATAATATTATTCGTGGGTATGTTTAAAAAAAATATGAACGTGGTCACCCTGATAATTTAAGAGAAGGTAGCAGAGGTATCATGTAGAATAAGATATGAGAAGAAAGAAACACTCACCATTCCAGCAATGATATAGACAGGAATTACAACGATGCCGATCCTCAATTCTACTCCAAGTCTAACAAAAACAAACAATTATCGTCGTTTATTACGTTTGTCTTCACAAACTAGGGATAACTTTATACTTATGTCTTGAAGTATAAAAGGATAATGATAACAGTTTTGGAAAATAAATTAAAACAATTATTCAGGTAGTAACTACATAGGGACACTCCTCTTCCATTATCATATTATTTCCATTTATAAATATGTCTCTTTCTGTATAGGTATAAATTGTTTTGCCTTATAGTTAGTTCTGTGGTGATCAACCTTGTTGTATATACTAAAATCCCATTAGTTTCATATGAACATTCACCAAATCCGCTTTAATTGGACAAGCTACCAATAAGCATCATCTCATCAGGGGCGTTTCCAAAATTATATATTTTCTTTGTGAGGGGCTTGGTATTTAATTTTTTTAAATTTAAAATTAAATTTTCAGAAACGAAATTTCAAAAATCCACTGCTATTCACACAAATATTAAATGTTTTAAAAAAAATGTAACAAATCTATAGATTAATTTTTTTTTTATAATTTGAAAATCCAGAGTTGTATAGAAAAATATTTAAAAATCAGTAGCTGTTCCAAAAAAAAAAATTGAAATTCCACATTTGTTAACATAAAGTATTAACTGTTCAGAAGAAAGTAAATTTTTAATATTCATAGTTTTAGAAAGAAATCCATAGGTTTTCACAAAAAATTAAAATTTTTGGAAAAAAAAACTAATTTATTGAAATTAAATTTCAATAATGTAAATAAACATTAAATTTTTAGTAAAAAGTTCATATTTTTGGGTGTGCTTGATATAATTTTGGTAATGATATTACTTTCTTTTTTGTTTTTATTCAAGTGCATTACACTTCTCAATCATTGGCTGTTTATTATTTCTCTCTCCATTTAAGCCGCAAAGTCATTCACTTTTATATCACGACATGCTCTATTATAATAAGGAAAAGTGAACATGCGAAACAATTTTTATTTGGGATATAAAAATATACATAACATGAGGTATTACGAAAAATAAAGACAATTTTTGCATTATTTTATTATTGACTTAGTCTCATATTCATTAGAAATATGAAGATTTATATACATATTAATAAAAAATTTGCAAATGGTGTTTTTGAGCTTCTTAATCCGAGATGCAAGAGAGTAAAAAGAGATTTTAAAAATATTTTTCTAACACAAAGTATTTTTAGTAGTATCAGGTAATTTAGGAAAAAAAGTAAAACATAAAATATGTAGAAATAAAAAAGTGTGGAAGAAACTTTTATAATATGTGATCTAAACTTCTAAAATACATAATTATTGCATTAGTTATTGATGGTTTTTTTATGTATAATTTTATTTGCCAAATAAAGTTGAACTGATTCAGTATCAGTAAATAATATTGTATTATATATAAACTAGGACATACCTAGTTTATATATTTTATTTCGAATTATTTTATTAATGCTTTAAATAACTCCAAAATTTAGTACAACTTTTCGATCAACAATATTAGACTTACAAATCTTTATTTTTGTACAAAAAATGTAAGCCCTTCTGATAAAGAAAAAAATGATTATGACTTATTCAAATCAAAATATGTTGAATGAGTACCTTCTAAAAAATTCTACTTTAATTTCCATAATAAACTTCATCTTTACTCCACCATTCAAATGTAAATTTGCATTTCTAATATTGTCCCTCTGTTCGTATACTAAATCCCTCCCTCCTTTTGTTGAAGGGGATTATACACCATGTAGATTCGAGTGTATAGGGTGCAGAACCAAAAAATAAAATTGAATTAAAAGAGACCTGACTGAACATTTGTATGTGCTCATAAAAAATTTAATATTTTGACATTATTTGTTTAAATATATATCTTAGTTTATTTCATTTTGATGTTCGAAGCACTCACACGATACTGAAAGTAATGATGTAATTCGTGTGTATTTTTAGTTGGCCCACTTTTTTGGAATTGATAATATGAAAAATTAATTTTCATTTTTTCAGATGTTTTCATAATTGTTCAACTCTTGAGTAGTGAACTTCTTTTCATAATAAATTCAGTTAAACTTAAACCCAAATTGAACATTCGTGACGGAGAGTAACCTTAAGAATTTGTTTCGGAATTATCATTGAAAGTCCTTTATGGCCTCAAAGTAGCATTGAGGATCGACATTAGATTAATTCAAGCCTATTTCCTTGTTCTTCCCCCCTGAAACAGCTGCTTATAGCTCATCTAATTAAATGTCCTATCAGCTAAGCTGCTGGCCTCCAAAATAGTTTTCAAATTATCAGACCTACCATTTTCATTTCCGGTTTATTTTCTTTAAACCTGCCCAAAATGCTACAAATTAGCATCATGGGAAATAATTAATAAGAGCATTCATATGATGCTCTCAATAACATATATATACTTTTTTTAAATCATTGCGCCTGAATTTAGCCAATATTCACATGCTTACCTAAAGTATTCTAAGAAATGAACTATTTTCTTTATGGGAAAATATATTTTATGTAGGATAGCTATTCCTTTTAATTTTGGACTGGCGTAACACTTTTAATGAGTTTTTAAATTAGAGCAGCTAATTAATATTGGGAGTCTTTAATTAATTAATTATAAACATAATATATATACCTTTACATCTGTGCGAATATAGATTTTTTGTAACTAATTTTTACAAAAAAATATAGAATAGCGGAGATTTAAATATAAATATATGCTAGTAATTTAGTTATTTTAACATCCAATCATTGTAGACTCTTTGTGAATTTCTTCTTTAAATCTAGAAAGCAGCTATCTAAAAAAAAATCTCTATTAAACAAAACTAATTTGCTTTCTAACGCATATCCTAATATTTGGAACAAAATGTGTGCACCAATAATTGAGCAATGAATTTTGATTGCAGTGGTAATTGAGCATCACAATAAATAAATCGATCATCGTTTTTAATTCTTAATACACAAAAAAATATTCTGGGGTCAGAACTTAAACGTTGTAAGCGGCTAAATCAAATGAATTCATCTGATTTTATTGAAGAAGTATAAGACATTCAAATAATTGAACTTATTGTGAAGATATAGAGAATATAAAATCAATCTGTAAATAGATAAATAGAAAGTGGATATACAGTAATCGTCTCTGCTTTGTTTTACAGAACAGAAATTTGTTATAAGAGTGTCTTACGAGAGTTGACCTCTGATATATGAGCTTTGTTGTTAAATACACAAATTTGCTATTAAAAATCAATTGTAGTATTTATTGTTGGTTTATTAAACAATGACAACAGATCTTTGGTAAGGATTTGGACATGTTGTCATTTATTTAAGTTCTACAGCCCGAAGCTATAAGTCGACTGTTCTAATCATTTCTAGCTGTTTGAAATTAGCTGGCTCCGTCATACTCATTTTCCACATATACATATATTTTTATAATTTATTTTAATACACACGCAATAAATTCACTAACTTACTCTAGTCTGATCGCTTTAAAAAACCAACAGTGTGCCTTACATTTTAGTCAATTAAAATCGAAGTCAATTTATAGTTTGATAACTTATGACAATGTCCTTCTCAGTTCATAAACATTTTTTTTTGTATCAAGTGAAATATCTTCTAAGTAGTTTAAAAATTAACTTTGTTTTAAAATGTTGTGTTGGAAAATCCTAGCTTACAAGAAACTAAACTTATAGAAAAAATTAAATCTAAAACTTCAAATAAAATTATCTATGAGTCATAATCTTGACACTTCCAACATTTGATTTACAAACCAAATTAGAACCAGTTTTATTACACCTTGGGATTGGTCATTGAGACTGTTGGTCCTTTTGACTACCAGTCCTAGAACTGATTAAAAAGCTTTGCCTTTACTCATTAGAACTTTAATCATGTGTTATATACACTTTTGTCGATGCTATTGATTAATTAATTATCATTCATACCTCTAGATCTGTATAATTTAAGCATTGCATATGATATAAAAAATATCAATAAGCAAAATTGTCGTTTATGGCTTTGAAGGGGAGACAATTTATATAAATTTGCATCAATAGTTGATTTATTTAATATGGCTATAGTTGGTATATGGAGACTCAGAATATTATTGGCCAAAATTGAGTTATTTTCAACAGGTCTCAATGATTCTTAATCGTGTTTTAAATCTTCAATTATCTTCTGACATTCAAATATCACTCGCTCAAAGTTTGTGTCATTCCAATAAAATAATTTTTAGTGCTGGGTTTTGGTCAAATAATTTTAAACCGATATAAAATCGTTTTAAGAGAGAACTAATTATTTTCAAGCTCAATCAGGGTCTGTTTCATATGAGGACTCCGTCTTAATTGGTCTCACAAACCACTTGACTTCTTTTGAAAAATAAAATTGTAATTAATTAAGTGTTATAAGTTTATAAAATCATTTTGTACCAAACCCAAAACAGTTAATCTCAACGCTAATAATTGTATTAATTAAAAAGAATTAATATTTATAACCTTTTCTAACCAAAATTTTCACATTACTTCACATCAGACGCATAAGGAGGTCATGTTCGCAGACGAAGTCCAATACAAACCTGAGAACAATAATCGCATGGTTGTATACCCGCAGTATCATCGCCAGGAGGATAATGAGAGTAAAGATACCTCTCCAGATGACGGATATGCAAGACCTCAAAATTTAAAAGTGGTAATTACATCACAAATATATTATAAATCTAATCAGAAGCATATTTTTTTTCCAGAGCTATAAGGACATGGAAAATGATCACTTTCCATTCAATGAGGCCATTCCTGCCCCAACAATCATCAATCGTTTAAGTGAGGTAATGATGATAGATGATAAAGAGGATGACAGTTTGGATGAAGAGGATGACTCGATATTAAAACCTATCAAGCTACTATAATTCATTGTCTCTTCTGTTTAAAAAGGAATTTAAATAGAATAGCTAAAAATAACACTATTTGTGATATTTGAATATTAGTGATGGATTTTTTTTTTTTTGTTAAAAAAAAATATATATTATTGAACACTTATTTATAATTGAATATTTTTTTCAAAAATATTGATTTAAGGATGACATTTCTACGTATAAGACATTACATTTAAAAAAAAAAAAAAAATTTCATATTTTTATGCATAGAAAAATGTGGAATGTATTCAATAAATTAATCTTTAATCTTCTTTTTATAAATATACATTTTATTATTTGTAACGTAATTTTTATCTACATAAAGAATAATATATAATAGGACAATGGTTTATTGATCTACTACAAATAAGATTGCACTATTTGAGTCACTTAAATAGTTATCTCTTAAGTCAATTAAAAGTTGGGAATATGTCCCATAAAGATAAAACATGACGTGGACAAGAAGTTGATGCCATCATAATTGACCGAAAAATTCAATTTGTAGAAATAATAAATATATATTTTACCCACAAAGAGGGCGCTTCAAATATTTGATGCTCCACATGTTATTTACATTTGATTATATTTTTCTTCAAGGAACTCTTGACTTTTTGTTATAAAAAATATTATATTAAGTATATATTTTTGTGTGAGTACATGTTCATTACGTGCAGTCCAGTTTTAGGACCAGTCATGTGAGTCCTTCGAACTGTAAGTAAAATAACTGATTAAAAAATTAAAATCTGGGATGTTGTCAAGGGTATAAACTTATCAATTTTATCAATAATACGCCGTACTGAAATGGAACGGACCGTAAATGAACCAGATAGAACTGTATTCTGTAGTCCGAAATAAGGTTAAACACAACACTATGAAGAAAAGGTTTGCCAGAATTTGATGGAACACTTGTGTACCTCTGGGTGTGAACGGTAATTTTGTATTACGTATAAACAAAATACTGAAGTTACGCTTTGGAGTTAAATTGTAAGCATTTATTAATTCTTTTGATATACTTATTATTTCTACTTCTAAAGAGTAATAATTCTACCATGAAAAATTGATTAATATTAATATGATAATTGCTTTACAGGTGAAACATAAAGAAGCAATTTCTATCTCCTACCAAGTATAAAGGAAGATTACAAGCAATACCAAAGTTTGATATTCTATATTTTTGATTAGACATTAAGTACATTTTTTTATTTTTTGTTCAAATTTCGGTAAATGTCCACTATGATTGTCCATTGTAACAGCGAAAGGTTCTTTTCCGATGCCCTTTCATATTGCTATTATTAAAATAATAGTAGCTGTCATGTATATGCTTATAATATTCTACAATTCCCTGATGATTATCGTGGAAAACTTTATGAAATGATTTTGGAATTGTGATTACTTCATTATTACCTACCAATTTTTTTCAGCTTGACTGATTAAGAAATTTATTAAATTGCATCTTGGTAAAGAATAAGAAATAAAATAAACGACAAAACTAGGTCTTATGTACTTTTAAGATTGTTTATTCAAAATCGGTGGATACTCCAGAGTCAGGCTCCAGAGTCTCTTTTAGGGATCGATCTAGTTTTTGAACACGTGGATATTTTAGATATTTACTAAAACTTGCATCCTTTTCGACTTCTTTATCGATATTTTATCAGGCACTTCCAATATTTCTGAAGAAGACTTTTCTAAAAATGGATTGAAAGTATCTGTTTGTGATGTGTCTCATCCTTCTTGAATCATAGGATTAGTTTTACTTATACAATTCATACTTTCCTCTCTTAGAATTAGTTTATTACATATATTTTTATCACAATATGACATTTATGTTCCCAATGAATTGTTTTTCTACATTACGTCTGATCCTTCCTCATTTATATTCTAAGTTACTTCAACTAACCGAGCAAAAAAGCTCACTGATTCCTTCACTAACTCCAACACTTTTCCAAAGCTATCTTAACATCACTTCTTTTCAAATTAATGGTAGCTGCTTCCTTTGAACTTTTATTTGGGATCATATCGATATGATCATGCCATTTCACAAATCAGTTAGCACGGTCACTTGCAAGGTGCCCGTCTTATAACATTTAGCACAGGTAATATACTGCCTAGCATAAGTTGGTCTACTTTTGAAACAGTTATTGGGAATAAAACCAGGTAGTTTATATCTTAAGGTAGCTTTTATAATATAATTATCGTTCCTCACATATTTAAGTCTCCCGTATTGAAAGCAACGTTCCCTAGCACGAAAAGCTATCTCTCCAATTTCCTTTATGACATCTCCAATATCCTCATGTGAAGAATTTATTAAAAAAATTATATTATATATAATTGGATATTCATTTTTGTCCTCAAGATAAGCCTTTAGACCTCTAACAGTTCCTTCAAGGTCCCTAAAATTCCATTCCTCTCTTCTAAAAACGAATTCATCTTCAACATGTACCAAATCCATTCCAATATCAAATGCTTCTAAAAATTATACCACAATAATCTTTATATTTCCCGGCCCTACACGAATTCCTTCGACATTTTTTTTTAAATTTCAGAAATGATGTTCTCATTGTCAAAATTAGTAGGTCTGTCAGGAAACTGGTCACCTTTGATTGACTTCTGGTATATAATAAGCCTGTTTTTATTAGCTTTAGATACAAGGTTCCTCTTCAGAGCTTGCACATATTTATATTCGACTGTATTTCCATGAGAAGACAAACTCATATTTCACTTATAATTCTCGCAATGTTATTACCTCAATTTCTAAATCTCAAAAGGATATTTTTGACATCATAATTAGTCACACAGAGAATGCCTTCCACCTAATGGAACTTCCGAAACTTTGCAAAAAAACTTCCGTCTGTCTTCAGATATACATATACAATATATTCTTTACCAAGATGACAAATGCTTTAGTCTTAATGAAATTAAATTTCAATCCAAGATGAACAAAAGACACGACTCACTCAATGCATCTGCTTGTTTTAATAAACTAAATATATTTATTTACTAAAATAGATGTTTATTTTGACGTATTTTAAATATAATAAAATAAATGTTTATTTTGACATATATAAAATACTAGAATATATATTCATTTGCTTCCTTGAAAATGAAATACCACTTGAGTTGTTTTTCCATCTTCACATTAAGAAGTATTTGAAAGACATGTAACTTTTAATTTATTTTCCTTAAGTACCCGTAAATGAGAGAATCTATATCCATTCTATTTATCAGGGGTTCAAAAGATGGCTAAACACATTTATTACTTTTGTGGTTCTGTTGTTACAATTTACAAGTGTTTGATTCGAATAAAAAAAAATGATTCCAGTTGAGCTCAAGTTTTTGAGTCATGTGTCAAGTCAAATTCGTGTTAGATCAATATATCAATTTCGCATTTTGTCGAGTTTGTTACATTGAATTGAGCGTCTAGTCAATTTTGTGCTTGGACAATTAAACAATTTTCAATTTCTTTTTGAGCTCAAAATATGAGAATTTCAACAAATTATGTAATGTCGAGTCTCCTTTTTGAGAAATATATATATATCCATTTTAATTAGAAGAAAACTTATAAAGAAAACATAATAATAAATAATTGAAAAAGAAAATTAAAAGTTTGAAAATTAGAAGTTTTATTATATTTACTTTGCGCAACTATAAGTTGAAGAAAGTTTAAACAGATCCTAATTCCCATCTTGCAAAGAATTACTCCGATATTGATCATCAATTCTACTCTGAACTCAATCAGGACCAACCAAATTAAACTCCCAAATTTTTAGTGATAGTCTCTATCTTTCATGAGCAAAAACACTCTTGGTTACACTTTACACTTCGATTTTTTGGCTTAAAGAATTAAATGATATTGAAACAAGCTTAAGTAACAACAACAATAAAGACATCGGTTGGCGACATCCTTGACATTCATATGCGTAAGTAGAATAAAATGAGCTTGGAATGTTTTTTTCTGCAATGAAGTTATAGAATCTACGTTCCATTAACTTTCTTTTTGTGATCGAATAATACCTTTATTATCTATAGTGGAGCGTATCATAATCATTAGGTTTAATATTAATTTCAATGCGTCAGATTGGCAACTGCTCTTAAAATGAGAGAAGAAAATTACTCCTAAGTGGAGGTGATAATAGCAAAGACTCTCATGCCGATCAAAAATGATACATTTTCCAGTAGGTCAGAATAAAACAATCGTGAGAGATATAGACTTAATCGACATTTGAACTATACTTATATTTTCTGATTAATCAATGTTTATTTTTTTATAAATATTATCCAAATTTAAATTTTTTCGTTAAAGATAATGTTTCCCGATGCAGTATTATCATATTTATAATCAAATTGATAATTTTTGTTTAAACCTTTTCTATTCTTTATTTTAACATAGGATGTTTTTCAATGAAGACATATTATAAAAAAATATTTATGGGATCATTTCAAATGAAAACTCTCAAAAAAACAACAACATACAATTTCTGAAGTGTCTACCACAAAATTTTATTATATTAGCATACATGTAGATTTTTATCTACTTACTTAAACTATATATGTATTTTTTTTTTTGTAACCAAACGATTTTTTCCCGATTTTATAAATTTCAAAATAATAAATTAAATGAAAAAATATTTTTTGTAAATTAAAAAATGAAACATATAACAGTTATTCATAAATACCCTCCAAAAAATCAAGAGTCGTATTAAAATTAGTTTTAGTTTTTTTTTTTTAAATGTTTAACTATTTTTTTTCAATATTTACTTTCTATGCCAGATGCATTTTCTTTACTACTCAAACGCATAATAGAAACTGTCTGTATTTCTAAAAAAAAAAACCTTTTTAAATTGCATTCAGAATGAAACCACTCCACCCCCTTCTTTAGTTTCACAACAGATACCAGTGGTCTATTCAAATCAGAAAACTTTAAATTTTAAACTTCAACAAGATATAATAAAATTAATTAAGAATAGAATTTCAAATTAATATTTTAAATAGATGTGTATTTAAGCTCTTTCGACCATTAATGTAGCCGCCCTCAGCACAATGATGGCTGCCAGTTATATCGTCCAAGTGCTGGCTGACAGTGAGTTTGAGGACATCTGTGTTTAGATGATGGGCACTGCAGACCTCAACTCGAAATGAACCCAAAAGAAGTATTTGAGGGGGCCAAAAGCATTGAAAAGGAGTTCAAAAGAACTCAAAAAGATTTTTTGTAACAGAAGAGATGGGTGGCCTCTACATCCTCAGAAAGGTATTTCTATCCCTTTTTTATAGCTCTCTGGACATTCTCTAATTAAATTCCAGAATATATTGCATGGATCTCGTGTACTTGAGTAGATTTGCCTGGGTTTTTTTCTTTAACTCCTCTTGGTCCAGGACGACCTTTTTGATCGAGTCCTTATTCCTTATCAACGTTTTGGATTACTGACACGAGGATATTGGTCCTGGAGACACCTTTCTTTTTAGTTGGCGAATCGAAATTTATAGATCCTGTTCAAGTATAATTTTCTCAATTTCAACGTAAACTGGAGAACTCAAGTTTGTTTTCTCTTGTAACTAATTGTTTTTGCTTTAATACATTGAAATATGAGTTTATTTGAAATATTCAAACTTAATCAATTTGTGAATTAGTAGGGAATAGTTCAGATTGCCACGGATTACAAAAATGGAAGTTATGTTGTCCAACCCTGTAATAATCTTTAGTTCATTTATTTATTGCATTCATCTAAAAATACACTAAACATAATCAAATTCTGAGTTATTCAGGTAAAACCTTTGGATGATTTATATGTGGAATCACCCAATTGCCAAATCATTATAATTAGTGTTAGTTGAAGAATTTGTTTGTTTTTTCCTGAAAAAAAGGGGTAATCCAATCCAAACTAACTATTAGTAAATGAACAAAAAGTACTTCAAAATGATCTTTCCTATCTAATTATTTACTTTTAATCCGTCGATCTAACAAAACACTTTTCCATAAAAATAAAGCCAATTCAATTAAAAAAATAATATATAATGGTCAAAGATTTGTTTCACGATATCTCACAAATAATAATCTTTGAAATATCTTTTTGAAGATCCACCTACTTTAAATTATCTAACGGTAAACATAGACTAAAACATCAAAGCTTTTAGAAATGATGCACTATCACTTTAAAATATATATGAAGTATCGATTACGTGGGATAAATTAAATATGTGGTCCAATGATGCATTTATACAGACATGTTTATAAACAATAAATAATTTACGGTTGATTTAAAAAAAACTGTAAAAAGACGTATCGGATCAAATATCCAAAATAAATTACTATTGGTTAAATAAAATGATATTATTTTGTAGGTTGACAATATATATTTCTATTTTTAAATACTTGAGATTTCTTCAAAAATTTGTTTAAATTATTTAGAAATAGCTGAAGTGAAGGAAACTATTTCTTATAGAAATATTAATATACTTTAATAGTAAAATCTCATTTCCCTTCCAAAAGGAAAAAAAAAGAAAGTATTTATATTTTAGCTTCAAAATACAGGTCTTCTTGATAGACAACTTTTCAGGTTTCAACTTGTGTCCGCCCTCCTTTTCTGACACCAACCCCTTGGATTACTCTATCTATGGATGTCTGAAGGAAAAGGTGTGCTACTCCTCACAGGAGTGTCCAATCTCTAAAGGCTGCCATCTAGAAGGAGTAAACCAAGTTCTACCCTGACTAACTAGTCAAGGCCTGCAAGAAATTTAGGCTTCGTATTGAGACAATTATAAGAAATAAAAGTTGTGCTGAACACTATTTTCAAATGATTTTGTAGAAAAATTCCCTCACAATAACTTTAGTTTTAATTTCAATCATGAATAATTGAAAAATATAAAATGTGTTAATCAAGATTAAATCAAATCTATAGTATATATAAATATAATTGGGTGATTACATTTGATAAAAATATAAGTAAACATTTTAGTTAAATGTTAGCTCCTACAGAAAAACACCTTTTCAATTACAATAATATACTAAAAATCTTTACAATAAAGAAACAGTAGAAAAAATATGATTAATAAAAAACAACACCAACAAAGAAAAAATTAAAATACCAAAAAAGTTAGAAATCTAAAGCTAAGTAACTAGTTTTAGACTATTTTTATGTCTATTAAAGATCTGAATAGTATTATTTAAATTTTTAATGTACTTTATAAAGTTTTTGGGAAAATACCGTACAAATTCCACCGCTATATTGAACGTCAATGTATTGTCCTTTGGGATTTTCAAATGTATATTCACGCAGCTGCAATACTCTTTCCTTCATGTTATGCATTGTTTCTTTCAAGGTCAACTTTTTTGCAACGTAAAACATAGGTTTGATTATGGCTAACCGATTGTTTTACCCTTCTCCGTAAGAATTAACTTATTTTAAGGTAGCGAAAAAAGAATTATGACCGAAATATGGCTTGGTCAGGTGTTTATATTTTCTTCTAATTTCCATGTTACAAACTTATTCAATAACATCAAAACCGGACATTCACCAAATGCATGAACAACTGAATTGAAGTATCATGCAACTAGTAACTACTTGAAATTAGGCAGTGAATTTCTTGCAGAGATAGTAAAACGAAAAGAACGGAGATATTTTCTACAACAATTTTTTCAGTAGATACTTTTTTTAAATAAACGCATTTTCATAGGACAAGGAGTCAGCATATAATGGGTTGTCATGGAAATCTGAAAATTACTTATTCTATAATAAATGAAGGTTAAGAGATTGAAATTAACTCATATTTGAATACATTAAAGCGTAAAAAATTTGTTCGAATACAGAACAAACTTAAGCTTAAGTAAAAACCGGGAAAATGACACTTGAACAGTATCAACAATTTTCTATTCGTACACCCCAAAGTTATTTCTATCTTAGCCATATGCAAGTTGTTTTTAGAACTACAACTTTTTTTAGATAATTCTCTTCACATATAACTTTGCTTGGTGTTTCAAGAAAAAGTAAAGATTGGAGAGAAAAGTATGATACACTTGGTTTTTATTCATTCGTAAGCAATATAATTCAACACTTTAACAGGCTCTCTAGTGCAAATGGGGCCACTTGGGTGGCTGATTTTTTTATAAAATAACTTGTTTTTCCCTACAGCAGTTGTAAAAAATGGAATCAATTAACGAATGGAACATCCCAAATATTTGGATAAGGCATCCTCGCCGAGGATTGAAAACATAGATCAACAGCAATGTGAAGTACTGGATCGATATGACTACCAATGTAATCCTTACATGTATTGGCAGCTCCCCATCAAACCTCGAAAAAGATTTTCAAATGGCTCCAAGACAATTTTTATATTTAAAAAAATCATCTCTTCGGAATTTTGGCCTCTAAACTCGCTGGATCTGAATGCAATATTTCTTTTTGTGTGTGTAAAGCACGATCGATCGACATATCAAACGAACAATCTGCAACACCAAAGACGAATATATCAGTCTGATTGAAAAATCATTTCAGAGTTTGCGAAAAGAATAAGTAATGAAGGCCTGCTCGCGCTTTGGGCTTTGAGGCTGAAGGTGATTTTCTTAAAAAAATGAATAGTAATCCATCAAGTTTTCAATATTTTATTTTATTTTTTTAATCTGCCAACTGGTTGGAGAAAAAATTACATAAAAAAAAATCATTTTTAAAGTACCGATAGGTAGAGCACTCTGTTGATATTAAATATTTATAGTACAATTTACTTATGTGATAGTTGAAGTGTACTGAAAAGGTAGAACATACCTCTGGTGCCTCGAGCAAGTCTAAATTTTGAAAACTTGACTTCAAAATCAAGTATTCAAGACTTAACTTGACTTGTTAACATTTTTCAAAACATAAGTAAGCAATCTTCTTCTTTTTTTTCCTCACATAAAATAAAGTACAGCGTGTTATATACATTAGTAGTGTTTTTATTAGAGATCCATAAGGCTATTGTTACTTGCAATATATGCTTGATTATTAAAAGAAAATTGCTACAATATTATTGCTTTTTATACATTGTATTATTAGTTGCGATACGCTAGCTTACAACATGCATTGAAGCAAGAAAAAACAAAGCAATTGGAGATCTTCTGCGATCCCATCAATCTGTAAAGGAGATCGCGAACATTGCGAATAACTCTGTCGAGCTAATTCACCATAGCACCTGACCATAAACCCATAAAATCTCAAACTTGGTGCTACAAAAACATCATAGATTTCTGGCCTCCAAACTTGTGGCTCCTTATTAAATAGCTCTTCTATATTGGACTATGAAATATGCGGTTTAGTAAGACCTGCAATATCCCCCACTGCAATGTTGATTCCCTAAAGTCCTTCAAAAAGAAGATATGGACTGATATGTCCAATGACTAAGTCAACAAGGTTTACGATGGCTGCAAGTCCAGAATTTTAAAACAGTTCATGTTGATAAACATTTTTTTATATTATGATGTATAATTATAATATTATATACATACTGTTCTGGAAAAGTTTATTTAAATCTTTCTATTAAAAACAGTAAGATTTTCTTAAGATTATTGTTCTTTTTATAGTCCATTCTGAAGCAAAAAAACTTGATTTCAGTCAGATTAGTGAGAAATATATTAACTTAATAATTGAGGATTTTATTGCTTACTATTATATTTGATCTTCTAACTAATCTAAACTGTACTCCACAATACCCTTAAGACTCATAATAATAAATAAATAATTATAAAATTGACGTGAGTGTTTGAGTGCTTTAACTGGACTCAATAAAAATAAGGACATATAATTGTGAACAAAAACCTTGACTTGATACCAAAAAATGTGGACATGCAATAAAGGGATTTCTCCCACATTTCGTCATTACTCACTTAAAGAAATATAAATTACTAGGGTTTGATTGAATTATAATCCAAGCTTGAAACAAAAATCGACTTTACTAGAAAGGATAATTTTGTAAAAATTACTCGAATTTACCACAATTATTTCTTCAAAATTAGTTTTGACTTTAACTAAATTGATCGCAAATTAAAGTGTTTGAGTGTGATTAGTGATTAGTCTAATTTTTAGTATCACAAAACAACTAAAAACGCTCCACTCTTTGTAAATAAAAAGATTTTCCATCAAATAAGAGAAAACTTTTTTATTATTATGTTGTAACAAAAAACTAAAGACTATTTCAATGGGGACTCAAATTAATTCAAAAATTAAAATTTGGGAATTACATTAGTCTCATTTATTTTTTCTAGTCAGATTGGTCCATATACATGTACTCACGAGACGGGCGGAGAGAAGTTAGCACCTCTAATCAGTTAGAATTATACTACGTTAGAATTAGATGGTAATTGTTAAAAAATCAAATTTGAAAACTGCGATACGTAAAAATGTGTTGCTATCAAGAACTATCATCTAAAGTAAAGATAAAGGATAACAAATTTATTATATTACTCGTAGTTCCTTTGCATGTCTGTGTAAAATTTCTTACTCAATTTGTAAAATTTGAGATTAAAGAAAACTTACTTCAAAATTTAAAATAACAACAGACAAGATATATATTATTAGCCCTAGTAAAGAATGTGAATTTAAAGAATTCACCACTCTTCAGGCTTTTATAGATTGCCTTCTACTCAAAAATGTACAATTTTGTGTTGGAAGAGTTTGGTTTCAATCTAATGAAGCCTAAAATTATCTTTGGAACCAACAGACGAGAACTGAAAGAAGTGTTAAAATATAATGTGTTAAAGTAGGGTAGGCAACCTTTTGAAGAGTAGGGGTCAAACAACTATCGCTGCAGAGTCATGGTGGAAAACCATGTTATTAAATGTATCATTAATTTTCTGGATGTTTAGAGAAAACAAGAATTCAAAATAATTTCATTTAATCAATACCCTTATACATTACTTCAGGAATTATAATAAAAAGAAAAAATATGAACACAAATTCAAATAAAAATCTATATTTTACCAAAAAAATAGGCAATTCGGAAAAATACTTCTTATTTAATAAGACATTTGTTTTTGCTTATTTTGTGATATTTTTTCTATGTTAGGTGAAATATTTATCAACGATAGGAGCAAAACATCATCCAGTTGGTCGTCACACAATGTTGTTCTCAAAATACTTTTAGTGTACTTCATTTTGGAAAAAGTTGTTCACAAGCTTCCAAAAAATGAAATCATTAGTTTTGCGTTATTCATAATATTTTCCAGTTGGTATTATATTTTTTCTTGTAGCAGTCACAAGTGGATTCGAAATAAAATTTTGATTTCAATGATTCATTATATTCCAAGGCAATTAATTCCAAATGATATTCGTCTAGCACTTACGCCACGTAAGGCATACCAAATAATTGAAATATAACTTATATTTTCGGAAGTCAGCAAAACGCGAAGAAAACCTTTTTTTCAAATCATTCAACGAGCTTATAAAATGTCTGTTATTTTATCACTCTTGTGATTTTGGAGACTTGGTAAATCAGAGTAGTTTCCTTTTTGGAGCTGTGATTCCCAAAGTTTAAGATATATAGAACCCTACCGCGTAATCTATAATTGGTCATATCTGCATTCTCCAGCTGCAAAGAAGAAAATTTTTTAAGGATCTCAACTATCATTTTGGAATGGTATACCCTAATAGATTTGGATATATCCTGTAGGTGGCCGACCTCTGTGTAAGAGTTTACTTTAATAAATATAAAAGCTCTTTTAGCCAAAAAAACAAAAAAAAATTTGGAGCAACCCATACATGTAGACAGTTGGGGGGAAAATTATGGTAAAAATTGTTACTAGATGTTCGGCACTGTCAATCAAAATGTATTTGTCATATTGTTGATCATAGTCTAGGATTGACAATGTCTTCAAATTTGATTTGAGATCCCCTCATTATATAGAACTTCGGAAATATTTATATGATTAGAAGATATCGTCTCTTTGTAAAATCAAGATCTACAAATTTTCTATTATGCATTTTATAAACGGGCTATTTTCTTTCTAGAATATAAGTTTAAATTAAAATGTCCGTTAATATATATTTTTTTTAACATTATTGTCATATTTTTTATTGTATATTGACTGTTTATAGTTTGATACTCTTAAAGGAATAAAATGAAAGAATTTATATATTTTTTTAATATTCTACAGATTTTCAAATCAAAATGCATTCATGAAATACTTTTTTTCTAAAAATTGAAGATTATTTTCTTATTTAAACGAATAAATTGCAAAAAAAAAAAAAAAATGCAGTAATACAAAATATTTAATTTATCTCCTTTCAGTACAGTCAAATATATTTTTCTATATAATTGACATTATTGTGGTGTAATTAGCATTAGTAAATCCTATTCAGACGAGGAAAAAAACCCGAAACCGAATCTAACAATATGATGTACATAGTACAATCAGAAGTATTCCATACTTATATGTAATCTTACATAATTACATTGGGAAGGATTTTCCAAACATTTTTAAAATAATGCTTAGAAGTTCAGTGTCCCCTCACACATGAAATTGTAATACAGTGAATTTATTTTAAAATTCAATACAAGGGATGGACAGTGATGAATAATTTGATTTTGAGGGTAAAAGAGAGAGAGAGAGACAGTATGTATACAAAGCTCCTTTCTTGGTTAATCAATCAATCCCCTTAGTTGAAAATAAATCGTTTGGTGAAATGAAAGTGTTGAATCAATTTAATTTAATTCATTAAATTCCATTCCAGAAGCACCCCTTCTCTTATTGAATTTTAAAGTGGAGAGAAAAACCTATCAGTAAGGAGGGTGGGAAAGGATATTCAGACTAGGGGAGATGAAAGATATACATAAAAATATAAAGGACACAGTCATGAAACTAAGAAAATATCATATGATAACAAAGCAGTTTTAATTAAATATAAACTATCTTAAATTGTTCTTCAAAATACATGAAGCAGATGATTTTCTGTAGTCAAGATCCGAGTACCTAAAACCAAGGACTTTTCATCCCCATAAGTATTTTTTGTGGGTTATTATTTAGGTCTAAAGACTGAAGTCCCGTCCAGTTCATTCTTGCATAATAATTCTGAAACTCGTAAAGTTATGTCCATGAAGACGTGAGTAAACTTTTTCTCTTCTTTTTTTAATCAGTTCTGACACAGGTAGTCGGAAAGAGTCCACAGTCTTAAGTATGGGTACAAAAACGATTATAAGACTTTATATTATTTTATTTCATTAAAACTTTCAAAGTGCTTATTTTTTGCTTTGATTTTGAAGATTGAGTTGATTTGGTTTCTGTTATGACAATCAGAGCCTTTAAGTGATAGTTGAGATTGGCACTGTCCGAATTGATTTTAAGATCCAAACTAATCTTAGATACTCAAAAGTGTTAATAAATATACCAGAAAACTTTTATATTTCCGTCACATTTCAATATTTGAATGCTTAAAGAGATCTATTCGACATATTTCATTTTATACAGTCCAATTTTAGTTTAAGTTTTTCAGGTCATTGTTGAAACTCACTGATATTTATTGCCACTAGTCGAAATTATTGAATAAAGCCTCATCTGCCATACAAAGCTCTTTTGTCACGTTTTTTCTGCTTAAAAATATTAATTTGTCCTCATTATGATATACAAAATATATTTAAATATAACCATTTCAACTACAAAGTACCGTCAAACATAAATTAAATGTGGTTTTAGCTATTGACTCCACTATAAATCCTTCATTTGTTTCACATTAGGAAATATTGTCCTTGTTAATAGTGCTTTTTTTTTATTCATTTAAACAAATGTATACATCTACTTATGTACATAATTATATTTAAAAATATACATGATTAAAATACATAAACAAATAATAAGTTTACAAATTTCTATTATAATTACATTTATTTTCTTTAAAAATTAAAAAAGTTTGCTCCAAACTTAAGTCTCCCTACGTGCTCCTTGTAGTTTATTTTAATGAGATATAATTAAACTATAGCTTTTCTGACCTAGAGTTTTCTCCAACAACTTTTTCACGACGTTGTTTTTATTCGTCATGTACCTAATCATAACTTTAATATTGGCTTGTATATTTCAATCACTTAAACCAAAGGTGTAAAAAAAATATTCCTTTATTGAGTAGAAAGAAGTAGAATTACAAAAAAAATATAAACGACGAACAAAAATACCCTCGAAAAAAATCTGCCAAGACCGAAGACAATGGAAGAGATTAAAATTGATTTCACAGATCTCAAATTGTATACATTGAGCGTTCAAAAAGTTTTGATATGTTATTCAAATGAAAATTTAAGAGGTTTCGTAGGCATATTTGTGTGAACATCTATTCAAACTTATTAAATTGTCATATTTAAAAATAGATTATCTGTTTAAGGCCAAATTAAATACACCTAAACAACAGATGACGTTACTTAATTCATGCCGCAAAGTCATTGTATCACGCAACTTTTCCTCCAAAAAGAAATAGAAAAAAGGTTGGTAATCATTTGGTAGTTAGATAAAATATGTCGATCATACCAACTGTTATTTTTCTCTTAGTTACTCCCAGAATATCATTTCCATATAATTTTTCCACAATTATTTAAATGACTAACATATGTATATTTCAAAATATTAACATCCTACATAGTATTTTATTAGATTATTATAAGTTTAGCTAAACTATTTCCGTATGATAGCCATGATTTATTGATATCAATATTAAAATGACAATTATATATTTCATTATATTAGAAGGGATAAACTATAAATTTAATTCCTGAATTTTTGGAAATGGAGCATAAATTCTACATAACTTTTTAGTTCTTACTTCGATTATTTATCAATGCGAATAAATTATGATATACCCAAGATGTATCAAGTCGGAGTATTAGTCACTTCGACTAATAAAAAAATAAAATAAAATAAATTACCTAATTTCTCCCCCACCTATACAAAAAATATAAATTCAATTTAGAAAACAATTATTAAAATAAAGAGAGACAGCTTAAAATGAAGGAATAAAGAAAAATGAGATTTCTTGACTTTTTTTTCAAAAATTTAATTACTTTTTTAATTCACTCGCGTGAGAAAGTCCACGTCAAGAGTTTGTTGTTATTTGTGTAGAGTAGACTGGAGACATTTCTTAACTCTATTTTTAATAGGATCAATTACTCAAAGCTGGTTTTAATTAAAGTTGACAAATTATGTACCGGGTTTACTCATTTGTATGCACATCATATTTTATCTATCTATTTCGAAATTAAATAATGCTAAAATTCAATCATAAACACATATATCACTCCTTATCTTATACAGACATACATAGGAAAAAATGACTACGATGTAGATCCTCAATACTAATTCTAGTCCAACAAGGTCTTACACTTATAACAGTACAACAAAAGGTTACTCTCAGTTTTCCATCCACTATTGATTAGTTTTAAAGGTGTGTCAATGCCTCGGCCTCAGCAAGAATCAACCTTTTTTGATGTATTGTAATCTACTCAAAACTGCAGATTTTAACAAACAACCCTATGGATAATAAGACTAAGTTGAGCTCATTTTCGGCGAAAAAATTTAGTATTACAAATCTATAATATAGACTCAAAGACGTCGTTAATTTTTTTTTTTTTTTAAAGTGAGAAAATATATAAAAAAATTATACAATTTCTCGGATGGTACAGGAAATTTATTTAAAAGTAACAATTTAGAAATAGCCGCATTTTTACTGCCCCATTATTTTGAATTTTTATCATCATTTGTTCAAAAAGTCTGTAAAGGTAGAAATTGGGATTAACAATTGACTATGAAACCATTAATTAACTTTTTCAATAAATATATATTTTTTTTAATGTTTGTTTAATAATATTGCTGATAACTGAACTGAAGTCAAGTTTGTGCCATCATTATCTGTCCAGGCTCCATTAAAAAAACCACAAGTCTACACTGGAACATTGTGTTATACATATTTCAATTCATATGACAAGAATGTAAAAGTCAGTAATATATCAGTTGAAGTTGAAGTTAGATCAGGTATCGTGGGCCAAAGAAAATGGCTTTAAATAAAGCTCCCTAATACAAGCCTAACATAAATAAATTGACTCCAGAACATGGAGTTTCAAAATACATTTTTTTAACAACAAATTATGATTGAAGAATTTACGTATTTTTTTTCCTATCCGTAATTATTAAAAAGTTAAAATAAAAAAACGGTAAATAATTCTGTTATTAGTTGAATAAATTGTGTAATAATAAGGAATCTGAATTGGCTGAAAATTTGTATCGGTAGTCCTAGTTTATACTACAATGTTTTTTCTTCAAGATTAAATTAATTAAGGATAACAACATTGAAAAATAAAATAAATTGTTCAAGTGGCAACTAAAAATACTGCTACAAATAACAAATGAACAATGTTATGGATTAGAAATATTGAATATCCTTGCAACTTTACTTTTATATAAATATTTTATATATATTGTATATTATTTATATATTTGTACTTCTGTAGCCTAATGAATGATAAAGTGTAAATATAAAAAATAATAAAAAATACAGAGACAGTTGCAGATATCCTCTTAAGACTGAGAGTGAAATTCAAACAATATCAGTTGCAGAAAAAATAATGAAAAACTCAGTAAAAGTGTTGCAAAAGTTTTGAGACTAAAATGAACTAATTAAATAATGATGTATAATTTTATGTACATTTAATCTCCTAAACAGTTTCAATAATATATATGATATACAATTGATATTAAGGATAATTAATCTTGAATATGATCACCTCAAGGGTATTTTGGGAGTGTTCCTTGATGCTAAAGGAGGAGACGGTGGGGTAATATAATTTTCCTTAGGCTCAGCGGTTCACCGGCGCAACCTGTTGGATGAGGTGCATTATAGCATATTTGAAGGGTTACTTGGTGGGTTAAAAGATAATTATATGGTTAAAAAACACGGTGGCAGTATATTTTAAACTGTATTCCGGTCCAGTACCTCACTTGTAGAACCTAAACGCCATGGTGTACTTTGGGATATTATGAGGCTTCCTTGATGCTCATGGAAGCAGTTGCAAGATTGAAAGTTGAACAAAATATAATCGATGAACTTGGACAAGAGGGAATTAATTGCCTAATTGAATTATTTTTACCCTTAGTTTAGAGTTTATAATCATGTTCCTTATTCAAACTTAATTATTTTTTACTTAATAATAAGTCTTAATATTATATTACATTTATTATCATTTGACTTTGTAATGATAATTATTGGAATAAGTTTATAGGTAGGATTATACAATCATAGGAGTTGCTACTGTATATTTCTATACCAAAAAAACTATACAATAATTGTAAATAAACAATATCTAAAAAATAAATACATTATTAATAATATGAATTAAATTGAGTTTATTTTTTAAAAGATATACACAAATCAAATTTTATCATATTGACGCTTAGTTTACAGTCTATAATTATTTCTTCTGCTCCAATTTAAATATTTGCTTGTTACTGTGATATGAATATAGACATATTATAATTAAGTATCACTGAATTGTGTTATAATTTTATCTTTCACAATTGTTTGAATAAGTTTTTACGTGGAATTAGACCATTTTTGGAATTCCTATTGTATATTCCCATCTATGTATGCAGAAGTAGAAGTTTTCTAGACTTTTTCCATCATCAATCGAATGTAATTGATTATGCTGATCCAGTTAAACTTTATATACAAATAAGATTTGCTGGGTAATTTTTGAATGATATATTTCACATTCTCTTGGTTATTTGGAATTTTTATTTCAAGGGATGAATTGGTGAAGAATATTGTTAGCGACAAGGACACCGTCATCGTATTGCTTCGGGATTGTGGTCTTTTAAGATGAAATATATGATTTTTTTTTTTTTTTTTTGATGCATGTTGATTCATTTGCTGTGGCTTTGTTTCATTAGCATTTTTTAACATTGTTTAGTTTTTTGTAAATAATTTATTTTTTTGTTAATTATTAAATTTGTAAGTTATTAAATATGTATATAATTATTAATATACTCAGTGTATTTAATTTATTAATATATTCAATGTTTTTAATTTATTAAAATATACTTATGTTCTTTATTTAAGTATGTTTTTCCTCACAATGAGACATTCCATTTACATTCGTGACCGTTCGAAAAGCTAATTATTCGAATAACTCAAAAAGCTGAGATCTTTCTCCGCTTTTTCAGTCAATATATAATTCGCTTCACTTCATGTCCCTACACTTGACGTGCAGAAGTTATTTCCTTATTATTAAAAGGTTACAGCAATTGAATTTCAACTATTGTCTATCGCTGTCTCCAATTTCGAGATAGAAAGAGAAAGTATGACGTGCTGGCAAACTTGTATAGGATACCCGAGCTTTACTTGCCACTAGATACTATAATAAACGGGGTTCAGATCTGTTGATTGGGGTGAGCATCGCCGTTTTTGAGCTGATTGACGATGAATTTAGCTCAACCCAGACGCTTTTTCAACATCTCCGATGTACTTTTTGGGCTCGTATAGAGATACCATCAGTATCTTTGATGTGCATTTGTGTCATGGTGGACCTTGCAACAACATTACTGTCCATCGGTTATCCGTCATGGAGAGATCCGGCATTGAAAGGCTTTGAATAAAGTATCAGTAGTCAATTTTCTTGGACAACTACTCCTGGGGACTTCTCCAAGATCTTTGACATGATTAAAGATTGCCTTACAACCATTATTTGGAGTAATAACTACTTTTGGGAATTCCAGTGGTATCGAAGATTGCAAACTTTTGCCTTTACTGTTTTTGCGACATGATATCAAATTAAATGTTTTGAATTTAGCCTAGACAGAAACAGTAGACTCCGGGATCCCTGTATAGGAGGAAAAAAAATCACATTATTTTAGTTTAGGCTGAGTTATGAAGTTTTAAAAATTGCCTCAAATTTTTTTTAATACGTTGGAGAGGAAGAAAGGCTCTTTCAAAAGGCCAACTGGACCTTGAGGGCTTTAAAAAATAGACCAGGCCATACCCCTCAAGTCTATGAGGGCCTATGCAAGAGATTCCGGGGTTTCACGCCAGACTGTCCAGAGAACTATCAAAAAAGTTGATCGAAAGAGCGTTAAATTGTAGAGAGGACACTTTTGATACCCGCAATGAAATAAACCCATCTCCTCCGTTACAAGACTCTATTTTTAATGAGGTTTGAATGAGTATTTTGAGTTATTTTGGCATCCTTCCTGATTTATGATTGATACATCACATTTAACTTCATATAGAATAATTGTTTAGATTATCACAATTTTGTAATACGTATGAAATCATCCATAATATATTGCAAGTATTGGTCTAGATCTTATCTTAATTGAGACTGAGCAATCTTTTCTTTGAGACAAGTCCAAATCAAACTTTTTCAGAGAATATAGTTCATAAAAATGCAAAAAACTTAAGAGTCTTAAATGGAAAGACATAGCTGAATTGACTATGCCTTCGGGAAAATTTACTTAGATTTGCGTCTGAGTAATTTCCAGATAAAGAAATAGACTCATACACAGGGTATATATGTTATCTGCGCAACGAAAAATATTTTTTTGTCAAACAAAATTTTCTCTCCAACCAGTGATGAGATTAAATAAATAAAACCAGAATCCAAAACGTTGATGGATTCAGATGTATTATCGTTCAATCGCACCCCACACAATAAAATCCAACGGACTCAGATAAGACGAGTGTTGGGTCACAAGTCCATGAAGTCATAAAAATCGTCTTGGAGCCCTTTGAAACTTTTTTTGACATGGATCCGAGTACTGTTGGTAAACATATCGATCCAGGGCTTCATCTAAGTCTATAGTACGCCCATGTAGACATCAGTGTTGACCCTAGGCTTCGGGGGAACACATGAGGTACTATCATGTGACCTTCGGATCTAACCATCTCAAACACCAACAAGGTTTGCACTTCTTCTGCATGACAAAATGCACATCCTTGGAGAAGAAGGTAAAACTAACTCCTGTTCTGGTTAGTCATCTTCTTAATATATTGTTGCTCCTGGCGCAGATTCCAAAAAGGGCTTCGTCCCCTTCTAAATATTTGTGACAAGAAATTCGTTGATCGATTCTGTTTTTGTTTTCCTACATGTGCAATTTTGAACAAACTATCTAACCAAAAATAATCAGCTCCTTAATTTCCTTCGTTTTTCCGAGAGAGCACACCAACATGGCGGCATGGATAGCTTGCCCACTCTTTATATGCACTTCAATGACAATTCATGGGTCTGATTTATTAATTGTAATATTAATATGTTTACTTTCATAATTTGCAACTGTATTTTACCAATTAAAGGAATATTCAATGAAAAATTAAAAAAACCGACCTCATACGGGTTTAAATCTTCAGCATAAGTAAAAAAGCTTATCAAAAAAATTAAAATAAATAAAAAGATCACTCAATGAATACGAAAAATTTTTAAAAATAGAATACAGGGCACATCGTTCTTTTGTTGTATAATGTAACCTTTCCGTCAAAAAAAAAAAAAAAATGCACAAAATCAGTTGATTACACTGTCCTTAGGACCTATACAAATGTTTTTTTTGAAAATAAGAGATCTTTATTTAAAAATATTTATTGATTAACTTTGTTTGGTCTACTCAAAATCAAATCACTTTCAGACCTGTGCAGGATTTTCAGACTAGTACTAGTACGTATACACTTTAATTGATCATAGGTATTACATTGGTTGACAACAGATACACTAGGAGGAAAATATAAGTTTTTTAAATCAAATAAAGGTCCTCAACTATAGCAGAAATATTTTAACTTATTCTACAAATTTGAATAATAAACCTATAATTAACTCAAATATGGCTATGAAATATTGGTATGTACGTATGTATACATATTTGAAATAAGAAAGTAAACTGGAATTTTTTTTTTTTTTTATAAAAGATAATACATGTGTCTTTAAATTTACATTTTATTTAATTTATTATACTTTATGCATAGAATATCATCCTTCATAAGGGATCCTTTTATTTATACACAATTGAACATTTTTGGAGGTCTTGTTGTAATTGATATTATTCACTTTATAAATATGCAGGTGTCAATGGTGATAGTTTATCTGTTAGCTGATTTAACAAATCAATCAATATTACAATAGGGTAAATTATAATTCAACAAACAAAAGTACGAGCTGGCAGATATTCTGAAATCAAATATACACACGTAAAAAAGGTTTGGATTTGTTGTTTGTCTTTCGCCCAGTTACTCAAACAATTATTGTTTTATCCTTATTGAAAATTCTCCAAAACCTCGTAGAATCTTTTC
Source organism: Lepeophtheirus salmonis (assembly GCF_016086655.4). NCBI lineage: Eukaryota > Metazoa > Arthropoda > Copepoda > Siphonostomatoida > Caligidae > Lepeophtheirus > Lepeophtheirus salmonis. The sequence goes on from NC_092584.1 coordinate 14,180,441, forward strand.
TATAATTATGAAAGTATTGGTACTCCTTTAGGTGTAATGAATAAATATGACTTTCCTGATTATATCCTCTATTTGAAGCCATCACAGGCAATATGTTAACAAATTCACCAACACATATAAGTATGAAATTTTCAATCTAAAAGAAATATTTATTAATTTAGTTTTGTTTATTTTTCATCTAAAGAACTTTACTTAATCTTATATTAAGAAGAAATTAAAAGTTATTTACTCGGGCACCACATTACTCAAAAGTCTATCTCGAATAGAAAGTGTTGTTGATATGATAATTATGACTTTTAGAAAAAGGTAAATATATCCTAAAGGATAAGATTTAATATAAAATTTCAATTATAATTTTTTTTTGTTATCCTTGATGTTGCTCAGAATAAATCTTTACTCATTTCATTTCATTTTTTCCCCTTTTTTTTATTTCGAAATTAGGCGGTTAAAAAATGAAACTCAAGCTAGTAAAGTAAACATTGTAGTTTCTATAAAGAATATATTGTTTCATGGGAAGTATATCACTTTTAACGAAATTTTTGAGACAATTTCAAAGAAATTCAATTTTCTAAGTTGAAAAAAGAGGAATAGAGTTGAAAAAAAAGTATATGAACCGTTCATTTTTGATAGCGTTTCTAAATTTAACAATGCCATAGAAAGAGTTTATATCTTGCATGGGAAAAAAGCTGTTTATGGAGAGAAATTTAGTTGAGGTAAGAAGTGCTTCATCTTTTTTAGTCTTGTGGCTTATGAAAGTTTGAACAAATGTGTGTCTGTGTTGTTTATAATTTATCCGTACTTTGGCCTGGGTTTTATTTATTTATGAAATAAATAGCTAGAAAAAGCTTTAGAGACGACATTAACATTTCCTTAATAGATATACCCTTTAGTTAAGACGTTGCAAAGGCCCATTAAGTTAGGAAAAGAGATTTTTTTGGTGTTTCAGATGCAATATTTATATTCAAAATTAATCTATCTAAATAGATTAATTTAATAATTTAAATAAAAATGTGTCTTTAAATCAGATATATATTTTTATACTAATGTAAGTTGTACTGATAGTACAATAGGTGTGTTTTTTAGTTTTTTTCTCTTATTGGATTTAATATGATTTTGCCATTATTATATAAATGCAATGTTTGTTATTATTACCACAGCTAAAAATTAGTGTTTTGTAAGTTAATACATAGTTGAAATTATTCAATCCCACAAATCATTATTCATTTATATAAGCTCAGGGTTTTACGAACTATTAGTTAATTTTTTTCTAATTGGATGGTGCGTATCATGACCAAACTCTCCTTTTCCAAGGCACTGACCAGTACCAACTATAAGTAGCATCGTTGTTGGAGTAATAATCGAAGAAAGGGGGATTGCTAGGTTTTTTTTTTTGAATTAACAATTAATTATCAATGACTTTTTGAGATGTTTTTTATAAATATAGTTTTCTTATTTGAATTAGAAATATCCAAGAACTGTTTCTAAAATTTCAAAACAGTTATCGCCTGTAATGGTTCAAGTGTAATATGTAGAGTGAGTGGCATTAAAAGCCGGTCTCTAATTGTTATTGTTGAGTCGTAATATTTCCTCTGACATTGACATATCATGTGCATTAAGTGTTCTACTTTTGGGCAAAAATAAATACAATTCATAGAAGTCTCTAGAATGGGCTTAGAGATTGTGCAGTTTCTCCCTGTAAATTCAGTTATCTATTTGTTTGTAACAAGAGTTGAAGTAGCCATTCGTTAGCAAAGCTACTTTTCTTTTGAATCTATGAACATGTATCAGAATTTACTTGCAAGTTTCTTGATTTTTGTTCAAAATTGTATTGATGTTGACACCCCACATATGTATAATCTTCCATTAAATCCATCAAGACACACGATAATTTGTATGTATTTATCTGAAAGTTACTGTAAAATAATCAAGAACTTTTACACGCTATAATCATATGCAATTCATGTCGAGAGACTACAATATTTTTGTGGTGCAAGATGAGGCGTTCCTATGCTTAACTAAGCATGTCTAATTTATTCATGCATTTATATTTGTAAAGCTATGCCTGTTTTCAAGGCTTCTTACGAAAAAATAGTTATGAAAACTTATTTAGGAAGTTTGTAGCTATTAGAGCCTGAAATACTATTGCCAAAAAGAATACTAAAATAGATACGCTTATACAATAATATTTTAATCACATATATATAATATCTAGAAAGAGATAAGTTTTCTAATCATGGCCATTAGGTCATAAAATGATTCCTAAATTATATTTTCTATTTACAGGATAAACAGTTGAGCAATCATAACAAATACATTATTTAAATATGATGTCAATTCTTGAACTATTGTATCCATTTTGCAGTTTTAAATATTATTTAAAACTTTATACTTAAAACAATATTCTTATAAAAAAAAGCTAAGAGTTTTGGTTTTTAACAAGTTATAAATGTTCAATCTCAACAAAAAAAAAAAAAGCTCTTCCAATATTATTGAGATAAGTAAAAAAACAAGAATAAAAATAACAGGAGATAAGAATAAAATTAATATTTTCATGTAAGTGCTACGATATCTCATTTCAAAACATAGTATCATCAAAATATTTTAAGGGTATTTTATTAAGGAGATGCATTTAATCCTTCTAAGACTCCAAATGAAGAAGTGATGTTAAAGATATAAGATAAAAATATAAAAAAGGAATCATTAAATCATTTATTTGAAATTGTCAAATATCTGTGTAAAATGTTTTGTTAAATATAATACTTACTAAAAATGTGTGAAATTGTAACATGCAAGGCCCTTGTCTGTAAATTTGAGAATAAATTAGTATCATTTAACATTAGCAAACATACTTTGTAGATAATTCTTTAATTAGTCATTGGAAAATGTATAAAAAATCAATTTTTCTTTGTTATAAAACTTCTATGAAACTTTTTTTCAGATTTTGGGAGAGCTCTAATGAACCCAGATCAAAGTAACAACTTGTGATCTTTTTAAAACCATCTTTATTTCTAAGTAAATTACAACTATCCTTAATACCATTTTTTGATGTCAAATCAGCGGTTCCCAACCAGTGGGTTGATACCCCAAATGTGATCGCCTTACATTTTGGGTGTGTAGTTTAAGACCTTATAAAAGGTTGTTGTATGATACCAAATATCCCTGTGTTAATGTCAATATTATTTAATTAGGAATGTGATCTGAAAAGTTTTGGAGCGAAAAAAGATACAAAACATTTTTCTGATTTTTGTATTTATTCTTCAGCATAGTATTCTTGTAACTCTACAAACTTCTCCCAGTGATGCTCCCATCTCTTTAACCCGTCCAAATAGTATTCGTCATTTTTCTCTGTAAAATAAACCCTCACTAATGTGATTGATTGTCTCTTCATTTGACGAAAATCTGCCTTCAGCTTGTCAAAAATGAACTGTAGTATATTCCTGTAATGGTTTTTGTTTTTGCATAATTATCCCATAAAACCGTCACCATCACTCCCAGGCGGAAAAAATCATGTTTATCTATTTAAAAAAAAAAAAACTTACATTAACTAATTCAAATGACTGTTACAAAACAAATTCGTGTCCAAAATGTCTAGAAATCAGGAGAGTAACTGTCTAAATATATCACTAGCTTTTATTTAAGAGTCCTACCCTATTCACGTAGAGGTCAGAACCTTTTCAGTCCAATTTCGTATAATGATCAACTAAAACTAAACTATTTCTGTTAAATTTCTTATTGTCTATTTTTTTTCTTACTACAAGTATTAAGATAAGAAAATATAGTAAAATAATTTTTTACGAATTGATTTGCTTTCAAAGTTGAAGCAGGAATGGAAAAGTCATAATGTCCCTTTTCAAGGACCTGAGTTACATTTTTTGTTTGACATTCTCGGACTGAAAAGTGACTGACATATTACACCGGATAAAATTTACCCCACGGTACAAATAAGGGGTTAATGTTGTTTTTATACCAATTGAAGCACAGTTTATTGGCTTTGATTTGATAGCAATATCAGTGGATTCAGTCTAGGACCGAGTCCATAAGCCCGTTGTCCGAACTTCATTTTTCCAAGCTCGAAAAGACCGTGCACCAAACAAAAAACAAAAATTTAACATGCGAGTAAATTCATATAATTTTCTAGTCTAGTATGCATATTCTACCCAGATCTGATTGTTATAACCAAAGATATATATATATAACTTAAATCTGTATTACTACCAAAATATTATAGAGTTGTTGGAAAATACAATTTAATTCTATTTCACGTAAAAAATATGCATTAAGCAAACGATTTAAAAGACATTTAAAACACACTATGGGTGTTTTTTTTGTTGTTTTTTTTTTGCTTATCTGCGTGTGTGTGGCTTTGATTTATATCCCTATAAATCAAGTTTATAAATATTTCCGACGAAGAAGATAATCTTACATTTTACTTAATTAATTAAATCTCTAATGCACTCTAAAATGATTGAATTGATAAAGGAAACGGATTCACTAAAGGATACATGTATTATTCACCAGTCCCTTTATATCAATACTGTTTCTGCCTAGAAGGTTCACAAATAATAAAAAGGTGTAAAATATGGGCTTAGGTCTACCTACTTATATACAAATAAAAACATTATCCTTGCACATATATGATTTTGAAATAACGAAAAGTGGCATTAATCACATGTATTAGAAGAAATGATGAGCTAGACGTTTAATAAAAGTGCATAGTAAAGGCAAAATAAAACTAATTAAAGCTTAGAATTTATGCTAAGTAATGCAATAAATTTCTTATTTTTATTGAAAAGGGAATAAAACTAAATGCTATTTGACTTTAGTATGGGTATTGCTTAAGATTGTCAATCAAAAGTTTTTCAATATATCTAATAAAATGTATGAATGATTCTTTATGGGGAAAGAAGGGGAATCTTGATTGATAAATTTTGTTATTATTGCCCAATACTCCGGAGCATTGATAATTAATATTTAAAACAACATTTGCTGTTGATTACATAAACTATGTGTAAAGTGCTACATTGAAAAAGAAAAGTCAAATTAAACTCCTTAAAATATTGAACTAATTTAATAATTTGAAATTCAATATTAAAATCTAAAGGTGTTAATTCTCCTCTCCGAAAAATACATTAAAAATTGTAATCTTGATTTAAAATGACTAAAAACAAGATTAAAAAAATAACCTTAACATTTTTTATTAGTATATGAGGGGTGGGAAAGCTAAATATATACCATTTTTTCAAACACTGTCCCTTTTTTATTAAATGAACGGTTAAACTACTAATCCGTGTCTCTCACGATTAAATAAACGACGTATTGACTGTTTAAGCTTTTGAAAATCTACTTTTCCAGTTTTTTGCAGATTAGGACGAGGGTTTCTATAAAGGGGACATTATGAAACTACCTCCAAAATAGGCCTAGGCAATTAAAAAAAACGGAAAATATCTAAATGGAAGAATTCTTCTATGCTAAATAAAATTTGAAGTTAAGGAAAGACTACTATATTTCTTTTTACCAGAGCTTATATGCTAATTATGTTACAAATTTCAGAGCTTTAACTTATTAGGTTCTTATTGGATACTCTACTAATTTTATATTTATATATCGCAGTTAGTAAACCGAATAAAAGTTAAACCTTCAAAAAATATTTAATTAGATAATAAACAGTTAAACGATGAAAATAATAACATAGTTTAAATTTTGAATCATGTTTGTACATATTTTAGCAATTTTGAACGAGTAAATTTAAACTTAAATTGTGAAAAAAACTTGGTGAACCCCAAAAATTAAGGTTTAGTAATATTTTAAAGTAAAGATGAATTTTGTTTCAATATATTAGATTCATGCAACATATAATTTGTTATTCATGTTATGAAACATTAAGTTTATTTTTTTTTCAAAACAATCTATGAATTATTCATAATTTTATGCTTATTTTGGGAGTTAGTTTTGATGAGATTGTGTGTGTTATACATGTTAATAGAAAAAATATTACATGTTTTTACCTACTGTAGTACACGTTAGTCCACACACTGAAAATAAATAAATAAATAAGAATTCAAAAATTAATAGTAAAAACAAAGGAACGACTTTTAAACAGAATCAGCTAATTAAATTCAATAAAATTTCATTATATTTTGGTAACTATACAATTAAATCTAAGCTAATAGATTATCAGGATATATGGAGAATTGCATATAATACAATATAATGTTTTAGCAGAATATTGAAAAGTATTGGCGAAATAAATGAATAAAATTGATTTTTGTAACTTTTATAGCATTTAACGTATAGAATTTCTAGAAAATAAATGTAGATTATGTGCCATTAATTTTAACACATAATTGACGAAAATATTATTTGACCTTTTTTTATTTAAAGATATAATTTCCTTGAATAAAGGTCATGCTGTATATAATTTCTAGAAAAAATATTGAATAAAGTAGTACGCTGAGAGGATTGATATAGTTACCCTCTTCCACGCAGAATTGTCCTAGAAGGCCATTAGAGAGCAGACTGGGGCCTCAAGGAAAACAATTTACAATTTATCTATGCACGGAGGAAAGAATCTATCACAATCTTCTTCTCGAACTGTGTGCTCAATGTAGCGACTAGGAAAAGGTTTTCTTGGCCATCATCAGCTAATTATGTGTTCTATAACCTTACTCATAGGAAAATTGTACAAAAATGACTCTTAACCTCTCAGACTTTGCATAATAGAGATGAGTACATAATGCCAGTTGGCCCAGTATTTCTCTTTTACAACAGCATATATATCGTTATAAAGTTATTATTATGAAGTTATAGATAACGTATATTTACACAACTTGATAAAAAAGTAAAATAAGTAACTCCAAATAAAGCTACCATTAATTTTGTTATATAGTTTAGTTTTGGAATGATTTTTTTTTTTTTTTTGACTACTTGATTTTATCGGAATTTATATTTTAGTCACGATAACAGTGATTTGGCTACATAGCCAGAAACAACGAACACGATGGAAATTTCAGCAAAAGTAACTTATTCATGCCTCACTTCCTCTTCCATGATATATATATAATTTTTATTACCAGTGAAAATATTTTGGGAAATTTTCGGCTTTTGTTTTCTTATATGATGTATTGAGTAAGCATTATGCTTACTTTGAAGTTCTGATGATACGAAGAACTGATACTTTTTAGTATGGACAAAAAAAAAAAGATTGGATTGAATTTTAGAGAATATTCTAGCAGGTGTAAAATTAAATTAAGTCTTCAGTTTTATTTTTGAATGAATGTTACTTGGAAGTGTGTAATTGACCATTTGAGCAACACTTATAGAAAACAATGACACAGTCCACAAGGACAAAAGCTTGCACTGTTTGAATGATGGTTTCATTTTCACTTGATATTCTAGCAGACATAGTGACTTTAGAAACGTATCTTTAACGTTTCCGTGCCTGAATAGAGATATATTTTAGAAGATTTGCTATGAAAAGCAACATGCACCAAATAACGTGTGTGAAGTTTGTTCCCCATCCCCTGTGACTCTATCTTTTATTTCCAAGATCCCTTCATTCGTCAATACTCTCACAAGCAAAATCACCATATTGAAAAAGGAGTGAGAAAACCTTTCAATAATCAGATGGTACTTCGTCGTCTAAGAATAACTCTAGGCCAGGAACTTTTGGAATATTCGTCCTGGAGGAAAGAATAAGTGATTTCGATAGATTCGTGGACTCAGTTTCATAGCACTCAGTCTCATTCCCATCAGTCTTCCATTCACTTAGAATTCTCTGGTATTTAACAACATAATTTAAATATTCGGAAATAAAAATATTATAATTTATGTTACTTGTGGGTGTAGTCTAAATATTTTAGGAATTGGTTTTCTACGTCATGAATAATCAAAATTATTTATGACGTAATGTATGCGTAGGGAAATGTAGGGATTTTTAGTGGGAGCCCTGTATGTACTCATAATATGTGAAATAGATATATCATATGTTTTTAAGCATCCATTTATTCGTGCTGTTTATTCTCACTCGAAAATATATCTTTTTATCATGTCTGGGTAACATAACTAAGGACGACCAACGAGAAAAACAAGAGATACTATAGAAAAAATAAGATTCATCCCTGTTGTGGCTTCATTTTTCTTTTTCTTTTGTATAAAACTAGCATACATTTAGCCTCACAGCAATAGTGCTACGTGCACAAGGCAATCTCCATTATGCATTGTGTGAATAAATAAATAAATATCAATGCATATACTGAGAGTTTTTTTTGTATTTTGGTGCCTCGGAGTATTATGGTATAAAATTTTGTATTATCTATAAATTGAAAACAAATTTGAAAGTCATTAAAAAAATAAAGTATGCACAAATATAAAGGATCCAGCCATTCCACTACTAAAGTTGCTAATAAACTCGTTGTATAAAAATGTAGTAAGCAATAAACCCAAAAATTATTTTAACTAGTTAATTGGAGGGAAAATGAAGTGAGAAGAATTTTCTGCATCTTTAAATAAGGACTAGAATTGAGACAGACAATTTGATAAATTTCTGCTATGGAATATATCTTAGGAATCTAACTTCGAGCCAAATGCTCAACAGAGATAATATTGTATCAGAAGAATTCTATGTTGAAAACTTAGGAAGGTAGGAAGGAAATATTTTCAAGTGTTCTGGATGTGGGGAAATACTAAAAAAGTCAATTTGCGACTTTCTAGGAGAATGTAAACGTATTAAAACAGACTTCATTTCACTTAAGAAGATCGTGGAGGTATTTATTGGGAATACCTTATCAGAGTCTCAGATCAAGTATGGGCTAAATGTAGATAATGAGAGATAGCTATATATATGTATATATATTACCCATATGATGGTAATTGTGGCGATGGCAAAAAGAATGAATATAAACAAAGGATTGTGACTGCGGCAACGAGGGAGCTCCAAGATAATGCCTGTGATGTTTTGATATCGACTTGATGGAATACGACGTCGGTATGATCTCCCAACACCAAGACTTCGTTTTATTGAACGAGAAATTTTGGTCTTTACTTAATATTTTAGTTTTTAGAGCGATACTCACCCGTACATAACCTATTCATTAAATAGTTGTCACTAATGTTGCACCAATCCTTCCGTTAGTTTTTTGATTTTTTTTTTTTACATATTACTATTTAGATATGTTTTTACATGCTACATTAATATGTTGATCATATTTTTATTTATTGGAACATACATTCACATTAAACAAAAAATAATTAAATAAGGTATAAATTTTTCTTCAACAAAGACATTTTAGAAATCAATAAAATATTACTTTGTAATAAAATGGGTTTCTAAAAAGTTTTGAAAAAAAAACAACCGTCATTTAATCAAAATAATGTATTCAGAAAAGTATTTTATGAGAAGGGAAATTTACCATATTTTATGTTTTAAAAAAATCACCTTAAATTAGACTCTGAAACAAATTAGATGTCAATGGGATTTTTTCTTAAATATATCCCCCCTCCCCAACTACAAAGAAAAATCTAAGAACCTCTCCAACTTCCTTTAAATTCCCTTTATACCTACAAATGATGTCTTAATCAAATGTTAAATGTCAAATCATAAGAGACCCATTAAGTTCTATATTTATTTGTAATATTAATGTTAATTTCTGAATATTCCTTAGATAAGGACTTTTTTTACATAACTATTAAAATAAAACAATAAATTTTCCCCCTTTTACATTCTATTTGTAAAATTTACCTTTTAATATTTTCTCCAAAAAAAAAAGGAAAATAACTATCATTTTCTTTCTTATTTCAGTCATTGAATTTTTCGACACTGATTTATACTACCTAAAATATTATTTAAGACGAATTATATTTAGATAGGTAGGGTTTGTAAAATGTATTGCACAAATCGTAAAATTAATTTGAAATAATGTGTTACTAAGTAAATACTCTATTGATATATTTTATAATTATTAATCTGATTATCATTCATTTATATTTTTTAAAGCATTGCTTCTAAGTTCTAATATAGGATTATTAACTTTTATGATGACGATTAATTTTTTTGTTAACAAGATTTAATTACTGTTGTCTGGGTAATTTGATATTAAGGTTTATATTTTGCATTTTCTATTTTTTAATGACTTTTTTGTTCCAGTGCTTTATAATTCATTAAATGTACTTATAAATGTTGTTGTCAGAGTATACATATTTCAGATTGCGAAAGAGTCCTTTTTTGTATTTAGTTCACACTATTCGGTCACAAAAAACACTTAAAAAATCAAGAAAAATAGATATGAGTCTGTGTGGCCATCAAACTTTTACATGTATCTAGCATTTGTTAACAGTTAACAAACGCTAACTAGTTGTTAACAGTCGTTTGAGAGAGGTGATTTAAGTGTTTTTTTGAAATTGGACAAAATCAAGTATGGAGCTGTCAATTACATGCTTGTTTTGTAAAATGTACTTTTTAAATAGATTGAAACAATCGAGTAAATATAAAAGCTAAGATTAAAGATTCAACGGATTAAAGTCAAACCAAACACAAAATGTGTCTCGCGAACAATTATTTTGCAGTGAAAAACTCAGACGGTACTATTTTGACGGGTTACAGAGATGGAAGTATCCCTGAAAGAAGTGTAAAGAGTAAAAAAGAGACTAGGTTGAAAACAAAAAGAAAAAAATTAGAAAAAATATCATGTATCTTTGTTAGTTAAGAAACTTTTCAGAGCACTCTCATAAAAATTCGTAACTTTACAATTAATCTCTAATATCTATTCATATTGTTGGCATTAAATTAAAGCTCTTAATATGAGTAATAAAAATGATTCAAGGATGATTAAAAACAAAATCATGATAGCTAGTCTGGTGCCGATTCTTATAAAAATTCTCCATTCTGATACTATATTCCATTCCAAGATTATTGATTACACGCCTAACGGTTTTTATATTATTTAACATCTTACCATATTTTTACATACCACAAACAATCACTAATTAGAGCGTAATATCTACAGTCTAGACCTATTCAAAAATATACTTTTTCAAAATTTGAAATATATTTTGCGTATTCCCCTATCCTTTAAGATTATTTAACGCTTTTTTTTTTTGCACGAAAATATTTTTTTTTATCCTCTATATTTTTTGATATAGATCTAAAAATGAAAGAAAACTTCTTTAGATTTAAAATTTGCACCAATTTTCTGTTATTTTTCTTGATGTTACCATATGTTAACATTCGTCATCCTACATATATATATTTATTTCAATTAAAGGCACAGTCCTATTTACATTCTACTTTGTGCACATTGTTTTCGTACCCCCATTTATATATTCTTTGTATCTTCTTTTTATCAACTGAATTCACAAGATGAAAACAGTTGACTTTTCTTGAGCTTGTTTTCGGGGATTCATTTGACAGTCTACCACGTGAAGGGGCTTCTTCAGAATGACGTATGAGGTAAATTGTAAAGGATATATACTTTTCATTATAAGTGGGTAAAGTTCTACGGTATAATAATCATACATTTAAAACTGAAATGCCAAGAAGGTAATAAAAAATTATTATGTACGATTTTCTCAATACGATATTTATTCTCTGTAATTAGAGGATTATATCACATAGATCAACTCCACCCATGAACTTGTATTTAGTAAAGCAGTTGGCATGGCTACATTGCTATCTTCGAGCTTTTTTCTATCCCATCTTTTTTTGCAGTTGATATTACATGCACTCCAACATAAGAAGAAAAATATTTATCCCCAGAATATTTTCCTCCACTTCAGATCAATAATCAAACTTCCTTTTCCTTTTCTCTTCAAATTTTTTTCTTCCTTGAATGTAACATCCCTCATCTGATTTTCCCTTATAGTGGCTAGACTTGAAAAATTACATTTTTCTTCACAACCTTCCCCAAATCTATTAATCAGAACAAAATTATCATGGAAGAGTTTATAATTATGATGCTGTTGTATATTTGCAGTTAAGGCCGTGACAAATTATGAAGAAATTCCTAATCCATTGTCTGTTTTTGGGGCCTTAAAGCTAATTTTGCTATTTTACATTTCAAGGTCATATATTTATCTACTTAACCAAACTCTTAAGATAACTTTAAATCCAATTTACGCGGGTTTTTTTTTGGTTGTACTGTTTGAATGAGATACGGCCTTTTGTTGGGCTGTTAATGTCATAGATGTTATTGACATTGAAGTATAAATTTTCTTGATTTTTCAAATTTATCCTGACTCATAGCATATCTGATACAATCAATAACTAAAGACTCTTACCGATGCATTCTGTAACTTGATATTCGTATTACTGATGTCATCATTAAAACTTCTAAAAATATCTTCATGTCAACTTTTAGCAAGTCCAGGTCCGAAGCATCTTTTTACATACAATATAGTACTGTTTGATATGATTGATTAATCAAATATAAGGCTAAAAAAAGGAACGAGGTTTCCCATACCACAAGTCGTTTACATCTAACTTATATTTCCGTATAATATGATCTTAAGCTTCAAAATCAATTTTACTCCATTTATATCTATTTTTTTGAGTTACTTTTCCTGTAAACGACATTTTCCCTGTTCAAATGGATTTTTAACTTCTACATCGTTCATCAGATGAACAAGGATGTTTAGTATACTTATACAAAAGCAATTTTACTTTTTTCATATCCTCACGATATCATTCCAGATAAATCTCCATAATCTTGACACTAAACAAATTCTGAAAATCTCAGATTCACTCAACATTTATTATGTCCTTTAATACTTTTTCGCATAAAACCCCCAATTGCTTATGAAAATACCGATTTTTTAAAAGTTAGAGTTAATGTTAGTGTGCTATACCAAATATAAACAAAATACAGTATTGAATAATATGCCACATACAGCCATCCAGAACAGAGAATATCAAGGAAATATCAGTATCTTAAAGCAACCAAGCGAGTAATATAACATGGTACATATATGAGTAATAATGGAAAGTTATAAAAAAATAAATAAAAATTGTAATTTGTACTTAACTTAATATCTCCCTTTTAAATATTGAAACAGAAGGATCTACAGAAATTTGAATAAAAATATGTAATGAAAAAAGTTCAAATAAATGCATCTTTGGCTCGTTTATGGCTTACGTGACGAGTATAAGTACCTTATAAGAAAATGCACTTCAGAAACTGCATAATAAATGTATTGAAATAAAAAAATATTCATGTGTTCAACATAATTTAATAACAAATACAAAATTTATATTTATACGTACGTCATCAAAGAGCTGAATTAATTAGTATTTGTCATTGGAGATGAACACTTCAGTTTTTTTTCTTCTTAACCATCAAACCGGAATTCCAGGAGACATTTGGGTTTGAACTAATTGAGGAATATTAATGATTTAGTGAACTGGAGCAGAATATTGTCACGTCGGCCGCGTAAAGAAGAACTTGTCGTTTATTTCCAGTTATCAAACTTCTACAAAAAAACAAAAACTTATGGAGGCTATTGATATTGATTAGAAAATAGGTAGGTAAAATGGGAAAATGCTTACATTCTCTTGTAATTTAAAATTGCATTGAAGCCATTTGACCAATCCTGGAAGAAGAGTTCATAAGAATGGTAGCTCAACCATATTAATATAGATAATTGTAAAAGTGTTTGCCTTAAGCTCAGAGAAAACAAACTGGTGCAAAATTGAGTCGAATAACTTTTGGAAATAATTTAGTAAGGTTATAAAATCTTCTCCTAAAAATTTATCGATTGCTTCTTGAAGGGGCGTAGAATAACTTCTTCCAGTCTATTTTTCATAAAAACTCTTCTATGAGTTGGTGATTAAGATACTGGAAGTAAATCAATAAGTCCATCATTAACCATTCTTGTAAGAAGTATTAAGGAGTTTATTTGGCCTATAGTTTGATATATTAAGGCATTATAACCCTTAATTTTTTACAAAATGTAACTTTTAATGATTTTGGGTAGTTTTTGGACAAAAATTATTGATGAAACACATAAATCTCATAAAATACATTAAACAAAAATATGATTATTTTTAAAGATTCTACCACGTTTGTATCCAGACATATGTATCCGCAACATTTTTATCCATGACATATGTATCCACGAAATTTGTATCCATGACATATGCATCCACGAAATTTGTATCCATGACATTTGTATCAAATCTCATATATTTTAGCTGACAGTTTATTATATGGATATCTATGAAAATTGAATATGAACACTTAAGGGTCAAATATACTCCGTAATTACAGTTAGTACTTATGATTTCACACAATATATTTATTTTTTAATTAATTTTGTACTTTACATATAATCAGTCAAAAGTGATTGATATTCTATCACGTCCATAATGTCATTGTATTTTGCACATATATTTGCCATTTTTCTTCGCTTGCCCCTTATCTTTGTTTTTCTTGATGACCCCTCAACCCCAATGTCATTTATTTGGACGCTAGATATTTCATCAATCCACTACTTTTGTCATGCCATCCCATCTTCATTCCTTATGTGGGTTATTACAGATCAATAAAAATATGCAGTTTGACAAAATATAGTTAATAAAAAATATGGATACAAAAGTCGCACTTATTTACTGTGGTTACAAATGTCCGAATACAAATGTCGTGGATACATATGTCTGGATACAAATGTGGCAGAATCATTTTTAAATAATACTTTATATATAATATTTATTTTTTTAAATTAACCGGTAAAATAAAGGTAAAGAGAAAAAGCTTGATGCAAAGACGGCCCTAAAAAAAGTTATACTATCAATGGTACTTTTATAACATCAAAGTTATTATCAAATTGGTATTCGACAAAGTTTCAAAGAGTACAAACTTGAGATAATTATTTACTCTGTCGAAAAAATTTGTCCGATTTTACCATTATTAATAAGTAAATGGAACATAAATAACATTAAATCTCGTTATATACAAGTCCTTATTTATCTTGATATTGTCTTATTAATGAGTTGTTTATAGATTTAGCCATTATAAAACAAAATGTATCAAAATGTATTAACTGTTTAGCTAAAAAGTTGTTCCTTTACTTTTCATTTTAAGTTCTTGGATTATTTTTTCTCAAAATTTTACATTCATTCAAGTATTTATATCAATATGTTATATATTTAAGAACGAAATAGTAAAAAAAAAGGATACAAAATTTAAAAGACGTAATAATTAGAATCCTTCTACTGTTTATGATACACATTTTATTTTTTCAAAGTGCGATATAAAAAGGATGCCCAATAACGTAGATTTTTTTTGATTTTTTTTTATAATAACTGATTATTGTATATAATATACTAATGATAATTTAATGAAGCTTTAAGATGGGTGGTGGTGGGATATATATATGTATGTGTGGACGGTTATTGCATAAAATAATGGTATTGCTCACAGATACTTAATTTTAATTAATTAAATATTAATTAACAATTAATTAAGAAGAGTAATTAAACATTTACAGGTACTTTGTTACTTTTGAGTACTTATGTCATAAGTTTAAAATAAACATTTAAAAAAAAGTATCATTTGAATAAGAAACGAAATGAAAATCATCAATAGTGAAATAAATATTCTGCCATTGTCACAACTACTTAAAAGTTTAATTTAGTTTGTTAAACTGGTAATATTTTTTAAAGTTAAAATAAAAAGATCTTAATGTTTTGTTTTTCTTTATTTCTTTATTATTTTGGTTCAAACGATGGAGTATCTGTATTCGAGGTAATACAGTTCAATTTGGCCTCTTTTAAATGTGTTTATGATAGCCATTTACCTGCATTTTTTTTTAGTTAGTATTGCTGTTTACCATAGTACATACATACATTATAAAATTGTACAGATATGCATATATTACAAAACTATACAAACATACGGTAGAGAACACCACCACAAATTGGGATATATGTGATACTACAGCAGAAATTGATCTTAAGTCCTACTTAATTTCATAGTTATTATCAATAATTTGTTTTTGTTTTTTTTGCATTTCATACATTTAAGAATACGAAGATCCTCATCCTCTTCTTGGCCAACTTGGTATATCTCATACGAGAACGATGGTCATCTGTTATTAGAGAATTCTAGAACAAACCATGCATGTAAATGATTAGCAGTTCAAATGAATGCACTTGGTTTTGACCCATGATTGCGATGGATAGTATACCCACGAAGAGGAAGGTTTTTTGTTGAGCCGTTACTGGCGTATGACTCTGTTATTAAAGTTTTTTGAGATTTTCTGAGTATTAATTCAAAGTTAGCTACTTTGAATGTTGAGTTTGATATAACAGCAGCTAATAGTTTTTTGTTTTTTTGTTTGGGTTTATCCAATAATAGGGGTTCGGCAGCCAAATCAAAAAACATATCTATTTGGTACTGCTTTTTGCCATCACGACTTCTTGAATAAATATTTGAATTTTTTATATAGTTTTTCACACCTTCTGCTTGATTTAGAAGTTCTTATCCTGGTTCATCTGACATTCCATGGTTCTCAGTAGCAGTTATTCTGACACTGCCAGTTTGCTTGGTCTTTGAAGTATCTTTACACTTATTTTTATTAGTTGTCATCAACACAGACAGTTACAATTTCCTCCGTCTAACTACTTGCACTATCAAAAACAACGGTAGTTGTTTTGTGTTGATTATACTTATCAAACAGGGTCGACAATTTTGATCTCGATCTATCACCTTTTCCACAGTTTCCTCATCTTGAATTATATGCGAGTTCTGAGGGTCCTGAAAATAATGTTTCCTGCAGAAGTCACTTTTAGGGTGAAGTCAATAGCTTGCAGATCTTCAAATGCTGCTTGATCCACATCAAGGTGTAGGACTTTTCTGAACTTTGTTATTCCGGATTTGGTCAGTTCGACCTCACGTCTAACAGGAAGGGAGTTTAATTAATATGCAATGATTTGAGCAAGTTTCTCATTGCCAATGTTTCTTGGGACCCCTCTGATAAAGCCGGTATGCCATTTCATGGTACTTTTTTCCTATCTCATTTTCTCTATCATTCCCCACGAGACTGGCAAGAGAAGTGTATTGTTCAAGATAACCTTTCGGACGTATTGTTCGGTAGCATTATCACTGACATAAATCACTGCTCTTTTGTTGATGTTGCGGTTACCTTCATAGTCAGGTAACGGTTTTGTGGAGGATTCTGTGGTAGATAAGAGACGTATAAAGTATGCGTCTAGTATTTTATTACATTGTTCCTCTCAATAAGCGAAATGTGATCACCATTTTTTTCTTACAATGGGGATTTCTGTGGCATCCTTGGCAATTTCTGCATACATAAATTTACGCTTAGGCTTCGATTATAGTACCTTTTATTGCTCATCAGACACCTGCATTGAATTTTGAGCCTTTTTGGATGGAGGAATTTCGTTAGAATGGTCCGCCCTCTCTCGTTTCTTACTTCGAGGGTCTTGATTTTCAGTTTTTCATTCGCAGGGAGCTGCACTTTCTGATTTTTATCCTCAATGGAGATAGGTTTTCTGACTCCAAGTCTGGTATATCTGTTTGGAAGTTCCCATCGTGGGATGGGGTCTTACCCTCTTGCCCCACTTTGTAATATATGACAATTCACCATTTCAGGTTGACGTCATTTCTATTCTTATTTGGCTCCGTTTTACTACTATACTGTCAATTTCTACCATCATCAAAAGTTGAATGACTAATGGGAAAAAAAAAAATTCTGCTCAATTAGAGAGTGCTTCTTATTACAAGAAACGCCCCATTTTTATTACAGAAGAAAAAGGAAAGAACTTTGTCCTAACTTTCGATTTGTAGATCCAGATATTGATGGATGAAGATGGCTGAGGTCCAATGCTGGTTCAGAAGAGGAAGGATGCTCACTTATAACCCTTTTTAACTAAATAAAAATGTGTAAATCAAATTTAAAACCCTCTAAAACGAATTAAACTCCAAAATAAAACTTCAATTAGTAAGGATTTGTTATTTAGGTTTTGACATAACAACATCCTGTTTTATTATATGTGGCAATCAGGCTATGGAAGTAATAGTGGAATGGGGTTCTAGAAGAATTTGCTTCCGACATGTTCGCCTCACACTCTTTTGCCTTAAGTGCACAACCTTAAACCTTCTTTATGGTTATACATGCTTGCCTCCAACATGTTTGCTGTGCTACATAATTACCGCCCAGCACTTTCGCCATCAAAAGTTTAAATAGGATCTTATTCAGTTAATATTTTGATGTTATTTTATTTTTCAGAGAACCTTAATGAACATTCTTAGTAGCAATATAATATTTTCTTTTCTATCTATAGAAAGATCTTTATTTATTTATATATGTTCACGCACAAAAATATAAATATTTAAAAAAATACATATCGAAGGAAAATTACGTTAAAATAAATAACATAATTCAACATTATAGTAGAAAATTAGTTTTCTACTAAAGACCTTGAAAAAATCAAACCAGTAACACTAAACAACTAGGTGGTTAATGCATGAAAAAGGTCATTACACATAAAAATGATTAAACAAAACAAAAATAGCAAATAATCATACTAAAACAGCAATTACCCAGTCTTACTTAATTTTCGATAATGTTTTTCGAACTATCTGATTATAAAATTTAAAGTTTTTAAATGCCTTTCTGAGACTGATGTATAAAATTGCGTTACATTTGCAGCGAAGTCTTAATTTGTTCCATGTACTTGTGGAACCAAGTATGCAGTATGTTGCATATGTAAAGAGTTTCTTTTTTCATAGATGGAGGATTAAATGCAGTTGAACAGAAAGTTCTGGAATGAATTGCCAATAGAAAATTTCACGTCATTTATAAAGAAAACAACTAGCTCACACTTCACATATACTTTAAAATGAAATTTTTTAAAACTACTTTGTGTCCCAACCGTATTTTTACTCAAAACATGGACATAACTTCATTTTAGATCACTTGAAATGGACAATATGAGGTGTTGGCTATGGTTTTTAAACTGCGTGATTACTCTGCCATAGTCTTAATCAACCTATGGCTAATGGTTAACCTTGAATAATTTGTTTTAAGGGTACTACATACATACTTTATGATGTCAGAGGTAGTTATTTACCTGCATATTGTTTTTGCCGTAGTTTTAAACAATCCATGAGCTTGGGGTTCATTTTAAAGTATTTGGAAGGAGCCTAAATTTATGTAAAGTTTTCAATCTGCTTCATGTACCTTCCATCGTACAGAAGAAGTATTGGGCCGAGGTATTTTTATTTTCATAGTAAATGAGGTGAATTTTTCCAACTGGCATTTTTCCTAAAAGCTTATATGTATCCTAATATAAAATCCGTTCTCCCTGTTTAACGGCCACTGCTGCAGAGTGTAGACGCTAGCCTTTTTAAAGTATTACAATGTCTAAAGACTAACAGAGATGTCATTTAATGACACTTAATTCATAGTTCAACAAATTATTACTTTTACACAAATATTTTAAATTGTAGTAGTAGATAATAAATTGATCATAAATATGTTACTAATATTTTCGTATCACATTTAGGTTATGCCTTTGAAGCAACATTTAAATAGGACAAAAGTCATTACTTTCCATAGAAATTTGTTGTCTTTTAAAAAAAAATCATATTGATTTCAAGGAAGTGCTTAAATTTGAAATGAAATAATTATATCCTCAGAAAATTCAATTTATTGGGTAAAAAATTACTATACTTAAAGGTTTTATTTGGAAAGAAATAACACGTTGTTATTCAAATTGTTTTTACACCAAAGGAAGTTATTCAAAGCGTAAATAATTAAAGATTTCATTTACAAAAAAGTATTAAATTTTATAAAGCTAACTTAAGATATAAAACAATATTTCCTAACAAAAGCTTTTCGCCCATAGATTCATGTTTTTGTTTCTTAATCTCATTGCCAATTAAAACCACATATACGATAAATATTGTGCCAATCATTATTTAGGACCGTTCTTATCAGTAGTTGGGATGGGTATTTAAGAACAAATGTCCTCCGGACGTTCAGTACAATAACTGATTATAAAGGGGGAAAATAAAGTTGATGGACGTCGTGAAGTACCTAATTGTATAAATTTTAGGACTGATATACAGGATTAAACTGGATTGAACCAAGATTGAACTGGACAGGACTGTAATCTTCTGTCCTAAATAAGGACTGACAAAACAATATCTGCTGTGTAAATTATTAAAATCTGAACACTTTGAATTTTAAACTTTAACAATATATACATAATGTATTAATTAGCAATAGTAATTCCACAATATTTATAATATAAATATGTGTGTCTGAGCTCTCTTAATCATTAATGTAGCCACTCAGGTGGCGACAGAAGACCCGGCACCCTCAGAAGATGTAGTCCTCTGTCATGGCGTCCCATTGAGGGATTTAAAAAGAGTTTTGCAACGGACGAAATGGATTTCTTTCAATACTGGTGTCAAAAGTGGCCTCTCCACCCTCACAAAGCTCTTAGCACCTTCTTTTTTTAAAGCTCTCTAGACATTATGGTGTGAAATCCCAAGATCTCCTGCAGGGCACCTCATTGACTTGAGGGGATTTGCCTTCACTGTTTTGTTTTACTCATCTGGGTCCATTTTGGTCTTTTTGACACAGCCCTTCTTCCTCTCCAATGGTTCAGACTTGCTGATGGCGTAAACGGTGGTCTTAGAGCCGCCCAATACTTGGACGGCTCGAATGGAAATTCGTCGATCATGTCCTTTTCTCGACTTGCACGTCAGGCAAAGAAATATAGTTTACTTCATTTCGTAAATAATTATCTATGCTTCAATATATGGAATTACAAATTTATTTAAATCAACTTCATCTGCATAAATTATTGAATTAGTAAGTTTTCAGATTTCAATGACCACCCGGTCCTTGTTAAATTTGCTCTAATGTTTTTTGAAAAATATGTTGTTCTTAGTTACGTTCTACATTACATTATTTTGTTACATTTCCCCCCTAAAATAAGAATCTACAATTTAACCAATAATAATTGATATAATCCAATTCATTGAGAAAAAGAAGGAGGGGGGAATATTTAATTAATTTTGCAACTTACTTCAATAATATTATTATTTTATTTATAATTGGATTATAAAAACACACATGACACACACTTAAATTAGATTCTCACAAAGAATGGAGGTATATAGGTGCATATGTGCCTATGTATCCATAAGTATATACAATATACATGACATAAATACATGCAAATTATAATATTTTCAATAATAAAAATAGCTAATGTTTTTGCAAATTGTGCTCGTTTGTGAAATTTATTTATTTTTATAAGCCTAGTTACCATGTAGTTAATTTGTTTTTCATCACCTTGTCAAGAGAGAGTTGTCGTGAGTTTCAATCATAAAATTGGCACATTAATAAAAAGCTGTTCTTGTGTTCTTTCAAACGAGTTATTCCAAACAAATATATCTCAATTCTGGAGTTGAATGTATTCAAAAAGGTTGCAACTTTGACTTGGTAGGGCAATAATAATTTGGACGTCGTCATGAAACTCGGTGTCAACTCCCACAAACATCTATTGTGGTTACAAGAGCGTAGAAGATGACTGCAGTCTGAAGGGTAGTTCTTGAAGCAGTAAGATAGTCCATAAAAATATAAAATAGTAGCTCTTCATTTTTTTTCCTCTCTTTTTTTACAAACTTATACTTAAATTAAATTATTATCTGTGGCTAATTTGTTCATTTGTTTAATGTAATGTTTGATTAAGTGCGTGGTTATCATTGCGAATTGTTATGTGTGGCAAAATTAGTAATAAACCGATAATGTATGATCAAGGAAGAATTTTTATCCCTGCATTTCCCTGATCTATAAGGATCAACATTGGAATTGTACGTCAGAGGAGAAAAAAGTCTTTCATTCTTTTTTTTTATCTTATTCTGGAGTTTGGGTAGTTTATTATCCCTAATGTAATCACATTAAAGTAACAGCGAAAGAGTTAACTTTTAAAACAAAAACTCAAACGATATTTAAAATAACATATATTTTAAAATACTGAAAAAAAATATTTCCTTATCTAAAACTAGTTTATTAATTTAAAATAGACAAATCATAGTCAATAACTTGAGCAGAACTTTCGGTTTCTTTCAATCCATAATAGTCTATAAATTGTAGACACAAATTTCAGTTTAATGATATTAGCTCTCATTAAGTTTCACCACAAGTAGATATCCCCTGCATTTACAATTCCCAAATACTGTCGAACTCTCATTCTTCCACCTTTTAAAAATGGACACTTCAGTAATAAATGAATATCGTCCTCTTATATCTCCTTATATAAACTACAAATACTTGTACCGTTCTTTTTCATCCTTTTATTTGTAGGTAGCAAATTGGTAATGAACCTATAATTTAGGCAACATGTGTAATAGGAAATCAGAGGGCTTTGAATACATTATAAAATCACCTTGGGAAAATTCACCAACTGTCTATAAAAATATCTAAGTTCAAATTTTATTTTATGTATATTATTACCAAACAGACAATTCTACAAATTGATATGTTTTGTATTATAAGTTCAAAACTTTAGCTTTAGATATATAACTGTAACATTCAAAAGAGGTTTCTTTTAAAAAGTACTCGGAATTAAACTACAATTAAACCTTTAGGTTAATCACATAATATTTATTTTACGTATTTAATTTATTTTTAGATTCTGAAACAGTAACCTTTTTCATACAACTTTTTTTAAATGATTGAAAATACTAAAAATAGAAGCCAGTACGTTTTAAAGTTGAGTAAATTGTTTATTTCTTGATCATTATTAATAATAATGATATTCTGTAAACAAAATTTCTTCAAATAATACAATTATTAAAAAAATTTATTAATATCCTTAAAATAAAGAAAAATTTGTAAACGACATCTTTTGGGCATCAGACAAGTGTCAGATCTCGAGTAAAATTCCATGAGTTGATGTGTAAAATAATGGTATTAAATTACATTAAACTTTGAAACAGATTATATCTGACTAGATATCCCTCGTCGTAGACTCGTATATATATTATTATTTATATGAATGAATTTTGGTTGTCAACTAGAAAAATAAATACAACTGTATAGCTACAATTGATATTTTGGGACAACTGAAGGGTTAAATAGTAGTTGCTTTGATTGACTTATTCATCTATCTACGAGATGATTTCGATCTATGTGTTTCTTTTTGAAGGAAAGGTTGTGCAAGATAATAAAAGTAAAGACTTGTACCATTTTAAGAGATTTGTCTGTAATGTATCTTAATTGATACGACAGGCTAAGGAACCAATTTCTACAAGAGTTTCTCTCAAGCTTAAGCACATCATTAATGCAAAATATACCATTTTTGTAACATTTACTAATCTGGAGTTACAAAATATTTCCTAATATAAGTGTTTTTCTTTCTTATTTCGCATTAATTAAGAACATTTTGCACTAAATATCGGACTCAAGGAGGAAAAATATAGCAATTTAATGACTGATATTAAATTGTGTTTTTAATAGTATTAAATATAAATAAAGTTCAAATCCAAAAAACGATATTGTTACTAATATTTTTAGACTTAAATAAAGTATGCTGAAGAAAAAAAAACACTTCTGTTTTTTTTTACAAATAATCTCAAAATATACTTTAGTATAAAAACAAGTAATTAAACAACAAATCGGGGAGGGGGATCAGTTGAAAAAGTCCATTTTTCTCAAACATCAAGAAAGCAACCGTAACAAAATTTAGATAGCAATAGTATAATATAATGCAAATTATTATGAGAAAATGATCAACTATTTTTGTCAACTTTTCTTTAAGATATTGGATAAACACGGATTTTGAAGAATAGAAGTAATTTTTAAGACATACAATATTTTTGTAATAATCCAATAGGTTTTATCAGTTCTAAGAAGAGTAAAAATTATAAAATAGTCATACCATGTCCATCCATGATAAAAAAATACAACTTTGGTATGGGAGGTGTTGATATTTTGGATCAAAAGACTGCTACTTATTGATTGGATAGAAAATCATAGGGTGTTGTTATTATTTGAGGACTTTTTTTATATCTCTAGTATATTTGGTTTGATAATTCTCACATTATGTACAAAAAAAATCCAAAAGGAATTGATTTATTAGATTTCAAAATTATTTTAGCAAAATCAATCATAGACAAATAAAGTAGTCAAATATGAAGTTGATAAACAAGTCATGTATCACGTCGAGAAATATTTACTTCTTCTATTACACTCCACCTTACAACAATTATATAGAATTTAAGGAAATGTATAAATTGCAAAAATACAAAACTCATATTCATTATAATATATGCAAATATTTTCATACATTGCTTTTAGACAAAAATCAAGAAATTGTTTTAGTGATTATCAAGCTCAAAGAGATAAATTGTTTATTTTTAATTATAAAAGAAAATTTAATTTACTTTTTATTATAAATATAGAAGATGTTTATGCTTTAGGATCTGATTATGACAATGAAAAATACTTTTAACATGATAAAGGTATTATTTATCATTTTGCCCTTCAGGAGCATAGGGACACCCGTCTCCCGAGAAATATCTCGAAACTTAGATATGCAATTTTACAAATTTAAAAAAAGTTGTTTTGTATATCCTATTGAGCAAAAAATGTCTTTAGTGAGTGAACTGGTATAGCCCCTGAAAAAAATTTGAAAGTGAATTACACGGATCCAAAATACAAATCAAAGATCAATAACATAAATCAGATTTTATTCAAATTTATTATAATATGTTATATTTTAATAACACAAGATCGTTATCTAGTTATTCATCTTTCAAAAAAGATTATTGAATGTATTAGCCTGTACCAAAATGCTTGAGATAGATTTGTTTGAAGGGAAAGGAAAAGAGTTAGCTTCAAAATTTCATCAGCATAAATTTCTCATGAATTTTATGCCGCAAAACATTCCATAATTATTCAAAGACTAAAAAGATCATGCCTATATACCAAATTTGCACATGTTTCTTCATTCGTTGTTGAACATGAAGACTCACAACTTTCGCTCGTAATTTTTGATAAGCCACAAACTGGGCAAAATAGTGTCTAAAATCACACAAATCTCACTATCGTTTTCCCTGATATCTGTCCTAGTTATGTAACCATCTTTTTGTGGGCTGGTCGAATCCAAGATGTAACTTTTAAGCTGGAGAAAGGTGACTCATTAGGACGTCCTGGAAGACAAGGACACCCAACAACATCGCCCTAGTCAAGGACCTGGTAAAAAAAAACACCCTAATGGAGCGTTCAAGAGGTCTCAAAGGAGCTTTCCCTACAAACCAGACCAGTTATAGAATCCTCATTAATAATCTCTACTTCAAAAACCTCCTCAGTGTGTGGTTACTCAATTCTCTCTCTCAGGCCAAGGAGAATAAACGAGTGAAGTGCTTTAGGGACTGATTAAGCTATAGCAGGACCATAGAAAGCAGTTTTTGGAGTCCCTTATGTTTTTACAGCCCATGAAGACCTCACACGCGCGTAATGAATTTAGTGAACTAAAAGGAGCTCTCCAGGTAGTTATGTGGTAGTCTGAGAAACATTACCCCGACTATATGACATGAATTTTTTAAACTTTTGAATTTAATTTCTTGTCTTACTGGGTCAGGTTCAATAATTTCAAAACAAACTTAATGCTTTTTAAGTTTCTAAGAAAAAGTAAATATTTTCTAAATTGTTACAATTGTCTTCGACTGTTGGAACAGTGGCAGTATTTGATGAATTGCGTTCAAATGAAATTTGTTGAAAATTATTCTTTAAATATATTCAAACAACGCCAGACATACTCCTACATATCTATGTTGTGTTAAAATTTTGCGAGTCCATTTGGAGAAACGTAAGCACAACCAAAATTATACAAATTTCTTACTCTGAAATAGATAAACAAAATGCCCCAACTTGTGCCAGACTGTTCTGTATTTCAAATATAATAAGCTCTGATATATCTGTTTATAAATTCGAAATATACATTTTAGTTGGCCTTGACAAATTATCTTTGATTGCTCACTTTTTATTGGCCTATAACATTAGGATTTCTGCAAATACTTTATAGGGTTTAAGTACATTCAAAAGTTTTTTGACCATGACAATTTCACCAAAAGTCTTGTCTTTCAATTACTGTTTAATTATGGGCTCTTGTTTTTACCAATTTTAAGTTGAGTTTTGATTTTTGATTTTCTTTGTCGTATATATTTTATGTTTTTAACAGTAATATAAAGATTAATGTTCTTTTATTGACCTTTTTAAAATGATATTTTGTTGAACTGGCTTTCATTGCGTTCGTAAAATCAATGAGGACTCCCTTTCTCTCTGCCTTTCTTTACATTGTTTACACCTGGTTGTAAAAATATGCTCACATTTAGCCCTTGATATAGACAGTTGAAATATACAAACACCTTTTCTGCTAACTATATTTCTACCTTATGCTAAAGATTTACCTGACTTAATTATAGAAAAAGTCAACTCCTACATAAATGTACCCTTCAAAATGCAGTTAATATAATTACATACCTGTATTATGTGTGAAAGTACATATATATAATTTACAGTAGATTCCTTTTCTAAAGAGATGCAAGGGGGTTAATAATTATTCCCTCATTAGAAAATGTATCTTCCAAGAACCAAAACATATTTATTCTAATCATAGAAGAAGCATTTTGTGGAAAAAAAATAAGGAGATTGTTGAAAACTGGCATATCAATTATTTAAAGCATATTAAATTTAAAATGTGAATATTTTACTACTTACAAAATAAATTAATGAATATATAAAATCACTCAAAAAACAACTTTTGATGATTTATTTTGCAAAAAAAAAGTTAAATTAATTGTAATCCTTTGACATAACAAGGGAAAAATTCATTTTTGTTGTTAAAAACTAAATAAACTATTTTATATAGAAAAATAATTTTGAACTATAACCGGTTGGAAAATTATCAAAGAACACGTAACCTAAATAATATTTGTGTGCTGATTTTCCCATGTATGAACAGGCATTTACACCATGAACAACATAGTATTTTTATCACTCCCTGGGGTTCATACTGGTCTTTTGCTTGAAAGTTATTTGATTTCCTACTAAACATTAGACAAATATTCGTCCTTCGTTATTTTCGTTCAATTTTTAACTTGACAATTATTTTTGTCATCCATATTAAACATGTTAAATAAATTTTCATATTTTTATTACAAAAAAAACAAAAACATTTTAATAACTTATTTGTAACATTTATCACTTGATATTTAATATACATAAGCATTAAAAGGGTTTTATAAGTCCTTGAGACTGTTATATTCAGTTTTGCCAACTTTAAACACCCATATCTAATCTGTAGTAAGATTTATGTGGGTGTGTCGTTTTTTTGCCATTTAAATTTTGATAATTTTAAATGCCCTTATCTCTCGAATTAATAGGAAGAGGAAACTTAATTCTCAGAATTGTCTTAAATTATTTAATTATCTTATACCTTGTAAAATGAGTTAGCTTAGCTGGATATATAAAAACATTTTAAAATTTTAAGACTTTTTTGGATTAGAATGACATACTAATAATTTCATATCTCTGTCAAAAATTCAACAAATAAAGTTATCACAAAGTTCTAAAGACTTCAATAAACTAAATATAAGTTACTCGCAATTGTATATAATTATTATAAAAAGGAATTGAGTAAGAGATAAAATAAAACTACCAGATTAGAAGAGATTAACAAAATATGAAATTTGAAGATTCTTCATTTTTTGTAATTACTATTTCGAAAGTTTTTTGTTTACCATAACTGTAATAATTATTTTTGGAATATAAATAATCCCTTGAACATAAAAGACGAAGAGTAAATGAGGTTTTTTTTAGAGTATTAAGGTAAGTCCTCGTTGGACTCGGAGTAAAATTGAGGATCAACATCGCTGTCATTTTTATCTATAAGATTGCCAGATACAGATTGTGTTTTGTCTTTTTTTCCATAATCTCATAGGTTTTCGTAGCTAAACTAATGAATTTTAATGACAGCTGAGCTGCTTTCCTCTCAAAAAAGATAGGCGATGACTCTTCTATGAAAGGGAAATGTTCGTATTTTGTAATTATTTATACTGGAATGACTCGAATGTCGATCCTCAATTTTACTCAAGTCGAACAAGGACGTTGACTTATAACTCCACAACAAGTCCTAGATGTCAACTTTTGTAGTCCTCTACTAGTTAATACTTTATACTTATAATCTCTCCAAGAATAGGAGAATAATGATTACAGCATCTGAAAATAGAAACCAAAAATTCATGTAGCAACTAAAAAAAGCTTCCGTTATCATTAATGTTCGTCAATGAAAATAGGCCTTAGCTTTTTTCGTTAATATTACATTCCTGAGGAGCAAAGTTTTTTTTCTCTTACATTCATAATTTAATATTCAATATTTTTCGTAATCTATTCCCAGGGACTTGTGTCGTTTGTGTAGTGTATGTTTTTTGTCCGTTTGACAAAGTCTCCTATATCTAACCTAAAACATTGATTATGAATGTAAACATTAAGAACCACCCTTAATACCTACATACATATCCAGGGACATTCAAAATAGTGAAAAACAAACAACCATACTCTGTCAAAAATGCATAAATATACCTTGTACATATAGTAAACATATTTCTGTGCCATAATAATGGCTAATAAAATGGAAATTTTATTATTTTTATCATAATTGTCTTAGTACGTATGTTTTTATATATGCAGAGACAGTTTTTTAATAGGAGCATTGCATATATGATTATGATGAAGGTAATTAAAAGTGATGCACCACGAGCAAAACTAATTAATTGGTACTTCGAGTTTTATGAAGTAAATAAAAAATGCTTCAACAAATTCCTCAAATTCGAGTATTAACACGATTACTTCTCCAAAACTTGGGATACCTGTAATACACTAGCAAGTACTTGATCAACAATATAAAAAAATTACCCAACTCTTAAGAATATGAAACTTTGGCAATGTGTTTCTTATATATTTATATTTATGTATAACATGTTGCCAAAGATTCATATTCATAAGAGTGGGCAATTTTGTTTATTGTTCATCACGTACTTGTTAGTGTATTTCAGATTTTTTTTTAAATCAAAATTAATATGATAAGAAATCTAAATTTTATAATTTTGACTTCATTTTTGTAATCCTTACACTTCAAAATAGTTAAACCCTAAATTTTAAGGGGTTAGCTCTTTTGGATCAAAAAATATATGAGATAAAGTAGCTTCCGGTTAAAACAAATTACAGGGGCGTTGAAAATTTTGGTCTGAGACGAGTATCTATATCTCAGAACTAAATCAGAATTATGTGCTGAAATTTGGCAAATATAATTTACGTATGTATTTGAGCTTGTTTGCCAAAAATCATCCAAATCTGAGGTGGTCGGGTGACAAACCCTCGTTGATTTGAAATGGAATAACACTATTGATAGTAAATTTAATTTTTTGGAAAAAAATTTAAGAAATTAAACTTCAAATATTAAATTTTTTTGAAAAATATTTAGAGGTAGCTCAATAGGGCGAAAGTTTTGAAAATTTACTTTTTTATCGAAAAAGCTGTCCATATACTTCAAACTAAAGCTTTTTTGTATAAATAAATGAATTGAACTCACAAAATTTTGAATAAAAAATATTTTTACAATAATAATATTTATCTGTTCTAAATAATGTCAATTAAAGTTGATAAAAATTTATCTGATTACTCTTTTTATATTTCTCTAGCATATTGCAATCCAATTATTGGACTGATATCTATCAAAATTTGTAATTAAATTGAATTGACATACAATTCAATGAAAAAAAAAAAAAAACTTACATTACACCTAAGTGCACTTTTTTTTAACTTTCCA
Organism: Lepeophtheirus salmonis; assembly: GCF_016086655.4. Taxonomy (NCBI): domain Eukaryota; kingdom Metazoa; phylum Arthropoda; class Copepoda; order Siphonostomatoida; family Caligidae; genus Lepeophtheirus; species Lepeophtheirus salmonis. The sequence goes on from NC_092584.1 coordinate 14,210,301, forward strand.
CGGAAAATGACCATTTTAATTCAATTTTAATACATAAACCCAGCAATGAAAATCTAAGTAATTCTTGTCAAAGAAGGAACTTACAAAAAAATATATCATTTTGTTCTTTTTTATTGATGATGTTTAAAATAAATAAATAAAACTTACTTTATTTATAGTAACTTATTTAGATATAACATTTATTCTGTTCAAATTTTAAATTGTTCATGTCAATTTATTTTCAAACCAGTATATTTATATTTTTTCATAATATCATAGATATTAATCATTTCTCTTACTATAAATTTTAGACAAATGCTACTGACTTTTACTAAGTATTTTCTTACTAGTGTTGGGTAGATCCTTCGATGGTCTTCCACATCCTGTAGAAAACATTGAAGTTTTGCCTCGTCATATGTTATTAAGCCACAATATTCTGTGATGAGCGCCACATATAATTCAATAAGATATTCGCATACGTTGAGCGAAGAAACTATTTTTGATGCCTCCAAAAAAATTCTGATATTAAATTTTGTAGTAAGAATCAACAATTTTGGTGTATATATAACTTTTTTGTTCAAAACTGAAATGTCCGGTATTAACCATTAAACTAAGGAAAGTTGTTAATTTATGAAAATGAACAAATTCAATTTTAGTGCAACAGTACGGTGGTAGAAAAAAAAAAGTTGGTTGCTATTTAATAATGATATCAGCTTCAGAAAATAAGAACCAAATATTCATGTTCCCTTTTACTTCGAAAATTACAATTTTAATTCTGAATTCGTTGTTTTTAACTAATTTTCAGTGTTTCAGCCATATTATACTTGAAGCAATATCTTTCTAATATGTTTAATTAATTAAGCATAGTTTTACGCTTGTATATAAGATTTAAGATATGAAAAAGATCAACTTCTTAGGATAAAAAAAATTGAGTATGTACTTAGGCAGTGGTTCCCAAACTTTTTGTTGCTAGACAATGTGTGACTCTTACACCTTTGATTGAGTGATAAACATAATATATGGAATGCAAATTATACCAATAAATGACTTAAAGACCATAAAAGCCCTGTAAAGTTAATCCCAGAGGCAAATATTACAAGTTATTTGATTAAATTGATCATAAACAAAGATTTTAATTCTACATATATTGAAAAAAAATAAAAAATACAATGAATTTTTTTTTCAAATTTACTGTAAATATTAAATCAACGATGGTAAATAAAATCAAAATTACGACTCACAAACAAATAACATTTCAGGCCGTGGAATAAAAAAAAGGCATATGAACGAATCAAAGTTTTAATGTGACGGATATGCACTGTACATTGAGAGAAGTTTGTATATTCTAGGTTTAATTTTGGACAAAGCAACTTGAAGATTCCACGCTTTTATGGTGGAAGCCATCATCAATAAAGTACAGGTTATAATATATTCTTGTAGATGTAACAAGAAATCCATAACTAAAAATTTGGAAGGTGTAATAGAGAAATAACTCTAAGTTTTAGCTAATTTTCTCCGACAACAGTCGTTAATTCGGATTTTGGGTACTTGGATGGAAAAGAGAAAAATAAAAAAAGCTAATATTTTTATTGTTGTTTTTCTTATTATTGTTTTTTCTTTAACCCATATTAGATATGTATAAGGATTGCGTTATGTTCAGTTAGAATATTTATCAGAATTATATACAAAAGTATGCCCATTAGGATTTTTCTTTTAAATCATCCTCCACTATCTGTATTTATTTATCTCACATAAATAAGTCGAGCCAAATGGTATAATTAAATCTAAAGCTGCAATTGTGAGTAGATGGTACTCATTCATCAACAAACATCCAGAATGTGTCAAATGTTTTAAATCAGCTGTGACGGTAAAAGGGACGTATTCAGTTATGTTTTAGTGGAGCAGTATGTTCTGGTAAGGACTTTTCAAAATGATCCAGAAGAGACTTATAAACAATATGTACATTCATCATTTTATAAGTTTTGAATGAAACTCAAAGTAATGTCAATTTAAATTATATTAACCTTTTATGGAAATCATCTAGCAGCCTTCTCTTGTGGTCTGCGATTCCCACTATGGGAACCACTGTACTAGGGTCTCCCATTTTTTTGGGGGATTTGTAAATTCGATCTCTTGTTGTAGATTGATGTCAAACTTGAAAATTTCAAATGCTTTTGTTTTCAAAAGATGTTTTTGTGACCTCTATATTCTCATTCAAAAGGACCTGTGATATTGGGAAATGGCTTTATGCAGGGGATATAAATTATAAGCCGAAAAGTAGACAGTCTATTGTCTATTGCAGGTCATCTAAAAATAAAATGGCAAACACAAAAAAACACAAAAACAAGCAGAAGAAACATAAAATATTCTTTTTTGTTTAGTAGGTACTTCTAATGTTTTTACACACGTACTCAATCTAATTAACTTAACATAATATTAGTCTTTTTCTTATTATAATTGTAATAACATGAAGATACGCTATTATTTTTGTGTTAATTCCATGTACATAATTATGGTACGCTTTATACATTGTGAAAAATAAACAAAATACAGGATTTTTTTTTAATGTAAGTACTTTAAATATAAAATATTTTAACTATCCGTTACTTCCCTAGGGTGGATAAACACCCAAGGGACAAAAATATCCTTGTTATATCTTGTATGCATCATACAAGGTGCGATCAAAAAGTTAGATGAGTTTTCAAATTCTGAGGAAAAAACATTTCGTTTGCCTAATTTTTTATTATTTTATATTTGTACACTCGCCACAAACATATATTTACTGTTTTAGCTATATAATATGTTTAGTTTGTTTGTGAGAGGCATAAAGGTTAGAAATATTTTGACTCTTTGGCAATTTTTTGCTACTGAAAAATATGGATCAAAGATTGTAAATCAAATTTTATGCGAAAAATTAAATTAAGTGATCCAAAACACGTCAAATGTTGACAATACATACAATGAAACTGTTCTCGGTAAAAAAAAATGTTAAGAAGTAGTTCAGACTCTTCCATGATGGCTGGAAAGATGCCAATGACGAGCCTCGCTCTGTATCCCACGTACATCATCAATGTTGAAGCTGTGAAGATAATTGTTTTTGAAAACGGTTGAATCACTATTAGAGTACTTGTTGAGGACATTGGGATAATTTTGTAACGTTATGAGCATGAGAAGAGTGTTGGCAAAGTTTGTTTTGACAAAAAAAAATTGTCTCAGTTATGGCCAAAATCAACACCCCAATCATGCCTCAGCCACCACATTCACCGGATTTAGCCCCATGTGATTTTTTCTTGTTCCCAAAACTGAAGGCACCTATGAAAAGTCAGATATTTGCAACGATTGTGGAGATAAAGACTGAATCGTTCGAATAGCTCAAGGCTATAGCGAAAAGAGCTTATGATAAGTTCTTCGAAGATTAGAAAAAGCGTTGGAACAAGTGAATACACTTGTTATTGTATCTTACGGGGATAACTTTGAAGGGGACAATATAAGTATTGATGACTAAATAAATATTCTCTCTTAAAAATAGAAAGTGACCTTAGTTTTTGAACACATTGCATAAGCAGATTTTAATCCGGGAACAAGTTTACTCCTCAATGTCTTAGTAATCGTGACATCTATGTTTATAAAAGTTTACTCATCTGATATAGCTGATAAAATTGATAAAAAAATTATAAAATCTTTGCAATTCTCTTTGAATATCAACGCAATGGTGCCATGACTGTGTGCTTCCGGGCTGGGAGTATGCCCAAGGAGATTATTGATGTCACTAGGATGCCCAAATCAACTCTTTAAGATGTAACCAATGTTTTCAAGGGGTATAATGGGTAGTAATCACCTCCAAGAAGGACTCATGGCCATTTTGATATCGAAAAATTAATTCAGACTTCCTGAAGCAAAAGTGCACAGGAAATGTGGCCTTATAGCTTGCTGAATCTGAAGGTTATGAAATTTTAAGTATGTGCCTTATTTGAAAGAGAGTCCAATAAACGTACACACAACACTGTGGACTCCATCTAAGTTTCCATTTCAAGACATTGTGCTACATTGACATGGAGTGTCTCAATACTTTAAATTTTAAAATTCAACAAGATAAACTAATATATTCATTAAAAATAGAATTTTAATAAAATAAATACTATAAATAGATGTGTGTCTGAGCTCTCTCAATCATTAATGTGGCATCCCTTAGGGGCAATTATGGCATTTAGTCGACGACAAAGAGCCTAACAACCCACTGCATTTGTATTCCTCATGATTTGGCGTCCCAGTGAGGCCTGAAAGTGGCTTTTGTGGCCTTAGTAGTGGGATGACGGACACTGCAGGCCTTCCTTTCGAAATACATCCAAAAGGTGTAGTGGAGGGGGTTGGCGTCAGGGTTGTAGAAGGCCAAAATTTCAGAAATAATTGGTCCAAAAGAGCTCAATACTCATTCAAAAGAGTCTTGCAACGGAGGATATGGGTTTCTTTTATTGGTGGTTTCTAAAGTGGCCTCCCAACCCTCACAAGGCAATTTTTACTTCTTTTTTGAAAGCTCTCTGGATAGTCTGATGTCAAACCCTAAGATTTATTTCATGTGCCGTTATGTTATTGAGGGGATTTATCCTGGTTTTCTTTTCTTTAACTCATCTATGTCTAGTTTGCCCTTTTTAATAGAAACCTTGATTCTTCTTCAATTTCAAATTGTTATTTTTAATTAAATAGTTGCAAATATTTTGTTCCGTATGCTTATTTAAGAATTCATATAAAAAGTTGGTATCTTAAATTTAATTCAAGGCTCAAAATTAACAAAAGTTATTTTTCTAAGTTAAGGTTACTCCAAAATGATTGAGACTCCCCCAGTAAGACAAGAAATTACATTTAAAAATTTAAAAAGTACTCAAGCATGTCACATTGTCTTCTCCAGCTCGAATGTAGCAATTAAGTTGTTTAAATTTAACTAATATAAAGGGGATAAATCCATTTCCTGTTCCCTACGTCTATGAAACAACCTAAATTCAATACCAAGACAAAATCAAAACCTTGGAAGATCAAGAACCAGAAGATAATTAAATTTTCAGAGATCATAAATTAGACGTTACTTAAACTTTAAGAGGTCAAAAACTAAATAATGCTTAGACTTTAAGAGATCAGTATCTGTATGATACTTAGACTTTAAGTGTTCAAGAACTTGACAATACTTAGAGTTTAAAAAAGGTACCCCCCAAAAAACAATAAGGAGTATAAACTTACACAAAAGTATGACATTTCTATTTTTTCTAAATCATTTTTTCAACTAATCTGTCGTAGGAAGAGTTCAAAGTTCAAGGCAGTTTTGTTTATTTTTCATAAGAGCTAAAACATTAATTCTTCCATTTCCAAAAGAGTAAAAAAACATCAAATTGAAGTTATAGGCTTAGATTTTTTATACAAGTATACACTATATATTTCTCCATCCTTAAAAACCACTAACCCTATTGTTAAATACTTAATTATGTAAGATTAATAGTTTGAAAAATTTAATGATGGAAGTTTGAGTCATCAATCCAAAAAAAACCAAAAAAACCTGATTAATAGATTATAGTTATCAACACTTCCCTTCAAATAATCAAAGTATAGAGAACATAGTTGTAGCTATATGACTTCTCAGAATGAAAATAAGAAAATGATTCTGAATGATAGCACAGGGGCATCACTTACTAAAAAAACTACGTAAGAAAGTTAACTGGCAACTCATATATCAAAGATTACAATCTCCTTAAAAAGAAAATTATTTAGGTATATTCGATAAGGAACATTACTTTGAAAATATTTTATTAATGACTCAGCTTCTCAAAAATCTCCAAAGTCTTCAGTAAAGCAATTCTTCAATATTCATTTGAAATAAATTAAGCGGGTCAAAGTTTTAGATTTTGGATTGAGGTTATTCTTTCAGAATACTTTCAACTAATATATTTCAACTCTACATCTCTTCATTTAATAAATTTACTCTTTTTTTGTTGAACAACTTACATTAATGAACTTTAATATCAGAGAAAGTATTAAGAAGAGATGATCCCCATGAATGAAATATTATCTACCTTACATAAGAATTGTTGTTTATAGATTTAGATTCAAGTATATTTTTTGTTTCGGTTGTGATTTTAAAAGGTTTCCCTCTCTAAAAAAAACAAAAAAAAAAAACATTCCAAAGCTTTTATCATTATGGAAGTGAAATTGTTGAAATAAGAATATAAAAAAGCATAAGCTGTTAGGATAACAGCAAAATATTAATATTCCTTTTAAATATATATCCCTATTTGGAAAATGAAAACGTATTAGCAAACCAGCAAAAATATAGTTTTAAAATGATCTCAGTTGTCAAATATATAATCTATCAAAGCTGCCAAAAGTTCCGTTTCGTTTTGATTTACAGTCACAAAGATTCTGATAATTTTTACATCGTATGTAAAATGTGTATGTATGTGCTCAAGAATGTCATAGAGTCACAGGGATTATTTGTTAAAAATAGTAATGATAAGTTCTTATTGGATTGAAAGAATAATTGAGGATCGATAAAACAGTTCTTTCCTTTGTCTTTGATAAATACAAGGCGGGATTTGTGTATATTCCCTTAAAGGTAAATAAATAAAATGTCATGACTGGTAGTCTACTCTCCTCCAAAAAAATTGTCAGGAATGCCATGCTGATTTTAGTTGATATTACAAGGTCCACACAATGGTGCGACCTTGATCCCTCACGCCTTTGCCATTTCTATAGCAACGAAGTTTTTTTTTAGAAATAGTTAATAGTAATACATAACTTTTATTTGACATAGACATAGACTCAAAACACTTTATGTATCGCATTCTTGACGACCACCATGAGCCAACACTATAATAGACGAAAACAGTTTAACCATTGTATCAGTAATATGTGAGCCCTGCTCTGAAATATACATCATGCAATCAATTCTAATGATGGTTTACCCTTGTACCTTGATAATGTACCTTTATTTTTGATAATTTTATTCGCAATATAGGGGAGATCAAAAAAAAAAAAATTGCTTGCATTGTCATTGAAGGGAGTCAATTTTCGTTTTCTCATCAAGTTACAAGTAGCGCTGAAATGAATTTGCTCATTTCCGTAAATTAACATACCCCCCTCACTCTCTTTTAGGTTTCTTTTTTTTGGTATCCTGGAAAGTTCTATTTTCTACAACTGTTCCAATTATCATACAAAACAGTTGGTCACTATTATATACTTTAGTTTATTTTTAACTGATTTTATCCGATATTCTTATATATTTATATGAATAGCCTCAAATGCATTAATGATAACCCTGGTACATGATGCCTTCAATCAACATGATATCTATAAGAAATCTCATTTGTTAGTTCTTATACCGTGAAATTGAATGGTCAGTTAAATTTACTCGTTATAAGTATAATGATATATTTTTACATATATTGTAAGAACAAAGATAAGTAATGGATATACATTGTCGGTACAATTTATCAGGAACACATTTCCACGTCTTGGTTTTGCGGAGAGCAAACCCTGGAACCTTGTTAATAATTAAAACGAGGATTACAAGCTACATAATCAATATTAATAAAACATAGTGAGTATATCTCTTTTGAGTGCGTGCATAATATCTTAAAAATATGTGACTACTTGATCTAAGAAATAACAAAAATGGAAAAAAATTGTTTAGCTAAAGCCCACTACGTCATTTCAAAAAAAAATAATAATAACATTTATTTATATAAATAGAACAAAGTCTATTTCGGAATTATGTTTTCTTTTCTGTGGTTGACTAAGTTTTAATAACAAGGGTATGTAGTTAATATAAACGCATTATATTAACAAAGAAAGTAAAAGAGGATTACAAAATTTATAAAGAAAGAAAAATTTGTCTCTTTGCTATTTTTCTGTGGAGGATAGTATTTAAAAAAATATGGTGCATTTACACTACGTCATCTATAGTAATAACAAAATCTACCACAGAAAAAAGAAACAGAATAAAAACAATGCCACCAAAAACGTAAGAAAATAATTAAAAGACTGGCTGTATTTGAGTAAATTTTAACTCATTGAGAGATAATTTAGTTATTTCTTGGTGAAGGGTAAAACATTGTTGGAGTGTGCCACAGATATATGTCTTTGGAAGTCTAAATATAACGTTCAATGCCAACTGGAGTTTTTCACTGGCTCCTTCAAAACCGTATGGCGACTCATCTGGACAGGTTTTCTTCCAATCTTCTCTCTCACATAACTTTCTTCATTATGCTTTATAGAGCCCTACATTCCAGGATTCTTCAAGAAAAGTCTTCAATAAAGGACTTTATCTTAACAATATGCATGTGTAACTAAAGCTGAGTGTTTTAGTATATGTAAAAAAGTGAGTATATACCTGGTGGTCCATTGAAATCTGAACACTTATTAATCCAATAATACATTAATGTAGAGAGATGGATCGGTACATTCATATATAAACAATTAGTGAAAAAACAAAGCAAACTTGATCCAGCTTAATTAAAAAAATTACAATTAAACGTGATCGACGAATTTCCATTCAAACACTGAGGCCTAGAAAACCACTGTCAGCTAGCATTGGGGCACCATGACATAGGACTACATCTGTAGTGGTTGATAGGTCTTCTGCCGCTGCCCAGAAGCCATCACTACAGCTAAGGGCGGCTACGTTAATGATTGAGAGAGCTCAGACAAACATTTATTTATAGTCTTTTTTTGTTGAAATTCTATTGTTAATATACATATTTTACTTTGTTAAGGATTATAGCTGAAAGTGTTTAGATTTAAATGGACCCTTCTGTATAAGAAAAACTGAATTTGCCTTTTGATAATGTTTAGAAACAAGTATGTATAGCTTTAAGCTCAGAATGTTATATCAAAAAAGAAAAAAAAATGAGACTGGATTTATACAAAAAAAATTATGAATATGACAGGATATTGGATGCAAACTACCGATTGCAACTGAAGCTGAGGACGTCATATAAAAAAGAAATAGGAATACACACCCATATTATTCAAATAAAGTTTGTCTATTTTTGATTCCCAGTATTCCTACTAGTAAACAATAAAACTTAATTATAAATACTTCGACTTTAGATTAAGATGATTAATTAAGGAAGGTCGAATTAAAGAAGAAATCTGTTCTAGACCCTGCTCGAAGTCTGAGACAACCTGCTGATGTTTTTTCTATTTTTAAAATTTACCTAATCTTCAAAGAATATTCATTAATATAAAAGGAACAAAAATTGTTTTCAAATACGGACATAAAAGCATTTTCGCCCACTGGCGGAAATTCCCATTTATTATTGTTATTCAAGATTGGAACACGATTTGACAATTATCAAAAAAGTAATTAATGCTTCAGTGACAGGAAAAATATACCCAATTGAAATATGTTTTAAATCCAATATATTTTATTAGTATCTATTGATAATTGATATTAGTTTCCACATAAAACCCTTAATTTTACTTAATTTTTGTATGATTAGACACATTTTGTAGTTATGGCATAAAAGATATCTTAATAAATAGTTAATTTTTTAATTGTTAAAAAGTTTTTTATCAATTTGTATTATCTATCAGTTAATTTTCATTCAAATATCTCATTTCTAAATGGAAATTATACGCGTGGTTTTTTAAAAAAAGGAGGCTAAACCTGCTTCAATTGAAAATTTGAAAGATAATTTTTGTATTCTATGGTTTAAAGTACAATAATTTATTTGGGTTTTATCTGACAGCTGTTCCAAGAACTTATCTTTGTTTTATAGTGTAATTACACTTTTCCATTTAAAAAAACCAAAAAAAACAGTGCATCATATTAAAGAAAAGAATTATGGTATATTATAACTACTTTGGATACTAAAGTATATTTTAAAAAAATAGGAGTAAATATCCAAGTTTGTATCTATTCAATAAAAATAGATATATTTTTGTTAGACAGTTAAATTTTGTTGTGAAAGATTTTTATGTTAAATTTTGTCAGTTAAGACTTTATGAACACAATAAATTTTTCTTAATTCCCCATGGTGTATTTACAAATTTTTAATAATTTTTTTTTTTTTTATCAGGACAAATTTATTCGTCTTTTGTCTTGCAGAATTATTTGCTCTTTTTAATAGATATGACGAATATTTTCGTCATCCAAATGGATAAATCAATTTAATTTCTAACATATTTATTTGCCATTTGTATTTTTATTAAAATGCAAGCTGGACCAATATTTTTGTCATTCGTAGCGAAGTCTTAATATTTGTTTTTCCTATAATAACATCAAAATACATTCCCATCCCACACCATTTTCCTTAATCACGAGTATTTAAAAATAATATTTTTTATGCTTAAAAAGATAATTTTATTTAAAGTATAAATTCTTTATCCGTAATTGTGTTCTACATTTGAGATGAGCTTGCTGTAAGTCTGGTAAATCAGAATAACTACTAAATATTTAAATGAAAGTCAACTTCAAATAGAGTGTATTACTTTACTTTCCATCCAAAAACCACATAAATGATAATTTTTTTAAAATATTCGCTAAGTAAATTTTAAATAAAAAGATGTTTGCTTATTAAATAACCATTCTGGTATTTAAACTCTTGTAAAATTATTCATTTTTTTCTAAGAATTTAAAATTTATTTACATATTTAAATAAAATAAGTTTTCCTAAAAGTGGATGCAAATACTTAAAAATTAGACAGGTATATTATATTATTTTATAGTTCTTTATGTGAGCTACACATCTGTAAAAATCTTTTTTTGCAGAAATTATAATAACTTTATCAATCTTGAACTTTGAAAATGTTATATACAAAAGTTTTTTTTTTATAAATTGGCAAAAAGTTGTGAATACATTTTAAACATATTTGTTTGCCGTGTACGGACAGTTGACAGGAAAGTTTGTCTACCATAATGAATATTAACTTTTTTATTCTACATTTTAATAAAAAAATTTAATCATTCAATAATATATTCAATACCATATTAAAGGAAGTTCCTAATTTACATAAGAAATTATGCTTAATAATATACTTTATTTAACCCTCAACCAACGATTGCAACAAATTTACTAAAAAACATTTATATATTTTTTTATAACCATAAATTGAATATAGACATTGTAATAATTTAATTATCACTCCTTGTGACGATTGTCTCAAATTATCTAATCTTTTATTTAATATTTTGAACTAGTACAATCTCATTCTACAATGCTCTCATTTTACCGTCTCTAATAGTTATATTAAGGGATATGTCAATAGAAAATACAAAGATTACTGATTAAAAATGAAAAAACAGTTGATGCGTTTGCTCTTTCATCTTTTTTTTTTTTCATTATTTAACAAGTTGTGGGTACATTAACATTTAAAAGGAGAGTTATCCCTCTATCTTTGGTATTAGTTGGTTTAAAAATGTATAATATTTATAAATATGCGTGATTAAAAATATGATTGTAATATTTTTTCTGTACAATAATAAAAATAGCAGTAGATCATTTTCTCTACCCTACCCCCCCTCCACAAAAAAAAAAAATATAACAGGCAGCTGATATTAACAATGGTCGTAAATCTGTAATACAACATGTCTGGCACCAGCCTTTTTCTCGCATTGTTATACGAATCCCATCTCTAAGTATATTATATAAAATTAAGTATTTTAAATCGGGATGAACTTTTCCTCACTATGAACTTCGTTGGAAAGAACTTTGATGAGCATGCCTTGGAGTGAAAGCAGAGAGATGAACTTTCTTTTAATCATTTTTTGTACTTCAGAAGAGTGATTTTCCTATAGCATCAGTTTATATTATTTTTATAAAGTTGAAGAAAAAGCTTAATTGACAAGAAAAAGTGATTAATGCAATTATTATTTTTTTTTTCTTGGAAAATAATTGTATTTTCTAAATTTATTTTTTATTAATGAATTATACATATTTGGTTTAATTTTATAAAAGTGTTACATTTATTAAATTAATAGATTTGACAAATATTTAAAAATAAAAATAAACAAAAATAGAGAATCAGTTTTTGTGTTTGGTTTTTTTGTTCATGTAGCTAAAAAATTAAGATAGCCTACATACTCAAAAAAGAAAGTAATAAAAATAATTGAGCAAAATTAAAAACACATTTTTTGGTTAAATTAAGCAATGACATAACTTAAAATTTGTAGACATAAATAACTATGCATGTAGTTGTCAATTTACTGAATTTCTAGCATGCAAGATTTCTGTAGCTAGCAATCTTAACAGTGGTTTTTTATTATTTTCGAGCGCTTATATCAGTAGTATTCAGTTATTGCAGAGAGAATAGCCAAATATAAAGTGTGTGTACTCATATATATAATAAATTAATATTGAGCAGTTGAGGGTCGTTAAAAAAACAACATATCCTGGAAAAACAAGATGAAATAGTTCAGTGTTTAGATAAACAGGGGTAAATTACCAAAAAATTGGGGAATTTAGAAATTTATTGGAGGGTTATGGGAGAACTAATTCTCAGTGTTAAATGAAACTATCGACATCTAGTACACAGGGGGTGGCAGGATGGAGCTGTTACCCACACACAAATTAAGGAATTTTAAACTTTTTAGTATAATTTTTCGGTCAGGTTAAAAAATTTTATGCGAAATAAAGGTCATTTTTTTTTAATAGGTATGGATTATTGAAATAAATTAATAATTCCAAATTTTGTTCCAGAAATTTTTTTTCCAAATTTTCTACTAAAAAAATATATTTGAAATTTTTCCTAATGAATTTAATAAATATATTTTTTAGCAAAAATGTAATAAAGGAAATATATTGGTTCAATTTTTTATTTTTTTTGTAAAGAACTATAGATTATCGATTTTTATCTACAAAATTTAATTGTTTTTGAATAGCTTTGGATGTTTTTTATTTTTTTTAATTCAAAAATAATACAAAAATCTAGCCTCAAAATATAATCCTGTGGACCTCCCTGCACTAATTGGGGGTAAATTAATTTTTGGGTAACACTAATAAGTTATCCTACCTCTGAAGTAGATAGCTCTAAAATAATGATGGCAGACTCCTTTGTACCTTGAAGGTAAGCTAAATAAATCCATAAAGGCTTTATGAACTGAAACGATTGGACTTTATGTTTAATGGTTGCGGAGAACCCCTCCTGCAGCACTACTGCGTTAAGTCGCTCAAGACCATTATCAAGCGCGTAGCTGCGATGCTTTCTTTAGCTGTCATCATCAAAATCTGGCAAGCATTTTGTGGGTAATTGAGACAGTGGTTCAGGCTTATGGAATTCATGTCAAAAATTAATTTTCCATTACTATTTATGCTTTTAAATAAATAAAAAATTGTCATAATGTATTTGTTCAGGATCTGAATCTAGTCGATTTTTGTTCCAATTAGGCTGTATTGTATTAATATAATAGAATTATTTTCTCCCAGAGACTAAAAATAGATCTTTTATAGTACAGTGGTGGGCAAAATATGAAAATCAAATGTGTTCTAATGAACCAATGTATCTGTTATTTATTTTCACTCTAAGAGGTAACAAAAAGGTGAAATATTTTTCTTGCCACTTCTTTTCTTAGAGTCTATTTTTCCACCATTGTTATCAAATATGTTAAAAACTGGTATAAAAAGTTACAAATTGATTTATTGTAATGATGATAATTTCCTTTTAAAGCAATTCTTAATTAAATGCACACATCTTTTTGTGATATGTGTATATATAACTTCAAAATAATGCTAAAAATATTTTGTATATCTAAAAATACACAATGCCTGATGATAAATAGCTTTCTTCAAGACTTCAAAATACTATTCAAAAAGATTACAAGGAGCATAAATAAAAAATGAAGAAAAAGCCTTTTTACACATTTTTGTCACGTGCTTTTGAGGCAGGGTTAAAACCTTGAATGACTTATACATATGTAAATTTATATGCAATCTTTATCCTTTTTAAGTAATACACCCGGCCTCAAAGAAAGAAAAGATTTGTGTCTACAGTATGCCTCATATCCGTTTGGACTATTAAAAGTTAAGGGATAAAAAGGTTATTTTGCCAAATGACCAAAGTCTCCGGAGAGACTATATACAGAATTCTTCGTAATGACCTCCAGATGTATTAATAACATAAAGAACTTTTGTTCTTGTCTTTCATCTTTGTGGCTTTTATCAAATTTTGATACTACCCAAATTTCAAATATCTATTTTTTAATACTCTCTGTAAAGACTGTATCAAAATGTTTGCCGGCACTCCAGATTTTGAGAGGTTTTATCCCACTGAACATTGCTAGAATTACAAAAAAAATTATGACGCTTTTAATTTTATGTGGTCTGTACTGAAATATTCAAAGAGTAGCAACAAAAAAAATCCATGAAGTTTGCCTTATCAAGCTGTAAAAAAAAAGAAAAAAGAAGGTAGTAATGGAGCCTATCTGAGTAGAAGAAATCAGAGCTATTCTGATTGTAGCCGTATATTCTGCCTACTCTGTTATGATTCCAAGGGCGCATCAGTCTTCATGGAACTATGCTGGTGACATATAATACCTACTACCACTGAATGTTAGTTAAAAACTTAGATTTTTTGATCCGTTTAATGCACAATTATAAGAAATTTAAAAGCAATTCTGGATTTAGAGAATAATTATTGTTTTATCTTTTTATTTACATATTATATAACTACATATTACTTATTCTTTTTTATGAAATTTTTAGCTATTTAGTGGCTTTGTATTGCTTATTTATTTACTGTCTAATTTTATAGAAGGGAATTTTTGTTGAAAATGGATTGTTGACCAACATCATACACAGCCATTTTTCAGGATCTCTGACTATGGTGTAGGGAATTAATTTTAAACAAGAATGCTTAATTATATATTTATATATATTTGTATGTAACTTCTCTAAATAAATAAAATAAAGGCATCATAAAAAAAAATTGAACAATGAAATGTGGCAACTCTTCTTCTCCAGATAAAAAGATAATGGACTTCATTATTTCTAGAATTGGTTTCCAAAACTTATTATTGCATTAAATCACCATTTTATATTGGTCAAATTTATTGTATGAGGTCGAGAAGGCTGCAAAGACCGTTGGTACTCCATAGGGACTGCCTACAACATTCTAGAAGTCCATTGCAGCTCCTAACAACCTAGAAAAACCAAAACATAACCAGCATCAATATGGCTGACTTCTCGCCTGCACCGATGTGGTCATATTCCTACAATGAATTCAACTTCCTTGACTTTGTAGTTTAGGGCATCTTGGAGAAGAATTTGTTCCTGCACGTCTCATAAAAATTTGGATTCGGTTCGAGCTGCCTTTAGGACAGTATGTTACTCCATGGACACGGCCTTTACGGTCAATAGTTGGCTATCTATTCACCATTGTATGGAGGAAGACATATTTATTAAAAATATTGTTAAATATAGTATTTAAACATATCGAAAATCATTTTTTAATTGTCCTTTTTTGATATCATAAAAATCACGCTTGTGAAATTAAGTTATACTAAAGAAGGTTTTGAGTCCAAAGACTGTAGTCTATTCTAAAGAAAGAGGCAGGCAACATCAATAGCTTTGATCAGTTTAAGGACAACATTAAGTTGCATGAGCTCAGGGTCGTTGCCAATGACGTATCGGAGTCGAAAAGAAAGAATGTATAGCGAAAATTTGAAGAAAGGATACACTTTTCTCTATTAACATGTATTGCTAAAAAAAATCAATAAAGGAAATATCGAGCGAAACTAAAAAATAGTATCATAAAATGTAAAAATGACTAATTTTATTATATATTTTGAAAGTAGACTACATGAAAAGCCAAAAATAAAGAGTGATCTGTCTCAAAAAAAAAAAAAAAAAAAAAAAAACTCCTATCACCATGTGTGCATGGACCAAATTTTCCATATACGAGGATATAATCTGTATTAGCTATAATGCTTTCTTTAAGCGATGTAATGGTAATATGAACGCCAAAGTCTCATTTGATGAGTAAAATACACCAAACTATGGTACTTTGAAGATGCAGAATAAGTTGTTGTTCATAAAATAATATATTTTTGCAATACCAAAAAAAAACCCAAAAAAAAACCTATGTCACCTAGTAAAAAAAGAAAGGTAAAGAAAGCATATTTTCAAATCTGTTTGGATCACAAAAATATTCAAATTATTATTACAAATGAGAGCCTTTTCAAAACTCATTGTCTAAAAAAACTAACGGTCTTATATTATAAAGTATATGAAAGGTAAAATTTATAAAATATCATCTCTGCTGTTATTGATGCATTGCAGATATAAATGCCATACGCCATATAAAAGTTATAACGTATGTGTGGATTAATATTTATACAACTATAAATGGTCTTACAATTGGGAAAACATCTTTAGGGAAAGGAGTTTAATTTCTTACGTAATGTGAATGAACTTTAAGGAAAAGTGGGCCAGAAAATAATGCCGAATATTCTTGACTCATTGTGAGAGGATATAATAAAAATAAAAAGGAGTTTAAATTAAAATAGGGAATTACAAAAAGTAAATTTAAAGCAAAAATATCAAATCTAAAAAAATAAAAATAGCGTATATCTTTATCATAATAACACAAGTTTATCTGTCAGTCTTACTTTTTTTTCTGTGGAGGACTCCTTTTTAACAACGAGCGCGTGTAGGTAGATCTCAGCACGTCATATTAAAAGAGAAATGAAAAGAGGAGCATGTAAATAAACGCCCAGGAGATTCCTAGAGAAGGATATATACTTTAAATATTATGGATTTCAACAAAAGATTCCTAGGTCAAATGGAGCAAATGTAATATTATAATGTTTAATTTTACTTAATCATTGCAATCCCATTTAACCAATTAAAGGAACATTAAAAAAAACAAAAAAACAAATGTGACTTTATAGGATTATAACTTAAGTAATGTAACATATTTATAATGAGAATAATAAATATAACCAATAATATATTTATTATCCTTAATGTGTACCTAATAATCAAAAAGACTCAGATTATAATTAAGGATCCACCTATGGAAAATGCCTATTTATGTTGTTACTTAATATGGAGTGGTATTTTTGTTATTAACTTCATCGTAAAGTGCATAAACTTAATATAAAATATGATCTTGAAGTAATTAGGCCACTTTATTCACAAAACCTTTTTATGTATTACACTAGTTGCCCTGGGATAGAAATGGTGTGTTAAATATGCTTTTTCATAAGTAATCAAGATACAAGATATTTTTTGAAAAACACTTTGTAGCTTACAAAATAATAATTGTATTTTATTAAATCATTTTAATGTTCCACAATATAAAAACACTCGAGAGCATATTATTTATATCCATAGCCAAAAAAAAAATTTATTTTGTTGACTAGTGTAATTAAACAGACTTCCTCAATTTTCAGGTAATATTTGTACAACTTTAAGTATGGTTCAAGGTTGTTTATAACTAGAGATGAGTTGTTTGTAATGAAGAAAAAAATGCGAAGAGAAGACGAGAGGGAGACATACTGAGCCGTCAAAAAATTTTGAATCATGATTTTAATTTCGTTTTGAGAGGTTTTGTTTAATTCTATGCAAAAGTTGTGTTAACAAAAGGAACAACTGATTGTTAATTCTTTAAACGCCCTATTTACCAAGTCTCTAGGATAAACATTAAAGAAAATGGAGCAAAATAAACAAAAATTGGCTCCTCCATTCCAATCCAGATATAGCAATTCTGATATTGTCAAGACCATTATTTTCTGCAGAACCACCGCCTGGAGGGTCAAAGTTAAGGTCAATAATGGTCAAGATATCAATGATCGTCATAAAAAATGGCAAAAAAAGCTTTTTTGAAAAGTCCGAAGATGACGATGACAGACTTGGCGAAGAAGCTGTCGGTTCATAGGTGTTAATTTCCTTAAAAAAATATGTAAGCAAGTCTCTCTCCCCAAAATATATAGAATGAGCCTTTCTCACTCGACAAACCCCACAATTAGGATTCGATAGGTTCATAAAGCTTTGAAATAACCTGAGGTATCACAAAACCCGGATTTTGTTCTTCTAGAACGAGAAGATTTTTAAAGTGTATCCTGTGTACAAAAGGCAAAATGATTGGGTCTTATGTTTCGGAAAGACCAAGTGCAACCTCTTTGAAATGGGCATCACCAATCGTCCGTCCTCACAAACGAAGGTTAGTATTGTTTCTTCTGAAATTCTAAATAAGAAAGCCAATTTGGTTCCTCGTTGGATAGATATTGTCAAGTAATTGAATTCTTGATGATTTTGCAAACAAAAGTGCTTCCCTCGATTTGCAAGCACAAAACAATCAAAGAAAAGTTGATTATTGGTTTCAACAGGACGGGGCTCCTGCACATACGCCAAGAACCGTGAAAAGATTGGATGGGCAAAAAATAAAAGTTCTGGCTGACCGCGGAGCCCCAACCTGAATTCCCTTTGAATACAGTATCTTGTGGCAAATTGAAAGCAAGGCCTGTAGACAACTTCACAACAGTATTAAGTCCATAACGTAATCGGTGGAAAAAGAGTTGGGGTCAATGTCGAAGTACTACGTTGTTAATGTGTACAAGGCGTTCCGAAATGGTATGGAGCATGTGGTTGAGGACAATGGTTCTCAAATTCATGAATATTGTTCTCTAATGAAAAATAAACAAGCTCCAATTTAAATAAAATTATCAGAAATTTTATTTAGTACCGCTATGTGTAATTTATTGTTCAACTTTCATAATGTTCCAAGACTTTCTGACGGCCCCGTATAGGTCACCTGAATTAAATCCTCTGTTAAAATCATCTTCTTGGTATATCACTTTGGGAAGATAATAGGAATTATTTCTAGAAAGGGGAAAACCTTTAACATAAATTGTAATAGTAAAAGTAAAGGCAAAATATTGTAATTATATTTTCAATTCATACAGCACAATGGCTGAAAAGTCCCGGGAGTAACAAGTAAAACCAAGTGTTGTTGTTTTTTTTTTAAATTAAAAAAAAGGTTTTTTAAATATTTAGTATTATAATTTATTTATTTTATTTGATATATGGAGAAGACTCCCCACAAAATTTTTCAATCCCTTTCTCAAATTGAACGGTAATTTTTCCAATATAAAAAAAAGTAAGAAATTGTTTTTATACATTGTTTTAGAAAATTTAAAAAGTAGCGTCCCACTTAGCAAAATAACTCACAAACTGAACATCAAAATGCTATAAATTTTTTAAAGTTGTTTGAATCGAAAATGAGGTGAATTAAAAAGACAAAAAACAAAAAAAACACCAACTATGTGTTAAGCCCAGTACTTTTCAGACTATGTACTATATTTATTTCATTATTCTTAATTTTTTAATTTCACCAAAGATAGGCAATAGTACACACTTTAGAGGCATTAGTTAACAACACAACGCCCGATTATATAGTGAACAAAAAAGAAAAAAAACGTGCGTAAAAACCGTTTTTTTAGTTGTTTTATTAAAAACCACTCTACTCTTATTATATTTATTTTATTTTGATATTTACAATAAATTCACATCAGTACGAAAATACATAGTCGTATATGAATAATAAATCAACTTGTTTTAAAAGTATTTTTCAATGATAGATAAATGTATGTATATTCAATTAACTCATTAAATAATTTCAAAGATTAATCTAATTAATTTATCTTTTTATGTGTAGGTACTTGGTTGCTAAAAATATGTTTAACTCAATATTTTAAATACCTAAATCATACATAAAGCATATTAAAAGGCGCGTTTTATTATAATAATAATAACAATATATTTAGTCAACATTAAAATATGAACATAAATTTGTAAAACACAATGAATAAATGCCACAAAATATAGTCAAGTAACAAGTTGGTGACAAATTAATAGTGAAAAGTGCAAATCAAGTCATTTCCCCGCAAATAACTTTTTTGATTTAACGCATAAAACAACAATTGATTTATTGTACATAATTTTTAATGAGATTGTTTGTCCTACTTCCGAAAATTTTTCCCAGCAAAATTATAATTTTGTGACTGAGTTCTTCTATATATTTAATTAAACACAAGTTTTTTTATTTCGTCAGTCTTGTAAATATTATATTTGGCAAATATTCAGGCTCGGGATTTTAAGTCCAAAATAAATTTAGACCTCAATATCTTGGAAACCTTGTGATTTTTGTTTATGTTAGTGTGTTCATTGGATTTAGTTGACAAAACTGATCAAGAAAATGCAAAATACTTTAAATGTCCTCCAACTACGAACGCTGTAAAGCCATTACTGTGTGAGTTTCAGTAATTAGCGCACGTTTAAGTAGATGATTGAGTTTACAAAACTGCTAAATTCAAAGTTTTACAATGTTGTCAATAAGTCCCATAGAACAAAAATAAGCTTATACATTTACTAACATAACACAAAATCTATTATATAACTATAGAAGCTTCTATATTTACAAAGCAAAAACTCTAATTTTTTCCCTATAAGCTCCAAAACCTCGTTTCTCCAATAAGAAATAAACAACTAATAGAAAACATAGCAACATTCTATTATATTGCAATGACTTTGTTCTTTCGAATGTGAACCAGTTAATCCATATAAATGATGTTTATTATCTACCATGCTTACTGAGGAAGACATTTTGTAATAAAACCTATATTTTGCAGGAAAACATAAATATAAAGAAGAGTAAATAACGGTTAAACAGAATCAAACAGTGTTAGACGTCCAATAAAGTATACTCTACTTACTTTAATATTTGAGTGCATAAAAACGTTTTTAATCGGTTAAATTTGATTCCCTTTTTCCTGAACTTTTTTTGTCTTGCAAGAATGAAAAAAATCTTCTTAGGTTTGTGCTCCTCTGTATAATGCCAAAAATATTATTTACTTTTTTTTTTTACAAAATTAATGCAAAACCGTTTTTGTCATTTTTTTTGTTTTTGCAAATTTCGATTGGCAATTTGTTGATTAAAATAGAAGATAGTTTTTTCATGACGACAGATTTTTTCATACATATGTTATTTGAAGCTTATACAAATAAATATTAAATGCATAATCATGCATTTCATGCAGGTACTATATTACAATGTATTATAGAATACTTTAAGACTTGCCCGCACCAAGGGAGTTATAACATTTAGAACATTGTATTTAACATTTTCAATATTTTTTTCCACTCCCTCTTTTGCCTGAGCAATGCCAAGTAACTCATTACATTTCAATTTGATTTCTTGCGTCTTTGATAGCTCTGAAATGAAGCATGGTTAATCTCAGAATAACTTTTTATTGAAAATATAAATTTTAAATCTGAAATTATATAAAAAATCTGCTCCCAAAATTGGATGACTACTTTATACCACAATAAATTTCCATTGCAAATCTCCTAGATTTTCTAGATTGAGAGTTACAGTTGTTATACCAATAACATCAACGAGGGCTCCTCCATATCCAATAATAGGTGAGAGTTTTTCTTGAATAAGACTGTTACATTTTTTTAATAGAATAAAATACACTTGCACTCCTGTATCTACCAGAAAAATAATCAAATTTGAATTGTCTTTGATGAAGAAGATGTTTTTTGGTTTATTTACAACCTCGGTCCTGTGCAACTGACGGCAATTTAGTTTTTGAAAAAAGTGCAAAAAAAATGGCAACTAGCTCCTGAACCGGTAGTTACGTTAATTCCAAATATAGAATGATAATAGCAGATATCCTTTTTCTCCTTAGATTTAGTCAATTTGGACGTTTCATGGAAAGGTTATAAGAAAGCATGATTGATGGGATGCGAAGCGGACGAGTCTTCCACAGTGGAAATATGTGAATTGCTAAGTTCTTAATCTTAAGTTCAACACACAATTGCTTCAACTCTTCAATCGAATGGGGATGTGCTCTCAAGCACCATTACTAGTCCTTAGGCATATTTCTCATGATGGCCTCCCTTAGTAAAAGATGACGCAAATTATGCATGTATTCCTCGTCAAGAAGACACTCAACTTCATCTGTAACTTCCCCAGGGGAAAATCCCGATTAATCACCTAGAATATCAGAACTTTTTTAAATTCGATTTGAAGGTGAGATACCATATTTATCTAAAATTGCATTTTTTGCACAATCATACATGAGACCTTTCTTTTTAGTAGGAATAGATCTAAAAACTTCACAAGGTAATTTCTGAAGCCATTAAACAATATTTGGCCTGATCTTCATTGAACTTCCTCATAAAAAAATCCAGCTCAATTCTTCGAAACCAATTTCCCAGATCCATCGCCGAGAATATTGGAAGGCGTAGTTCTGCTACAGCAAGAGTTAAGTTGCTGACCTCTTTTGAAATCGTACTTTTGTTCAATTTGAGGGACATTGTCCGCATGGTCTTGACCATCAGAATGAGATTTTTTTAGGAGGCATGAAACCACGTCGGGGTCACCAATGTTAAGATTTAAATATCTTTATTTTAAATGAGTAAAAATGATCATTCCTTTTTACGAAAATAAAAAGGAAAAACAAGAAAAAAAAATTCAAGGTCAAATGATAAATAATTAATATCATCTAAAGAAGTCAAACTCCTATATACATTGTATATATTGTATACCTATATACATTGCCCACTAATAAAACGAACAACAATGGAATTTTTCTACGAAAAACGGAGACAGACGCAGGATTTAGATATAAAATAAAAGTTGCTCAGAATTTATAGTTACGCACATAAAGCTAGGTTTCATTCTGATGCGACCAGATTTCTGGACTCTGGAGGCCAAGTATGTTAGTCACTAATAAGTTTATTTTTTCCTAAAGCAAGATGGATACCTCTTGTTTAATAGTTTTTTTTGAAAGTAGTGGTTGTTATTTCGAAAATGTAACAAAAAAAAAATCCAAAAAACAAATTATTGAACCAACAGAATAAGGGAGAATGTATACTGTGTAAGCATTAAATTTAATTCCAATTCTTTTAAAATTAATGACCAAAGGGATGAAATATCTTCAAATGTTGTCTATTGACAAGTGTTACTAAATTATGGAGTTATCTAAAATATCAATGAAATATTTCAAAAATCAAATATATAATACGGATAGCTTGGTTTTTATAATATTATTTTCAAAATTAAATCTTTTTAATTTTATAAGAAAAAACTATTTCTTTTTACTATTATCTATGGATAATGACTACCACAACTTGTTTTTTCGATATGAGCAAATTACTTTAAACAAATGTCAATATTAAAATGTACACAACAACTAAAGTATATTAAAGTCTCTTATGCAATTTTTACTATGAATGTGAACATTATTTTGAACTTTTCAAACAAAACAAAAGAGTTATGCGAAAAAGTGACAAATGCCGCATTCCCAACTATGACAAAAATATACCAGTATATATCAATGGATTATATTTTTATGTTGTTTTTTTTACAAACTAGCCTTGTAGATGGGAATATCAATATAGAACCTTAATTATTCAAAATAAAAACTCCAGTTTATATTTTTTAATTTTTGTTGAAAGAAATCAAAGAATGTTTGACTTTATGTTAAAAAATATTTAATTAATCAAATCAAATATAAGTTTTCTTCTTCGTTGTACATCTACATAAATTTCACTTCAAAATATTTATTATCCAATAATAGATTTACCATCTGCAGAAGGGTTAAGATTACACTTTTTCATTAAAAAAATAATCACAAGCTATAGAAAAAACATTCATTAATGGGTGTACAAGCTATCTATGCACCCACATTGGCGCACTCTCTCGGACATACGTGGGCAAGTAGACAACTGATTGGGTTTTTTTAGAAAGCTTGTTCAAATTTGTACCAGTTGGAAAAAATGGAATCAATTTTCCCAAATTGGTTGTTCTGAATATTTGGAAAAGGTATTGAGGACTCCTGGGAATCCTTGCCATGAGCGACAACATAACCATTGTTCAAACTCTGAGACTCAATGAATTATTTGTTTTCAAGATTAGGAGGGAATTAGAGAACTCAAAAGGTTATGCAGACGAAGTTCCCAGCCTATGTAATGTTTTTGGGGTAGTTAGCTCCAAAGGATACGTCAAACTCCCTCATGTGTTCCTCCAAGGTCTGTGGGGCAACAGTGATGTTTATTTCTTCGTATTAGGGACAAAAGTAAAAGAAATGGCTATATGCGTAGCAGGAATTAGCTTCCTGCCAAACCTAAAAAAAGTATTAAAATGCTTAAGGCAATATTCACGACTACATTAAGAATAATTTATATTACAATTTGTTTGCCGAAATTAACCCAGTAATTACAAATATATTGCTGAAAGTATGTACTGAAGTTAATCACTCGAGCCAATCATCTTCAGCTGAAACCACATTCTCCAACCTGGCCCTAAAGCTGGCACAAGCTTTGATAAGAAGCTCCCTGCCCATGTTGGCCACTGCCTTGATAATGGTAGCCCACAAGGAGTATAGAAAACAATGGGGGATTTATTGGAATCTTTCTACATAGAAGTTCCAAGAGTTCAGATCCGGCAAGCTGAGATTTCACATTTTCTTTTTCCACATCCTAAATGCTTTCAAAATGCTGGGGTTCCCCGAGTAAATCCGGATCCGATATTCCGATTTAGACACACTACGCCAATTTAGAATTATAGCATGACTTCAAATTAGTTATCATCATTTTAAGCCCTTTAGCATTATTCATTATAAAGTTATTTGCGTCATGGGACGTGCACCCAGCGCGCAGGTGCAAAATAGTACACGCATAACGTTCGTATTGGAAAACATTTTATTGCTTTTGTTTTTTCACTGATAAAATTTTAACTGTTGATTCTGATGAGCACAGTTTCCAAGTTTATTTTATTCATTTTCCTACAGATAATATTTTTTACAACTCTATTGAAATAGAATTGGCCATTATTATTTTTGTAAAAAGAAGACAATTATTTAATAATTTATGTATTCCAGAGAAATCAAGTCGAAGGAGAAAACCATAATATAGACTCAACTACATAAATGGGTCTTGAAGTACTTACTTATAAAAAAGTTTTATGTTTATGATTATATATATTTCTTATATATTTAAAAATTGAATATTTAAATTGGATTAGACAAAAAAAATAAATCTGCAAAGTTTCTTAATTTTTAAGTTTTTATTTTATACATTCAAACTTTTATTTACTTTTTAGAGCTTTTAAAAAATATCGATATCCTTTGCAGAAATTTTATAAGGAGGAAAGTTCATTGAAAAGCAAAATAATCCCAAAGTAAATTAATCGTAAGGACAATTCATTCCAAAGTGAGATGATTCCAGAGTAATTTCATAGTGAGGAAAATTCATCTGTAAAACATACATTATTTGGAATATGTCTAAATTAAAAAAAATATCTATGATGCAGTTTTTTATTTTACTGTTTCATAAAAAAATTACCTTGTTCCATAATATAATACTACAAAGTGCGGGGACAAAATCTGCAGCTTCGAAAAAAAACAAAAAACTATAAGCTTATTTTATAATATTTATTGATAAATTAAAAACGAATAACTTTATTAGGAAATATAGCAGTTATCTATTAAAGGAAGCCGCCGTCTGCGGCCAAACCCAGCTCAATGCAGCTACGAAACCGAGAACAGGCATTTTGGATCTGCACTGCTGCTATCTCACTGAATTTCTCCTTGATGCAGGTAATGAGAGACTGCTTGGTGTTATGGGAGGAGCGATTGGGCATGCTCTCCACGTAGGAACAGACAAAGTAGTCCAACGGGTTCAAATCCGGTGATGAGGGAGGCCAAGAGGAGAAGGTACGAACGCAAAAGCATTGCTTTTCAGCCATTCTTGCGTCCACTTAAGTTTGTGGGCCGGAGCTGATTCCTGCGGCCACATCCACGACCGTGATGTCCGTGCTCACCCTGAGGCCTGTCTCAAAGATGTGGGGCGGCATGACATGACCCTCACTTGACACGACCCCAAAGATCATGACAGTGGCCGGAAACTTGGTCTTCATGGCCCTGGGGACGTCTCTGTTGTTCACGGCAATCCAGCGATGGTTCTGGGAGTTGTGGATTTGATCCTGAACAAAATTCTTCTCATCAGAGAAGAATCAGAGCATGTTCAATCAGAGGTCTTGTACCTTAAGTACTTCTTCACACAAGTGCTCAAGGTCCACTCGGCCACGCCCAGGTCCCTCGCCATGGCTCTCATGGAACGTTGCAGGTCCTCGTCAATGATGTCCCTGTCGTTGCTGATGAAGGTGACGTCCCGGACAACCCTGGTGCTCTTCTCCTCCTTCTTCTTCCTGTCAAAAACGTCCATCGGGTCCGATGACTCCTCCAGCTACTTCCTGAGACTTTTGACCGTTGTAACTGGCATTGACAGAAGGCCAGCGATGTCAGCATTGCTTAGTTTCATGTGATCAAAAAGTATAATCTGAATAGAAGCGCACCTACGATCTCTCTCATTGAACATAATGACTTTTTTTAGGTACTTAAAATGATGTTATCGCTACAAATGGTGAACAATAACTAAAGCCTATAATCCGGAAAAAATTTTAACACCAAAAACAGACGGATCAGACATCAGCTGACGGAGTAATGTTGTCTTGTAAAGAAGTTTCTAATTTAAATAAGATCTTATCAATTACGAAACTCTTTATTTATACCTTAACCACCGATTGCAACATATTTCTAACACATCTTAAATATATTCTTATTAACATAAATTGAAAATAGATATAGAACTAATTTAATTATGACTCCTTTTCACAATTTTCTCAAATAATCAGACTTTTATTGTATATTTTTAAAATACATTTTGAGCTTGTACAAATAAATTACACAACGCACTCGATTTACTTTCTCTTATAATTTTATTATATATATATGTTATTTCTATATTTTTACTTTTAAATCATTTTAACGATATTTTTGTTTAGTGCACCTGTCTTGTTTTTGTTTTTATATAATTATAATAACATTTGCTCCATGTCTTCGATTTTAGTTGTTGTCTTAACAACCTGATAATAGTTTATCAGCTGGATTTTTGTCGTGATCAATCTGCGCTTTGTTGTGTTATCAAGTCATATCGCTGATGAGTTGTTTATATTAGAGGTCTGAAAAAGGAAATTCACTTTAATTTATAATGCTTACTTATGTTGCATATCAATGCA
Source organism: Lepeophtheirus salmonis (assembly GCF_016086655.4). Classification (NCBI taxonomy): domain Eukaryota; kingdom Metazoa; phylum Arthropoda; class Copepoda; order Siphonostomatoida; family Caligidae; genus Lepeophtheirus; species Lepeophtheirus salmonis. Next base: position 14,237,349 of record NC_092584.1, read on the forward strand.
AATTACTTTTTTGTTTTATTTACTTATTTGTGTATGTAATGTGAATGAATAAAGACATTGAAGAAAACAAATGTTTTTTACTCGGGATGAACTTGAATTAAGATGAAACTTCTCTTGGGATGAATGGAGAGAGGCGAACTTTCTGCGGTGAAAAGATCGCGGCGAACTTTCCTGTAACCTGATAAAATGTTATTTAAATTTAAAAATTGCTATATCCCTGTTAACTAACACAGGATAAAATAACTCATATTGTAATTGAATAAGGCATTAATTATATGGTATATACATTATAACTTGTACAATTTTTGTATTGCATAAAATCTAATTGAAGGTTTCTGGAGCATACTCAAAATTATTGGAGATCAAATTTATAATCAAAGGAATAAGTAGAATTTGTATAATACTCTATTTTTCTAACTAAAAGTAAAACCAAGTGGGTACAATAAGGCCTTAGAGTTGTAAATCATACGTCAGAGAAAAAAAAAGTAAGAAACTAAAGTGACGTTAAAAAAAGAACTTTTGGTACAAATTGATTCCTTTAAAGTGATCATTTTACAGCCTTAGAAATGTACTTTAATGTAATTGATACATAACATGTCATAAATTGCTAAGGTTCACATCAAACACAGTGTATTCATATAGCCTATCATCCCTTACTTCTTTCTTCTTTACCCTTATATCATCCATATTATCATTATTATTATTTCATATTTTGACAGGTTTTTTTTATATAAATCGAATAAGTATATATTTTATACATACATATTATATATCCAAAGAAGTTAAACTTATCAAATAGGTTAATCATAATTGAATTTTGTATGTATAGTATATTCCAATATATATACGCCTTTATAATATAAATACATATATTACCTAAATATCAATTTTATAAATCCCAGTCAAGACATTGAATAAATTGAGGCCATCATTAAAATAATGAAGAGCTTGTAAAATAAAAATTACCTTAATACGTATGACTGTTTATATCCTTGTTGTGCCTATATATCTTTCCATAAAAAAAAGCCTATCAAGTTTGGGCATAGATTGACTTCATTTCCTTCACATACCATGTGATTTGCAATTTTCCAATATATATGTATGTATAGGTAGCTTTCCCTCCACATTCGTTTGAGACAGAAGGTTTATCTTCATATTTAATTCCAGGGTCTAGAATGATGAATATCATTGAAATTCCGCATATTTTACATCCAACTATTTGTAAATAAAGGGGCCCCAAAAATAGCAATAGGATTTAATTGAGATTTTATTAGAAGGTTTCAAGTTTTGGTTTTATCCATGCCTTCAAGTGCCTGTGAAATCTCCTAAGCACCGGTCTCAGTGCTAAGAAGGCTGCCGAGACCGTTAAAATCTGTCTACAAAATCAAAAAGTACATTAAGGAATGCCCTCACCCATACAGCCCAGAAAAACCGAAAATTTTACAGCAACTATTTGGTACTTCAGGCCTACTTCCATGTTGCCTTCATGTATGTTTCACCTAAATCCCCTGTCGTTTGTAGTTTGGGGCATCTTGGGCAAGAATGTATCACGCATTTCTCATTTATGTTTGGATTCGCTCCGAGGTGACATCATGTTAGTGTGGTATGCCATTGACAAATACTTCATCTTCAAGAGCTGCCAATTTGTTTCCAGGCGTATCGAAAAAGTATTTGTTTTTTATAAAGAACATAGTCAATAAAAATATAGCTTAATACAGTATTATAACGTATCCCAAATTGGTTCTGACTTGTTTTTGAGTCTGATCTTTTTTATCATTCAACGGTCCAAATGACAGATATATCAGTCTTTTACTCCTAGAGTTCTAGAGCTATATATATATTTATTTTCTTCAGAAATAGCTAGCATTGAAGAATATCATAACTAAGAAAATGATAAATGATAGCTAGAAAGTCTTTTTGAAAGAGGTTATGAATTATTATGAAACTTTAGCTACTAAAACAACGTAGTTACAAGTAGCTATGTAATTTCAGATATTGTAGTTTCTACAAAAGACAAATAATGACCGGAATGATTTGAAAGCAATCTTTTTTTCTTTTTTTTACCGATTCAACAATAGGAAATTATGATTGCCATTTGGTTTATTCTAATTTTATAAGATAACATGTATTACAGGAGATTTAAAAATTGGTTTTAAGTTGTCTTTTCTTAATTCTATATACATTTTATAATTGAGTCATGCTATTGCAACTTTTGTGTACTTTAACTGTAACCCTTGGATTCAAGATAATGTGTATTTCTACAGAGCCAGGGTTAAAATTACCCCATAATATCTTGATTCGATTAAGAAAGAATTTTAACTTGCCAATACTTCCTTGGAATATTTATTCATCCCAAAACTGAAATATCCTTCTTATATATCTTGTGTAACAAGGGCAGTTACTGATATGTGCAACCGCCCAGAATGGTATATGTTGAGGGGTGGCATGAGCGTCAAAAGTAATTGTTTGCATTCAGTCCCGTTATTTTTTTATTACTCATGTCACTGGGTATCAGAGTGACAATAAAACTTTTCTCCACTTTCCTGTAGACACCATATAATGAAATAAGTTATTGTTCCTGTTTTCCATGAATGTATGGGTCCCACCAGATGTTCTTTTTCGAAATCGATCAAAAAAACTAACTATAGACCTGGTACCCCAGATGAAGATGTGACCAGTCCTTTATAAGGCATACGAGATGGTACTATTGAATATGCAAAAGATAATCTTAAAAAATACATTTTCAAGTGACAAAAAAGAAAATTATTAAAACTTCTGAGCGTGGAGTTAAGTTAATGTCAACTGGTGGTATCCAACATATCCGTTGGTATTCCAAAGTGAATTCAAATTGATCCAAAGGAAGAAAAAGGATTATGTGATGTTTGTATTTTCATTACAAGAGTATATATCAAAACTTACTTGGGTCAATGCATGTCAGGCCTCTAATGCTTCTTTGAACGACATCGCTCAAACAAAGTTGTTAATCGTATATTATTCAAATAATAGACATAAATCCAAATCTGCCTTATGCAAATTTACCAAACATTTATGGTATTTGTCCGAGAAACTCGTTGGACATGCTTTCTTCGATGCATGCTTAAGATTTGTAAGTTCAACTACAAAAAGAAATATGCATAGCTCTCTCAAAGCTAAGCACAGAAGGTTAAACACTTAACTAATGATTTTATAAATAAAAATATTAAAGACTCTGTCACGAAGAAGTCAAAAAAATTATGGAAATTTTGGACCTGCTTGATAGTTTTTCGGAAGTTGACTCAGCACTTTGAAAGTGTAGGGAAGACTAAATGGATGCATCAGAATAAGATACTTCGCTCCACGTATGCAATGATCTTACTGATAAAGGAGTAGCACTCATTACAGAACATAGTGGGTTAATAACAAATTACAAAATACCAAATCAATATATTCTACATGTTGTCGAAGACCATCGAAAGATCTACCCAACACCAAAAAGAAAATACTTACCAAAAGTCATTAGGATTTTTTTAAATCTTACAGAATTAAATTAAAAATTATTTATATCTCTGATATTGTAAGAAACTATAAATGTAAATATTTCTGAATAAATTTAATTAACAAAGGAAATATTTTGAACAATATATATCTTGTGTCTAAATATGTTTACATAAATAAAGTATGTACTTGTTCATTTATTTGATACATCATCAAGAAAAAAGAACAAAATGTAACCAAAAGATATATTTTAGTAGGTACTATCTTCGATTATGATGACCTAGACTTTTACTTCTGGTGTTGCGTTTTAAAATTGAATTAAAAATGTCACTTTCTCTAAAAAGGTCACTAAGGCCATGGTTACTAAAATTTTTTTTTTTGTTGGTTTAAATGTGAACTAAATTTTCATCTTTATCAGGCTACTAGTTGGGTTGTAATAGGCTAATGAATTCAAAAAATTCTCATGAGCTAAATTTCAATTGATGTTATTTTTGAACATATATGTATAATTTTTTTTTTTTTTTTTTTTAAATAGTTATAATATTTATTTTATTGTAAATTTAATGAGCTCAATTTATTGTTTAACAAAAACCTTTAATTTAAGGGATATGAACAGATTGAAGCAAATAATCAGTTGTCTTTATTTTTATTTTTTTAAACTGTTCAAACTTTTCTTAAATGTCTTTTTTGTACAATTAGGAACCATTTTTTGACCTAAGCCATTTACTTTTCCAAAATAATTAATTTTATTGTCACCTACCCTATATGTGTGGCTTTAATAATAGTTGAAGTAAAAGTTTGGATGGTTTTTTTTTGCTTTACTTTGATAATAAAATTAATTTTGTAAGGAATATCCGCATTACATGGTTTCAAATAGTTTTCTGACTAATATTCAGTTACTTGTCAATTGAATATGTGCTCACATGCCTATCCAATTCGATGATTTCCATTATTTTATCAACATTGTTAACAACCATATTACCAGAACGGAATCGTTGGAACCACCACTTTGCTGTTGCTGTATGTGTTTTACCTTGGTCATATGATCATATCGAAGAATTGATCATATATTCTCTTTTTTACTTCCCATTTTAGGGACGGTTTATAACATAATTGGCTTCACCAACAAATACAAATGATCTATTTTTAAGCAACCACTTAACATTTAAGCATACTTCAAGCTTTTTTTATGAAATGTACTAATTGTGAATTATCGCTCACAAAAGACATCTTGCAAATGAAGCTTAGAACTTTCTACTTAACCTAATATATAAGTTGTTTTATTTTCTGGCTAGTTTACTTGGAGGGTGGTGGTGAAGGTGAAGCTCGAGTGGGCGTCATAACAGCTAAGCCCATCACTGTATGTGTGTGTCATACTTTTGCTCCACTTTTTATTTAAATTTTTCATTTATCATATATTACTTGTATACTATTTTTAAAGTGTTTCTTCATTAGTTTCTGAGTTATGTATGAATGACTCTACATTTAATAATCCAGGTTTGAGAGATTGATTATCATGCACTCATGATTCTAATGTATTGCATACAACCTCCGGCTAAAAATCATCCTTTGCATCACTAATATGAATCAATGGATATATATATTCCTAAAATATGACTAGTTCATACAAGTTAGGAGAATGTACAACTTGCAGTTTGGACCGAAAACATTGTGTGATATTAATTAAACACCATTAATTTAAATTAGTTACTTGAAATCGATATTATCATTTTATATATTCGTTCGGAGTAATATTCAAACCAATGAATCTTGAACTTTTATATATGATGGAAATTTTATATAAATTTATAAATGATTAGAAAATCTAAAACACACCAGCTATTGTCCAATTTGATATAATCATTGAGGTTTTTTAAAGATCAACATATAGGTTGTATATAGTTTGTTACAAAATACTAAAAGTGTTTATTTTTCTACTTTTATCAATCGTAACGGGTTAAACTGTAGCCTTATCTAAAGCTGAAATTGTCTTCTTTCTACTTATTTAAAAAAAAATCCTATTGTAAAGGATAACAGGGCAGAAAGTATGGCGAAGGAAGATATGTGGTATTCAAGTGGTAATGCCAAAAAAAAAACAAGACTCTAAACGTCCATTTATAACAAATTAACAATCAGAATAAGGTCATCAATACTTTAAGCCGTCTTCTGGGTCGTATTGGAGTTGATGGGCAACAGATAGATAAGTAAAAACCCTACAATCACTATGCACTACCTGTCTAAATAAATGAAAATCAGTGAAGGGACATTTAGGACGAATTTGAACGAAGACATTATTAGCCTTAAGGGCTTCCTTAGATATCGTCTACAGCTTATAATAACATTAAGGAAAAAGAAAGTGATAGAAAAGGCTGGAAAATGTCATTCTTGTGCATCTAGATGGACTCTAATTGTACTTCTCACCCAAATTCGTGTTCTGTCAAATAAAATAATATATATGCGTTGGAAAATATTTCTGAGGGAAGTATCGAGAAGGGTTTTTATAGCTTTTCTACCTTGCATCGAGATAGTTATCATTGTTAAAACAGGTCATAAAAAAATGTTATAAAATTTAATCAACTTTGCCATTTTGAGAGTTTTGTTTTCTTTAATCTAAGAAGTAAAATATTTTAGAAATCCTATTTGTTTGGATATATGTCTATAACTTATGTAATGATTAATTTAATTTTTAGCAACATAAATAAGCTTAAATAAATTACAAAATATTTTATGACTTACTTACTTTGAATCAATACAATATTATTGAGATATCAACAATAAAAGTAAATATTAAAAGTTATTATTCCCTAAATTTATAATAAAATTGACGACCCGATCGTTATTTGAACTATTTCTCTAAAAAATGAGGTTTGTACTATTCTATCATTCCTATTTCTAGACAAACTCAATTCTTTCGTTGTGAATAATATGGTTATTCTTCAGATAAGAAAAACACATTTTTGTTGAAATCAATTGAACTTTCCATTGTATATATTGAAGTTGTGAAAGACCCCTAAAATAGTCAATTTAACAATTTTTTGGGCAAAAAAATGAAATTTTTGGAAAATCTGTACTTTTTTACTTAGTAAAACACTTTTCAAAGAAAGTTAAGATATAATGTTGCACAAAGAGAACAAAACAGATGGTAAATACGTGGTTGCAAAAAAATATTTGTTTATCATTTTTTTATTCATATATTCATTTTAGTGACTATCTATAGAAAAACTTTTAAAAGATTGTTTATTTATATAAAATAGATAATTCAATTATATAATGCTATTTTTCACAATATGAGGATTATTTTTATGTGAAAATATTATACTTTAAATACTTTTATAGAATACACACAAAAATATATCATATTACATATTTTTTTACATCTTAATCAAACCATGTGGTAAGTGTAAACAGATATTAGTACAAATTTGCATTAGAAATAATTATTTGTATTTAGAAAAAAAAAAGGAATAAATTTATTTTTTATTTCATAAATTGACTTTTATGAAAAGTTTTACACAAGAAAAGAAATATTTTCAATCCAAAAATAAATATTAATTTTTATCAAAATTGTGAATTTTCCAACCTCAAAAGCTCTATATAACCACTAAAAATTGACTAGTATGCCTCAAACTTTTTTTTTACCATAATACAATTTATACACTGTGTGAATATTACATTTTTAAATTTATTAAAATAAAACAAGAAATATATTTGTATGTAATATTATTCAGAAAGTATGTTTTTTTTGTTTTTTTTCAATAACCTCAAAATGCTTATTTTAAATAGTACATACTTAAATGCATAGGTTTACATAGTTAGAAAGTATCATTTGCATCGGCAAAATGAAGTAAAGTTTTTTTAAGTATATATTGATATCGTTTGTGAGGGTATCATTTTATTTTTTTATACCTATATAAATAATTATTTGCATACCTTGATAATCATTATATCACATAGTAATATATTTTTAATACCTTGTTGTTCTGATTCCAATAGTTGAAAGCAATTTGTAAAAATAATTACAGGGGAGGGTTGCAAAACGTAGACTAAAGAGATAGATTTAAAAATACATCAATATTGTTATATTTTCTATAGGCGAAAAAATAAAGTCTACAAAACATATAGTCATTGTTTTTGCATAACTTTTTTCATTCAATGTGGTCACCTTCTTTATCAATCACAGCCTGTTCATCAACTCATGCATGACTTTCAGGCCATGCATGAGTCGATGACAAACTCCTTAGACAAATTGTACCATGTAACCACTATGAACGACTTCAGTGAGTCCACATTTGGATGTTAAGTCCAGTTGGTTTCCTTCTAAAAAACTGTTTTATTGAGTAAAGTCCAACCAGTTCAAACTGGTGAAGAATTGGGCTATATCTCTTTGGACCAGAATCGAACCATGTAATTTTTGCAAAACTTTTGGTATAGCAGAGGTTTCAAGTGCCAAACAGTTTTGGTTTTTCCTTGGACCATGACCGGGATTTGTCGTAATTTTTTGTTTATTTACTTATGCAAACCAGGCTTTTATACGATTTTGGCCACTTCCAGGTCAAAAAGCTTCAAGAAAACAATCGTCAGTGGGTCCTGACAATTTTAGTTTTTGTTCTCTTTCGAACAACACTTGAGTTGAGAGTTTTTAAAGGCCAACTAATGTTATATTTATAAGTCACACTTGTGGGAACAATGATCTTCCAATTATATTAAAATATATTCAAAACAGTGAACTATATTTTCTATGGTCTTTTATTTAAAGGGTTAAGGGATACCTTTTAGAATCCACATACATATGCAATAAGATCTTCATTCCATGTCTCAAACTTTCTTTAAAAATATACAGATACATTACCATATATTGTTGTATAGAGATATTTATATATAGAAACAGAGCGTGAGATAGAGGGGGTGTTATTGAGTTTCTTGACAGTTTTGTGCATTTTCATTAAACACTTCTCTGAAGGAACTACAACCAGACTCAGGGATTTGAATGTTACTTTTGAAGGTCCCTCGAGATTTGCAGATGGCAAAGTATGCATTGTATGAATTAATAAGACTGTGGCATTATGACTTGTTTAAATGCTTTATTGTAGCTCTTGTTATCAGCTAATGACTATTTATTTTACTGTAATTTAAAACTAAAATGTACAAATTAATATATATAAAATGTGTAAAACAGGACGTTTGAAAATGCTTGAAGAGAAAAATTGTTTTTATAATAATTTTTCAAAAAATATTACTAAAGTCAATTTGTCTCATTTGTGACTCAAGCAGAACATGCATCCACATTAAAAATGACCATTATTATATTATCAATATGGATATACTTCATTAAATGTAGCTTTCAAATAATAAAACGTTTTTGGTTCCACCCCATCTAGTTCGTTCATTATAATCCTTTATAGATTTCCCAATTTATCTGGACGACCCTGTACTGGGCCTAAAAGCCTGAAACATTGCATTGGTGTCTCTTTTTTATTTGGTTAGGCTTAAATAGGGGTGCCGATTGGGAGGGTGGGGGAGTCATATAAAGAGGCCTTATTTTAGACCTATTTGTTTTGAAATAGTATGCATTATAAGTAAATTTACGGACATCATACCGAGTGAGGACACCAAAACCACCGACACTATATAATATGACGAATTTAGGGATCGATTTTTGAAATGATAAATGTCTCACATGGGATCTCAAAAGAGTTTTTGGAGGCTTTGTTTCAAACATCGATCTCCAATACTGATGGAATGGTGATAAAAAACTTGAACAAATCAACGTACTAATCATTTCAAAAGTCCTACTTTTCTAAAGTAGATTATTGTTATTTCTTTTAAACAAACGATGTTCAGTAGTATGTTATGAACCATTTCATAATTTTTTTTCAATTGAAAAAAAAAAAAGGACTATTTTAATGCAGAAGTTAAGTATCTTTTTTAATGCTTAAAGCCATTTGATAAAGTTTCATGTATATTTATAGGAAATTAGTTCAATGTAAATTAGTAAAAATATCAACTTTGAGTCCAAAAATACTATCATCTTCAATTATGATACAATTGATGCTATCAATGATATTGCACAATGTTTGATGCAAAAATAATGTAATTGCTAATCATTTTAATTAAAATTACTCATTAGGTTGATTATTGGTGGAGCAACGAGAAAAGTAGACCTATGCCTCATTGTTCTATGGAACCTTCACTATTGGGCAATTCGTTTTTCGTGGATTTTGCATAGTATGATTTTATAGTTCTAAATCGCCTCTTTGGCCGATACTCCACGAAAAATTAACCTAATGCCTTAACAAAAAACGAGATGGACAATATGAGACATGGTTTTACTTTTCTCTACAAAAAATCGTCGTAATTATTATTATTCTGGGACACATAAAAAGTTTAATCGAACTAAAGGACTTAAATGACTTAAAGGCATTATAAATAAATAATTTTAATTCGTCAAAATGAAATGATAACAGCAATTAAAAGTAGGGTATCTAAAATGACGGATGTAAAAATTAAGTAAGACGTTGACAGGTGTACAAGTTTTAACTTGTACACTTTGGATGTAAAATTTACAACTTGTATAGGTATTACAACTTGTACACAACATACATATTAATAAGACTCTTCCGAAAAAAAAGAGATCTCAAGTAAACTTAATTTTATTTTTCAATGGAATTATAATCATAATATTTATGTTTTTTCATAAAACTTTTTGAACGTACTAACTTTTTTTTAAACATAAAATTTATGTCATGCGAAAATATTTTATAAAATATATAACTTTGTAATAATATTTTTCCTTCTTTTTAATGTTTATATGTAAATATATTTTATATTACCGACTCAACTGTTTCATCTTTGATTATTAAATAACAATTATATACGATTTGTAGAGACGTTAGAAAATAGTTGTAAAATACTCCTTTCATTCAAGTCCCCCATCTTGTAGGACAGATATCAGAGGTAAGTGTATAAATTTTAATGCACATTCTTACTTTCATTCCAACACATGAAAGTAAATACACACTGGAACTATGTTGATATATCAGCTCCTTTTGCGTCAGGTTGTTATCAAAAAAGATTTTACTAAAGTTACAAAACTATATAGGCCATTATTATTATTTTTATAAATCAGACAAAAAGAAATTAAAAATTATTTGTATCTATGATATCGTAAGAAAATATAAATATACATATATGAAAATAAATTTACATAAAAAGAAGATATTTTGAACTATATATATCTTGTGTTAAATATGTTAATATAGATAAAGTATGTACTTGATCATTTATTTGATACATCATCAAGAAAAAAGAACAAAAATGTATCCAAAATATATTTTTTTGTATGTACTATATTCGGCTATAGTAACCTAGACTTTTATTGCTGGCGTTGTCTGTTAAAATTGAATTAAAAAGGTCAATTTCCCTGAAAAGGTCATAAAAAGTTACAAAGGTCATGGTTACTAAAAATTAAATTTTTTCATTCAAATTTAAATTTTCATGTTTATCAGTCTACTAGTTGGGTTGCAATAGGCTAAAAAATTCAAAAAAATTATATTGAGCTAAATTTCAATCAACTTCAATTGACGTTATTTTAATCATATATGTATTATTTTATTGAAATAATTATAATATATAATAATTTATTGTAAATTTAATAAGCTCAATTTACTGTTTTACAAAAAACTTTAATTTAAAGTATATGACTTTAAAAGGTAATTTTTTAAAACTTTAGGGCCAATAGCTAATTTGTTTACATATTGAACTTTGGTTTGGGATTTGGCTAGAAGAGATTTAACCATCTTGACGATAAAATCACCAAATCTTTTTTTTAAAGAACGTTTCAATTATGAATTTGTGAGAGCGTCCGTTTAAAAAAAAAATCAACAGTCATAAAATCCACATTGTCATATAATTATAAAAAGGTCTGCAATGTAAAAACTATACCCTTCAGTAATTTTTTTTTTGTAAATTTCCATAAATTTGACATTCAATCAATAAAATTATTGTTAGCCGTGACGATACATTCTATTCAATCTATTCAACATTACCATAGACAAAAATATCTAAAGGTTATATTCCGGCGACTTATGAGAGCAATAAGTTTGTATGATGTACATGTCATTCTCAGAACTATGTAAATCGAGGGTTCATTCGCTCGTGTGACAGATTATTTTGTTGGCAGGAATCATAATGAGCAAGTGACGAGGTAGAGTGACATTTGTAACAACCTTACTCTCCTTAAGTGTGTGCTTGTATAAAAGCCGGTTTGTAGGGTGATGGGAAAGGACCAGAGAAAATTGCAAACGTTTAAAAGAAATACACTTTAGGTGTTTGAACAATTTTAAATATGTAGGTGCTAAAATAATTCCAGCGTTCGCTGAAGCATATACTGTTTTAGGGATTATTTAAAATTATATGGCTACAAAACTTGTTTTAGACGTAGTGTTTAAATATATTCTTTAAAAAACACTTATTTAAGGCTAGGGCTTGAAAATTAGATAATATATACGACAAAGACAAAATGGTATCACAAATGATACCATTGGCATTCTAGTGTTAATTAAATGTTCTGACACGTAAAGTAAAGGAGTATGAATTTCAATTTTTTCGAATTACGATTACAGATAATTTGGAAAAGTTGTCATATACTATTGAAATTTCCTATGCAAAATTCTAGGAGGATTTCTTTAGGTTGCACATCTCGATTAAATTATGAAAAAGGCAAATATTTTTTGCTTTGAGAATTAAAATACTAAAAATACATATAAAGTTGTTTTGTATAAAATAGTTGCAATAAAAAAATTTCTAACCTTTAAAAGTATTTATTTTTTTCCAAAATTGTTTGATTGACCAAGAAAAAGAGTAAAAAGTTAGGAAAATGGTGTCATTGGTGAGGGGCAGTTCAGTGAGAATGTGTTTGCCACAGATTCCTTCCCACGAATGCATTGTTCTCCATTGAAGAATACCGATTTCGAATTCGGAATCCTTCTCTCCAGAGGAATTTTAATTTTGTTAAGTTCAACTGCAATATTTTTTTCTCTCTCTCTTTCTTCCCCTTTTCTTCTCTTCTTCACTAGCCATAGCAAGCAAATATATGGTCTTTTTTTATTAAATCAGTTCAAGAATGAGTTTTATCCTTGAAATATTTTCGGTATCGAATCTCAAATTGACAATAATATAGAGAGTTTTTGGGGAGATTCTTTTTTTAATATTTGAAGTTCATACTTTTAGCTATAAAATAAGATATTTGTCTTGAAGTTATGAGCATCTGAATGAAAAACACATCTTTTCAACTTAAAACAAAGATAACTAAAGTTATAAGCATGAAACAGACATTTTTAATAATGGTTCTTGAATTTTTTAGACATTAAGCATTCAAATATATACACATGATTTATCACGACCTTCAACAACAAGCGCTTAAAAAAACTTTGAAACCATAAAAAGAACGCAAAAGGACAAAAACAATTGCCTTTTTCTTCAGACTGTGAGGCTAGCAGAGAAAAAATAAGCCGTATTCGGAATAAGGCAATCAAACTCTACTAAGATCAGCATATCCTGTTTTCGTACTATTTTTGCTGTTGAACAATATTATACGACCAAATTTTTTACTAATTTTATATACATGATACCAAACACTCTTCTATTAGAGGGTTTTTTTTTTTAAAGCAATTGGTACATCTAGATATAGAAATAACGTGTTCCGATGTTATTTTTTTTAACCTTAATTGCTTTCTTTCATTTAATGTTTTTTCCTCCTGAGTATTTTTTTTTTTTTTTTTTGTGAAGTGCAATTGAGATTATTAAAAGTGCTTTCAAATATATGTATGCTTTTATATGTTTTTTATTATCGACATCTTTTTTTTTTTTTTTTTTTTTTTTTTTTTTTTGGTAGGTACCAACATATAATACTGTTTTTTTAAATTTATTTATTTTCCCTTTGTTTTTCAATACTTTGGTCAGCATACACGAGTATGTAACATACTCACATTAACCTACTTCAATCTCATTTTATTTACAAAAACTGCTTCCTAAAGGATTGTGAATCCTAAGCTTTTTGAGAGTTTTTTTTTTAATGTTCTATGTTCCTTTACTTAATCCAGTGATTTTGAACAGACGCAGGAAAAAGTATCTAGATATATTTGTAATTGTTTTTGTATTTTTTAAATCTAAAGCGTTTATCTTCCAAAGTCCCAAACCTCACCTAAAAGTAATGTCCATAGACAACAACTTTTGTTATTATACTTAATCAGTTGAGTTTCACCATGAAACAGCAATAAAACAAATGTAGAGTACTTGCATAATTGTTTGAGGTCAGCATCGATTCTTTGGCAATCATAAAAGTCACACAATATGCCAACAGTACTGTCTATGGCATCTGCAAGCGACTTAATGCAGTTAAAGAACCTTTCCATTCCTAATGCGGCTCAAATATAACCAAAAAAAAGAAGTAATGGGTATTTCCTGGCTGGGAGTAAGAGGTCTATCTATGCAAAGCCTGTAATATTAATGGTTTTTCTTACTTGTAGAAGGTCTATCAGTAGGATTATTGTAGCCATAGCTATCAAGGACGACTTTTTTCTTGAATTCCTTCATCAAGGGAAGGCGTTACCTTCTTACCACAAAGAGGAATAACGTCAGGCTGGAAAGAAGCAACAATAGACAACAAATTTCTAAGTCAAATCCAGGCAGCATAAAGATATTCAGTGACGAGTCAAACATCACCCTACAACTCAAAGAATGTCCCTTGGCTGGTAGAAGACAGAGGAAATGCCCCTCCTGTGATGTAGACCATGTTTCCGTTGAATTTAAGGGTGTTTGGCTTGATCACTAGTTATAGTAATGCAATGAGGGCACATATTACCTGACGACTCTCAATTTGACCTCCTCGGTGTACTTCGACCTTCTTAAAAATGTTTTGATGCCATGGTTGAAAGCCATATACCATCAAGATACTAAGTTAATTGTGGATTCAAGGATTAGCTTCTTGTCATGTTGCCAAAACTGTCATGCATTACTTCGACATCTGGTTCCACATCGTTATGAAAGCCAATGATTGCCCTTCCAACAACCCTGACCTTAACTCGTAAGATTTTTAGTTGTGGTCTGAGAGGAGTAGGAAGGTAACCGAACATATACTCTTTGAGATCCCTGAAGCTCTTTGTGAAGAAGAACATGTCCTACTTAAGCAAGAAATATGCAATAAAGGTCTGCTCAGCTTTTATGTCATGAATGTATTATGTATTGAATTATACAACATCTTGTTGTTCAATTTATACTAATATGTAATAAATTTTGTATTAAAATGGGATTTATTTATTTTTTAAATTACATGGAAATCTTATGAAAAACGTCTCCTGAACCCTTTATAAGTAAATATTGCAGTACTAAAATTACTCCATCTGACCTAAGATCGGCTTTTTGAAGTCCATAAACATTAGGTATATTAATATACCAATAGAACTCGGTTAATAATTGAGAAGTGTATTTCCTTCTCTAGTATTGACTGAGTATCGAATCTATGCACATTGAATACAAGAGAATAATTTCTCCCTAGCGCGTTGTTCATTGAGCAACGTCGCTCCCTCTCAGAGTTTTTTTTTTTTTTTTCTTGGCAGCCTGAATTGTTTTTTTATTTGTGATAAATCATAACTTATCATAACTGTTTCTTTAATGAGGAGAGAACATCTAAGTATTACGTGTGGGTATGCTCTTGAATCACGGAGATCAACAATCAAAATTAATTGGGGAGTCCTTGTTGGAGAATGAATAGAATTGATGATTGAATAAGGAGTATTTCCTTTACATATGCATTCTTCCTGGTATAAGTTAATTTATGACAATTTCAAGACAGCTAAACTCCTCCCTAACTTCAAATATTCTTAAAATTGTCAGGACTACCATGCTCATCTTGTTTTTATTTTTTTACATACCGAAAATGTTAAAAATTTGCAGTACTAGCTTACCTTTTATATGTGTGTACACTACAGGTCACGTAAGAACTTGTTACAAAATATTTAAGAGTAATTTGTTTTTAATATTGTATATCGTAACAGATCAAAGTGTACTTTGATCTAAATCTGGAATTATCTTGCATTTTTTTTCTATTCTAAATTATGACAGCAGTAACTAAAACAAAGAAAAATATCAGATCTCCTTCACGCAGACTAGTCAAAAAAGGACTTTCAAAGAATTGTAAACGTCCGTCTAAACACTGTTTACGATCTTTTGAGACAAACTAAAGGAATGGAAGAGGCATGATGATGTTGTCGATGGAATAAGTGACCTCCCTTATTCCCTGATATGAAAGTGCTTGACTATTTGTAGTAGAGTGTCGTTGAGGAGTCTAACTCCATTCCTCATCCAAATTTGAAGGATCTCAAGAATATTTTACCCGTGCTTGACACAAGGATTCTAAGAAAAGTATCAATTGGACTTTTAGTAGCTTCCAACCTTATATCGCCGTATTTATCATTACATGGAGAGGAGATAAAAAAAAAGTTGTAATCTCTTCTATATGTTTATGAAGAAAAAAAAACTAATAAAATTCATATATTTTGGACCGAGTACTTACTGTGCGTAAGCCTATCAAGCCTGTACCCATAAAATGTAAGATATAAATAAAAAACGCAACAAAAATTTGATTTATTTTTATTGTTGTATCTGTTATGAAACAATTTTCATTTATTAATAAAATATATACACAAAAATAGTTTTTTACTTCTATGAAAGGATCCATTGCAAATTAGAACAACAAATTTGTATTATGTCAAAAAAACCTCTTATGTCCATAAACGATCTTATTCTATTGCTATTTCAAACTTGTAATACAGTTTCATCAACTAAAAACTAATTTGCTAATAGTTACACTGTTACAACCATCCTCCCTTACTTTTAATTTATTCCATATATAATATTTACAGGAGAGTCCGAAAGGGGTAGGCTAGATGGGCTGTAGCCCCCCCAAAAAAAAAAAAAATGTTTTTGGCTTTTCACTAGAATTTTTTTTTCCAAAAAATTTTATATTAGCAGTTTTTTAAACATAAATATAATAATTAAAAGTTATTTTTTGGTTTTTGTTTTTTTTTTTCAAAAATATTGTAACCCCCTCTCCACCCCCCCCAAAAAAAAGTAACTATAAATATATCATATATATTTTATCTTGTGGACGCCCTTGGGTACTTAATCATTACTAAGTAACATATACTAGCCCTCTTTGACCCAAATTATGTTAGAATTATAATAACAGTTGACTTAACTAAGTTAAACTCACAGGCTAAGAGATTAAGTTCATTCTATAAAAATTCCAAAGGAAGCCGTTTCTGAAGTAAATCCGAAGTCCCAGTTTTTCACAAAATTTGATGCAGTGCATGGTTATTGGCAGGTACCGCTAGAAGAGAAAAGCCAGAAATTAACAACTTTTATTACTCCATAAGGAAGATATTACTTTGAGAGAGCTCGCCGAAACGCGTATAATAGTCGATGTGACATAGCATTAGAAGAAATCCCAAATGTCCATAAAGTAGTCGATGATATCTTCGTAAACGAAGATCTTGAGAATCATACTAAGAGAGTAAAAAGAGTCCTAAACAGATGCAAGGAACTTGGAATCACATTAAATCTAGAGAAATTTCATTTTGCGAAAGAAGAAATTGATTGTGTCGGCTACAAAATCAATAAGAATGGAATTGCCGTCAAGGATGATAAATTGAATGATATTAGCAAATTTCCTAATCCTACAAATAGAACAGAATGAAGATCATTTATTGGTATGGGTAATCAATTAACATCTTTTACCTCAAAATTGAGCAAAGTGGCCGAACCATTGAGATACTTGCTGAGAACAAAGAATGAAGTCAAATGGGAGTTAGTTCACTCAGATGCAATGGACAATATTGAAGATATTGTGCTTGAGCCAGCAACCCTAGCACTGTTTGATCCGTTGAGAGAAACACAGTTAGAGACAGTCAAGAACCAAAGGTTGCGGATTCAATTTAATACAACAGCATGGAGAAAGATGGAAACTAATTGAAAGTGATTCGAGATTTATCACTGAAACAGAATCAAGATATGTGATGATCGAGTTAGAATCCGTTGCCATCAAGGGGGTCATTAAAAATGTCATATTTACCTTAATGTACTACTGCAATTCGAAATAATGACCAATCATCATTCTCTCTCCACTATATTCAATAACTATTCTTGAAGCCAAATCGAAAACGCCAAAGCACAGCAGATTAGAATGTGTCTTCAGAATTACCAGTTCAAAGTATCATGGAAGAAAAGGATGCTTTGTCACGAGCTTCAGTAGATATTCGTGGAAGAGAAGAAGGAGAATTGGAAAGTGGAATGAAATCCACGATTAGATTAGCAATAATTAGAATAGTTGTAATACAGAATAATTTCGGTTTCGTCGATCCAATCATGGAAGTGATACAAAATATAGCAAAAGCGGATGAAAACTCACGAGCACTGGTACAATTAGTGGAATGTGGTCTGAAAGAAAAAGAAAGAGTAGAAAATCATTACCTAAGATTATTTAAGAACATACTCGAAGACTTACTTGTTGAGGACATTTTTGTATTGAAAGGAACACGAATTGTCGTTCCTAAAGTGTACCAAAAGACATCCTTGCTAAAATACATTTGTTGCATCAAGGAATGACGAAAACCAAAAGAAGAGTGAGAGAGTAAATAGACTGTCCTAGATTGAACAATGAAATTGACATGATTATTGAAAACTGTTAAGCTTGTCAAAGAAAAGCACCTTCATAATGCCAAGAGAGTTTAAAACCTGATGACATACCACAACTAATATTTTAATCAATGTCTACAGATTTGTTTATGTTAAACGAAAAATTTTACCTGGTATTTGTGGATGCATTATCAAGGTACACTGTAATTGAAGAATAAAAAAAAAGACCCAAATACTGTGAAAATTATTGAGACATTTTCAAATTGGTTTACTAATTGTCCATGTCCCAAGAATCTGAGATCCGACCAAGCTGCAGTATTCTCATATTATATGTTCCAAGAATTTTGACAAAAAAATGGCATCGTTTGGTCTCCATCAAGTCCTTACAATCTTCAAAGTAACGAAATGACTGAGGCAGAAAAAAATGAAGAACCTCCTTAATAAATGGGAAACAAAAACATTGATTCAGAAAAATTTAGAGATAGGCTATTAGAGTATGAAAATATAAGTGCTAGTGTGGATACTCTCCCAATCAAGTAGTTCATGGACAGAACCTTAGATCAAAGATTACAGCACACAGTAGTGCATTGAAGGAATTGTTTCATGACATTCCAAATATATTACATAATATCCGCAATAAATCCAAATTTTATGACGACACTGGTAATAAGTATTTAGTTAATTGGATATTAGTAGTCAAGTTCGAATACAGAATTATACAACAAAATTATCAGATAAAGTTAGAAGGATTATTAAAAGACAGAATCGATCTGCCAAATACGTCTACATAGAAAATGGTCATATTTATATGAGGAGTAGGAAGCTCCTAAAAATCACAAATAAAGATGAAACATTGTCAAATCATATCGAATACCACTAGAAAAGAAGACTCCGAGAGACCCCGAAAAAGAGTCATGTTCCAACTTATTTGATTTATTATGAGTATGTTTGTTGTTTGTATAAAACATTAAACGTAAATGCGCGAAACGGTTAATAGTAACATTTGTTTGTGATTTGAATGGAAGAGTGATTGTTATATAAATATATATATATCTGTTATTGCTATTGTGAGATACTTCTTACCGAGTTTAGAATAGAAATAGATATGTTATAGGCGCGTACCTTGAAGTCTCTAGTCTTTATTCCGTGATTATTCTAAGATAACATAATATCTTCCCTCTTATTCCGAAAAAGAAGAAAATAATCGTTGAGAAAGTAAACTTTTCAAACCACTCTTGTATATTTATATACATATATAACTAGTATGTGTATTTTGAAAAAATTTGTTGGCCATGAAGAAAAAAAATATATCTAGTCCTACAGATTTGAAATTTCCAGCGTATTAGCAAATGAGTAGAACTATAGTTAATTTCGTTTCTTTTATATATATGGACAATCTGAATTTTGAAAAATTATGTCTTAAGTACATGTTTCTTCAAATATCAGAATAAAAATGTTGAGATCATAATAAAGCAGCCAGTTTATTTTGAGTCAATTCAATAAATTTTTCCTCATAACATCAAATATGAAGTTAATATATCTTGAAAATTAAAAATTTTTCAACAAACAAATTATAATTCATGGCTTAAGGATTACCATATTTTAATGGCACTTTTTCAGGCATAGTTATGATGCTCATTGCAGTTTAGCTATTATTCAAATTCCGAATGATAGGAGTTTGAAAAAACAAAAAACACTGCAAATATCTCAAACTGGACAAAATACCACACTTTTTAGCTAATATTTTCAATAACTCTGACTATCAAATAGAACTACGTGATATATATAGATGTATATTTATAGCCATAGTTGATTCATGTCTTATATACCTACACAAGGTGCGACAACTTCACTTTCACTTTCTAAAAGGAAATAAATCAATTTTTTTCAATGATAAAAGTTTTATAATCTGTTTCATAATGATAATACTAAATTATGATTTTGTTTTACTCAGTTGCTATAATTTTATCAGATAGGTGACGTACCCCATTGCCCAAACACAAAATTCAATATTTTAATGGCCCTTGATTTTTTTCCTCTTATAATAACTTTTCAATACAAAGTTGTAGAAGGATAATTATAAAATACAAAAACATATAAAATTAAGGAAAATAATATTTTTTTTTTTTTCAAATGTTGACTGTAACTTGTAATTTACGATTTTTAAATTATCTTAGAAATATAATTTTTCTTGAACAAATGTGGTTTCAATTATCTGATTTAGACCAATCTTACAGATTTAGAGCTCTTGCATGATATCCAGTATTAAAGGAATACTTTACGTCTTTAACATCATTATTTGTGTAGGTATAAGAGTTCAAAGAAATTTTGCAAATTTCAAATTATGAAAATGAATGGAAAAAATATTTTTTTGTAAATAAAAATTTAATTGATTTACTGATTCTTATAATTGACACATATAAAAACTTAGAAGATAAATTGCAATTAATTTAATTTTCCTAAAATTTTATGTCAAACAATTTTATGGCCATATTTATTTTCAGCGGTAAAAAAACGTTCCTCACCACTGCAATGCATGATAGCCACTTATTTTATTTACATAAAAACTGTAGAATCTGTTGTCTACTACTACTTTTTTTTTCTGAAACTACTTTTACAGCCTGATTGCCAGACCTTATAATAAATGAAGTTATTTTACACCACCCTGTTTAAGCTTCATTTGTAGAATGATGGGTTCACAATTATCCATAGCTCTTTTGATAATATAAGATATCAGAAATCTTTCTGCACAGCATCTTATTCAATGTTAACTCTAAAAAGTTTCAATAGCAGGAATATTATGGATATCTTTTTAAAGGATGACAACTTTTTTTTAAATTAGAGTTCATATCATATAAATTATTTAATCAAGATAACAAGTTATTGCAATGTATTGTACTGAATCACATTTCCTATTTTGAATTATGTAGGTTACACAAAACCAGCAATACAATTTATAAATATAAATCATTTTTTAAGCATGTCCAATTTTGTGTGTGCATTCTCATAAATAAAGTTTAAATACGCATCTGTAAAGGCTTTTTATATATTGATCAGACAATAGTGAGGGATTTTATTTTATGAGATTCAATTAAGCAGAAAAATGATTATTATTAAATAAATTTTCTCAATTTTTTGAATTATTTTAAAACCAACGACAAACAAAGTGTGACAGCAAAGAATATTGAGAAAAAAAAAAGTTTTGTGATATAATAACAAATGATTTGAGATGTAGTACTCGAGTTCAGACCTGTACTCCTCTCATTTCCCATTGGCTTGGGCTTGACTTGAATTTATTACCATAAATAATCATAACCGTAGGGATTTGAACGTGAAGTCAAGCAAATGAACAGAGAACTGCAGTCTTATGGACTGAAAAATATCAGGCTAACCACCATATTTTAAATGCACCCTTTTTTCAGTAATACTAACCTTCAGAAGACATGTGTCCAAATTTTACGACAATATGTTTTATTTACGTCCTTTGTCATATTTAAGTTAAAACTATAGACTGTTTTTAAAATTGTCTTCAAATCTAGTGCTTAGAGACATTGAAATACAGTGAGATGTCAACCATTCTATTAAATATGACATCCCTCAGCCTCAATGAAGGCATCCACCCTTTTCCTGCAGACTTCACAAACTTTACTACTATTCTGAAAAGTCATTCTATACAGCCTTGATAGGTGACTTCAAAGATCTTACAGAGCATGATGTTCGTTGCAGGCAGCTCACTGGATGCATCAAGGAATCTAGGAGAGGTCATTTTTTCTTGGACACATTAAAAAGGAGCTTGATTCTACGCAAACTCTTCTCCTTTGTGGCCGTTTTAATATGATATATCATCCTCCTGGCTATTAATTTTGCTCCCAAGTCATTTGTCATTATATTTTAGAACATAACTTTGCTCAGAAATACTTTCTTGGATATAACACGAATCATCTTCACATGATTTATAGCAAGGCCGCTTTTCACACATATAATCCTTCCTGTATTTGTATTGTTAGTTTCCAACTTTTACCAGACTTTCTAGTGACTGTTTTTTGGGGTTAAAATTGCTTTATGATGCCATATATGGCCATATGGCGGATCCTGAGGTCATTGTAAATCTTTGTTGGGGTCTTTTGGCCTCGGAATATTTCCAGTACAATCATTTTTACGCTTTAAATTGGTTGTTTTTGAAGATACAGTCAATATTTATGAATAAATTGCAAATGAATACTAGAACATAACACAACTTCACATGTGTGAGAATTCCTATCTAAACACGATCTATGAGCATTTTTGAAGTGTAAAAATAAATAAAATGCATGGGTTACATTTAAACAACTATTATACTTTTGATTAGAATTATACTCAATTTATTGAATTTAATATAAATCTAATTTCCAAAATAATTGAAATAAATATCCAAATAAATCAATTCTTATAAAAATAACTATAATAATTCATTTTTCTTAGATGAGGTGTATGCAAAAAGCATTACTCATACATATATATATGTCGTTGTGTAGGAGCTGAATGCGCTTACAAATACATTTGGAGCATCAGTCAAAATTTTATTTTTTCTTTGTTAATAATTAAAACAGGAAAACCTTTCAAATATGCCTAACATAGTATAAAAATTCCCGATGTTCACACATAGATGGTGCTACTTTACACCTCGTTTTCAGATATTGCCAACCTTCAAAACAGAGCTGTCAAAATTTCATAACAATCTACTCCTTAGTTTGTGATTTTTTTTTTTTTTTTTTTTACTTTTTTATTTCCAAAGATGGATTTTAAAAAAATCCTTCTTTATTTATATTACACTGCTTCTTGATGCGAAAAAAAACCGTTCAAGCTAAGTAATGACTTGATATGTGTTAATGGTACACTGTTCCATAAAGTGAATATAAACCAAAAAATTATAAAAGTAAAATTATTCAAAAAATGACAATATTGAAGAAAAAAAACGTGTTTTCTTTGTGAAGCCCGGAAATTTTCAGACCATTTTTAAACAGAAAGTGAAGTAAAAAGTTCTTAGCATTTTTTCGTTTTATTTTTTTTTAAAAATTAACATAGGCAGGATAGTACGATTTATTTGGTTCCAAACGATGTTTTGGGTAATCTTCAGTGCCTGGGAAATTGAATAAGTTCTGGCATGCCCGTCCAACTTCTACGATTTCTATTATTTTATCGACAGTTTTGGGGTACATATTATGAGACAGACCCGTTGGAACAATAGTTTTTCTGTTGCATTCGATTCTGTATATGGGGACATAAACAGGACAAAAAATTGGCCCCCTAATCCGCTTTGTAAACTTGGTCGTAGTGATACTGAATATTTTATGAACTTTTCCCTATATTATTTCAATTTTGGAACGCTGTAACAGTCAACTGGCTTCACCAAACACAAAACTGGAAATGAAGTCATTGTTAGTGTACGCTAAGCTTTTAAGCACAGTCTAAGTTTGTTTTGATTAATTTATTAATTGTGAGATATATTTCACTAAATACATCTAACGAAAAAGGCTCAAAACTTTTAACTTAACCTCATATTCATATGGTGGTATATAACTAAAGTTTTATAAAAAAGTTATTTATTCACCGATTAAGGTTTGTGTTCGAATATATATTAACCATTTTTGCAGGTTTTATATTTTGCTAAAATCAACCAATATCCTATTCAAGATTATTTTTATTTTGCCGAACAACTTGGTCGGTATGCGTAAATACTGATTTAAAGTTAGTACACTCAATGGCTTTTAGATTTTTGGCCCACGTAGCTATTGCGGCTGCTATCAATGAGTTCACATCTATTAAAAGCTGAAGTATCTCCCAATGCCAATACCTTGACGAATTATATTACTTATAATTAGCCATTGTCTAAAAAAAAACAAGCAAAAACTCAATTTATCATATTAATACTAGACTTGGTTTTTCTTGCATTGACCCGGAACATTACAATAATTAAAATCCATGATGAAACCAAAAAAATAGGCCCATATAGCGGAGTATTCAATTGAAATGCAAGGCAAAAATGTAATATTATTAGATTTCATGTGTTCACACTTCAAACTGATCAAAAACTGGAGTAATATATATATATTATTTTTTTTTAAATGTTCCTTTCATTGGTTAGATGGAGTTTCACTGATTAAGTATAAGTAAACATTTCATTATTATATTTACTCCATCAAACCTAGGAATCTTGCGGCGAAATCATTATACATATAGTATATTTCTTTCTTTAAGAATCACCGGGGAGCGATCGTATAAAGAGTATTTTTGACTAGACTAACAATATCTCTACACACTCTTAATTTTTATGTCAACCAAAGTAAATGGGATTATATTTCTAGACCCACTTTTAACATTGTTATTTATTCTGTCCGTCCAGTCCTAGGACCGGATCTATCAGATCTTAGACTTGGTCCTTAAGACTGTCATTCCGTAGAACCGTCAGTTCAAGAACTGATTTAAAAAAATAAAAAAAATAATGTTCATTGACGTCATCCAGAAAATAACTTCATAAATTTTAGGAATTATATACATGACTAAACTGTATTGTAATAAGATTTACCTGACCAAACTGCAGTCTTCACTCCTAAATAATGATTACAACACTATTAATCATAGTATAATGTTTTACTTATTACTATGTTTATATATTAAAAATAATTCATTAGCCAAAATAGCCATGATGTATCAAGGGAGAAAAGGGAATCGACAGCCGATAGTAAAATGCATAGAGTATTTTTGTGTTAGCGAGGTAATGCCATACAAAAGAAATATATATAAAAAACAAAACAAAAGCTCCAACGTTACGGCATGATAAAATTTGTAGGACAAATACTACATAAATAATCTATAATAAAATATCGCGAAATACTCAATAAAACACGAATATAATGTAGTGTAATATTTACTAATCCATTAGTCTTAATTGTTTTTTTTATATTTTCATTGTATATAAGACATATTGGATTATTGCTAAAATAACATTGTTCTTTCCTTTGCTCATGCCTTTAAATAAAAATTAAAAATTGTCCAAAAATTGGCTTCAATGAATTGCTTAATCATTAAGCATGCATTTCTTTTTTCTGTAAATTTATATTAGTATCTTCATATTGTAACTTTTTAATTTTGAAAAATAATTCATTAAGTGAAGTTTAATAATAATAACCTATGAGTGCATAAGGACTTCAGTGAACCCACCTTTGATCATCATTTAACATCAAACAATTCCAGCAAAAATTGTCTGTGACACTTAATATTTCTCGTAAAATGCAAACTTCTCTCGATATAACTTTTCTCCCATTCAAAGGTTTCCAGTAAGTTTTTATCTATATAAGCACCATTTATGTTCAGATTATAATCAAAAATTGATAGGTACACAAATGTCTATTTTAATTCTCCGCCACTTAAAATATTTCTGAATAGAAATCAAAGTTGAAGTTCTGGAGCACCTTCTAAACAACCCATATCAATGAAATATTCATTCCAAAGAATTCTTTTGGGGGCTGAACACTATTCTCCTTTCGAAGAATAGAGCAATAATGGTTTGGGAAAATTGTGTGAAACCTCCATTTGTGAGTTTATATATATATATTTTTTTTTTTTGACGAAGTTAAGGAATTTAGGTTAAACGTTAACAAAAATATTAGGCAAATTATATTACTTGATACACAGTTGACATAGACTCAAAATTATGCTAATTAATCATAACCATACTCTATTTTCCCATCAACAAGATATAATTTGGGATTATTATAGTTGAAATAAAATAATTTCATTTGCTATATGATATTCGTAGGAATATGTATAGCTGAAAAAGGGACATATACAAAGCAAAAGAACAGCTTAAAAGTAAACAAATTTTTCAAATTTACCAAACGTTAATCCAAAATTGCAATATTTTCAAATAGTCTCAAGAAAATACATTTTTGCTAAAAAAAATGTTGCGTTTATTCTTAAAAATGTTTCAGGAGTATGTTAAAGTTGTTTCCAGCATTAAAGTCTATTTTAAACAGATGTAAATCAATTTTGTTAAAATTGGATTACAGAAAATCACAGTTGGAGACATAGTATCATCAGCAGCACTGTCCAAACTTTTAGTTCTCATATCCTGTGGATGAATAAATCTTAACAAAACCTACAAACATACACATATTTTTTATTATTAAAAAATGAACCTTACTTATAACCTGATTTATGACTATGAGTAACTAACTAATTATTTTTTTAATTAAAATACAAACATTTTAAAGATTTATGTAAGAAACATCCGAAAAAAAATTAAGTATTTTTAATAAATATTATACAAATATATAGATAGTTAATCAACTTATCATAAAAATCATTATTCTTCATGACTGGTTTATAGAACGTATTCCTTTATTTACATCTCAAAAATTCTTTTCAAAAAAACAATATTATGCAATGTAATGGTCCCTCAGTTGAAGGCCCAATCTGTTACTTTTTTTAACAGTTGAACTGATATTACTATATTTTATTCCTGACTTTACAAAAACCTGGTATTGTAAAAGTTTCGATAAATAATTTAAAACATAATAACTCAACTAATAATAAATGATAATAATTTTTGCCACAATAACTGTTTTTCGGGATATTTTAGTGACAAGCTTTAATATGGATGGGGAAAAAGATAATAATACAAAATAAGACAAAGCAAGACGAAATTAACAAAATATAAAATTTAGCTCATATATTATAATGAAAAACTCACGAGGTTTTAAACCATCATTAGTGAACTGAGATTTTATGTACCCCAAACTTTATCAAATAGTTTCAAATCTGCTAAAAGTATGTTTTATCCCATTTTAGTATGCTCATAGCCTGAAGCATATTTGAGAATAAATACGTCTCTTAATTGTGATATAAATTTATACTCATGTAATAATTTTTGGAAAAAATTTGCAATCGTTAATATAAAATTGGTGAACTTGATTAACATGTTCGTTTTAAGTCTTTCTTTTCACAGCTTAATAAAACTAATTTAAATCTAAGGAATGAATATTAAGAAGACTGCCTAAAGGAAAAGATGGGAAAACATCTACACCCCATAACCAAAGACAGTATATATTCTTGTGTTCGTGAGATAATGCCGTGTTGTATAACCATGCAGTGCAACTGTTTATGTATATGTGGCTCCAAAGACTAAGCAAATAGAGGTCCTATGTTCGATAAAGATAGTTGAGTGATTTAATTAATTCATCTTCTAATATAAAAAAGCATAAATAGTTAGTTAAAAAATAAAACAAACTTGAGCTCTAGAGCCTACGTACAATTCGAGGAATTGACACATTACTGGGATTGACAAATTTCCATCCACACACTCCAACCAGTTGGGCGTCTGTAGGACCATGGTCTATGGGCGGCGTCAGCAAGTTCGGAAATTAAGAAAAGAAGAAGGCTCTGTCAAAAATGCCCACTGGATCCAGAAGAGTTAAAGAATACAGACAACTCCAATAAAAGTCCATGCAAGTGATCTCAGGTTTCACATGAGATTGTGTTGTACCCTATTAAAAAAAGTGTAAGGCAAAGCCTTGTGGGGGTAGACAGGCCTCTTTTGACACTCGCAATGAAAGAAAAAATAGGGTTTTTTAAACTCTTGGTTGACACTTTTGACCCTCCTTCAGCCATGGTAACAACCCCCTTTACTACACCTTTTGGTTCCATGTCGAAAAGAAGGCCTGCAGTGTCCGTCATCCAATCACCGAGGTCATCAAAGCCACTGTAAGCCAGCACTGGGCACTATAGTAAATATGTAAACAGCTGGTGCCAGGCTTCCCCTGATGCCTGGAAGCTAAGGACGGCTACATGAATTATTAAG
The DNA here is from genome assembly GCF_016086655.4 of Lepeophtheirus salmonis. Taxonomy (NCBI): domain Eukaryota; kingdom Metazoa; phylum Arthropoda; class Copepoda; order Siphonostomatoida; family Caligidae; genus Lepeophtheirus; species Lepeophtheirus salmonis. Next base: position 14,265,352 of record NC_092584.1, read on the forward strand.
ATACCTCAGACACAGATCTATTTATAATTGTAATTTTGTTGAAATTCTTTTTTTAATTAAAAAAATTATATCTTATTGAAGTTCAAAATTCAAAATGTATCACACGGTATTAAGCAATATTATAAAGATCCGAAAAACTCCCTTAATCTTTTTTATTATCCTTAATAGTTCAAATATCCTAAGCCGGTTTGGATCTAGGATCTTTTCAGATAATAAAAGTTTATCTATACTGTACCTGGGTTGGTAGAATCTGGATCTGAAACTCGTCTTATTTCTATATATATACCATCTTGATGGAGAATGTAATAATTAGATATTTATAATATACAAAAATTAAAAAGAATCTATGATAATTCAATTTAAAATAATAAAATTTGAAATTAATATTTATAAATGAACAGTACATTACAATGTATTGTAAAGTCCTTCTTAATCATAGTTTTAAATTTTTTTTACTTCAAGTAACTTACATAACACACAAAATAAAAGATAATTAGAGTTCAATGCAGTTTTTTTAATATTATTATAAATTAAATTTTTATCTTTTTTATAGATTAGATTTATAAATCTCTTGGGAAATGTTAGTATTATGCCAAAGAGTTAAAGAAATGGAATCGTATGGGGGATTGCTCCTTTGTAGCTGTTTTGAAAAAAAAAAATCTAGATAATTTATTATCTTCAGAAAATTTAAGAGTATTTGCATGACTGTTATTAATGTTTAGTAGAAAATTCATGTATATGATTTATATATTATTATCAAATTAAAAAATAATTATATTTACTACTTTTTCAATTATAAAAAGTTTAAACTTAAAGTCGATATGTATTTAGTATAAAAAACTTATTTTTTATACATATTTAATTAATAATAACTTTTAAAAATTGATACTTAATGTTATTAAACATGACATTTGAATGAACAGGTCATAAATCACGTTTATTGATCTAATCTATCAATATCTATCTATCTTTTTTTTCTTTCATTATATTTGTAAAAAAAAATCTTTGTGGCAGAACTTTTTTACAGTGAAATTCGAAAATGAACCCAGCACCCTTAAAAAATTGTTTTGTGAACTTTCTTGTAATCTAATTATTTATTGAACTAGACGGATTTCTATATATGGGTACTTTATAAACCAAGAAAAGGAAGATAAAAATATGAAAAACTGTTGAAAAATACATGTGTGGTAATCATTTTAATCCTTGTGCTATTATGCCTAAAATGAATATAAATAATAATTTAGGACAGAATGTACATTAGGGTTATAAGCCATTTTTCCTAAGCTCATTTATCAATATTTACAAACTTCTGGATCTTCATCTACCAATGATGGTAACAATATATTTTCATGATGAGCAAAGAAATAATTTCGGGATAAAATGTTTTCTACAATTGGGGCCAGATCTTGCTCAATACCTCTTGATAGTGAAATTGCAAACTGAAAATGCTTCGAAAAATCATAGCAATTCGGTCGACATTTAATTGCAAACCACATTGGAGGGTAATAGCTTAAGATAAATGTTACCAATTTGAAGAGGTTTTTACTAGGCTTTTTATTCGATATACAATATGGCAAAATGCAATATGCTTTGGTAAGCCAACTAGTCTCGTGCAAGGTACCTGATGATTTAGGAGGTAAGTGGGAACCTCTTGCCAAAACAATGTCGTAAAGGTAGCATTGGTCTTTACTTAAATCTCCAAAATATCTTAATTAATTTTTTTAACTTTTCCTACAGCAGGGCTGAAATTGACGACTGACATTTTTTGTAAATCTTCATTAATTTATTTTCCAATTGAGCCCCTACAAATACTAGGTCCTTGCTGACCACTATCAATTTGTTTGAATGCCTCCTTCAATGGCAATTCATTCATGTGAAGTTGACACACTAGTCATTGAAGGGGTATATGGAGGGAAAGTTCAAGCCTCCTTACAATGCCAGACCAAATTCCTACGTTTGTGTTGCAACCGTCACATATGATAGCAACTATGGAGATTCTAAGCTTTCATGATCCTCTAGAACCGATAGTATTTCTCTATCATTATCCTCCGCTTTCCCACTTCTTGGTGAAACATGGTCAATGTATTCATGATGGGGTTCATAAATGGGGGAAAGACCAACATTAATTTGTTTGTATAATTTTAAATTTCAAAAAAGAATTAGAAAGTTAATTCTTGTTAATTTAAATATTTCGTTTCAAATCATGAAAGTTACAATTCCCCACCCCTATATATTTTATACGAATAAAAATTAAAACAATTTAGAGTTAGAGTACCTTTAATAATGACTATATGCTCCTCTTTTTCTGTGCAAAATATATTTTTTTTGGTAGAAAGCTGCCATTGCTTCTCCCTTGATATTCAATAATTTTAACCATTTTGGTAAGGTCAATCTTGCCATCAAAACCAATAAATTTGATTTTCATTGATTCTTCTTTTGATGATTTTGCATAAATTTTCCTTTACTTCTGTCTTTCCTTTTTAACTTTTTGACTATCTAGTATATTTGAAGGTGCAATTAATTCCATATATTCTAAAAGAAAATTACATATAGCAGCTACTGCTGCATCTGACAACCGAAATCTGTCCGCCATTATTGCAAGATTATGATAACTCCCCTTATTAAAGTCAGATTTTGTGAATTGCCTCACAGATTCTTCTTCAAAGTCCAAGTTCTCATCAGCATTTTCAGGCATAGGGAAATCTTCCACATCTGAAAAATTAGCTAAGGAATGACTATAAGAATTTTGGTACATTAGCTATTTCTCTTCATTATTTTCACGCTCACTTTGACAATCTCTCCTGCTGGCAGTCTCCAAATTATTTCTGGTTGTAACACAATCAATAGGTCCTTACATCCCCACCCTATTTTTTTGATCAATATATGCCTGTCACTCAGCAAGGGGGATCTTTCTTTGAAGTTTGCATTTATCTCTTAGAATTTTATTATCATAGCTTTTACATGAAGCGATATCAAACATTTCCTAACATTCATTAACGAACTTTTTGACCACAGGATTATCAGTTTTCAACCCATTTTTAGAAATCCTGTCGAATATTTTGTCTATTTTTTGAATTTTACCAGCAACAAAGTATTTGTTCATTGCAGGAATGCTGAATTGCTCTCGGACTGACAAAACTAAATCTGCAGTTTTTAAATAAGCCTCTCTTTTAAACCATTTACCAGGTCAAGTTTGATTTAAGTCTTGATTTACAATTAAAAGGGATTTATAGACATCCTCTATAAATGGGAGAATTGCTGGATTTAGATCACTGGGCTGACCAAAAAGGAAATGCAGAGTTTAACTTCTTGTAGCCATTTTTGTTTCTGTTTGAATACTACTTTGTGAAAAATCACTGGCATCACATTTATTATTCTTGAACAATTGTTCGATTTGAAGTTGTTTTATAAAAGAAACATGTTAATAAGTCTATTTTTCAAAATACAAAGAGGTAATAATAAATAATGTTAAATTTTGATTTCTTTGTTCCAAATGTACAAAGTACTTTACAAACATTTAGCATTTATGCTATCCACATTATTATATACTAACTTATATAGAATAAAAAAAAAGATATTGGCAGAATTTTATCCTTTTCATAACTAATTTTTATCTTTTTCGTCTAAATTAGCACTAAATCCGGGGGGCACGGAACGTTTATCTCGCAGTAGAAGTAAGGGATTTAACTTTAGCAAAAATTTACATATTGTACAATATCATTTTTCAAAGCACATTTTTATGAAAAAAAAAAGTTTATTTCATAAATTTTTTTTACTTCATACAGAAACTTTTCCAGACAAAAAGGGGGGTGGGCTAAATTTTTTTCTCCGAGATTTTTTATTTATTAAAACGGATTACAAATGTGTTATATTCACCCATTCTGCTTTGAGTGATTTGTTTGAAGATATTTATTTACGATAAGTGGATAGCAAATTATTGCCTCATTTTATTGTTAAACTCAATAAATACTTTCATTCAGATAGCCAGCTTGTCTATAGTACTGATTTTACTTCTTCATATGGGAATGTCAGCATATGATTCAAAGGATTGGATATTTTCTTTTACAGTTAAAAAACCTTCTAATTCATATAAAATATGCTGAATGTTAGTTTGCGAAAAAATTTATATTTACCGCCACAATATCAAAAAAAAAAAAATTAATTTTTTTCTCCATATATTATTAATCGTTTAACAATCAAATAGAAAGTGGTTGAATGTTTTTATACTTTTCCCACAAAAGAAGAAAGGCCTTTCTTCGATAACCATTACCTGAGTACCAATAAAAGGGGGAGTGTTAGTAATAATTCAATATTTTAACCAATATACGGAAAATCAAAACCTAAATACCTCTATCAACTTGGCTTTTAATTGTAGTTTTTCGATCTTTCTTTAAATCGACCTTCGACTTTACAAAATGTGTTATATTGTTTTCTGTCGTTATCAAATTGTTTTGTTCCTTGTCCTTATCACGCAATTAAAAAAAACTTTATCTCGGTCCAAATGTTCTGTTATTAAAACCTATTTTAGTCAAAAGTTCCCTCTTTTCCGATTCTTCACTAAACGCAAAAAAGATGTTATATTAAAAAAAACTTCTTCCATAAGATCAAACTTAATCTAAATGATGAATTTGTCATGCTTTGCATTCATATTCACAAGTTCTTGCTACATCTTGTTGATAAACCTTTTTTGAAACTTCATGAATATTAATTCCATCGTTATCCAATCAAAAGATACTCATGTCCTTTGTAGTTTGTAGTAACTTAAATGGACATTTGCCTTTTATTTTCTGCAAGTCTTGCCTGAGTATTATTTCCTCACATTATTCCATTGCTTGGTTCACAGTTTATTTCTCTCGCAGGTCCAGCCAAGGAGTCCACGGAGTAATTGTCAAGGTATGGTTTTTACTTATTTGCTAATTACTCAATTGAATACTGTCACGACACCTTGGGGATTTTTATAATTTTTTTATGCCCAATTGCGTATATTGCTTAATTAAATACCTGTTGTTATTGGTATATTTAATGAAATAATATAAAGATATCTACATTTACCCTACTTAAATTCACTTTAAATTAAATCTATACATTTAAAATAAATTACATGCATTTAAATAAACGATTATTTTTTCCATTAAAAAAATATATATATAAAAAGCTATAAAATTAATGTTTGAAAACGGGGTCAGAAAACATTTTCTTCTTCTTTATTTCTAATAAATGGCTGGTAAATGGGAATTGACTATTTTTATAAATCTGACGGGATTTGAAGATAAATTTAAATTACATTTTTACCGATATTTGCTTTATTTTTCTTCATTCTAAATGTTAACAAATATTTGTAGGTACAATAATATCCTGTTGATTTTAAACTATGCAAATGCATGTTTAAGTATTTGTTGTTTTAGGTTTACTCCTATTTCTATAGAGTTATCTGTTTATTAGATATTCAAAAGTTGTTTTTTTCCCACTTTGAGCAATAAAACAAAAAGTAATGAATTATTTCCAAAGGAAAAAAGAAAAGACTTTTATTATAGTTTAAAATTTATTTTTCCATCTGCTCTTCGTTTGCGTCGTTTTAGCTGGAATTGGTAATCTGAAGAATACTATTTTTTTTTAATCGGCTATTGTAATTATTATTGTACTCCTGAGTTATAAACGTCCTTTTCTACAAGATTCAGTTATATTTAAAACCTGAAACATTCATGTGTGCACAATAAAGACTGAGCGTAACCTTGAGGAGTTATCATGTAAGTCCTTGTTGGACTTTAAGTAAAATTGGGTATGGACATTATTTACTTCTTCCCTTCCTCATGTGTCGCTGCGGATTGTAGTTTATCTGTTCCAAAATATTCTTTGAATTGTCAGAGTTACCATGTAGATAATTGGATTCCTTTTTTTTTTAACATGTACATTACACACACGATTTTCATCCCTAAATAAAACGCCTATTATATTTATAAAAGTGTTTTTTTAATTTTCTATATTTTTGTTATTAGAAAACCGATATTTATTTCCATGAGCAAAAATATAAAGTTAGTTTTTTTTTAGCCATGACAAAAACGATGATTTTGACTATTTTTAAATCAACAATTTTGAATTTTTGTTGAGAAATTGAGAATTTTTCATTCATTCAATGATATTAACTACTTGTTCTTTCAAAATGATTTTCAATTACATAACAAGTCCATGTGATCCGTCAACACATATGTAAACTTAAATATTTTCCCTCCAAATTGAGTGTGTAATATAGTTGTACTCTTCGACGAACTATCGTCAATTTCTAATATGAAATTAGTAGTATTTGGAGTCACCACAAATGGTACTTAAAGTAGTCATAACTTATCCTCACGAGAATCTAAGAATGAAAAATTGTTATAGGATATTTGAGACACAATATCAGACCAAATGCAGTTGCTTAAATCAATTAAAGATTCGAAGCTACTCCTAAAATTATTGGATATCTTAATGCATCAAACTAATTTGAATACAATGCCTATTATTGACAATTAACTTAAATTTGAGGAAATTGTTATAGTGTAGACAATTTTCCTTTTTTTTTTTCTCGGTAGTACAATTTGTTGATGACAATGGACCTACAAGTGTTGGTAAGTCACTAATAATCAGCTCTAGTTGTGTTCTGTTAAAATTATATTGATTATAATATATAAGCAATTGCATTCATGAGAAAGATTCTGAGCTAAAAAACGGTTATAATCTTTGAATTTAGGATTCCAAAAATATTTATCAGCTGTAATGCATATGACCTTATAGGTCAAAAAGAGTATCTATAAAAAAATAGAGGTAATAGATTAATAAATACATATTTTTTCAGAATTAATTTTCGGAGAAATTAGTGACAACAATCACTCACAAAAGCCCAAGTAAAGTACACTGGCATAACTTTCCATTTAATTATTACAAAACAGCTCATCTCTCAAGATTTGATAAATTACATTTAACCATGAGTATTTTTACTTATAATGTTGAAATTCAAGATATAACTTTATTTTATTGATGGCTGGGACTTATGGACGCTATTAAGTCTTTGATAATAAAGGGTCAATAATTTACAAGATATATTTACATATTATTCTTTTTTTTGGTTGCTCCAACATGTGTAGACTTAGAGACATGAGATTAAACCAAACTTGTTTATTTTTGTTTCAGCTGTCGTTTGGTTGCATAATAAAACCTTGTAACTAAAGATAAAGGGCATGAAATCATAATTAAATGCTACTACAAATTTGGGTCCTCTATTTGTATCGACCACAAAAACTAAACTTTTCATTTTTGTGTTAGTCGATATATAAGCAAATAATTATATGATATCATTGTTAAAACTCAGTCACATTCTGCAAGTTCTACCTTCTTACCAATTAATCTTAAACTTACTAAAATCAGACCATTTAATCAGTACATCATTATATCAGTGGGACATAATAATAAAATAAAAAATAAAGACCTGTATCTTTTATTATTATGTAGTTTTGACTAAAAGGGCTCAAAGGAAAGAAGCGATAATACAAATAAGAAATAATGATAAACATATGTACCGAAATTAAGTGCATCAATTTATGCAATTCTTATCAAAAAACCAGAATGACTTTTGTCAAAGACGAAACTTTTGTATAGCAAAAGAAGTATCAAAAATGTAACTTTTATATACAAAAATCCCTTCTCTAACAATCTCCCTGACGTTCCTTGAGTCCTTATGTAACCTCCACGACTTCAAAATAATCCTCCCGGAGTTTCTTGAATACTCCAGTTTCTTCCTGGTTTCCTGAATGTAACGTATTATCAGCCTAGTTACAGTTTTTGATTTGTCATTGGTTACACTGGGGAGCACTCATTTTGTACAAATGAGTTCAAACCAAAAAGGAATTTATATTTAAGCACAGAATCCAAAACTGATCTCAATTTATCTTCTAGTTTTCTTGATTTTGAGATATCTGGGGTCATAATAAAAAATAAAAATTTGTCTTTCTTAGAATGATTAAATTCTTTAAATGTGTTGTTTTTTATATATTTTGTTGTTATGGTAATAACTTCATTTTGTGGCAGTGACTAATTGTAATTAGGATATCTTTATTTTATATTTCACATCCAGAGTCTATTATCTTAATTTAAAAGTGAATAGATCCTGTTATAGTTTCAACCCTTTAATATATTCATTATTGTTATATATAATGGATATATTCCGATCCAAGGAAGGAGTCGACTCTACTCTCATGTGAAGCTTCGCTTGGATTGGTTTTCCTCTTGGGATACATTTTTATCCTTTCATCATCCCTGGATCTCTTCTTTTGTCATAATTCTAAATAATTACATAACTTTTGTGCATCGCCGTTCCTTCTCTCTGAATTAAATATCCGGTAGCTTCTACTATAGTTCTTCAATTGTAACGAAATTAGACTGAATGAATTTGTTTTGTCTGAATATTACGATAGAATTTTTATAAAAAAGATGATATTACGACAATACATTTGGTTCCAGGGAGAACCAAACAGAATACGGATTTCAACTTTGAAATGCCTATGCAGTAAATGTGCATTAATATTCATAACCGATGAATAAGATTTATTTCTAGTGTAAAGGCTAAGCTTTTAAATTCGAGTAAAAAAATTATTTAACGTAGTTTATAAAAGTTTTTATGTGGATGAGGTATACTTCTGTAAATGTTTTTTTTTAAATAGCAAATAGCAACAGAAGATAAACTTGTAAAAGTTTTGATTCATGAACATAATTTTTTTTGTGTGAAAAATTGGTTGTTACATCTTCCATAAAATAAAGTCTGACTGGGGTTGACATGATATACAAAGGGTTGTATATATATCCATAAAAAAAAGTATGTATGTTAAAGTGAATAAAATAATTAGAAAGTAAAATAGTGTGTAAGATATACTAGGGGATAAGAAATTGTTTTCTACAATGTAAATACCAATATATATGAAATATGGATGTATACTAGGGGCAGTTTGATGCCCTTAGTTTGTCCAAACAAGCTAAAGGTTGAAAAAAAGGATTTGGGCTTTGTCAATAATATTGATGTTAATAATGCTGATGACCCTATAAAAACTTCACCTACTCACAAAACCCTTTCATCTCATAAATGTACAGAGTTGGCAGTAAAATGTGGACTCGGGAGATTGATTTATAAATACTTCAATAATTTGAAGAAAAAATAATCAAAAAAGTTTAAAATATTAAATTGTTTGGGAAAAAATTCAAAATCCTGAGTTATTCTCAAAAAAATATACCTTTTTTTTTTAATTCCAAAAATTCACATTTTTGTTGCTTTCTTTCTCCAAAGCTTTAACGAATTTTAGTCATGTACTCAATATTTGTGATGAGGTTAAGTGTAATATACACAGAATAAGAGCTGATAAGACATTATTAACAACATATATGCCTTAAATTGAAGTCAAGGGAAATAGAAAAAGAAAGACTGAAATGTATAAAAATAAACCGAATTCACCAAATATTTATTAAGAATTGTAAAATTTACCATTAGTTCAATAAAAATACATTTTTTCAGTTACAAAATATTTGTTTTATGAGAACTCGAAAAAACTATTGTAATAAAATCTGTTTAAACAGACTGGAAGCAATTTTATAAGACTTGTGATACAGAAAATACCAGTTCTCTAGCTAAGGGGTAAAAATATTAAGTGTGTTCCGTAAAAATTTAAATATTTCTTAAATACAAGCCTCACCATAGTGTTTATATGCAAATCTGAAATCTTACTAACTCAATAATTAATAAAGGTTGATTGATTAAAATTAATGTATATTTTAATGGCTTGAAGTATAAATAATTAATTATAAAAATAAATAACCTGAGCTGTCTACATTTCTTACAAGTGGAGAAAATGACACTTGAACAGGATCAACGAATTTCAATTCGCGCACTCCATGCTATTGGGCATCTCTAGGACCACCATCAACATTATAAGCTTTTCCAAAACGTTGAATGGAAGAAGGGCTCTCTCAAAAAGGCAAAACTGGACCCGGAGGATTTATAGAAACTCCTCAGGGCAATCCCCTCAAGTCTATGAGGGCCGTACAAGAAATCTCGGGGTTTCAAACCATTCTGTACGGAGAGTTATGAAAAAGAAAAGGGCCTTGTGAGTGTAGAGATCCCACTTTTGCAGGTGCCAAGCCTTCCTTGCCCCCTCGGTAGACCTAACGCAGTCTTACAAATGCTTAAAATATTCATATACTATAAGTTTATATTATTATTTTTTTCAACCAATTTAAGAAACGCTATTCACAATATTAAAAAAATATATATATATATTTGTAAGCTAATACTTTACATAATCTTGTATGAGGAAAATACTCTTTATACAAAAAAATATAGAATTGAAAGGGACCAACTGAGTAGTAGAACTCTTATAAGTGAAAAGGCTCAAAAGATTTTATTTATTTTGTTAAAATTGAACAACATGGCGTTGTTAAAAAAACAAGCAATTCAAATTATACACTTAAAATATGTACGTTAACAATTGTGATGTACTTACATATATTTTGTACAAGTTGCGATATCTTTACAGGTTGTAAGTTGTATATGTAAATTGTACAAGTTGATATTTCTTCGGATCAAAATGAATTATTGATGTTATTACAACATTGCCCATTCTAATTGTTAATTATATACAGAGACTTTCTTTTCATCTGATCTATTAAAGTTACGTGGCCATTATGTATTTATGAGTACTATAACTCTGGGCATTTGAACCTTATAATGTGCCACAGAGTTGTTATATTTTAGTAATTTGATTGAAAATAGTAGAAAAATTAAAACATTAATATATAAAGTTGGGTAAAAAGTAATTTTGTATTTTTTCTCTTTATTTCCACGTTCATTTTGATAAATTGTTGCCAACGAGAATCCAACAAGATAATAATACCCTTTTTGTAGAAGTCCTTGTACCTATTGACAAAGAAACTGGGAGAACCAATTTTCACATGCCTCTATTGTGTACCCCGAAGCGTGTATGCAATAAACAGGAACAGGTATTAGTAACTTAATACCAGGTACAAACTGTAGGGTGAATGCATACAAACTTCCCATCGACCTCCTGGAGATTCTGAAACGTCCTCAAAAATCTGTACAGATTGGTATTGCATTGATGATGTCTTGTTGTCCCCGATTCTCGGCTGCTTTTCTAGATCGCCAGCTTCAAATAGTCGATTTGTTGAGGGCAGAATTGTGTGGTAAAAAAAAAAAAAAAAATGCTCGAACCATTGTTGTATAACACGAACCAAAAAAGTATTGGCCCGTTCTCATTGCAAATTTTCTTTGTCTCTTTTGACACATTATTCCTTTTCAAGTAGTAAAAATATAAAATATGGTGAATTTATACCTTTTAGAACACCATACTTGACGTGCAGTAATTCCCGACTGAACATAAAATTAGTGCTGAAAAAGAATCAATAAATGTTTAAATTCCCAATGCATTTATATATAAATATCTAAATCTACTAGGTATAACGTAATATTATACTTGATGTCTTCAAATAAAAACGCATAGGGTATGGTGTTTATTTCAAAAACAGTGATAGATACAGACTTTAGACAAAAAATACAAATTGTTTATAATTCTGTGTTACATACTTCAGGCTATTTCTCATTCTTTTCAGATAAGACTCCTGGCTGTGGGGAAATCTTTGTGATTTCGCTAATAAGGTGATTTTTTTCATTAAACAAAATCAATTCCCCGTGTCTTAAAGTTTTAAAAATCTAAAAAACGAATTATTATACTAAGAAGATTATATAATAAATATTGTAATCCGCCATAAGTATAGAAGAGAGAAAATCAGAGCCATGAATATCAGCTAATCTTTTGTAATATTTTTGAGAGCCCTCATATTTATAGATAGAGTTGTAAAAAATAAAACATGTCCGTATGTAAAAAAATTGAAAGCGAAAATTGAAATGGTAACCCTGACAACTGTTAAACTTTTTTGGAATCAGCTAGGCGTCACGACGTTTTAAAAGATTCATTGCATGTCGATATGAAGGGTAGAAAATTTATACTTGTTCCACTGTGAACCAAGCAAGGACGTATATAGCAAGGAAATATAAGCTAGAGTTGCTTATTTTTTGGTCGTCAATTCTGCTCTAATTATTCCTAACAAATCCACAGTGTTAATCTCCATTACTCATTAACAAACCCACTTTGTACTTTTATGTTCTAGAACTAAAAAAACTATTCAGATTATAGGCATAGAAAAAGTTTAGTGTGAGTCTAAGATTATATTTTATTCATACTTTTGCTGCTAAGAACAGCAAAGAAAAAAATAACAACTACTTGATAAGGGAATATTTTTAATTAATTGTGTACACTCTCTTTGGTTCTTCGTGAGGGTGGCAACTAATCCGTGTTTTAAGGTTTCTTCTCACTCAAAAGTTAAGTACATTTTTTTTTCTAATGGTAATAAAAAAATTTCCATAACTACTCGGACTTGTTTGATCACTAAAACTTTTCTGTAAGATGTTTTTAAACTGACAAGTAGTAACTATTCACATTTGTGACAACCTAAAAATATCTCATCTAAATTATTATAGGTAATAAAATACTCTACTTTTAAAATTTTACGATTAATAAGTTCAGTTAATTCCTATTAAAAAGTTATTAATACACATAAAAATTGGAAATGAATGAAGACTTAATTGTACTGAAGGGAATTACATAGAGTAAATATACTAATTAAGTTGAATTATAAAATATTATAGTATTTTTAATTGATTCATAACCGGATAAATAGAAACTCAATATTTATTAATGAATAATGAAGTTATTTCAAATTTAATTTCCTTAATATTTTTAATTTTATATTGTTAATGTACATCATTGGTAGGCGCTCAAAATATACTCAGTCACACTGTCCCAAAACTTTCTGAGAATTTTATTGACTTTGAACTCTTTATATACAAAGATGTTTTTACTGGTCATTTTTACCAGACGGCTTCATTTATGGTTCAATTTCACCATAAACTTGTTTTTTTTTATGTTCATTTTTTTGAATACCAATCAAGCTCAAAGATAAAAATTGTCTTCATGAAGAGTTTATATCCACTTTTTTTCTACCAAAAAAAATAGCTCCTAAAGATTTTGGGCGTATCTGAAATTTCAGTCTTGAGTTTTTTAATAATTGCTAACATACCAAAATATATTTCAATTTGTGCTAATTGCCAATGATAATTTTGGTAAAAAAAATATCACTTTGTTTTTGTCTCGTCAATTTTCTACATTACTGGACATTTTTGTCACAATTCGTTACATTTAGTTTCGTCTTTCGATTATTAATAAGAAAAAAATATTGACAGACAAAGCATTTAAAAAAAGTGTTTTGTCTCGTCATTGTAAATCAAAAAAAAAAAAAAAAAATTGTTAAGAGTCATATGGCCAAATTAACATTGTACAAAACAATACTTAAATTTATTTCCATGCCAAATCAAACTGTCTAATCATTTATTCAAAATCTTTATTTCAATACTTACTTAGAACTTTCTATTTCTTAAGATGTTCTGTCAAAAAAATAACTCATAAAATATATATTCTTGAACGAGAAATAAGTCCATTAAATATTTTTTCAAAAAATAATCCTCTTATAAGTAATTGTTTGTGTTGATAACCTATTTACAAGCTCCATTTGCTCTACAATTTGATATAAACAATTCAATCAACGTTCTACATTTTTTTTTCAAATAACATATTAATGGTTGTTGATCTATTTAAACAGACTCTTTGAAAAAAGAGACAATGTTCATATAATAATAAAACGAATTATGATGTTTAGCGATGAAAATTGTATATCGTATATATTTATATGAGGGAAAACAAAAGAAGTCGCTTGGGGCTAGATCAAGTGATTAAGACGGATGGTCAAGCAGGTCATAACCTAATTTCATGGATTTTTTCCATGTATATTTGGACACATTTTTGGTCTAACATGAGCAAATGTGTCACAAAATACGCAGACAGCTTTTAAAAAACTTTCTTTTGACATATTTATAACCTTGATATCACTCTGACATTAATTCTAGCAACATTTAGATAACTTCATTACGGTTTTTGGTGATGTTTTCGTTTGTAGTTGCAGTTGCAGTTCATCCAGAACGTTCATCGTCTCCCAAGTACATACGGCTACGTTTAAATTAAGCTACCAAAAATTTCACAGTGGTAAATGATGATGCAAAGTCCCCATGCACAGAATTCAACTCATCTTTGATTTGCATAGGCGTATTGTCTTTCAAAACAAATATTGAATGATAATTCGATACTCGATTTTATCCATTTTCACAAATTCATTTATATCAACTTACTAAAACGACTCATACATAAAAACTGTACATCCAAAATTGCTGAAATTTTTGTAAAAGTGTCAACAGAAACTAGATAGACTTGACTAGTTTTTTTTTTTTTTTTTTACAAATGTTGCCATCTTCACGTTCAGGTTGGAAACGTTTCAGATAGTTTAAGATATTAATATAAGGCATATCTTAAATCAAGAATTTATATCGGCATTAGAATAATGTCTTCCTATATTGTTGAAAGATACAGGTTTTTTTTTTTCATTTTGTAGCTGCTTGCTAATAATCTAATCATAAGTAATGCCAACTAACTTTAGTGAATTCATAGTGCTTACATACCTAGTTAGTTAAAGATTACTATTCAAATATATTCGGTCAAATATTGATTCCGTATTTTTGTCTCACCATTTTGATTTTTAGCTTTCGATCTATCTACAACAAAACTCATTATTTCAATTAATCTATAAAAATATGTAATTTTGAGGTTGCCCTTTCCAATTAAGTTATTTTATATGAGTATAATATTATGCAAAAACACATTACTTCATATCAAGTTTTTTTGACAAGTCATTTCAGTAAATCATTTTTATATAATTTTGATTAAGAAGTTGATTAAAAATGTATAGTCATTGAGTAATTTTATAATCTTAATTGAATATGTTAAATAATATTTTAACGTACTCAATCTAAGGATTAAACTTTTTTGTTACATTTAATTACAATGGATGGATTGGATAACATATATTGATACATATTTACACCTTAATTTGTCTAGCTTAACCTGTAAACAGATTTGACTCGATGCATCTTGTTTTTAACTTCTACTTTTTTTTTTTTGCGACAGATGCGATATATCATCTTCAAAGGAAAAACTAGGTAATACAAATGAAAAAGAATCTTTTCATGCTTATAATAGAATTAGAGTACTCAGTAAGAGAGTCAGTTGGTTTTGACAAAGATTACAAATTAGATTGGGCGGAAAAGAGTTCATAAACTTTAGAGAATATGTGATCGACATGAGTCTATGATAATTATTATATGCACTGGGCTTAACGAAAGGGATACATGGTTTATTTTAAATATTTAGTATTCCCATAGAATCCATCCACTCACTGATCCAAGATCCATGAGGCTTAAAATTCGTCATGAAACTTCACTTGCAGTAAATTGATGACTATTGTTGTAACACATAGTCTCAAAAGTACCAGGCTTCACACATAGATAGTGTTATTTTTTTCACTTCATTTGCAATTAATACTAACCTTTAAAAAAGCCTCTGCCAAAATTTCATAACAATCTGTTTTTAGTTAGTAAGTTATTATGCTAAGTGTAACACCACTTTTTTTTATTTCCAAAACAATTGAATAAAAATCAATTTCGTGTTTTAATTTTACACTGCTTCTTGATTGGAAAAAATACCGTGCAAACTAAATAATGGCTAGAAAAGGGTTATATTGACTTTGTTTCATAAAACAAATCAAAAAATGATTAATAATAGGAATTATTATTGTAAAATGCGAATTCTAAAATATAAAAAAACATGTTTTCTTTGTTAAGCTGGGACTGTTTTGAACATATGTTAGTTACATCATGAGTATTTTTAACCAGTCCATTTTTTAGGAATTGGTAATCTGAAGAATGAATTTTTATTTCCTTAGCTTCTGTCATTATTATTTAACTCCTATACATACTTTTCTAATACATTCAGTTATATTCAAAACCAGATTTAACATTGCCACTTTCATGCCAGCCCTTGCACATAAAAAATAATCACCTCTATGTAGTATCTGCTGACAGTTACTTAATAAAATTTCAGCCATTTTAGCCATGTAACAGTTGTTTGAGTGAATTGATACGAGTATTTTGTGGAAATGTACAAACCAATTATCGAGCTGTCATTAAATATTTGCCGCCCAAAATGGCTGAAACTTTGCCAATTAACGATCAGCATATGTTAGATAGATGTGACTAGCATTTTCAGCTATTTCAGAACAAATATTTAATGACAGCTCGATACTTTATTTCTCACTAGCTTTTACCAATAAGTGATGCCATCTTCATG
This sequence comes from Lepeophtheirus salmonis, assembly GCF_016086655.4. Lineage (NCBI taxonomy): Eukaryota > Metazoa > Arthropoda > Copepoda > Siphonostomatoida > Caligidae > Lepeophtheirus > Lepeophtheirus salmonis. The sequence goes on from NC_092584.1 coordinate 14,281,734, forward strand.
GGGATTTTGAAAATTTTTTTTAACTGTCGCAGTAGATTTATAAATATGCGTTTATAATCTATTACTTACTAAAAAAATATTGAAATAATGATTATTCTCACTGATTTAATCATTAGAGAAAAAGATTTGCATACTCAAGAATAAAGAAAATGATAATTAATAATTTTTGCTATTTAAAAAAAGTATTTCTATAACTTTTTATTGTAATTCGAAAAATAATTAAAGTATTTGCTTAAAAGATTAATATTTATTCTATGCCATGTTTCTATATTCTATTATCACATAATTTTTTACTAGTGATTAGATTAATCGAAATAATTTATATTTTACATCAAGTAATAGAATAGAACAAAATCAACTTTATAATAAAATAAATATATAGTTAATATATTTATTAAATTTTATGGACAAATTTCCCAAAAAACATTATAGAATTTCATATAAAAATAAATGAAAAACTGTAATATGGAGCTGAAAAAGGAATTTTTTGAACCAAAAATGTCAAACTTTTCGAAAATTTATGACTATTTGAAATATGTTTTGTTAACAGTTTTTTGATATATAATAGTAAAAAAAAGGACTGGATACATTCGGGACCAATCATTTGATCAAAAATGAATTGATTGAGTCTTTTTCAGCAAACGCAATTTTTTTTCCAATAAGTTATCAAATTGAAAAAAAAAAAAAGATACTGAAAGTTTTATGGATTCTGATTTATCTTATGCAATAAAATTCACCTCTATCGGCAATAAAAGTATCGAGCAGGCCTTTTCTATCTGGTCCCTTGGCATAACCTGGGTTTTCCAGAATTATTTGACTGATAAGCTCCTATTTGGTGTTGCAGAGGCTTTGGTTGCTCCCAGACATAACAAATACAATACATTAATATCTGTTGAGTAGATATTTGACACTTTTTTAAGGTTTGACAGGGAGCCGAGTCATGCTGCCACATTTAAAGCCTCCCCTTGGTAACCATGTCAATCCGGGCATCGCGTTGGTCTCTAGAAACGTTATGTTGTCCCTCCTGATGGGGATTCAGTGCCTTTTCCAAATATTTGGAACAACCAAACGTCAATTGATTCCATTTTTTTCATACTAGTGCAGGTTTGAACATGCCTTCTAAAAAAATCAGCTTCCTAAGTGTCTGTGTTTCCCGAAAGAGCGCGCCAAAGTGAAGCTTAAATAGCTCTTGTTCTCTTTATATAGAGGAACATTCAGAAGCCATGAAGTCAAAATTGTCACTTGGTACCGCAGATGTGAATTTATGTCCCACCAACAAAAACTATTCTAATTTTCATAATCTCAACTTATAATGTGTTTTAGAGTCATGAATGGATACTTTCATAAACGTAAATGAAACGTATGTCAAAGATAACTGAAATGCCTGTAAATGCACACCCAAAGTTTCTGTTTTTGACTGAAAAGTGGTGTGCTTTTCGGATGCAGCACTAACTTAAAACGAAAACAGAACCTTTTTTTACCAGCTTCGTTATTGTTTTGAAACTTCATTTGTTTATTTATTCATCATATTCATGTATGCATTTTTTTAATAGTATGACGAATTGGGCACATACATGCGTTAAGGGTTAAGGGAAAAGAATGGAAAAACTCGAACGGTACTTAAAACCATGTAGATTTTAATAATTTGCAAAACAAATCATAAGGACCAAAGGACAAAAATATGAAAAAATAAAATAAGGATAGATCCTTTTCTTTTAAAAAAAAATAGTAAGGAAAGAAAAAACAATTTCAGAAATATAAATAGATATGGGTTTTCGTAAAATAACATTGGACAAAACACTTTCAAAAGCCCATAAGAAATACTTAAAAAAAAAAATTTAGACTTATTTCCATTTTGACATCACTTTGGACTTCCATTTATTGATGTAAAACTATACACCTTCAAAAAAATTATATATATATCCACGGATCATCAATATAATAAAACTGTCTCAACAATTTTATGAATACTCCAATGCATAAATGTAATATGGAATTTCTCCAAGTTTTTGCTAGATGGATGAAAAAAATTACATATTTACAGAAATGAATATGCATGAAAAATTTTTGCCTTATTTTGAATGACTCATCAAAGAATTATTTGGTTTTTTTAAATCCATTTCAAAAAAACCTCATGAAAGCTTTTTAAAAAGTTCAGATTTTAAATAATAGAATACAACTGGGCCTCCACAGACTGTAAGCTAGAAGGGCTATAACCCCTTAAATAAATCTTTTTATCACCAAAACCTTAGTAAACTATTGTTTGTTTATTTTATTTTTTTAATAGTAATTTATTTCGAATCAATAGGAAAAAAATACAACAATCACAAAAACAACGATTACACACAATAAATTGCATCTAACAGCAAATTTAAAATTCTCAAATATTAAAAAATAAAAGGAATATTATAATTGAAATAGTTGAAAAGCATGAAAAGATACTTCGATGGATTTCCGACTCGGTAGAGATGGCTTCTAGGATATCAAATGAATAAGAGTACGTATTATTCCATCATTGGTTGAATAACCAAGATTTTATTTGAGCAATAAGCTATTCAATTTTTAGTTTTGTTTCTATATCGATGACGTTGCTACTAGATAACCCAAACCGCTGAGGCACTGACCGTACTTTGACGATGATACAATCCACCATTTCAACAAGAGACACTTTGAAGCAAAATTAAAGCAAATGAAATGAGGTCTCGACATTTTCTTTACAAAAAGAGCATAGTCTATACTGTCTATTTCTGTCTACTTGTTAGTAAAAAGAGAAAAGGTGGACAATGGGTATCACAGTCATTTTTGACGGGATTCTTTTTATTTTGTTTTTAGTTTTTGAGTCTAATATCTTTTCTTTTTTTTTCTTGACCTTTACTCGGCATTCATATATTTTTATACTTTAAACGAAAAGACTTAGCTACAAACCAAATGGAAGAAAAAACAGAGAGCTTATTCCCTATGTAATAAGTACAACCATATAAAAAGATACAAGGTACTTTAAATATTTGAAAACACTCGTGTACAGCTTTACAATGTTGAAAACCCGTCCAGGGTATTTCTCTTTCCTTTAGCATTGGACATAAAAAATATAATGTATTTTTGTAAGGACAGCATTAACTTTTTGACTGTCAGTCCCACTAAAAAAGGTTAAAAAGGCATCACTCTGGAGCTTGCCCCTAAAAGAATGATCTAAAACAGAGAGAACGTCTCTATATATTACATTTAAACGAGAACATTCCCTCAAGAAAGGATTGGTAGTCTAAATTAAACAGCCAAAAGGGTATTCTAAGGGCTAATATCTTTACTATTTCTTTCATATCCAGTCTTTTCAGTCTTCTCTTAAAATTATTGTTTATTAAAAATTAAAAAATTAAAAAGCATAGCAAAACTTTTTAATCCACTTTATATTCTAAAAAAAGGTGATTTAGTCAAATTCAACTCTTTTAAATAATAATAAATTTTTTGTCTATACCTACTTGTTCTTTTCTTAAAAATGGTCCATCCCAAAATGAAATCCTGCGGGTGCCCCCGTAAGCATTATTTCTTTACAAAAATCATCCTTTTTTTGGAGGGGGATTGTGTGGAGATAAAAATAAAAGGGGGGAATGAATTGCGGGCTTATGAATGACCCCTTTTCTTATCTTCTTTGAAGTTTAATATTCTGTATTTATTATGTACTATTCCAATATTATGAGATAGTTAAAAGTCTAGATTTTCTGAGATCTGTAGAAGGACATTTCTTTCGGTGAAATATTTAAACCCTTGTTTTATTATTAATATTTCCTTTTAAAAGCATGTACCTTTGATTTATTTCTACTTTTTAAATGAAAGAATGGAAGGTGAAGAAAGCAAATAATATTTACATAAATCCACAAATACACTTTTCAACAAAAAAAACATATATATTTATAGTTATATATAATCTAAAGACAATAGTATTTGTTGGAGGAAAGTATAAAAAGAATCAATTTAGTAAAAAATAAAGGGCTGAGTCAGACAAAACGAAAAAAGTTTTTATTATTATTGTTATACGTACAGTCATAGAAGTATATTGGTGGATATACTTAGTATGATTATCTTGAAGAATAAAATAATATGATTAATTAAAAATCATTTTATTTGATTTTGCGTACATTAACAAAAATATCATTTTTTCTAACCCTTAAAGTATACTTTAACCATAATCTTTCACCCAAATCTACACACGCATACTTTCCTGGGATAATCAGGCATCCAAACATTCAAATATATATTTAAGAATATAAAAATTTAGTGTCCAATCCATTATCGGGAGTATCCGGCATTGCTTTGCGTTGTCCCAGCCTCTTTAGCTTTCTCTCTTATCGAACGTTGTCTCTCAGTTTCGAAAGAGTCATTTATATTTTCATTAAAGTCTTTTAATATCTTAAAACAGAGTTTATCATTCATATCTGTAGAAGAATTGATCTAGCTTCTAATCATTCAACCTGTATTATTTAGTTTTTTAATTGAAAAATAAAGATTAAAGTAAATACATTAATTGCAATACGTAAAGACTTAGGCGTCGACGAACAGACACAATTTGCAGCAGTCATTTAAAACATAACAGCTCCATAAATCTTCAATGTTACTCTCCATTTTTCATGGCCTTACTCAATATTTAGATGTTCACACCTCAAGAGTGAAAAAATATTTTTTTTCTTTTTTAAATATGATTTGATGAACAAGGAAGTAATTTAGTCTCTTGATCACTCTCTGACTGGGGTATTGCTACACACACTCTTTACTAAACCTTATCTAAAGTCAAATTCATTTTTTTATATTTATATAATGTTATTCCCTTCCTTTTAATATGAGCTTTAGCTACAAACGCTCATTGTTAAAAAAAGAGTCCTCAACTCATATTGTATGCGTATATATTATAGATTTATATAAAATTTGAGATTACCTAAATGCTTGCAAGATTTCATTTCTATACCGTTATTATGGAACTCCATTCATACATACTTAATGATGAAATCGGGTGCATTTTATGGCTTGCTTTTTTTTCTTTTTTCTTTTTTGAGTTGGGAAACTGAAGAGAGAATTATTATTTAATTCCTGAGGAGGTAACTTCTTTCCCTATTACATTCAATTATATTCAACGTCTTCATGAAAATTTATGTGTGATCATAAAAGCCGGAGAGTAACTTTGACGATTTGTTGTGGAGTTGTATTTGTGAGTCCTTGATACATTAATAGTAAAATTGAGCATCAAGGTGAGAGTTATTTCAGCCAATGCCCTTGTTTATTTCCATCACTTCATCGCAGCTGCTTTTAACTGATCTAATAAAATGTCCTCGCAGGTAAACTGCTTTCATCACAAAAAATTATCCATTTTGTCGGGGTCACCATTCTTATTTTTGGGTTTCTTTTTATTATTATGTCCACAAAGTTCCAGATACTCCCATCCCTCTTATTTTTATACATGGCACGTCCACTCGATTACATTGGTATTACTCTGATCAAAAATAAATATACGAGTAAGGTACATAAAAACATATAGACAAACATTGCTTCATTAATATATGGAATGCATTACTCATAAGTTAACAGGTTGAATACTTCTTACCATTATATTTTACATCTGTAAATTCAAAATCAAATATAGTAGATGAAAAAAAGAAACATTACACATTGAAGACTGAAGAGGATAGAGTATTTTCTAATGTAGAAATGAAACAAAACATTTTTTATGAAGAATCAATAATCTTGCAGTCAACTTCAATCTTATATTTTAATATACATTGATGTTAAAAACTTCTTTGAAACCTTTTTAATTAATTACAGATTTGATTAATAATTCATTCATTAATGTAGTACTTCCAAAAGAAATGAGATATAAAAAGTATATGATTGATGGAGCAACGTAGCTCAGAATTAATTATTCTTGTGAACTCATTCTACGTAGGTTTGATTCATGGTTACTCGTAGAGAAATATATATATTTGTTATCTGTATATATGGACTCAGAAAGAGTTATGCTTAATCAGTAAAGCTTCATCTGATCAAATTAAAAAAATAATAAAGATAGAAGATGGAGCAAAAATGTCCTACTGAGAAGATATTAGAAGAATATTTCTGTCTCACGTATGGATAAATACACCAGGGAAGTAAGGAAGGGTTAACGAGCTAAAATTAATTAACATATTTATTTTAATTCAAATCCTAATGTGTAATATCCTTGGGATTTTTACTGCCCATCAATAGTTTTAATGATCTTTTCAAGTTATTTCAAATCAACCTATTTGTATTGATAAACAATTTGAGTGTTTTAAACATTGGATCTTATTATTTGGATTAGAAAAGTTTCACGTTCATATAAGGAAGAAATCTGCTTAACCAAAGCCTTTTGCGAATGTTGAAAAATATTGTATTTTATGATAACTTTAGATAGTGTTGTTCGTGTAATTGGTAAAACAGAAATTATTTTACAATGCTATCATCATTATTCATTTATACTTGAAGGTAGAACAATAAGTATAATATTAACACTACTGTGTGAAAGACGACGTGAAATTCTTATTATTTGATGAGGAATAGATGTGGAAGTTCTTACTGGGCTCGGAGTAGAATGGAGGATCAAGATCGTTGTAACTCCTTCCGTTATCATTGCTACATAGAAATTCTTTATTTTCTTCATCTCATAGTGCTCGCCTAAACAACGTCTTCAGATTATTTTTAATCAAGGCAGTGTTTTCAAAAATATAACGTTTAAAGATTAAACGAAACACTTATACAGATGCAAGGCCATAACGGATAAATATGTTTAGACTGAGGTATAACGAAGATTGCCAGAGGAGAAAATTTGCCCAAGGAGGAAAATCCCTTGAAGGAAAATTGCTGGAGGTGTGAAATTGCCCAAGGTGAAAAACATAAAATTTTATCCAAAGAGGACAATTGGAAAAAAATAAAAACTTCAACACTGGTTTATTCAGCTTAGTTTTTTTTATAATATTCATTTTTAAGGGTCCAAAGAATAAAGGTGAAACTATTCTCCTTTATGAAATTTTGAATGAAAATAAAGAACAGGTTTTTTTGGTCAAAGGTAACAGTACAAATGAATTTTAATTATCTTAATAAAAATATAATGCAATTAGAAGCTTAATTTTGTTAGCAGATACATTTTCAAAAAACAAAATGTTTTTTAGAGAAAAATTTGTTGATTTCAGGCAATTTAATTGCTTTACAGGTTTAATTATATATTGCTTCGTATACTCAAAGCTTACTAAAAATTAAGCTTTTTGGTAACAATACTGCTTCAATCAATTTTCCTACTGGAAATTATCCTCGTTTGACAATTTCCTCCCTCGTACAGGGTCTTATTTACCCTATAGAAATAATCTATTGGTTCTCCAATAGTAAAAAAATTATATTATATTTTAAATAAAATAAATCCTTTCACTTCGCTTCGAAGAGAGATTCAATTAATTATAGTTTTATATCATTTTGAAACACTTTTTACTTTTTCATTGTACAATTTAGATAAATATATTCCTACTCAAATATCAACATTACTTCCAAGTCGTTGTTTTTTTATCTATGCATATAAAATATAATATAACTTAAGCCACTAGAATACCTACATACCGATACATTACACATGAAGTCAATGAATATTATACGACTGCAGATATAATTAAATACCTGGAAAGGCCCTGCAATATATTTATATATATATATATATGTTGTGTACAAGTTGTGATTTAGTACATGTTCTAATCGAAAAATGAGATGAATAGTTTTAAAAGAAAGATTTACAGTTCTTGGGATAAAGGTTACATTTTTCACATATGCAGGACGGATCATTGTTTACTCTGGGAGATGAACCTTCTTGTTATGAAAAGGCCACATGTAGGATGTATGTCATTGATGTTCTGAGCACTCATAATACCTTACTACGTCATATGTTTGCATTTAGTTGTATTCAGGCTTTTTGTTAGGGATTGATTCACTTTTCTCGAAATAATTAACGACATGTTGTTGGTCTTTAGTTTCTATATATCAATTAGTAATAATCAATAAATACCAAAAGTAAATAGGGTCATTCCATGTCAAATCAACAAGGCCATGTCACCCCTGTTGACTTGAAAATGAAGTCAAAATTTAATCTGTAATACACTAGCAAGCATGGGCGGATTTTGTTTAGGAAGTGTGGTAGAGGGCGCCCCCAAAAAAATCACCCCCTCCCCCTACATGCATTTTGTAGACCTCCGCCACCCTCATTAATAACGCTCAATCGTTCTATTGAACACTTCTTCTCACTCATTTTTATTTTACCCACGCAATGCCACTGTAGAAAAAGAGAAAAAAGGCACAAACAAATATGGACAAATTCTTTCTAAATTCCCTCGTTCAGGAAGAATAAAGTTGAAGGGGGTTTGTATATGTATTTTCAATCCTCAATAATGAGAATTTAGTAGTATATTTTGTGCCTGCCCGGTTATTTCAGCTTCTTTCCCTGCACTCAGCATATGTTTCAGACAGAGAAAAGTTACCAAATTAATCTTCTCTTTTTTGTCTGTAGAAAAGAAATGATTAACGCAGGGAAAGATGCAAAAAAAAGCCGGGATGGCACAAAATGGATTCTCAATTGACAGTCCTGAATATAATAATGAATAAATTAATTTCTAACTGAGTTAGAGTGTGTTGAAGTGTTATTGCGAGTTTGGGTACAATACATAATGATAATTTCTAAGCGGCAGAGTTTAAACATGCAAAGGGAAAAGAAAAGGCAAACGAAGTTGGGGTCCTTCTTCACGAAACGAATGAGAAATTAACCCTCCAACACCGAGGTAACTTAAATAAGTTACTTTGATTTTAGTGCCCCTTTCAAAAGGTTACATGCACAATTGTTATCTTAGCAGACGGAGTTTTTGTCATTTTGGGGTTTCAATAGTATACCTCTCCTCTCTCTTCGTTGATTATGACGTTATTTTACCTGACTTATTTAGTATGGCATATCCATTTTAACCCTGCGCCCCTGGGGGTGACGCATGAGATAAACTAACCAGCGATGGACAAGTGAAACATATTTTCTGACAGCCTTGCAACTGTAGTAGAGTGTTCGCTATTTTGTATAGTTGACGAAATTGTAATGGCAGGTAAATTTACTGGTGTTGCAGAACTGTTACGCTCAGAGTATTTTAACTGGTAAATATACATACATTGCACTGCTCACCGTATTAACCTCTTAGTAAACGATCAAAGGATCCAATCTTACACTTTACATCATGTCCACAATCAACTCCCCGTATACATTTTTGAATCATACAAAGGTCAAAGAAATCTATTATACTGCATAAAGCGAGTTTTACCCTCATTAACAAATTAAACATCTTGCTTAGCAGATCGACATACATTGGGGATACAAATTTGAAGCAGTTGAGCATATCACGGATAAACCTCTTGTTATTTTAGAAACTTTAATCAGACTTACTCAAACCCCTAGAGGATATGATCCAAAACAAGTTGAGCAAGCAAGGGGCTTGTACCATAAGTTGATAACTACCCAGCAGATTATAGGACTTGTCACACGTATCTTACTTAAATGTGTTTCCTGTCCAAAGAGCTGCAGAGTCGAAGTATCAACTGGACCGATGTTCTCAGTTTGAGGTTGAAAGGATCTGCAAATCAGTTTTGGTAATAGACGATGATCAAATACAAGCTAAAGTAAATGACTATTGTGACAATATTGGTTTACGATTTGAACGTACGCTCACCATGCCAATACACCAAACTAGATCAACTTCATCGAACAGTGCTGCAAATTCAATAAATATTCAAATTTATAATTTAAATTCTTACATGAAAAATATGATCAAAAAAGAGTTCCAAATCGGGTTCGAAAGTAAGAACATCAAAATATTGAAATCTCTCAATGCATTGGATACATCCAAACCGTGCTACTTGGATATCGATACTTTAAGTTATTTTAAAGAGTATATTGACTGTTTAGACATTAGTAGATCTGTTCTCAAACTGGGATTGTTAAGAGCCTAACAAAATTTTCATTTAGGACTACCAATTAGTGAATAGTGGTTTGTTAACCAAATGAAGCTTCGTCAACTTAAAAAACACCATTGCAACAAGTACGGCAATTGTGGAGCCTAGCTTTTCTGCAATGAAAAGAGTATGTTCGAATTTGCGATCAAAGCTGACTCTGGATAGACTCGGGGGCCTTCTTTGCATAAGCCTTAACAAAGATTTGATACTACAACTCGACATTGATGCACTTATTAATTCGTGGGCTGAAAAAAAACCAGAAGAGTGAATTTGTAAACTGTGAAAGTATGTAAGACTTATAAAATTTGTAAAAATAAGAGATATATGTAATAACTTTGTGTGATCTGACTGTTCAAAAACGTTATTTTTGATTATTCTGGCATTCTACTATTACTGACAAATGTGTTGGTCAACATATAATGAGAGAAAGTCGGTTTTTGTGAAAATAACAATGCAGTCATATTTGTTAAAGTGAAATCTGCTCTTATACTTGAATTATTGCAATGTTTATATTAACGGCTCTCAATTTTCCGTTGAGAATCGAAGAGTATATTACATAAACATTTTCAAGTTTAACAATATATAGAAAATAATTATGCTACTTCTGAGAGAAAACGACAAATTTGCGAGCAGTTAACATAATTTTAGTAAAATAAATTTTAATGACATTTATGGCTTAACCACAAGCTCCACGCCAAAGCCAACAAGCCCCCTCCCTCCCTCAGATATTACATCACCCCTCCAAAATGCTATGCTAGCAAGAACTTGATAAACAATAAAAAAAATTGTCCAACTCTTATGAATATGAAACTTTGGGAACATGTGAACATCTACCACAAAAGTCATCGAAATTGCAGCAAAGGTTCAAAAAAAGCTTACAGTTCTTATGTTTACCTTCACCACTATCAGAAATGTAATGCACTTAATATAGAGTTTTCAAAGATTAAAAAACACTGGGGTGAAGGATTCGAGATGAGTAATTTTAAATAAAGGATTACCAATTCTTAGAATGAGGATAATGCCATAATTGAATATTCCAATAGTATCTATCATATTTGACTATTTTAATACAAATAGCAAAAAAATAAGTACTCTGCTTCACTTTATAAAGTTCAAATCCACACGGTTATACTATTCATAAATATATAATAGCCAGATAACTTTAATAGATCAAAATGGAATGATACTATCTATTAATAGTTTGTAATTAAAATGGACAATGTTGTAATTAAATTATCCATATTTGAAGACAATAAAGTTTCAACTTGTCCAAAACATATCAATACATAGTTATACCACAAAAATGTATACTTAAATTATTTCATTTTTGATTGCAAAAATAATAAATTATCTTTTAAATATGTTTTATATTCGTTATTCACAAACAATACAGCTTCATTTTTTTTAAATCTGACCAGAAACAAGTGAGCAGCAAAGAGAAGGACAAAAATCAATGATCCTATTGACATTTGAATCAAAAACACATACTCAAGATCATCTCTATTTGGTATATAAATTATTTCAAAAATTCCGGATGAGTAACTAGTTGTTGTTATTTCACAAAAAAAAGGACATTTTTTCCTATTTGTTTTCCAGAAGAAAATAACGTGATTCCAAAAAATAGAGTAATATTATCCCAATGTAGCAGAATAATTAAAAAAAAAACATGAGTTTCCTTTTGTCCATAAAATATTTTCAAATCTTAGAGTTTGTTCTTTGTAGCCTTTTTTTTCTTCATATTCAGTCATTAAAGTTATGTTGTTGTTGTTGTTGTTTTTTTTACTTTTAAATAATACTATATTGTAATAAACATATTAACATTAAACAAAACGATATAACTTTTAGTGTAGGATAACTTTTTTTTAAAATTCCTTCTCCTTGTCGTTTCAAATAATTACAAATGAGGGTACCATGTATATTCTACATATTTAGTGAAAATGTGAATGGGTTGCCCATTAAACTAATTATTTTTCTGACTTTGTCAGTTTCCTATTTCTACATTTTTATTTCTTGATTACGTTGTTTCTTTAATTCCACTGTGAGTTTTACCCTACCTATTATGAACATATACTCCGTGTAACAAGTCAACTTTTCCCTTTTGTGAATTTTTATATAGAAGTAATACATACGTACAAGCTATATATAAAGTAGGAACAATAAAAAAGTAAGCTATTTCCTACTAAAAAAAGCTCTTTGCATATCTTGAATATAGAGCTATTCAATTATTTTATGCCATAGCTTATTTACAACTATAATATACAGTTCAAGGTCTATTTCTTAACTCCAGTTATAGTATTTTCAAATCCTTATAGAGCCGGTTCGACGTGCAAATGAGCAAAAATTATTCCATAATCAACGCAGAGGTTTGTAGGAACTTCAAACATAAAATTCGTGAATAGTTAGAGATGGCAATGGGGAGAATTTTAGGTATGTTTAAAAAAGAAACCAAAAATCAATCTGGTAACTCTGATAATTTGAAAAATGTTTTGGAGAGCAGTTACAATTAGCTGTGAAAAGGGAGAATTACTTGAGGAAATAAGAAAATTAGAACCACGAGGAATATTAATAAGGGCTTACCTTACTAAATAAAATTATACGTACACGATATTTTCTACTCACCTGTCGATAAGTCTGCCTCTCCCCCTTCAATATTTTTATGAGCGTTGGTAGATTAGGAATTAATTATTTGCTTAAGCAAATAACTAATTTTCATTTACTTTTGACTTTTAATTCCATATTTGGAAGAATTAAAAAATTACCTACGTTATTTTGTACCTTTTTTTATGTTTCTTTTTGGAGAAAAAATCCTCGAGATGAATTTGTCTTCGGATGAATTTTCCTTGGGATAAAATTTGAATCTTCGTGGTGAACTTGCTTTGCGATGAACTTATATTAGGATAAACTTTCCTCGTGATGAAATTATCATAGGATGAACTTTCCTCAGGGTGAAAAGTGGGAGGTTAACTCTGCAGGGGTGACAAGAGCATAGTGAATTTTCCTGGTACCATTTTATAAACATAAGAATTTACACTGTATTATGATGTCCACTGTCGATTATTCTGCTCCCCCCTTATTAGTGTTTTAAACGTTGATTGGTTGAATTGAAATAAACACTGGTTAGCCTGCGGACAATTACAGACAATTATTGAATAATTATTCCATAGTGGCTGACTACAGAATGACCTTTTTTCTGTTTAGAAGCTCTTTTCATGTACGAAAGCACCCTGAACAATATAATAATTCTATCAGACTACCGATCAACAATTGCTGCAATTTTTAATACACTTACTACTAGTAAAGAAGTTTTAAATTGTAAATAAACCATTATCAAAAAGAGTGAGAAAAATATACATCTAAAATGGTAGAAACGACATGAATTTGCAGACCATCTTGCGAAAAAGGGGTACTGACACCCAAAACCGGTTGCTATTGGTACGCCTCCAAACTACAAAAAAATATAATTCATGACTTCTTCTTTTATCAGTATTGGTGTGACCGATATAAAAAAGATCAAAGTATGAAAAATACCCATACTATGCTTAATAAGCCTAGTATAAATGTATCAAGCTCGGAAAAGATAAATTGAGACTCATTTTACATGCCTACATTGGACATAGCCCTTTTCTAGCCCACCTAATCAAGTGGAAGGACATAAGCTCAACCTGCAATGTCTTTATGGAAGAATTAAAAAGTCCCGACAAACTCCTCAATAGATACCCCACCCTATCTTACAAGAGACATCAAGCAATGAATGAGGGAAACAAAGACTTTTGTATTTTAAAATTTATGAAAATGTAAAAGATCACAAAATATTATTGAACAAAATTAAATGTAAATTAGGTTTTAGAATCTGCTCTAGTAGCACAAATAATCCATTGTGTGGTCGTATTTTTTGCCTTATTTTTGTAAAATTTTATTTTATGTATATATGGCAAACAGTAATATATTTAACTAACTTAACTTTCTGTTTTTTTAGTTTATGAAAGCTACCAATTATGTGTGAAAACTGTAATCTAGTTATTCAAGAAAAAAGGCTACAACAGTTGAAAGATAGATGTTAATCTATATGTAGTCTCATATTCCTCCTATTTATTTATTGATGTGAATATAATATGATGCGTCAAAATAAAATAAAAATCTTGAACAAAATCAAAAAAAAAAAAAAAAATACAAATTACTTTTTTAAATTTAAATATACATGCAAGCCAACATCTCATAGATATAATTAATTTAATATTGGACTTTGTATTAAAAATTCTTGGATGATGTAACACACACAAGAACGTAAACAATAATCTTATGATACATTATTTGGCCCCGATCTTTCAAATACAAACCTTTCATTTCTTCATTATTTTACTTGGTCGATCAATTTTGGTTACTTTAAGTGGAATTTACAACATACCCAAAAAGTTAGTGAGAATAATTTGTTGACAGAAAGGGACAAGAATTTTCCTTTCTGATAAATCTGGACAAAGTTTGACTTCTTTAACGAGAGTAACATGGTCAAAATGGACGCCCTTTATTTAACAATATAAGAATATAATTAACATATTCGATTCGGCCGCCGCTGCAAATCGCCACTACGAGATCGATCCTGTACCTGAAGGGGGAACAGACGTTTCTGACATGAACAGGATCCAGCTTTAAGGCCAAACGCACAATGTTGGCATTCCAGCCTTCACAGTGAATGGGACTTGGTACAGGCCTAGCCATATTACTCCTATTGGACGGGGGCCAAGAGGAAGTGACCCTGACCCGGTTAGACTAACGTTACTGACTGCCGTCATTGTGCCCTATAAGTGGTCTTGGGCCTTCTTAGACATGGGGTTTATTGGATACACCTCAATTATTATCTTCTGACTGACCATGAATGTCAAAATCTTTTTTTTGTCGCTTCGGGGCTTGCCCCCTTTAAATTATCGTGGAGTGTCTGGTGGATTTGATTTAATTCAGCTATAGTCGCTCTTACTGTCACATTTGTGGTTTTTGGCGATATTTTTGGGGCAAAATCTGAACCAAATGGTTGCTATAAACCTTTCTTGTATGGGTGTAACTTGACCGCGATGCCTTTTTTATTCATCATAACGTAGTCAAAATAATTAGTTTACCCATATGAACAATCTCTATTTATCATAATATAATTTTGACTTGAATTAAAATTTACAATCGTACACCTATTTATATTACAGATCATTTTTTGAACAAATGTTCTAAATGATTCTTTGGCGAAATGTCCGTTCAAAAAAGTGTCCTTCAGAAAAATGTAATTTGTCAAATTGACCTTCGAAAAAATGTTATCTGCCAATAGTCCAGTCACGATCTGTAGTCTTCACTTTATTTATTTTTTAAATCACTCTAGCTTGATTTTGTCTATGTCTTATAAATCTTAACCGAATTTATATCTGGACGTCTGTTACATATGTACACTCTCTGAGTGAGTTTAAAAAAAAAAGTTGTATTTGCATAGTTTTTTTAGCAAATATCTTGGTACCTTTATCTACTCAACTCAAAATTAAATTTTACTCCATCTCATCAATTTAATTTTCATGGAAAAATATAATCTTATTTAATCCATCTGAAAATGCATTTTTTTTTACATAATGCTCACATATATATTAAAGTATTAAATTATGTTATATATGCAATTAAAGAGAGCTACTCACAATTCATATGGAAATAAGGCATTAATAATGAAAAATAATGACAACAAAAAATGGCTTGAGTAAAAATAAATTATAAATTGGCCTCAGTGGCTCTCCCTCTCTCTCTTTCATAGAAAAATATATACGTCCCTTTGTTACAACTTGTATAAAATAATGTATTTACAAATTTTGACAGGGTAATCCATACATATTGGCACAAACTTAAAAGTCCTCCAATTAAAAAACAGCACCAAATCAAAATTTCTAAATTAGCAACTTAATAAGGGGATTTTGTCCGCCGTTGTTTGTTTTTTTTGCCTTATTTTTACAATATAAGTAATGTAATTTGTATGAGTGATTACGAATACATAATTAAATAACAATCAACTAAATAAATTAAGAAATAAGAAGCAATCCACGCTTATCACTCCACCTTTTCTCTTAAAAAGGAAAAGCAAAACACTTGAAAATCGTTAAAATCTGCTAAAGAAATGTTGATCTCCAAATTTTGAGGTCCACTCTTAAATTGAAAGGAGGCTTTCAAATTGTATTCCTAAACCATCCAATAGAACAATTTTTACTGAAAGACGTCATCATAGATATAAACCAGTGACATCATCATCTATCAATGATAATAACACTTATAGTTTAACTTAACTAATTGAAATAGTAAACTGATATACTTGACAATAATTTAATTGAAAAATATGTCTTCTAAGGGACTGGAAGGGACCTATTTTAGATCCCCTATTAAGAGGACTGATACAATCCTAATAAATGTTTAATTACGTCATTCGTTCAAACTTTTGGACAGTTCATTACTTATTGACAGATGTGGATCGGGATAGAAAATTACAGATATCGAGCAGCTAGCAGGCCTAAATATGAGAATCTATTCAATATAAAAAAATTAAAATATACTCATGATGCCTAAATAATTTGAATCATCAAAATATAATTACTAATCGATGAAGTCAAATATCACAAAATATTTAATAAAAAGTCATTAAGTTTGAAGATTTACGTATAAGTACTATTATATCAATGTAATTATGAATTTTAATTCTTACAAACAAGCTTATTTTTTCAAAATTAAATATTTTTGGTGTTTTACATAAATTGATACGAAATTAATTATTAAAATACGACCTAAAAACGAAACTTTTAAGTGTGACACTTACAAATAAGCAACAACGTCAACTTCAGCTTATTTTTCATTAGGTGTCAAATCGAAGATGAAATCATCAGTTGTAAAGGAATTATTTTTACAATAGAAATAAATGTAAGGCTAGACAGTTAGGGTTTTTCGGGCTTGTGCTAAAAGAGGTTCAGACGACAGGCTTCTGGACCTGGGAATCAACATATGTATATTAATTGTAAAAATATATTCACTTATTGAAATAATTCAATTGTGAATTGAATGTTTATGACATTTAATAGGTGATAGAGTAGAGAAATCGAAAGTAAATAAAAAATACCAACATGATAAATTATCAGTTTAATGGTAACGTATATGGATATATGTTAAAAACTCATTTGATTCTACATAGGGGGAAGGATGATACCTTTTCCAATTTTTTTATCTCACGTAAAAGGAAACGTAGTCAAATGTTATTATGTGTGCATGCCCCTCGACACCATTGAGTCAATTAAAAGAGCTTTAACTCTTCTCCAAGTTCCCTTTCCTCAGGATTAAAAATGAGTCCAGGGAAAACAAATATTTTGAGATCCTACGAAAATTTAATAAGAAAAGGTTGGCCATATTTCCGAATCTCTACGGAAATCAAACTCCTAGGGGCTTGGATTGGGACAAATTGATCCCAGAAGAACAATCTAGAGATTCTTAAGACTATTCAGCGATCCTTCGCCCTCTCCAAGAACTTGAATCTGAGCTTTTTGGGCCAACATCATAGGATGGAACGAACACCTCTGTTGTTCTTAGAGTTATACAAATTTAGGAGTGTCATTATTCACTGGGAAAACCTTTCAAAAAATAACTCTTATTAAAGATTCATTAATCAAAATGGACAAGAAAAAGAATATTTCCTATGACATACTCCATGGTCCATTGAGGAGCTGAGGACTATCCTTGATGGATCAAGGCAAAATATGGAAGGTTTTAAACTTTCATTGGGTCAGAAAGATGTGGAAATGCAAGGAGCCCTGGTTCTATGCCCTTTATAATTTTCTGAAAGAAAGGCAAGGCCACTTTATGGATAATCCTTGTGCAGTTTACCAAAAGGTATTGCAAACTCTGATATAGTTCTCCAACCGAATGGGAAGTTTATGTAGAGCAAGCAGACATGCATCAATACATGCTGAATTTTCACTTGGATGGGAAATGCCAATTCGTGAGCGACTTAGCTTCTTAGAAGTAAGAACTCTCTTTGCCGAGACTGCCGCAGACGTCGATTTTTCGAGCTTCCTCATAGACAAGATAGCTAAGTAATACTTCAAAACTATTCTTGACCCTTATGGAGTTGTCGAAATACCTTTTATACCTTTCAGGATGAGAAAGTCAAGTGCTACCACTCAAGAAATTCGAAGGTGTGCCACAAAAAAATGTATAAAACCGTTCATAGACTATTTAGTCAGAAAAGTAATAATAAAAAGTCCATACAATAGCATCAAAGCCTTACAGGCTTTTGAATCAATATACCACCATATTGAAAAGTCAAAAGAATACAGATCTAAGTAATGATCTGGCCAAAAGTCTTTCTATTTTGTTCAAACACCCACGACTTCTTCGAAGACTTATTACAGATTTTGTGTATCTATAGTAAGCGATAGTTCTTCAAAATCTGGAAATTAGTTGTTAAATACGTTGCAAATCAAATTGGCGACATTTGTCTATTGTTGAAGCTATGATATCAAACATCATGACTGTGACCGGATATTTCATCTTGGTGACTTCCAAAAGTTTTCTAGTGTATCTACAATCCAAAGAGCCCTATCATTTTGTTTGATGATGATAGAATCTACAGTAGATGTCATCTTATTACGGTAAAAGCTGAGCCTATCACCATTATGTGTCAGGTATTTTATTATCCTTTTGCATTGTTACACACGGCATCAATTTAGTTTTGATTTACCAGTGGCTTTTCAACATAACTCCAAAATGTCTTTCCAGAACATTGCACTACTTAGAGACTGTAGACTTGCTCACCTTTATCTTCCTAGCAAAGTCTGACATACTCAAAGATGGATTGACATCAAATATATGTTTAGTAGCCTCTGATATCTGTTTTATTGGTTTATTACTTTTAAGGCAATCCCTGAGGCTTTATCAATCATCTACAAGCTTTCTGTTCATCTACTATGTATGACACTTAACTTTTAGACTCTTAACAATGACAGAGTTGCTATGGGTGGCACAGATATATTGATTAGACATTTAAAAACCTCTTAAATCTTCGTCGTAAAGGCTGTCAAATACTTTTCGTTGAAGTGAATGTTAAATAGAGATTTATTCTTGATTTTTATCTCGATACGCTACATTTCCAGAATGAAATAATAATTGAAGTAAAAAACTCTTTTATCTTACAAATAGATAGCTTGAGGAATGTGTGTTGTAGTGCGATCGTTTTATACTAGATGTCCTTAGAAAGATGAGGTGTTGTATTAAAAAACTTAAAAGAATGTTTTGAGATTGTTTGAGCAAGCGTCAAAGATGGACACAAGGAAAAAAAAATGCCATATTTTACAGTTTAAAAAAAAAAAGATGGAAATACGAACCAGATGGCTGAAAATAATATTTCAATTATGTTTTAGATGTTGTCACAACCAATCACAGACAAGTTTTGTTTTGTCAATACCGTTTTGGTAATTTAATGTCAAAAATACACTATAGTCTGGAATGCAAAATGTCAAAAATGAGGATAAAATAACGGAAATAGTCAAGTCTGACAGTCACTGAAGGCACTATTTTGATTACCCAGGAGATAAACGTTAAAGGAAAATAAATATATCAAGTAATGGATACATTATTTATAAACCTGATATGTACTGGTTAAAGATGTGGTAGGATTAAGCTTTTTTACATATTTATCTGCAACACCTTGTAAAATTATTATTTTATAAGATTATACGATTACAAAATATTCTTACATAAATATGTTAAAAAATTGTCGAATAATGTTTCTTAATTAATTATTTTCATATGAGCACATATGTGTGTTGTTTGTTAATACGTTAATAATATTACTTTAGAAAATTACTTAGATAATTAAAAGACATCTATATATAGATATGTACAAAAGAGTCCATTACAACCTATTAACCGTTAGATGATTAGAGTTGCAAATTCCAAGATGTAGTAGAGAACCTGAATAGTATATTGTTATTTCCAATGATGTAATAAATATTATATAATTTCTAGTACGAACACGCTATATGAAAGATAGCCAATGAAAAATAGGCAATTGATTTAAAATTTTAAAACTAAATCGACTTACTATAACAATAATTATATAACAGGTAGATTTCTATTGTAAACCCTCCTTGTATACAAAATTTTTGTTGGTTCTGCCAATTTGATGCAATTATAATCAATCCTACACTTTCTTTTGACACTCTTGAAAATGCAACATATGAAAATATGACCATGTGAAAATAGTGTTTTTGGTAAATATAAAGAATTTTTTCAAATGTTTGACTCTGTGATTTATTTATCGTCATTGGCATTGCTAACTCGCCATTTTGCTTCTTTAGCCATAAATATAATGAAGATGGAAGATACACACCAAGATTAACTCGCTGATTTTATTCTAAATTTCCTTTTTTAATTCGTATTTAATATACATTCTTCCTTTTTCTGTTACAAAGTGAAACATACACCACACATACTCACATATAGATTATTTTAATTATATAAGATTGATACGAAATAATTTTTAGTTCCTTACAAGTTAATTACCGAGGATGCTAATTAAAAAAAAGATATAGAATTATATATATGACTGGTATATATTTTAATAAAGAAAATATAACTAAGATCATATTTTATTCAACAGAAGAAGTGTAAATATCAAAGTGCAAAGTAAGATACTATGGAGAAATTAACAAGATGAGTTATAGATGAGTCATTAAAGTGAGTTATATTTTATTGCCAAATTTTTTTTAGCAAATTGACAGGAAATAAATTGCTTTTATCATGAATGGCATTATGATTTTTCTTGTATCACCATCTTGAATTCAAGAAGAGTATGCGGTAATCATCAAATAATATATTAAAAGAATAACAATTTTTGTAGAAAAAGCATGCACGGGAGATAACTCTTTTACCGAAGTTCTACGTTTTAAAAAAATTCAAAAACCAAATGTGGCATTCGATAAGTACGACTAATAATTACTTTGAAATGGTTAATTGTGAAATATCATGTCAAATTGCATACGACAAAAAATTATCAATTTGACAACGAATATCTTCAACAGATTCTTACGAGAGATGAGCCTAAATAACTTTTGGATAATATATGTTAGTAGTACAACAACTCAACTAAGAATGAAATTTATTCTACTCACTTCAATGCGCCACACTCGTTGATTGTATAACGTGTTGAAAATTTACAATAATTGTTATTTAAGTTTAAATTAACTTCGAAAGAGAAACGAGGATTGCGGAATATTTATATCCTTATCATGCGAATATATTTGAAATCGTATATGCTCCTATAGCCTTAGATGATACACTTAATTATTTAAATGTAATAAAATCACTACATAATTATTTTGAAATCAAAAGTCTAATTTTAAAATCGGCATCTCAAAATATTTCAAGTATTTATAGTATTTATTTGAAGAGCTTGTTGGTTTAACTGTATTTGATAGTCAAGTCAGTTTGTTATACAAAAAGAAAATATTATTTGACAAGAAAAATATTTCCAACGCATTCCGTAATTCCTTTCCAATAATTTTAAGCCTACGTATTATAATTAAGGTTTAAAGAATTGTGAATGAACGCTAAAAATTAAATATTTATATATAAAAATGAAATAAATTGTCTACAAACAAGGCAAATCATTTCATTCTGAAGGTAAAACTCCTAGAACAGTTTTTAAAATATGATTAAAAGAAATATCTTCCTATAACTGATGTTTTTAAAGTTATAAATGGCCATGCAGAACGAGGAGTGGCATTCATTTAATAGTGGAATAGCTGGCTAGAAACTGACAAATCCTGGCTTTAATGTTTATTATAAGTCGTTGAAGAGCATCAAAAGATGTCTCCGGTATTGAAATAAAATGTATGTGTATAAACTTCTATAGTATTTCAGACATACTAAAAAAACATTTTTTTAAATGTAAATTCAAAAATAACGATTGATAGAGTATAAATTATAATTTTTAAGATATAAAATATCTTAATTTCTAAACTCTTAAACTATTTATTGCAGAATACAAAACAAAAAACCATTTACAATAATTGATTAAAAAATCCTTTTGTATAAATTCTCAATTTTAAAATGTGTTGAACTACCTCTAAACATAGCTCAATTTGATATATACATTACTAATTGCATATTTTAAATCAAAAATTACAAATTGTCATTGTACAGCTTTAAAAATTCAACCAAAATGAAAATATTACATGAAATTTTTTCATTTTTCTAGTTGAAGAAAGGAAAATATATAAACATTGCGCCCATCATGTCGTTAGTTTTATTTTCAATTATTTTGCATTGTAATTTACATCATCAATATTTTTTCTCAAAACAACGTACACATTTCTTAAAATAAACAAGGCCATCTTTAAAAAAATATATACGATAAAAACCTTTCTCAAATTGTTTTCACAATAATTGAAGAAGAAGTCACTTTTTTGCAACAAGAAATTTATAACACTTTGTTGCCGTTGAACTACTTCTAAACATTGTTTAATTTGCTCAAACTTCACGAATTACATTTTTTTATCAAAAGAAACGGAAACCTTGTGATTTGTGCATTTTCTTAAAATAAAAAATAAGAATCACCCTAATATACAAAGATGAAAAAAATATCGAAATTTTCGGGTATGTAAATCAAACAGAAAAGTATATGTTGATAAACTTTTATATATGACATATCTACTAAACAGGATAACTTAATTAAATATAGTCCTCCATACACAAAAATACGTTTGAATTTTCAAACTAGGGAGAAATAATTAATATGCACACTACTACCTTGCAGATTACGAACATATACTTTTTTTTAAATGTATACTCACGATTATTTGTACAATTTTCACATCCCTATATGTATATTAGAAATGTGCTAATGTGCATTGTTGAGGGCAAGAATACAGCGGGAAATCCTATTGGTAATGGTCAATGTGTATTTTTCTTAATGTTTGACCACTTCGGTACGGGAGGGCATTAAAATTTATGTAGTATAATGATTTTTTTTTTAAATTTGTTATAAACCTTCAAACAATAATCGTCAAATCGAAATTTGCAAAACAAATTACAAAAAAACATTTGTTTAACTAACTTTGAAAAAAAAAAACAACGTATAATACAATTTCTTGGAATTGTAAATAGGAACATAAACATACCGAGATTTTTTTCGTACCTGAAAAACAAAAAAAGTAATGGAGAATAATTCCGTCGAATAAATAACCCTCAATATCTGGTTCATTTTTGTAAATAATGCAACAATTATGAAACAAATTCATTAAATTCTGTAAATTGAAAATACTCCCTTTAAATTATTAAAGATTAAAATTTAATAACCACTTCTAAAAAAATGAAAATTGATATTTAAGGGGGAAAAAATTGAAAATGTTTTGAGAAAATGTTTTTTACGCTTAGTAAATGAATTCTAGAAGCCTAGGATTCACACCAGTAAACATGTAGTTTCTTTTATACACTTTGTCTCACTCTATCTTCTTCTCTCATCTAGGCCACCTTCTTTGTCAACAGAAACACGTTCAATTATACTTATTGGATATCCATTTTTTGCAACTGAAAAAAAAGAGTGAAAATTTTCACAAATTTCTTGTTTTACTTTGAACAAATTTAGAAAAAGTAGTTATTAGTACAGTTCTTTTTGAAAAGCCAGTCACTTTTTGATTTTCATCTGAAACCCATCTCTATTGTCCTTGAGCTCCGAAAACAACTTATGCGTTTTGGGTATAAAATAAGCCCCTCTTATATAACCCACCCAATAATTGGAACTCCCGTGTTTGCTTGAATTTTAGACTCTTGAAATATGCAGTGGGGGCTTCCATAAATCGACATAGACAGAAATTATTTTATATAGAGAGAGAGAACTAGCAGAGGCTACCCACATTGCAAGGATAGATTGGTGGAATAACAACAAAGAATGCAAATAGTAGAAAAGAGACAGAGAGCTTGACGTAGAAAGAGACAATTTGAGAATCAAACAGTGGAGATACAGAGAGAAGGAGAGATATATAGAAAGAGAGAATGGAAAAGAGGTTATATTTTAGTCAAAAAAACCTCTATATTAAAATGGAAGGCCGAAAAAAGTATCGCAGAAACATGATTGAATGTTCTTTATAGCCCACTTGCTAAATTTCAAACTGATCTGTGTTACTCTTTTGGATTATATGTCTGATAGTACAAAAAAAAAATCTATAAATATTATATATAAGAAGACACAATTCAAAAAAAAATTGTTGTTTCTTTTTGGGGGATTCAAAGTTGCACGTAATACGATTTGGAATACTCACAATTTTATAAAAAGGGACTTTACAAACGGAGATTAACCATTTAAGTTCTCTTATTAGAACTGAAATAACGAACTCAAATTGCGACTATACCAAACATAAGGTAACCTGTTAATTTAATCATGTTTATTCTTCTATGCCAATGTGAATTATATTCAATTAACAAGCACATATAATCATATTATTTATGTCCTTATTTTAGTTTGATATTTATATGATCATAAAATGCAATTTATGGATTTTCAAGTACTCGGATTTAATCAAGTAATTTGTTCAAACACAACAAACATTCTAATTGTATGTATTCGCATTCTTTTACACAAACTCATTTCGCAAGTTATCATTGTTTGATTGGAATATATATATATAATTTAAAATTAACCAATTAATGTTCAATCAATGTCATTGTTATTGACTCCTTTGTGGATTGGAGTGTATTTAAAATTAAAGTCTCTTTTCTATGAGTAATGCAATTTTTACCCATTAAATAGTTACCAATCCTAAAATTATTTAAATTTGAATAAATAATGAATATATATAAATAAAATATTTACTTATTCATAGTCATTTAATTTATTTCTTAATGAAATGTTGGTAGATACTACATAAAATTAGCAATGCAAGTTACTTTTTGAAAAAATATTGTTGAAGATACACAGAAATATAGTAAACTTTTAAAATTTACTGCTCAATTACCTTTCAACGAATGAGGATAAAGTTTTTAGAGTTTAATAATGATTGAGTGTTATCCAAGAATTTTACGACAAAAAAAAAGTAATAATTATTTGTTTTAAGACAAAGGTAATTATTATTAATTTATTTATGAATCATACAAGTAGCATTTGTGTCATACCGGATGGTCCATTGAATTTTAAATACTTCTTAATTCAATAATTTATTTAGGTTGAGTAATTGGAATTAATTTATATTTCGTTATATTAAACCATATACTATTTGTTATAAAGCAAAACAAACTTGACCTCTCTAGCTTACGTAGAATATTGTTAAATCTCCTCAAGTCTATGAATGCCCATGTAAGATATCTCGGGGTTTCACACCAAACTGCACAGAGAACTATCAAAAAGTGAGTGAAATGAGCTTTGTGAGGGTGGAAAAGCCACCTTTGACACCAGCAATGAAAGTAAACTAGCTCCTCGGTTACAAGGCTCTTTTGAACAAGGTGCTGGATTATAAAGATGTGTCGCTCACAACTTTTATAAATTTGACAGAAGTAAGTAAGCCCGTATTAATGACGTCATATATATGTGGAAAACGTTAGCCTGTACTTGTATTTTGCTCCAAGATTACAAGGAATCTAACTCAAAAAGTTAGATTTTCTACTTGCAAACGGTGTTTGGCACTATATAAAGGGGGAATTACATTTTATTTTGATACTATACCTTTATAGGTATGAAAAATAAAAAAATAGTTGAGAATTTATCTGCGTTTATAAATGTAATACGGTAGACAATTATTACTATAAGTTACTCTGTTGTTGTAAATTTGAACAACTGCATTTAATAATATGTTAATATATTTAATTTTCCTTAAATAGGGGAAATACACCATTATCTTAATATTAGGTATAGATTTATAATTAAAAAACAATCCTTAAAGCGAAGAAATCCATTATATATTTTAAAAATAAGTGGATATTATTTTTTCTTAGCATGAAACGCTCATGTAAAAAAAATAAACTTACAACTAGGTCTTAATTTGATATTTATGCTGACATAGAGTTTCTCTTACTTACAGAACTAAAGATGATGCATTGAACAAGCCTCTGTTGCTTTGTGATTTTTACTTATCTCTCCAGAATGAGATATATATTATAGTAAAAATTTGAATAATTCTTGCTAATTAAATTTTCTAAAGATTTCCCACTTTCATATTGCTTGCAATAGTTTGTAATACAGACCAATAATATTTCTACACCTAATAATTAATGGGAAGGATTTTGAAATTTCAACTCGGATGACAATAACAAAATAGTATTTGCATGTCGAAACTAAAACCAAATTAATCAATTAGATAAAAAAATAAAATAACGGAGAACTCATAAATAGGGAACGCAAATTTTGAAGAATATCATTGATATTATATTATCTTTTCAATCAATACTAAAATTGTATTATTATATTGTTACATTTTAACTATTGTTGTCACTAAAACAACTTATAATTATATAGTATGGAAAACATTAATAGTTTATTTATTTGTGTTGAAAACCTAGATCTTTGCAAGGGTAATATTCCAATATGGTGACTAGCAATTTGGCTCTTTAGAGAAGGATTCCTGACTCAATAAGTTAAGGAATTTCAATGCCATTCAGATATTTCAGCATAATTCTACAGAAGTTAAGAGGTTTGTTATATATTTTGTAGAACACATAATCACTTCACAGCACCGAATGTTATTACATTTTGTTATACCACATATATGTAATAGCAGAATAGAATATGCATTGCAGACCAAAATATCGAGGTAAAAGAAGCACATTATTTTGCCAGTCTAAAATCATCTTCCAATTGTTTTCCAATGCCAAGTGACTCAGTAGTAATAAAGCAATCAGGCGTGAGATTATATAATTATCCGTGAATCACGAAGTTCAACTTATAAATGGAATTGATATAAATGTAATAGAAATGAGTCATTTCTGTGTTTTATCTAGGATATCCAGGAAAGTGAAGGACTCTTATTAATGGAATAGTTTTCTTAGAGTAGAAGACGTAGTAAAGATTGAATTTCTATAATTTCAAAGACGAAGCTGTGGAGGGAGGATGAGAACTATTTTTGCTCCTCACTGTGTATATCAGTCGATTATTCTGTCGTTTTATGGAACTCCTTAGTTCTTATATGTAGAAGTATAAGATGATTCCGTGGATGATCTGATGGAATTTATGTATAGGGACAATTATTAACGAGATCCGAAGACACTATTCACAAGTCACTTTGATATGAAGATTTACCTGCACAATGAATGATCTTTCAATTAAAGGATATGAGATCGACCGAGTAAAACACCTGCTTATTTGATCTCGCCTGAAGAGTGGATATCCCTTGATCAAACCATTAAATTAAGAGAGTTAAATCATCCACCACCTTAATAAATTCTCAATTCATGTTGTTATATTAATAATATTGTATTAATTTTTGAGTGAATACAACATATTTGACGTCACTCAGCTTAGCTAATCAGAATGCAGACGCTAAGTAACACACCTATATTATCTCCTACCCTGCTTTTGAATGAGTCTTTTGAGTTCTTATGAACTCTTTTTTGACCCTTTCCCCCGCCCTTCATCTCCTGGACTCAAAGCCATTATCAGCCAGCATTGGTATGCCATGACGGAAGATTTTCATCGCAGTCGGGGGAATGACGTTCTTTACCTCCTGGAAGCTATCATTGCCACTAGGGACTGCTACATTAATGATTAAGAGACCTCCAAAAACACATCTATTTAAAGTCTTAATTATTTTGAAATTCCATTGTTAAATAATAAAATATATCTAATTCATTGGCTTCAGATTTTGTTGAACTACTCGGTAACACAAAGGTATTTGTGTCATTTCATGAAAAAAAATTCTACCCCTTTTTTTCTTAAGCATCATTTCCTCTGATTTTGAGTAAAAAGTGTTATCAGAACAATGTAAAAACAATACAGTAGAATAAAAAAGATTTAAGTGGGCTTGGGATACATAAGTGGTTAAATTTACTCATATAGGTATATAATAAAATTTATAATTTAATACTTTTTATAGTAATTGGTATATTTTGTTCTGATGAAATTTGTATAAAAATCAGTAAATATGATGTTTGAGATTTTTAACCCTGTGTTAGTGAACTAGGTAAATAAGATTGAATTTGAAGTTTCAACAAAAATATAATTTGATATTATGACAAGTTGACCCTCTCGTTTCTTCATTGTTTCTGATTGACATAAACGATCATTACTGTAAACTTGATTCGAACCTACTTCTAAAAGTTCTAAGAATTAATGACAAATCATTTAAGGCTCTTTTATATGCAGAAGATTTTTAGAGCAGGATGCCATAGTAAAATTCAAATCTCATCAAACAAAACCTACTGGAAATGACATTCCCAATTTTTTTGGCCGCATCCTTAAGCACTCTGTTTAATGTTGTAGTCTCTTCGATATACCAAGAACATTATGTTAAAGATAATTACTTGTGTTTTTTGGAGAAATTGACAATAGAAGTCAACAAATATACTTATTTGAATATTTCGAAATTAGAAAACCTAGGAATGAGGCACAAACTGGCCGTTCCAAAATTGATCATCTCTTGAGATACACATCAGTTTCCCAAAACACATGCATGAGTATAAACTTTCAAGAAATACCTTGTCGTCTGTGGAGATAAACCACAGTTTATCTACAATTTACGCCTTATTGCCTCTCTTAATAGTTGGAGATTTGGATCAGTCGACAAAGAAGTATATTGTAAAAATTTAAACCTTATTTGACTAAAAGACTTATGAAAAGCGAAGACGTTTGAACAAAAAAAATCTAATACGCGTTCGAAAAATCAACGGGATGTGGATTCTCTGACTGAATATTTTCTGGATCGAATTAAGTTTTTAATATAATAAAGACTTTGGGTAATTATTGATATAAAATGGCAGTATCATGTGAAAGTTCAATCGTTCCGCTAATCCTGATTACCCATTAAAATATAACCCACGTCTTAGAACTGTGTATTAGTACTATAAAAAAATATGTCCTAAGATCAATAGGCGAGCTTAAAAGATTCACAGGAAAAACTGTCGATTTGATTATTCATACAAATGTCACTTCCTTGACTTGTGCAGCTGATTTCAACAACAAACACCTCCAATTCCCTTCTTTATAGGAATTGGTCCAGTAGAAAGGGAAAGAAATCATGACAGTAAAAAAAAAATCAAGTCTAAATTTTTTTCGTGATAAAGCACTTGAAGAACCTTAATATTGAAGTAATCAGTCCAAAAATAATACATTCATTCCCCTTATCTACAGGATCACAAAAATGGTATCTACAGTAGTAGGCAAAATCCTTGATATATACGCACAGAGTATGTTTTTTCTGCAAAGAAGTTTTATCAACTTTATTGCTTTTATTTTATTTTTGAATCGAGTGAAACCTCTATGACACAGGTTACCAATGAGAGGGTAAACATTTCTACCAATGAAATGAAGACAAGAATATAATTTATCTTTGCGCCTAATATCCAAAACTGATCTTACTTTTTTTTCTGGGTTGTCAAGTTTCAGAAATATTTGAAATAAAAGTAATTCGGAACTATTACCGTTCAAAGACATTTTTCATCATTAAGACATTCAACAAATTGAATTACGATGAATAAAACTAATGTAAAAGGGTTTTTATGATTCTAAAAATATTTTTATTGTTTGTGTATCTTATTTTGTACTCGACATGTTTCCATTTTTAGGCTAAAAAATTATGAAAAACGACCCTTTCAGTTAGTCACCTATAAATCATTTTTCATTCATGAATTTCATAACTTATATTATTGAAAAATATTCAGTGTTTTATTTAAAAATACCAACTTAAAAAATATGCATATCCAAGGATTTCAATTCGATTTTGTATTTTTGAGTGATCCTATTTTGTATGAGAGTCTACAAGCAAATAAGCAACATTCTCTTAATTTTTTTTACCATTTCAATTTTATGATAATGACGTCATACTTGTAATAAATAATAATGTATTATATAAATACCACGATCATAAATTGTTAATATACGTTATACAACGCTTTGTAAAAATTCAAATAAAATAATTACAAATTATAATTGGATTCCATACTCATACTGAATGGATCTTTTCATTGTTGTTATCCAGTAATTTTTTCCCCAATGATGGAGTCGGCTCTGCTCTTTTTTGAAGCCTGGCACTTTTCCTTCGAGGAATTTTTATCCCATCGTCGCCAGTGGAATATGAAGTTCCGAACCAAATCATCTCTAGAGATGTATAATTAAGCTAAAAGTATCTTCCTTCGATTCCCTCTATCGGCTTTTGGTCTTAACTCTTACAGAACATAGAAGTCGACTTCTTCCAGTCTTAATGAATGGTTAAGAAATTAAAATGGATGGATCTTGATCCTTTATGATATTTTTGGTCTTTTCTTTTTCTACTCCAAACGAACTTATTAACAACAATACACATTTCATGATTGCTGAAGAGGTCTATATTCATTCTTAGTTTGTCCTCGAGATCAATGTCAGTTTGGCTTCCTTTGATGTAAGACTGGGTGGCATTTTGAATTTCAATCTGATGAAAATGATAAACAATTTGAATTTGAATTTTAAAATGACCTAGTTGGAAAAAAATTATTAAGGAAACTAGATATAGACAAAAATTGATCACCTGATCGTATTTTAGCCGCTAAACAGGAGAGCTAGGTAACTTACATAGACTGGGAGGACCAGACAGAGCTTGTACAACCAGAAAATTCATTGTCCTTGTGCTTACCATTTTACAAATTAATTTTTTTTAATGTACTAATAAATGTATAATTTAGCATTTTCTACCCTGATAGTGGAAAATATGCACACAAAAAATTACTAAATGAGAAAATATGGGGTTTTTAAACAAAATCAAAAAATATTTCGTCAAATATGTGATCATATATTTTACGGGAACTAATAATGACCAATAAAAAAATGAAAAATTACCTTTAGTTAAACTTAAAAACTTTTTAGAAATATGGATAAGGTTGTAAATTGTAAGCATTTTGGGTATGTAAAGAAAGAAAATAAACCACAAATGGATATGATAACCCTAACAATTGAAGAATATTTTTAAGACGTGCAGCATAGCAGTCATGACGTTTCAGTAAATTAGCTTCAATCATGTATGAGAGGATGGGAATAAACAAACGTCCCCCTGCATGTGAAGCAACGACATAAGCAGGAACTCCTCCATTATCGATCAATAATTCTACTCTTAGTAGAACAGGGATTTACATATACAACTCCTATTAAACCATCAGCATTACTTTCCTGCCCACTCGTGGTTACACGAGTGGGCATGAATAGTAAACATCGCTTAGTGTTTATTATCACTAAGTACGTTTCTCCCCCCTCTCAATCTTCTTTATTATCTAAGCTGATTTATATATATGTAATTATATTATATTTGTATTTACCTATAAATATCCTGGCAGCCTAGTTACTGCCAAGTATTATGACAATTAAAAAAAAAAAGTTACACATACTCTAAGTCTCCTCCACGTCTTTAATTCTCTTTACTCTCTCAGGCACGTCAAAATACCGGCCACAATGATAGGATAGTCCTTTACTCCCCTGGATGATCAATTGTCTCGGCCACAACATTAGGGACGATTTAGCGATTGTCAACAACAACAACAAAACTTGCTCACTAAAAAAGTGTCAATATGCACTAAAAGGATACATTATTAAGAATATTCCATGACCAAATATTGATACTTCTTTGAGGTTTAAAGCATAGGAAACTTTCTTCACATAAGTCTCTTGGAAATATTTAAAAAATATATAATAATCGATCTATAATATCTCCTAAGCAAAAACAAACAAACAATATCTTATTAAATAATAATAAGAAAAAACGATAAGCATTATAATGTTGAATATTTTTGAGTAACAAATAATAAATTTGATTGCATAATTTATCAGATTAAAGTGGAATTTCTTGTATATTCATGTGTCCTTGGATTATGGACGTTGATATACGTGACACAAGAGAAGTTATTTTTATTTTTATTGACACTTGTTCTGACTATACTAACATATATTTAGACGGGAAGCTTCCCAAATTATGAATAAACAGGACTAGCCAGAATTAGTAAAAAACCTTAACTTTCAAATGTACATCACTTTCAAATGCTGATAAAAATCAACACTTTATTAAAAGTTCAAATGAGATGTTTGTACAATTTACATATTTAACTTTATTTTAGTTCAAAATTATTGCAATACTTGATTTTCACTTGCAATTGTCATATTAATCTGTTAAATACCAGATTTTCGGAAATTTGGTAATCATTCAAATTTTCGTAAACTAAATTTCCTTTAGTAAATTTCATCATATATATTTTCATAATTTGGCAAAAAACGGATGATTTCCATTCTGGAACCATGGTACTTAATAGATTAAATTATTTTCAACAGGTTAATATGATCATATAATATATTAGTGGTAATACCAAAAATTGCCAGGAGAATTAAGCGTCCTCTAAGACACAAATTTAACGTTAATAATATAACTGCCCAAGAAACCTCCAGTGTTAATCTGGATTTTCATGAACATATTCACAACGTAATTATTCAATACTTATATATTTAAAGATGAAAATCCAGTGTAGAATGGGCATGTTAAAAAACAACAACGACAATCAGGATGATAAATCTCACAATTTGAAGAATGTTCAGGAGCAGTGAAAGAATAATACTCATGACATTTCATTAAATCAGCTGTGACAAGAGAGGAACCAGAAAAAAGATTTACGCAAGGATTTGCTAGAATTTTTCCTTTGTCGATTCCAAATTCTACTCTAAGTCCGACAAGGACCTACAATTATAACTCGCAACAAATTTGCGAGGACGTTTGTTGGGTTAAAAGTGATGTACAAAGTTTCCTCAAAATTTTCCAGGTACTAAACACAGGGGTTGCTGCATTAAATTGCGGTTTCTGTCACCCATGGAGGGTGTCGTATGTTTATGCTCCTTGGGAAATAACAATAGATTTCATTTTTTTTAAACTCGCAAACTTTGTGTTACGCTACGTTTTTTATGATCAAATTAGAACGTTGAATCGGTCGTTATAACTGAATCCATTTAAGAAAGGATATTCACTACTCAGGAATTAAAAAATAATGTCTACTTCTAAGGGGAAAAAAATCATTCTTCACATTACTAGTTCCAAAAAAATGGGTTAGCCAATAAATATATTGGATTGTTGTTTCTGTTGTTTTTAGTAATATATTTTCTCTACCTCCTCTCCCCCCTAAAAAAGAAGAAGAAATAATCATTATTAGCTCTTTACCCCATTCAAAAGATGCATTCCATTAAATAACATTTTTCCTGTTTGTTTATTTATAATTACAGTAATTTTAGCATCCTTGATCTTATATAATTATAACTGAGTCAACAAGTGAATAAAAATTACTCTTGTGGTAATAATGATGGAGCAGAAAGTTGACTATATCTTTTACTACAAATACTAGTGACGCTATATCAATCCGGTTAAGAAAGGTTTTCTACAATGGCTCAGCACAACAACCCCTATACTCTTATTTTTGGCTCTTGTAACTTTGGTGCTATTATTATTAATTAATTATATATATTGTGTTATAAACTTCAAATAACCTAACAAGATTGTATCATAAAAAATATCTTGATGACGAGTCAATTTTTTTTGAAAAAATTTCAAATCAAAAATTCCGGGTAAAATCTCAAAAAAACTTTTGTTAACTAATTTAAAAAATATATATTTTTTATAGCATTTATTGGCATTGTAAAGAAAACAAATCTACCAATATTTTTTTCGTACTTACAAAAATAAAAAAGTTATAGAAAATAATGTTCTTGAAAAAATAACCCACGATTACCAGACCATTTTTGAAAATATTGCAAAAATTATGTAATAAAATGAAATTGAAAATAAAAAATTTCAATGATAAATTAGAAATTTTTGTACAGAATGCATCGCTTTGCTAC
The DNA here is from genome assembly GCF_016086655.4 of Lepeophtheirus salmonis. Taxonomy (NCBI): domain Eukaryota; kingdom Metazoa; phylum Arthropoda; class Copepoda; order Siphonostomatoida; family Caligidae; genus Lepeophtheirus; species Lepeophtheirus salmonis. Next base: position 14,315,791 of record NC_092584.1, read on the forward strand.
ATTTCTTCTTAAAAAGTGAAAATTCACGTTTGAGAACAAAAAAAAAGACAAAACATGAAAAACTATTCTGAAAATGACTGATTTTTCAGTTAAACATCAATTTTTATATGTTAAATTTAGATGCAAAAGAATTTTCATTCAAATTTCTAGCAACTTGATTTTATGTACAAATCCAATATTTCTTTATAAAATCTTTTTTTTTTTTGCAACAAAAAAATGGAAATTGCAATTTTCAACAACTCCTTCTTTTGCCAATAAAATTTAGAAAACTTATTTATATTTATAGTTTTTTTTTAGACGCGCTATCACTTTTGATTGACTTAACCCCCTAGTCTCCTTCAGCTTCCAAAAAACAACTTTTGTATTTTGGGCATGAAATAAGCCCCCTCATATAACCCCCCCCAAAAAAAAAACCGCCCCTTGTCTAACTTGACTATATTCAAAAGAGGCTACATGAAAATTTCTGCATCCTAGGTTAAGCAGTGTGGGCATCTATAGAAACACACACCACCCATGGACATATTACGCTCTATTTGATATAGATATATAGAGATTTTCAAGAATAAAACCAAAATGATCATAGTTTATGAGATTAAATAAATCTGTCTATGTTTTAATTACAAAAAGACACTCTTTTCTTTGTTATTATTATTCATCCCAATGTCTCAGCAATTTTTATAAATAATATTTAAATATAACAAAAGAAAAAAAAGAATAATAACTAATAGGACATAAGATAGGTTTCAACAATAAAAGAGGCGTTCGGACTTCCTCATGGGATGATTCTTTGCCTTTTCTGGAATTCTGTATCACAAATTATTGGTTTTTTAAGAAGCTTTGCAAAATTGAGTTGTCAAGTAGAAACCATACTCCTTCATAAAAATATCCAATTGATATTAGGTTAATTGCAAGGTTACCTTTCAGCGGCTCCAAAGGCTTCGTGCATCCATCCATTTTATTAATCATTATTGATTATTTAATTAGAACTAATAAGTTTCTTGTTATGATTTCCTCCCTGCCTTCTTCCATAGGTCTTAAAATGAAAGCCCATGCCATTTCCCCAAATTTTAATTTTGCAAGGATCTTTTGCAGTCTTTCATTGTCATATTTTTCAACATCTATATATGTCCACAAAATCAGAACTTGGAACTGCCCTGTAAATACTCGTCCATAGGTACTCCTATCTCCTTGTTTAGTCCATAAAATATATATATAAGTAAGGCCTACTTTTTCATACATTATATAAACATACAAAATTTGGGAAATTCTCATGACATTACCCTTTATATTCCACTACTTTTAAAATTCATCTTGATGTATGGAAAATATTGTATAAGTTTATTCATAGAAAGAGTATATACAATATATTGTATTGTGTTAAAGCAAATGTAGGGGATAAAAGAATTCATGAAAGGAGGAATTCTTTTATCTCAACATAATAAAAGAGGCATAAAAAGACAAAAAATATGTAAAATAAAATTTAAGCCATTGTATATTTATTTTAAATTAATTATTTTAAAATATATATATGTTGTAGGTATACAATATTATATTAATATCATTTTGGGAGAGATTTATTTATTATTAAATTTTGTGAAAAAGAAAAAAAGCTTATCAATAATGTATGCCCGAGTGACAAACAGTTGATTAATGTATCATATGCCTACTTATAAAAAAATAAAGACAGATAAATTTGTTATACCATACATCTATGCAAAGTTTGTTTGAAGGTAACGTACTCATCTTTGAAGAAAAAAAAAGGTTATATTGGCATCATGTGCAAATTGTTTTCTAGCGCAGTGAAAAATATAGTGTAGTTTGAAGTAGTAGTGTGATTTATTTTTTGACCATATAAAGGTAAAACATTAATAGTATTAGGGTCGTCCGCCAGATTATATATATTTCTGATTTTTGGAATTAACCCTTAAAAAATTTTGGAAAACAATTTTTAAAAATTAAATTTTGGAAGAAAATTTTAAAATCTCAATAGTTATTCATAAAAAAATAATTTTTTATAGGAAAAAAAATTGAAAAATTTAGTTTCAATTACTTAATGTTTTGATGGAAAAAAAATTAAATACTTAATTTCTTAGGAAAAAGCAAAATTCCTTCATTTAATAGCAATGCCAGCTGATGTCTGAATGGCCCCAACACAATATGGAAGATTTCATATCACCGAAATTTGGGACTACTAACTCGCCGGATCTGATTGCGATGGATTTTTTGTAAAAAGTCTGATAGAAGGACAAAGAACCAAACCTGCAACTCCAAAGTCGAACTAATCAGCCAGATAAAGAAATAATTTTAGGGGTTACCTTCGCCAAAAGGGGGAAGCCTGCTCGCGTTTTCGCCCTAATATAGAGACTGTAATTGATGTTGGAGGAGATTTTATTAAAGAAAATTAATCAGAATCCATAAAGCTTTCAAAATCTGATTTTTTTAAAGTCTAATAACTGATTGGAGAGAAAATTGCATTTGAAAAACAAAACAAAAAAACTTTTTTGCGGCTAATAAGTAGCCCATCCTGTATAATGATGTTAATCAAGAATATTTTAGGCTTGTTAGAAAAAAGAAACCAAAAATGAATATAGTAATTTGAATAATGTTTGGAGAAAAATTTGTTGATAAAAATTTACCCAGTCACAAGTTAATATGAAGATTTTATATATATATATATATAAATTGAATACTTAAGCTTAAATAATTTGTTTTTGCGTATCTAAAATTTACAAAAATATACAATTAAAGATTAATGTTTTGCGTATTTCAACTTTCCTAGACCCAAATCTTAAAGACAGATTATTCAGAGAGTAAGTGATCAAGCTGACTAAGAACTATATTCAGAGGTGATCCATCTGTATGAAAAAGAAAATACAAAATTCTACATTTTAAATAAAATGCATGCCTCAAATACTTACAAGAATCTGCGAGTTTGTTAGTTTCTTTTAATAGAGAATTAACTCGCATGAGGTATTTCAAAATTTCCATATTACAAAATCGATGCTAAAAGTAACTTTCACATTCCACTGCTGTCAAGAACTTCAAATTTACTGCATCAGTGGCTATACGAACGACGAACAAGATGTCCAATTATTTTTCAACATGCCAGGAAATATTTGTAAATTTCTAGTATTTATTTTGTACCGTCATACATTAAAAACCTAAAATAAACAATCAACCAACTTTCAATATTAGAAATTGAAAAAAGAAATGTGTTCTTTTTAAATGGAAAAGTCATAAACACATTGAAATAAGTTTATCAAGATGTACTACAGATATATATTTACGTCTCAAGGGACAGCTTCCCCCATACCCCCAAAGCTGTCAAACAAGCACAACAAGGCTTTGATCAAGCTAAAACTCAAGCTTCCCGTTAAAGATCTTCTCTGGTTCTTAGCAAATGAGAAAAAATTCTATCAAACCCAGAAGTAGCATTCGAGGAACAATAGATAGTAGGCAAAAAGTCCATTACTTAGGATCATGAAGGACAACTACTCACTGCAAGTTATAGTTCTTAGCGTTGTTATAAACATGTTCACGGTATGCTGCCTTTCATCTTATAGCAGAATTTAAAAGTTAACACCAAGGTATACATCAGTGTTCTGTGCAGCAAAGTTTTCTGCTGATACTTCAGCATCAGGAAGGACCAACCTTGGATATGTTATCAAGAACAGGCAAGAAAAGTCACTTTATTTTCATGATTCGGAGAATCATCCCACCGAGTTTTTGGGGATCATAATCAACCGGAATTGAACAGTTTAGACTACTTTGTCTGCGGCAATGTTGAACAGGTTTCCAATTAATATCCCCACAACACCACAAGATCACTAAAAGCTGGGATAAGGAAAGCATTCTTAATTTGACAAATATGCATTCTAATAGGCAGTGGGCCGTTTTCGGGACAGTTTGAACACGGGGTACAGGCTATAGGCGAATTACCAACTGAAAGTCAAATTTATGTTAAATGTTTATTTTTGTGAAAAGTCACAACAGCGTTATACTTTTTATCTTTGGCTTGCAAAAATTTAGAAGAACCACCCTTTACCGTAATAACTTTACCTTTCTAGCCCAATTCACCTCTAAAATGAACTAAATAATGGATGTATATAATCCAACATTGCTTTATTAATATAGCTATCAATCTAAAAAAATATTTTATCCAAAAATAAATGACATAGAACTTTAAAAAATGCTTTAATTATTCATCATACATCACAAAGAAAGATAATCAAATAATACATGTAAATGCATCAAGCAACTAGGTATCTTTCATCACTTTGTTTTATTGCTTTAGATAGCTCCATTATAGCATATTGGTAATATTAAAGCTTTTACCATTACGTGTACATATTTAGTGAAAGAATATATAATTGAATAAATCAATACATAAATTATTGAGCTATGTGTTGGCATTACAAATGAGTTAAAAATGTGTGAATCCGTAACTTTGCAGTAAAAAAAACTTCAACAAAATGCACGTTTATTTAGAAGGGGGGAATGACTTCTTGTAGAAGTATATACTTAAATTGATTAAATAAAACCTCATATCGAATGAAACAACAATGCAATAACTTATTTGCTATTTTCAAGCAAAATATATATTATGAGAATTATTGTAAGCCAAATAGCTCCTTGCAAATATATTTAACCCCATAATTAGTTACAAATTGCGGAAATTATTAAAGTTACTATGGTAGTCTCTTGTTTGACCCAATTCAAGAAAAGTAGTTTATTTAAAATCACTAAATTTACAAAAACAAAGCAAAAAAACAACAGATTTCTTCTCTCATTTGATTATAAAGAGTTAATAGTTTAAAAACCTTGAAATTTGTACTCTTAAAGCAAAAGACGTTCACTCCATACAATACACATATTAAAGATTGAATTATAAATTGTAAGGGAGAAACAAGCCAAAACTCTAAGATTATGTCATTCATTTATGTTAAATCAATTCAAATTTATTTCATATAAAATTTTAATTAAATCAAATCTTAATAGAATGAGAAATTTGTTTTACTACAAAGGTTTCCCTCAAAAATCCTTTTATTACGTCTTCTTGCTTATAATTTTTTCTGAGGTTGGGATACGTTTATGACAAAGAATTCTTTATATCTTTGGTACATAGAAATCAATCATTAAATGACAGTGTACATATTCTCCCATCACAAAATTGTTAAAGTAGCATATTAGACGAATGATATTTATCATGCATACCAAATTTTTGAATATCCTTTAATGTGTTATCATTAACAGTTTAAGAGAATGACTTGTTCTTCCTTCCTATAACTGGTTAGATCAGGTTTACTGATTAGGATAAGTAACAGTTACCCTTTTAAAAAAACCGAATTTTTCATTGAAATTAAATAGCTGAAAATAATTATTTAATAATATATTAAACTTGGGGAATTATTTAGAATGACTTATTGGTTTCATTTGATTTATATTCAACTTTTCATATCCAAGAGAAAGGTAGTAAAAACAAAATGTGTCATTTTATGATAGTTTCATCTTTGTATGGCATCACTATCAAGAACACTATAAATTATATTCAATGATGCTCCTATTTTAATGTCTAAAAAATCATTTTGAAATTCTTCTGACCACTTCAAAAACTAATAATCAAATGATATACTCGAATGTACTCAACGATATAACCCTTTTGTTTTTTTGGGAAGATCTGACTTTTACAATTCCATTTGAATTAATTGAAAGCATGTCTGGGAAATATTTAGGATTTGTTGTCTTCAAATAAATATCGTTCATTTAAAGTATAAACTTATTGTTGCCAATTTTTTTGGATAAACGTAGGAAAGATTATGATAAATTATTGTTACTATAAAAAATGTTTGCCCAGAAATTTAAAATTTTTATTTTTCTGGAGTACTTAAAATTTACTTTTGCAAACAAAAATTAGGACTAAAATTGAACTTGAAATTAACACCTTTTCCTAATTATAAAATTACAATGATTCTAATTGTAATTTTAACTGTGGTTGAAGTCCATTTACCGGATGGTCAATTGAAATCTGAACACTTACTAATTCAACTATTAATTAAGTTTGAGTAATATAAATTAATTTATATTTCAATATTTTAAAGTATAACAATTAAATACACAACAAAGCAAACCTGAGCTATCTTGTTTACGTACAAACTGAGACAAAATTAATTGAACGTGATCTATGAATTTCCATTTGCGCACTCCAAGTAGTTAAGTGTGTCCAAGACCCCTGTTTACGCCGTTAGCAGGTATGAAACTTTGTAGAAGAAGAAGGGCTCTGTAAAAAATGCCAAAAATGGGCCTTGAGGAGTTAAAGAAAATAGCTTAGGTCAATCCCCTCAAGTCAATGAAGGCTCATGCAAGAGATCTCGAGGTGTTACATCACACTTTTGAGTAAGCGATCAAAAAAGTGGTTAGTAAGAGCCAAGAGAGGGTAGAGAAAACACTTTTGTTTGTATTAGTTATTTTTTAGACGCCGAATGTACTAATTTTTTCTTATTAAAAAATTACATTAAACCGTCATTTTTCAATTTTTCAACGTAGGGAAATCGACCAGGAAACTGTTAAGCCAGATGTCACATCACCAATATTTTGGATTTATTTCCTTAGAAGTGAATTTGCAAAATTATAATTAATCTAAAATAAATTAAAAAATACTTTAAAAAAAATATATAATAAAAGTCACTATAATTAGGTAGAGTTATCAAAAGGAGTTATCATTAAATTAGTTGTTAACATAAATTCAACTTAGTCATACAATAATATATTAAAGCTATATTGCAAATATGTTGTATTCGGTTGTTAAAAGTTAAATAAACTATTTTTTAAGGTTAAGAAATTTAAGTGACTTATTTACGAGGATAATGAGAAAATGCAATTGAATGATTCAATATGTGTATTAAAAAGTAAAATAAAATACTATATCATAATTTTTATTTCGTGAAAGATATACATGTTCCCTTTTGAAAATTACAAAAATTATTAATTTTAAAATATATCATCAAATTTCGCAAATTTAATTAATAAATACACTCAAGGGACATCTTATTTATATTATTAAACAATATAGCCGCCTTTTACCTTAAACAGTAGTTGCAGAACTTTACACAGAAGTTCTTTACAAAGCTTGGCTCTATGTTGGCTCAAGCAATGATGATGGCGTCCTGAAGATGGTCCTTTAATGTGTAGAGTCCTCCCAAAAGCTTTCTCTCGAGGTACCCAAAAATACTAAAGTCCGGTGGGGAAGAATTAAGGCTCTGTGAAGACCAAAAGTCTTACTTTTTAAACTTGTTAAGGAGGATTTTGCGCAGGGTCCCAACTTCACTCGATCATAAGCCTTTCAAACCATGACGAGGAATTTTCTTGTAGGCATGAATGATTAAGCCTTGCTTCACCAAACGGTGCACACTGTCAAATTCACAAATAAGACCATCTGTCACCTTGCCACATCTGCCTTCAACAGTCATAACCAATTATTTTGTTCTCTTTGTGCTTTATTTGGACCGCGTGAAATCTTTTGGTGTTCCTCTCACGGTCAACCGGTACACAATAGAGTGAAACAGTAGGTTGAAGGGGCTCACATTTAAAAAAGGTTGCATTTTAGAAGGAAGGGCCTGTATTCCAAATGTATGTATTGTTGGGGAATGAATTTTCAAAGGGATAAACTTGTCTTCGGATTAACTTTCCCCGCAATGAACTTACTTGAGGATTAACTTGCTTCGGAGTAAAAAGAGGCGGTAGTACTTTTTCTACACCACATAGAGTATACTTCCTTCTCTAGGAGCGAAGAACGAGTATTGAATTTACACAAATGGAGTTCATAAGAATAATTAATCTCAAGTGTGCTCTCCACAGAGCTATGTCATTCTATCTCTTTTTCTTCTATCTACTCGTGCTAAACATAACTAAAAAATAACATTAAATTTTAAATATAGCCAAATAAACTATTTCTATTGAAGGTTCTAATCGTAAGAAGAAAACTTGATCACCCCTACTCCAATCCCATTTATTAACAGCGGAAATCCATCAAAACCTTTTTTGCGCAGCGTGTCGCATCTTTTTTTATACCGTTTGTGCTATAATTTATCTTTATGCAAATTTAAATATAAAAACACCTTAATTAGGTTATCATGAAATACATGACACTTAAATTATGAGAACGTTTATTAAGTGACTCCGCAAGTCTCAGGGTACTTTAATGTATATACAATACAATGCAGTACATATAAAGTTAATTGCAGATAAACATAATTTTCCTGCTATTGCAATAAAACAACTATTTTTTACTGTCAAACACAGTAGAGTAATTCTACATATTTATGAATGAATAACAATGCAGTTATTTTTTTAAGTAAATCTTAAAGTATATAGCTGAACTGATTACTTTATATCAAAATCTAGCCGTTTAGCTGAGTCATGCAAATCTAAATACTTAGGTTTAAGGATAGCATTTTTCCTCTTCCCATATGAGTCAAATTTTATTTTATCTGTACAATCTAAATTAGTAAAATAAAGTTTTTCTGAATTACTATATGAAAACGAAGCACTGGGTGCACTGTATAAAGAGCTCCTTGATACATACCACACACATTTTTCAATACAATAAATAAAACTGTAGTCTTATTAATAAAACATTGCAGGCATGTGCACATAGTATATCGAGGGTGCATACAGTGTGCACTGTACCGGGTGGTCCATTCAAATCTGAACACTCACTAAATCAATAATTAATGAAGGTAAAGAGATTGAAATTAATTCATATTTTGATATATTAAAGCATAAAAAGTTATATACAATACAATAACCTTAGCTCTCTAAGTTCAAGTCTTAAAATTGACCCTTAAACTTGATTGACGAATTTTCATATGCGCACACCAAACAGTTACACGTCTCCATTACCCAAACGTTGGAAAGGAATAAGAGCTTTGTCAAAAAGACCAACTGGATCTGGAGAACTAAAGTAAACAAGATATTTACACCAGATTGTCACAGAGGTAACACAAATATACATCATTTATATAAACAATTTTCCTGTATATCAATATCACTCATCTCTAACAAAACAAAAAAAAATATACACGCGAGGATATATTGCAAACTTTTGCTGTATCTTTAAAAAAAATATTATGTATAATGTTCTGGTGCTGAATATTTCTTTTGTAAAGCAATAAAATATTCTCTGAGAATACAAGAAAAAAAAGCCAGGATATGACGGGTGTGACCAATTTTAAGTTCAATATTAATAACTTAAAGGTGAAAAGGAAAAACTTGTAGATCTAGAGAGAATCTGGAGGTAGTTCTACAAAAAAAAATGCTGGCTAAAATTATTTTTTCTTTATCTACCTATCATCAAATCCCCTTTCGTCAGAAACACCAAAAGCTATGAATCTTCACTATCTCCTCCAGACCTCTAGGCAAAGATGACTCGAAATATCTTACACCTTCAAAATTATTGCCTCAATCTAAAATCCAACATTGGCTCTTTGATTAGTGGCCACCATAAAATTGGATCTTTTTGACTCAATACCCTACACATCCTGGATCAATGCATTCGTTGTATTTCTTACACAGTAAAAGAATTTTCCCTCTCTTTTTCACAAAACTAATAAAGTCGTTCCTCTGTCGTTTTTCTTGATTTGTTCTCGAATAGGGACAATTTCCCCTTTCAGTACCGATACTACTATTCCTCATATTCATAAACGGGTTTCCCATAACGACATTGGGACTATTTATAACGTTGTCGTTGTGTCGGAGCTTGAGCCTTTGAAAGGGTATTCTCATTACAATAAATATAGAAGATACCTTTTAAGTCTTCATCAAAGTTGTATGGACAAATGAAAAGTTCAATGCTTCTAAACCCAGATAAAGATTGAGCTAGTGGTCCATCAACTGTATCGAAGGTTACTATTTTTGCTGACACTGGTCTTTGCAGATAAATGAAATTTTAGAAATACAAGACGTTACTTAAGAAAGAATAACAGCACAGAATATGATGGGATTGCAACCGATTTTAAGTCCATCCCAAAGTATCAACATACTGAACCATAGTTAATTACAACTTGTCTTTACAATGTGGTATATGGTCACTGGATAGGGCAATGCAGTTTCCAGACTCAAGAACTTCACGTTTGCAGCCTCGTCGGCAAAATATTATGGATGACATTGGTCGTATTAGCTGCAAATCAGTGACAATGCTTCTCCCAAAGTTTTTAAAAGGGCCAAACACATTGATTATTTGTTTTGGTTGAAGAGAAGGAGGGGGGAGATAACTAATTTACTCATACGATGATTGCCCATAAAATGTTATTATGGACCATTTGAAAAAGAACACTCCTATTCAAGATAGAGATTTAATATATCATAAACGTTTTCTTTAGTTCAATTGATTTCAATTCAATTTACTTATTTCTCCTTACATATACGAGCACTTGTAGAAGATGTGCATATTATATATTCTACATCAACTGTGTGGTTATCCAATTTGCTTCCTTATATACTCCTTGTATAATATTTGTTATACAATATTGGGTTTTTATTTCAAGTTCAATATAAACTTCTGGTATTGAATTGGTAATTCTTATTTACTTATATATATTTATTTTTTTAAAGAAAGGGAGATGGAAAATAAAGTATAAAATTGAATTCATAAGGAATATACAAAAATTTAAATTATACATTCACAGAGTATAGGGTTCTTATGTTATTTTACAATTTTGGATACAAGGTACATCTTTAAATGATTTTTTTGAAGAATTAGATTTTAAATTACTTTAATTTCCTTAACCAAGTCAGAAATGTTGTAAAGAATAGGATTAAGCTAAAGGACACACTACAAACCAAGTTCAAAAATGATATAACATATGTGCTGAAAAGTATCGGGCTTTAAAAAAACAAAAAAAAACTCGTTTTTTATCGTTTTTAAAATTAGTTTTAAAAAAAAAATATTGTTATTCCCTTTATGGAACCGAGTCCTCATAACACTTTTCAAGCCCTTTGCTTAGCTTGAATAATATTTTTTCCCATCAAGAAACGCTGAAAAATTAAGACAAAAAATTGTTTTTGATCCATTGTTTTGGAAATAACAAAAATAGTGTCACAATTAGCACAACAACTAACAAACTGAAGAACAAATTGTCATGAAATTTTGACAGCTGTCTTTGGAAAATAAGTCATAGCTAAAAAGGATGTGAATTAAAAAAAGAAATAACAACATCTATGTGTGGAGGTCGGGACTTTACAAAACATATTTTTTACAAAATTTTGCCCAATTTTGGCGTCAAGACTTTTGGGCTCCATCTTCATCTGATCTTAACTCTATTGACTTTGCAATGTCGGGTACAGTCATAAGATAGGCCATTGAGGTTTCCCAGCTCAATAAGGACTCTATCATTTCAGCCACGTAGGCGAATTATAATGGAATACGTTGTGCGTTCAAGGTGCGGGACATAATCGCCCAATATTGCTCAGAAATCAAACATATTGATTTTTAGTTTAGGGTGGGGAAGGGGAGAGGACTAGATTTGAAATTTCATAACTATTTTTTAAATTTTGATTTTTGTGAAGGAAGCTTTTTCAGAGAGGTGTCTGACTCAAAAGGTTGTACGCTACGTCATTGGCGGTTCAAAGTTTACGTGGTATCACAACATTGACAGGACTTATTCCAATACCTAGTTAGTATATCACCTTTTAAATGCGCCGGTACATAAATACCTTAAGTCCGGACAACAGTTGTGCATAGACAATGTTGACCTCTTTTTACTGTTTTTTTTTCACCTGATTATAATTTGTGTTGTGTTGGTCCTTTTTTAGACCTGAAGACTGCAGTGTAGTCCAGTCCTACTTTTTGGTTAAATAAAGAAAGTAAAATTTATTCTTTGTAAGGTCAATGAGTTGTTTTTTTTTCTTTTTAAATATTCTGTTACATAATATATAAATTTTAGTGATGTCATCAAGGACCAAAATGCACCTGGTGTTTTGAGACTCCACAAAAACTCCATGTGAAGTAATTACGGCGGAGGTCTTTGTGAGAATTAGCCTCAAGTCAGTGACAAAGGAGCTTTGTCAAAGTGTTCAGAAGAAGGAAAAACAAATATGAGGATATTTTGTCAATTGTAGGACAATATCGAACCTTTAATAAAGTATAAATAGATATTCGAAAACAAACCTTAATCTCTATGTATTTTATTTTTTTAAATAGGATACTACATAATTCTGGATCAACTTGTATATATATGTAAGTACTTTTAATGAATTACTTAATTAAGGTCTCGTAGTATACATATCCACTGCATAATCCCCTTAAGTGAACTTTATTGAGAAAAAGGCTTAACTCCCTCAGTAAGAGAAAAGAAACATTAAGCTTTCACTTACTCCCACCAACTACTTTATTAATATTGCAGTTTTATCTTGACATACGTGCTTATATATTAGGTTGCTCCGAAATTATTGTAACAGGTTCGTTTAAAGGGAAAGGAGAAGAGTTATCTCCAAAATTCAACCAGCATCGATTTTCTCATGAATTTGATGGTAGAAAACATGGTAATACATTTGCACATGTTCCTCCATTCGTCGATGAATATATGTAGACTCATAATTTTTGTTCGTACTTTTTGATACGCTACAAATTGGACACCCACGGTTTGAGATTCATACCGCTTTCACTATCTTTTACCCAGATGCCTACCCTAGTCCTGCAGCCATCTTTAAGCTCGAGGAAGGTGTCTTGTCAGGGTGTTTCTGTGAGACGAGGACAACCAACAACATCGCCCAAGTCAAGGACCCGGTAAAGAACAAACCCCAATTGGGCTTTTGCAAGGTCTCAGTGGATCTTTCGTTTTTGATTTTTTGGAATCCTGATTGATGATATCCACTTCAAAAAAACCTGTTCAGTTTGTGGGTACCCCATTTTCTCTCTCGAAACAACAAGGATAAGAGAGTGAAGTCCTGTATGGCCCTGATTAAGCTCTTCCAGGACCACAGGAAGCAGTTTTTGGAATTCCACCTGTTTGTACAGGCCATCAAAACCTCGCACGCGGTGTTCAGGGGCTGATGAATTTAGCGAACGAACATGAGCTCTCCAGGAAGCTCTGAGAGATGGAGATCTATTGTCACGGCATTATCCGAGCCAGAGGAGTCTATGCAGCATGATTGAGTGTTTTTTTTTAAATTTTGAATGTAATTTCTTGTCTTACTGGGTAGTTTCTATCATTTCGGAACACCTTAATATGTAAGACTTATAATTAAGTCGTAACCCACAAGTTTCTTCTTTTAGAATTTATGGTTTCTTTATCTATATTCAACAACATAAAACGTCTTTCTTTTAGAAACTACATATATAGAAATTTAAATATATAAGAATTTCCCGGACATTTAAAATGCTTTAAATTTTATGTGTAAATTAATACTATACCTATATTCAAATATACAATTCCCTAAAAAGAAATAATAAGGCAGTAATTGCCTCTGGGGCTTATAGCAGATGACTTTAAACATTTATCAGCCAAATTATGTGTTAAGTTTATTTATACTAAGTTTATCTACCGAACTTTAGGTAAACTATATGATATCAAAGCATCGGGTTAGCCTTCTCTCCCACTTTTGTGTCCTTTATTGGTTTATTGTTGGATTTGCCCCACACGCCAAAAAAATCCTCAGATTCAGATCTGGCGAGTGCCTACGTTTGTTTTGTTCAGTCACGGCCAATCCAATGGATGGATTTCCCTTAAATTTCTCATGTACGTTCTTATGGAGCAAGAAACGGTTATGGTAAATTTTCGTGGCTTCAAGGTCATGGTGGCCTATCAATAGCATTTTTAGCGCTTCATCTCTACCAGATGAGGGCTTGGTGTATTTTGGATATTAGAAGGTTTCTTTGATGCTCAGAGAAGCAGTGGTGGTAGAATTTAACCTGCCTCAGGGACAAGCCGCTCATATATACAACCTGTGGCGGGCTTGTATTCTACTATATTAGAAGTGGTTCTCAGTGCTTAGACATGCAGCGGTGGTGCAGTCTAAACTACCTTGAAGCCCAATACTTCCCCTCTACAACGTGAGACCAGGGGTGTATTTTGGGCGATTAGGACAGTTTCTTGATGCTCAAGGAAGGAGCAAAGGAGATATTTAACATTACTCGAACCTTTACCTGAAGTTTACCTGAACCACCCACAGACTGGGGTTTATTAAGCATATTAGAAAGATTTCTTGGGTCCTGGAAATGCGGCGGTGGTAGAGTTTAAACTGTATTTTGGCCAGCACTGCATCTGTAAAACCTGAGAGCCGGGATGTAGTTAGGGATGTCTATATAACGCTTATATTATTATACTCATACTCATAAAACCAAAATGAGAATAACTTTTAAAAGTTTATGGTCTTGATTTTTACTTTATACTAAATAGAAGAGTTCTTAATTAATTTCAATTTATTCTTGTCTTGGACAACGCCAGGCAAACGTACTCAAGTAAAGGGGTTCTCAACCTTTATATAGTGATGTACCACTTGTAAAATATTGATTTAACCCAAGTAACTCTAACCAGCACAAAGCATTTTGAGTTTCAATTGATCTGTATGATTATATTTGGAGGGTTTAGTATTACTTTTAGGATTAAAAAAAATAAAAGAAATCAAGAAATAAAAATTTTGGAAAAAAAACTCAAAATCCACAGCTATGAATAATTTTTTTGGGAAAAAATTTAAAAAGTCCTTAGTTATTCAAAAAAAAATCCTTTCCTCTTCTCAAAAAAATTTATTTTTTGAAAAAAACAAAATTAATTCTTATCTATTTAAAAAATTAAGTGTTTTTTTGAAAAAATAATCTAAATTCACAGCAGTTCAGATTTTTTTTTTTTAAATCCATGTCTATTCTCAAAAAAGTAAATTTCGTTGGAAATAAAATTATAATCCACAGCTGTTGATAAAAAATTTAATTTTGGAAAAAAGTTTCATTTATAAAAACTTTTGACAAAAATTTCAATTCTAATTTTTTTATAAAATTTTATAAATATTATATTTATTTAAAATCCGTAGCTGTTCACAGAAAATGAAATGCAATTTAAAAAATAAAACTTTGTGAAAAAAAAATCAAATTCAGATTAAAAAACAAAATTTCTACAGGCTCTAGCCCACTTTCTGCAGACACCCCTGAGTACCCCGAGAAAAATTGCTCTAGTAGATATGAAGTAAACCACTTATTTCTTCTTTTCTTAACTAATGTTCGAAATTAATTTTGTGTTGAAACACCACAAATATAGTGTTCTATCAACAAACGTTTAAATAACATATATATGTTTCAAAATAAAATACTTTGATAATAATATTATGAAAAGTTCATTTGTCTTTTATTTCTTTATATATAATCTATGCCAATTGCTTTTTTTTTCTATCTGCAGTTTTAGTAGTAGTTTTGTAGCTTAAAAACATTTATCATTTTGTGTCTGTCGATGAAATCAATTAAATTTATTTGCATATATTCATGCGAGACTATGTATGTTAATAGCTATTTTAATGCTTGAGAAGAAAATAAAATACTGCAGTTTTACAACTTATGCTTTATTTATGCTACAAAATAGCAAGTAGAAAAATATTCACTATATTTTTAGAATACGTTATGGTATTATGTACATATATGCTATAACAATCTGATTCTTGCTCATTTCATTTCATACTTTATTATAATAAATTCAATAATAAAAAGTAAATATTTAACATTTTCTTTATTAATTTTTTACTCATTTAACACGAAAGTACCAACTACTTAATGTGTCTTAAATATGGAAATTAATAATTATTTATGATTCTTGATATGGATACTATTTTTATACACTTTTAATCAAATTTGTGATCTGGAATTAATATATGATGGTGAATATAAGGAAACGTAAAACCTTAAAACGACGACTATAATAGTTTTAGTATGGAAAAAACTCTCTTGAGTACTAGTAAAAATAAGTAAATTCACAGAAAAATTGGCTCATGTAAGTTTTCGGGATAATTCTTGGAGTTTTGTATGAACTAATAGGGAATTCCCAAGACATTTACTTATTTCATAATATAAGCTACATTGACATTTTAGATGTCTAATATTTTTATAAAAAAGAGTTTTATGATTGGTTGTGAGACGCGAGTTAATTTTTAACTCGAAGTTGGATTAGGTATTTAAGTATTTTTGAGTTTCCAGCTTCACCAAAAATTTTGTTCGTTTTTACTATTTAATTTATTTTTTTCAGGTCGGATAGGGATACATAATTCAAAAAATGAGACCTGTGGGCCCTAAAAATAACCAATGCTCAATTATTAATATTGATCAATATGAAAAACATGAGAATTGAGAATATATTTGTATTTTAGACTAGCTGAAAATATATTATGTCTTGTTGAAATATTTAAAGAAAACTTAAATTTCAATATATTTATCCCTATATTTTACCGTATTTACGATCTCCTTGGCAATAAGAAATAAAATTCATCGTTACTTTTCCTTTAAATACAAGTGTCAAAACTTTCCTGCGATTTTTCATTCCCATTAGACAAATAATATAAACCCTATTTTTATTAATTTGAAAATGATTTTTCCAAATACGATATACGATTGCATATACATAATTGTATGTGTATCGATAAATAATTTGAATGTTTATGTATATTTCGATAAAAATCTCATATTATAGCATTTGTAATATCGAGGAAAATATAAGCATGATATTTACAATGACTTGTAATTTAGTATTTTTTTTCAATCTTAGAAAGAATAAATTTAAGTATATTATTAACATGTGTTGCTTCCCTTGGGTGCTGAGAGACAGAAATTTTCTAGTAATATATTTTATTAATTATATTTTCTCAACTGCTTTTAAATTATTTCTTAGTTTATCCTTAATTATGAAAATCATCTGCAATTTGGGCATGTTAAAAAAAAGGAACCGAAAATCCACATGGTAACCCTGACAATTTGAAGATTGTTTTGAAGAAGAGTAGCCTAGCTGCCTAGACGTTTCATTTGATAAGATACAATCAGCTGTAACATGGGAGGAAAGTGAGAAGGAAAATAACAAGGAAATGGTCGAGAATTACTCTGATGTCTATCCTCCATTCTACTCTGAGTCCAACGGTGGCTTAGAATGACAACTCCGAAACAAATCTTCAATATTACATTCCATTTTGTATTAGAACACACCAAAGTTCATTCAGTTTTTGAATATAACAGAATGCAGTAGAAAAAGATGTCCAATACTAAAGACTTGAATAATAATGACAACAGCTAATTCAAAAATAATGCATTCTTCAGAAGACCAATTCTAAAAAGAAACGACCCAACTAAAATACACACACGATTATATCCCTATTTATTATATACTTCACGTATACAATTTTTGTAGGTATGATCCTTCATTAATTACTGAATTACCAACAAACTCTGGAATTAATTTTTCGAGGTTTTTAATATTTTTTTAAATGTTTTTTTATTATTTATATAGCTCTTATGAACACAGGGAACATTTAGGGGAGTGTACAAATGAATTGAAGACAATAATCGAACATATTTATAAGTGCCGAATGCAAAAAAGATCTCAGTTTGTCTTTCAGTCCTCTGGGATTATAGTAATTTGGCACAATACCCTTAAAATAATCCACAAAATAAAAGTTGGATAAATAAAAAACCTCTAAAAGGTTTTTTTACTATTTAAAATAATGTATTTATTGATTTTGTATATATTTCCAAACTCGATTTTTTCCAGGCTGCAAATGGCACTCTTCTTAAGGCCCTTATAAAATTATTCATATTATATTGTGATGAGGAATATCATAGCTTACTATTATGGAAAAATATTCAATGTATAATTTAAGAAAAGATTTATTTAAAAAATATGCATCTCCGAGGATTTTTGTTCTATTTTTTATGGGGGTGTACAAGCAAATAGTTAAAATCATCATCATATTTTTTCCAATTTCAATTCAATATCATGACGTTATGCATCGTAAAAGGAAGATCGAGGCGATCGAATGAAAATACTTCTAACTTGATCATCCATCTCAAGAGATATTCGAATTCTGATTCCAGATTCCACGAAGGACGAAGGGAGGAGAATTCATAAGGGAAAAGAGTGGACTCCATCCTTGGGAATGAGATACCAGGATCAAAAAAATGAAGCAATCTATTCACGATGAATAGAGAATTTTAATATTTCAAATTTTGGTTAAGTTCTTCTACGGATATACTCAATAATCCACCCGTTGCATAGTCCTCGCTCCTACTTAGGTTCGTAGGTTTCAGCTAGTTTTTATCTATTATTTATAACTAATTCAGTTCTCAGGATTTAGCATTTTCAAGAAACGATGTTCAGTTGTTTGTTTTAAAGCATTTTTTTGTCATTTTGGAAGTGGTAAAATAAATTATTAATGATTAAAAAAACAAACACTCCATAACAGCTCCATAGAGCCAAACTGAACTTCTGCAGCAACAATAGGGCTGACCTCAGGAAGACCTTCATGTAGGCCTCCTCCAGCACTGATTTCAGCTTTCTAGACTTTATATTGTATTGGAGAAGAATTTATGCAGCACTTCTAATCAAAATTTGGATTTATTTGACCTACCATGGTACTCACTGGACACAGCCTTCACTTTCAAGTGCTGCCAATATGTTTACGGCATTTCACAGCTGTTAAGAAGGACCTATAAAATCAAAAATTACTAAATTTACTATTTAAACATATCACTAATCGATTTTGAGTTGTCTTTCCTTGATTCCATAAAAATTACGTTGGTCGTCATTTAGTCATGCTAATGCAAGTTCTGGGCACCACTCTGTAGCGTCACAAAATCTTGTTACTATAATAAACTTACAAGAGTAGTCGTTTTTCTTGGAGTTATTAAGCGTCGACAAACATACAAGCTTTGTATTAATAGTATAAACGTACTTTCATTTAATATAACGCTCTACACACTCTCATTGATACAAAACTATATTTTAAATAAAGGACACTCGCAGTTTTAAGATATTAAGCACCCACTCTAAATACAAAGGGACACACATTACCGTATTAATATAAGATATTTAAATATCACATCAACTTTGCCAAAAAAATAAAAAACAAAAACCTGAAAAATGATTAAATGTTCACCGGCCTATCAAGGCTATTATAGCTTATGAGGAAAAATATATTGAACAAAAATTATTACTAAATATACTATTTATACATATCCGAAATAGGTTTTGAGTTGTCGTTTCTTGATTCCATAAAAAAATCATGTTTGTCGTAGTTCCTTCATGCGACTATTGAAAGTTTTGTGTCACACTCTATATGTACGTAAAAATCTCTACACATTTATATATCTACTAACTTTGTACGTACTCCAACGTACATTGTTGAAAATGTATCGATTTTAACCAGAGATGGAAGAATCAATCATTTCAAATTCGATCAGTTGTAGCATATATTAGATGTATCTATTAAGATCTGATGCATACATTTATATTTGTATATATATATATATATATATAAGCCATAAGCCTATAAATCATGCCCAACTAATGCATTTTGTGCTCTCCTCTCTTTTTTTTTATTCTTATACTACTTATAGTCCTATTTATTCCTTTTATTTTAACTTCAAAACATGATGCCCTTTCTAAGGAAACATCAATTTCTTTACATATATAAAATAGAGTGATCACTACTTTTGAAATGAAGCTGTGATCGGGTCCAAGTGATACTAATCTGGAGTATTTTGGGCATAAAAGGAAAAGAAACTGAAAATCGATATGGTAACCATGACAATTTATAAAATATTTTTGAGGGGAACAGCTTAGCTGTCATGCCGTTTCATTAAAGCAGGTGTATTGAGGAGAAGGAAAAAAAAGAAATAAAGAAGGCCAAAGGCAAAGATTACTCCTATGAAAATCCTCAATTATACTCTAAGTCCAATAAAAATATAGAATAATTCCGCAAAAAATCTTCTAGGTTAATCTCCGTTTTTTATGAACACACAAATGTTTTTATCCAGTTTTGTATTTATAAATGATATATTGTATGTGGTAAAAAATGAAGTTCACTCCCTCAGAATTAAACAATAATGATGACGACTTTGGAAAATGAAATAACTCTGCAAACTCCTAAACAACGGCAAGCTAAAAAATGCACCAAATTTGCATTACTGGATATAGCTTCACTGTAAGTCGTTATAAGACTCACCAGCGTCACTTGAAGTATTTTGGTTCATTTTTGTATGAGAATGTGATAATATATATTCATTTGAGATCTTAAGGCAATAATATTTCACTCCGTTGATATGAAAAGGCAACATAGTCATTGACGAATAGTCACAATCAGGTGTTCATTCAAGGTATGAATAGCACATGTCGTGGGATTATGAAAATCAATATGTTCACGCTGACAAATGTGTAGAATGTTTGAGAGGAGAGCAGGTTGGCTGTCGTGACGTTTAATTAAATCATCTAATATCAGGTGTAACAAGTGGGGAGAGGATGAATGAAATAAAGAAGGACATTGTCTAGAATGACTCCAATGTCGATCCTCAATTCTACTCTAAGTCCAAAAAAGACTTACATTTATTAAAACTTCGCAACAAATCTTTCAGATTACTTTCCGTTTTTTATTTCTCATGCAAAATGTTCAATCCAGTAGTAGACAAGGGAGTTCACTCCTCAGGAATTAAATAATCATGACAACAGCTTAGAAAAAGAAAATTTACTATTCAGTTTGTCAACTTAAAATTTAAAAAAAACTTAAATAATGCACCAGATTTTTACCACTACTTAGAGCTCATTTCTAAGTCTATCTAAGACTCACCAGGGACATGTTGATATCAGGTTGCAAGAATATACTCCTTTGCGATATTCAAATATCAATATTTCACTCTGTTGATGGAAAAAGGCAATTAATTCCTTGTCTAATTGTCACAAACATCATCAAATAAACAATGGTATATGAATATAAAAGTTTTGCCTTCTCACTAATCCTGTTTCAATTGGATTGGAAAGTCGCAAATTCTGTCTTGATTTAAGACATTTTCAAAGTTAATGATTGAAATTTTGATAATGTTTGGATATTTGATTTGTTTTGTTGAGTATTGTAGAATGGGAATGGGCTTAAGGAAAACATAAACTGAATACATTATTGCAACTTCATACTTAAGTGGGCGAAATCTTTAAAATGACGATGGTCTGTTTTGAAAAGCCTTGGCGTGAAGTCAAAACTATAGTTGTAATCCTTAGACATTTTAATATTTATATTTTAAATGGGCATATTAATACTAATTTTTTTTTCCCTTAGCAAGGGTTTTATTTCAAGAATATTTGCGTTCATGCAAAAAAAAACATAATTAAACAGTATAATTTAAAATTAATATTCTTAAAAATACAAAATTTGAAAAAAATAAAAACAAAACCAATCAAAACTTCAATTATACAACATAAAAAACATAAAATAATACATAATATCATAAAACACCCTCTAAAGGATAACATCATCCACTAATGTGCTTTTTATATTGTAGAATAATTAACTGAAGAGTTTTTTCATATCGTACGGAAATCTGTGTGAAGTACTTTATTAAATCCAAGGCATAATTCCACGTAGCCCCATCTGAGGTTGGTATCTTCAAAGAGAATGTAGCATACCTTGCAATTGCGGCTATAAGTATAGATCTTATATAATTAAGATTAACAGCCCGGTATACAGTAATGTTCTGTGCTATAAATGATTTATAATTACTAAGAGACGCATTTATTGCCTTTTGTTCGTTAGAAATTTCTTTATAGCTGTCGATAAATATTTGATTAAGCACAACAAACTGCTTAATTATTGAAATAACTTGACAGTCAAAGCATGGATACTATTATTAAAAACTCTTCCACAGTCCTTGCAAGGCTTGAAAACTTTGACAGCTTTGCCGTTATCAAGAATTGAGCCATAAATTTCATCACATCATTTATCTACAAAGAGTGTACAATTTTCTTTTCGCAGGATTTATCAAGGTTGAGAAGAGATATAAGATGAACGAGTATTTCCTTAGCCTCTTTGAGAAGAGAAATTCTGTTGACTAATTTTAGGCACCAAGGAGTTAGTGGAAGATGATATACATCCATTCTTTGTAAACAAAAGAAGAATTTACCTGTATCAAAAATTGGGTTGCGTTTTAGGTCATGGAGAGTAAGGACGTTTTCGTCCGTAGTGATTTTTTCAACCTCACTTGGGTGTCGAAGATTCTTAAAAAAAGGTTTTTTGTTCAGGTTTTGACGAATGATGTCGATCGTGTTATTTGAATTAAAACCAGGAGTTTTTTTTCCAGATGATTCAATAAGCAACTGTCCATTCCGCTGATAGATAAAGCAAGAGAAATTCTGTTGACTAATTTTAAGCACCAAGGAGTTAGTGGAAGATGATATACATCCATTCTTTGTAAACAAAAGAAGAATTTACCTGTATCAAAAATTGGGTTGCGTTTTAGGTCATGGAGAGTAAGGACGTTTTCGTCCGTAGTGATTTTTTCAACCTCACTTTGGTGTCGAAGATTCTTAAAAAAAGGTTTTTTGTTCAGGTTTTGACGAATGATGTCGATCGTGTTATTTGAATTAAAACCAGGAGTTTTTTTTCCAGATGATTCAATAAGCAACTGTCCATTCCGCTGATAGATAAAGCAAGCGATTAGTTGAAAGATCAGTGCCAAACATTAAATAACTAAAAGTATTAGTTGTGTATAAAAAATTTCTCCATTCCTGGTGAGGCTTAGCAATGATATCGTAAAAAAATATCCTCCTAATAGAGACTGTGGTCTTTATAGGGCGGGGATGTAACGTTTATGGAACAATGTGCCAAGTTATTTATCTTCCTCCATTAGTGACTCCTCACCTACAAAAGGTACAGCAGTAGCAATACATATAGTCTGATGAACCAAATTGGTATTATATTAATCAATTCTCTTTTGAAGATTAAATCTCATCCACTGGAAACACCACTAACGGGCCTTCGAGTTGACTTTTATTCAATTAGAAGTAGCGTGTCCATCCCTTTTCCATTCAACCCGCAATATATTAACTGTGTTAACTATCGCACAACCACTTATCTTCAAATCTGAAGAAGGACGCCAGTGACCTATAGAGAGGATAGAAGACTTGTTAAAATTCACACTCACTCCTGAAACCCTAGTGAACTTTTTGAAAGCAGAAAGTATAATTTCAACTCTCTTTTCCAATTGTTTACTCGAATTTCCTTCAATCATAAGCGTAATGTCATCCGCGTATAAATCGACCAAGTTGGAAATATCCGCAAAACAAATCCCTAAACTCCTGTATTTACGCTTCAAGTAATGGTTGAAATGCTCCATTGCAGTTACAAAGAGAATGGGGGAAACTAGTTTCCCTTGTTTTCAGCTTTTCCCCAACTTTATGGTATCACTCTGGATTCTATTCAACAAGAAAGATGAAGTCCCATTGAACAAAGCTACATGGATAGGATTGAAGAAACGTCTTGGTAACTTTTTTTTTACGGGCTATAGGATAAATTTATGACTTATCAAATCAAACACTTACTGAAATCTAGGTCAATAATTGCTCTGCACTTGTTCTTCAATCTTGTTGAGTCAATAGCAGCCTGTATATTCCTGGAAATGTCTGCAATGTGTCTATTTTGTAGAAATCCTATTTGTTGCTGACCTATCTTCCGATTCAATAAATTTCGATTTGCTTAGCCAGTACCCCAGACAATATTCTATCTGATTCGTTTAGAATTGTTAATGTGCTCCAATAGTTTATTCTTGTTCCGTTACCTTTTTTAGGAATCAAAGATATTCTACCCTATGTAACAACAGCAGGGAGTTTTCTTTTTGTCTCCATATCAGTTCCAAATCTCAATAAGTATGGAATACAGTCCTAAGGACATAAAGTGTATATCTTCCCTTTGATGTTATCTGGGCCTGATGCTTTATAATCTTTATAATGGTGACTAATTAATATAGTAGAGAAAATTCTCTTCTGAATATACAGAACAATTGTTCACCTTCTTTGGTCTAGGAAATCTTTTGTTGCCCCCTCCCAATATTTGAGTAAAACTCATGGAAATATTTGAGAATATACTTTGGTTCAGTTAGCACTTCCTCTTCAGTTAATATTTTATTAATATTTCTAGTAGATAGTTCTTTTGTTGACGACAGACTTTTCAATCTTATGTAGGGAATTTCTTCTATCACAACTTTTTTCCTAATTTCTTCATCAGAAATCTGAAAAAAATCCTATAATGCTTAAAAAGTCCTTCGTTATACCTCGATTAAACAAGGAACAGGTCTTCATTATGTCTTCAACATCCTCCTTTAACTGAATCTCTGCTTTCCTCTTCTTATTGATCAAATTAATGGTTGTATCTCGAATATATTTTGTAAATATTCTATATAGTCTATTGGAGGATAGTGTAAAATAAAGACAAATCCTCAATCTATTTTTTAATTTTAATTTATAATCATAAGAGTCAATTACCCAAGTAGGGATTCTGAATTTTTTATTAGGAGGATTGGTATAAAGCTCCAAGTTGATCAATTTGTGATCAGAAGAAGGTTCAAATCTACAGGTCGCTTTTTTGTGGTAATGTAGAATACTCTTTGAGACTTGAGGAATTTTTGCCTGACCTCTCCAAGAAACATTCTCATTCACATTAGAGTTTACGAACAGATCACTAAGTTAAGTTCATGGATTAGTTTCTTAAGTATGGCTACATTTGGGTAGGAATTTTTCTGTTTTCATGGTCTACATGTAAATCAACACTCAGAATCAAAGGACGTTTGTTTGCAAGCATATTATATCTGGCCTTAGTGCTAGGATTCTTTTCATCAATATGTGTCTGGATTTACGATCTTTTCGTGCTCTAGAGTTTAGGAGACTATTCTTCGCATACTTAAATTCCTCTTGAGATCATAAGAACTGGACTTATTTTTCATTGAAGTCTGCGTTGCTCTGTTATGTATGTAAAAGTAAAGGGTCAGATTATTTTATTTTTATTTTCATAAAAAAAAACATTCTTAATTCTTTTGTGCTTTTAAAGGAGTTTCCTTACTATCAGGGGACAACCCTAAATCAGGAAATGCTCTTTTATAAGTAGAGCCAGTCCTTGTTCAAGTAGATGTGATGTAGTCCGTGGTATTGACGATCTTCTTGGTTTTTTTGGTTTTTTTGAGTCAAATTATCACCAGTTGGGCATTTTCCTGCTTCTGAAATACATTCATCGTTTGAAGGCTAAAAACACTTTCCTTTTTTCAGACATTTTTCTCTCAATTGTTGTGGCACAGCTTAGTTCTACATTTGAACTAATCCCTTCCTTTGCACAACCGTTATCTTTACGAGCTCGGCCAGTATTAGCTAAAATATCAGTTTCATTTTCATTTATTATATTTTCTAAAGTCTAGCCATTACAGTCAGAAGTATCACCCATATTCTTCTCATAAAATGTATCAAAACTCTTAGTTTCTTCTTCAACTTTGATCGTCTTAATAGATGAAGATTTCTTCATCTTGTCTACTTGGTCATTCCATTTCACAGCTTTATTGAGGCACTCCCTAGGAAAGTTCCAAAAACTATAATATTTGGCACAGGTGATCTCCTGACTAGCATGGGATATCCTAGTTTTAAACTGAATACATCATTGCAACTTCATACTTCATGACGATGGCCTGCTTCGAAAGGACTTAGCGTGAAGTCAAAACTATAGTGGTAATTCTTAGACATTTTTATATTTATACTTTAAATTGGCACATTAATACTTTTTTTTTTAAATAAGGAGCACTCTAGTATATAATAATATGTACGTACTTAGAGAACAATAATTTTTCCTCAGCCTATTTTTAAATAAAGGTTTGTAATGAGATATTTTGTTATTTTTTTTTTTTTTTTACTTTATAGGGTAGATCTCAAAATGTCTAATTTATAGCTTCATTGTTCGGTTTGATTTAGTTTTATGGGAAATTCAAAATGATAGAATAAAAGTATCTATGTAAATTATATTTCGAATGGCCTCATAAAATACCTCAAAGCTTATTGTTAATATATTATTTATTGAAGAAGTAATTTCTCATTCAAAATTAATTTAGTTGATCATGTAGAAAAAAAGTACCACTGTATTTGTTCTAAACGTATTCACTTACTTTAAAAATAAAATGTTGTATTTACTTTTGAAGACAACATTTAGATTAGATGGAAATGGGTCTAACCTATATCATCTGACCAGAAATTATCAGATTATGAGGTCCCTTATGGGTATATATATTTAAGGTTGTAATGGATATAACATAGTTAGAAAATCCTCCGAAAACAGGAGGTAAATCCTGGTCAATCATCCAGTTTTTACTGGGTTGGTGAAAAGCAGTTAACGCCCGTCGAAATTTACTCTATAACAACCCAAAGCTCTTCATACTAATAATGGTGCATTTGACAAACCAATATGTATATTATTACTTAAGATTTTTATGATTATTTCCTTATTGTATTTTTCAACCTTTCCTCTCAAAAGAAACACGTGACAATTTGTTGTTGCCTAATTCTTTCCAACTAAGAAATTATAATTATTATTCATTAAATAATTTTTGGGACTTGCCTATATTTTAATAAAGGCTAATTCACATTCAAGCAAAAAACGTTCAAAATATTGATTTCGGTAA
The DNA here is from genome assembly GCF_016086655.4 of Lepeophtheirus salmonis. NCBI lineage: Eukaryota > Metazoa > Arthropoda > Copepoda > Siphonostomatoida > Caligidae > Lepeophtheirus > Lepeophtheirus salmonis. The sequence goes on from NC_092584.1 coordinate 14,342,441, forward strand.
AAAGAAGAAACATTTATTGTTGATAATAACATGTAATGTACTTTTTTTTGTTATTGAGTTAACGCCGTTTGTTATTTTTATATTTTGTCTCACATCATTGTTAGAGAGGGGATTTTATCAAATATCCATGACATGTTGGTATGCTATAAACAAAGAAGTTGCACAATGATATGACAATCCCGCCAATTAAAACATACTTTGGAGGAGAGCAACTAAGCTGACTTGACGTTTTGTTACATTAGCTACAAGCAGCTATGAGATAAGACTATAAATCAAACTTCCAATCCGTATTTAACAGTAATATAGGATGAAATTACTGGGATAGCAATACTCAATTCTACTCCGAGTCCAACACTGACTTACACATATAACTCTTCAAAAAATCCTCAGTGTCACTCTTGATCTGTCGCCAAATTACTTCACCATATGTCCTATTAAAAATGAACACATTGAATTTCAAACTTCAAGAACATAATTAATTATGAATTAAGAATAAAATTTCAACAAAATTGATATTATTAATGGATGTGCTTCTGAGCTCTCTTAATCATTAAAGTAGCCGTGCGTAGTGGCTATATGACCTCCAATCAGCAGTAAAAAGGCCTGGAGTCCACTGCAGATGTAGTACTCTGTCATGATGTCCAAGTACTGGCTGACACTGGCTTTGAGAGCTCAGTCTTTGGATGACAAAGACTCTAGGCCTACCCCTCGACATGCACATACTACCTCAATAATTAATCAAGGTTGAGAGATTGAAAAAAAATCATATTTCGATATATTCAAGCATAAACAATTAGATACAAAACAAAAACCTGATCTCTCTAGCATAAATACAAGCTGAAAAGGAATCAACAGATATTCCTAGGTTAGATGGAGTAATTGTAATACCATAATGTATCCTTATACTGAATCAGTGCAACTCCATCTAACCAATTAAAGGAACATTAAATTAAAAATTAAAAAAGACTAATTCAATACTCATTTAAAAGAATCTTGCTACGTAGGGACATTTTTGGACTCAAAAGTGGTCTCTCCACTTTTTGATAGCTCTCTGGAAAGTCTTGTGTGAAATCTCAAGATCTCTTACATAGACCCCCATGGACTTGAGGAGATGGTATGGGCTATTTTATTTAACTCCCCTGGGTCCAGTTAAGCCTTTTCCGTAGAGCCCTTCTTCCTCTCCAAAATTGTGGACTTGCTGACGGCGTAGACAGTGATCCTGGTACGTCCAATACCTTGGAGTGCACGAATTGAAATTTGTCAATCACATTCATGTGTCATTTTCTCGAATTTTACCTATGCTTCGGTTTGTTTTTATTTTGTAACTAATTGTTTATGCTTTAATATATCCAAATATTAATTTTCTTTCAATTTCTCAACCTTTTTTAATTATTGAACAAAACTAAGTGTTCAGATTTCAACTTCGGCCACATTTTTTTTTTCACTCAAGACAGAACTCATCGCACTGCTAAAAACAAGGCCTTTCTAAGAGACAACTTTTTGGACATTTGGGATCTGAACATGTGGCCAGAGAAGTTGGAATACTGTAGTCTGGAAATTAATGTTTGTGCTACTCTTCTGTGGACTCTCTAGTCCCAAGAATTTTCCATAAAGAAGGAGTGGTCCAAGCACGATTCTGCCTTCAAATTCAAGGTCTGCACCTTTATTATTAGAGCTGAGTGCTTACGTATTGAATAAAAGCTGGACCAAGCAACTAATTTTAGAGGATTTTGTTAAATAAATGTCCTCAAAAACCAGTCCCTTAAATTTTACTCTAAAAAAATAGGAAAAAAATACAATGCGTACGACTAGATAAGTTTAACCCTGTATATATTATATGAAAAAGCAAGTTCCACAATTTTTGGGAATTTCTTAGAATTGAATTACTTCCTAATTTGATGGAAACGTGGAATATTAATTAAAATTAACCTTATTATAAAATATGTACCTACAGTGAAAATGTAAGCAAAAAATATTTACGGCTTATGCAATCAATGGGAGTTTTCAAAAAAAGAAATATATTTGTCCAATATGTGTTGAATTCCCACATAAACAATATTTAAAATAAATAAATAAATTTTTTTCATCATTTATGCTGTATTTCAAAGACATAATATTCTGGTCAATTATATGTTAACTATAATGAAAAGCCTTTATTAAATTGGTGATACTTAATTTGACGCTGATATGAAATTTCAGATAAATTTTATCAATTTATAATAGTTTCATTGTGATTGGGAATTTTACCTACTTTAATTTTGGCATTCCTTATATGGGTTGAAGTATTTGGACACTTTTTTTTTTGTATTCACAAAACAATAGCATTTGAATAGTTATGTTGGGATTATGTCTCATTTTACCCAGAGATGGTAATTAGGAAAAAACAATAGGTGAGTGTGCCCTTTTTTCTTACTTTTAACAAGACGTATGAACAATTTTCTCTGACAGAAGAATTCTCACTTATCTTTGGTGTATTTAAGAAAAATAAGTTATAAAATAAAGATAAAAATATAAGATAAATATAAATTTAAATACATTTAAAATATTTTACCTGCATTAATGCTATTGTAAATGCAGATGGTTCTCCTCTTTATAGCAGTAGTTCCTTTTCTGCACCCAAAATAATACTATTAGTCTAGCTCCCACCTTATCTGTGAGCTCTACAAAAATCCCATCCCTAATCACTTCTCAAAAAATATCCACAAGGGTATTTTATAATTTAACTTACAATCATTATTCATGAAATAATTATTTAAAGCATCATAAAAGGATCTTATGCCGTCAAAAAAATTATTTATTTTACTTTTGTAATTTTAGTACTTTTGACAAATTAGTTTATGATTTTTTTTTTATTAAATTATTTTGTGATTCCTTATAAGATTGACACTAATATAGAATAAAATGCTACATACACAAAAATGAACTTAAAAACAGTTTATCGCTTTTCATAAGTTCACTGTTAAATTGAAATTATATACCGAAATCTAGTTTACCAGATTATAAGCCGCTATAAAATTAGTGGATATGTTGCTATATAACATGGGCAAGGAAGTATAAAGAATATTCGTACAAAGACTCTCATGAAACCCACCAAAGATTGGATTGTACAAAATCCCCGTCCTATTTGATGAGAAGGGCGGCTAGGGGTATTGTTATTTCAGCAACAAACGTAAATAGGCTGATACAAGTGGAACTTAGAGCTATATCAATGGCTAGAAGGGAAAAAATATTTAATTTATGACAAATTAAAGGAGAAAAGTCTCACCGGATCAAAACGTTTCCTCAACGTCATGAAATTAAACAATTTATTATTCTGGCAATAAGTGATTAGGGATTTTCAGAGTCTCCAATAGCTGCTGAGAAAGGTAAATGACCTCCAAAAAGCTTCATGAGATATTTGACAAAATATTACGAGTGAATGGTAAACTGACACTCTGTTGATGACCAAATCCATAGAAGATTTACCCATTTCGACAAGCTTTCTTTATTCTTCAATTATGACCATTTTGTCTGTAGAAAAAATATTTTAAAATCAAAAATAAACTTTAAGATACGTCATTATTAAATTACCCCCTCAAAATAAAACCAGCTTCGTATTATAACATTATACATCTGGTGTATGAATGCCCTAAATTTATTATACGGAGGGCACATCTTTTAAACAATTTTCAACCTTTTCAAGGAAATTCCGCCTACAGCTTCTCCAGTTTTTTGATAAATTTGGATTTTGGTGGCTGGCTGAACAATACACCGTCCCTAGAACATGTTCACGACGGATTCCATTAGGATACCTAATCTGGCAAACTATTGTGAGGGTACCAATAGTTGAAGTTCTTTTTACATGTACCCGTACTGATTGTATGTTTTATTTGAAGTGTAGGAATAAATTTTTTATTATTAAACATTATTTTACTTTAAATATTGAATATCAGGTAGAACAAAAATAATCAAGAACACAGCGGAATATACACTGGCAAGAAATTTTTTGCAAAAAAAAAACTTTTCGCCATTTTCATCAATTATAACTTTGTAGAAAAACTTTGTAGAAACGAAGGAAGACTTTTTATCTTATTGTTTATGCAATGACCATCTCAATCTCCGCATTTGAACCAGATAGAACTATTGTGGGAACACCTAGACAGAAAAGCTCGGGAAAAGTACATAACAAGAAAGTGAATCATTTTTTAGAATGTTTGGAAAGATATCACATAGGCCTTATCTTGAAAAACTAATAGCCAAAATACAAAAAGTCTGTTAAGCAGTTATAGTGGCAAAGGAGGATTTCTATTAAGCTAAAATTTCAACAAAAATTGTTATTTATTTATGGAATAAAAAAAAATGCTTATACCCATATTGAACATTAATTTCTCGTCATTTTATAAGCCTAATTACTCTGTTACATGATGATAAAGTCATAGATAGTTAGAAAAATAAGTAAAATTCCATTTTTTTCCAAACTTTTTTTTTTTGCCAGTCTACATCAAGTTACAAAATTAAAACAATTGAATGTTCGTTTGATGCCAGACCAAAGGTTGGTCTTTTGTAATGGTGCAGCTCTAGGGGAACCCTTTGTGGTACAATGTAGATGTTGGCGTTGACTATCAGATTCTGCTGGACGATGAAGGACGGCATAGCGTGACCCTCACTTCTAACAACGCCAAGAACCATAATTGACCTTCATGATCATAAGGATGTTCCCAGGACTTTTTGCCAACCATCTATGGTTCCTCAAGTTATACTTCTGGTTTTGACAGTTACGAATGACATAATAACTAAGCTAGTCTTCTCCCAAACATTCTTCAAATAATCAAAATTACGATATAGATTTTTGATCTCTTCTTTTTTAGTATATAGGTAAGTCATATTCTGAACAAACTTTCTAAATTCCCAGAATAATATTTAATTTTAAGTTTTTTCCACCTTTTCTTAATTATTTCCTTGCTTTTGACTTAAGAAATGACTCATTGATTATTTTCTTTTGTGTATACATGGTGTTTAAGTTATTTATGGTGCTACTTTTGCCCTCTCTTGAGCAAACTGGCTAATTTTTTGTTCGATAGCTTATTCAAACCTCCACCATTTGGAAAAAATGGAATCAATTAACAAATTATGTTTCCCAAATATTTGGAAAAGGCCAGTAGTGCCCTTAGAGTAGGACCAGGAGCATAACTATTGTTGAAATTATAAATATAACTCAGTAAGATGTTAGTTTGTAAGGTTTGGAGGGATTTTGAGGAAGCTAAAGTTGATTTTGAGGTAAAAACATTGCAAAAAAAAGTCTTAAATGTCTCCAAGATCATATTGCTGACTACATCTCGCCAGATTTTTAGCATCCAAATGTATTGGATCTGAATCTAATTCATTTTGTTTTGTGGTGTGTGATTGAACGAAAAACCAACCAAACTCCCTGCAACACCAGGTTGAACTTATTAGTCGGATCAAGAAATAACTCCAGGTTTTGCAAAGGGGACAAGTGGAGGTCATTTGATATAACAAAATAAATCAGAGTCTATTATGCTTTAAGAATTTGGTTTTATTTTTTTTAATTTGATAACTGATTGAAGATAAGATTGTAATTTGAAAACAAATTCTTTTTCACGGCAGAGGTTGCTTGCACACCCTGTAATTACGACTTGCAAGTTATATTACTTGAATGATGTAATTATTATATGTAAAGAAGTATATGTTTATTTGTATTTGCATACTATATATGTTTACATACTTACGAGTATACAAAAGTGGTATGTAAATTTATATCCATCCATTTAAAACATAGAAGTAGCCTCTGGACTTGAAGAGTGAAGGAGTATATTACTCTTAAACTTTGAACAGCTCAATTAAGAGAGAGGGAAAGAGTTAGATCTTAGTTAAGTTAAATATACATACAACTAAATATAAACATAACTTTGTTTGTCAGAAGTTTAGACATGTTTAGACTTCTATATTTATCGTTTGTTTTGTTTTGTTTTTAGAGCATGGGAAGTGTATTGGAAAGGTAATAGAATTCAACTCTTTGTTTTAAGCATTCATTAATTTTTTAAACTTGTTCAACATAAAAGTACTAGTTATATATAATCAAGAAAAGGAGAAAATCCCAATTTAATATTTCAATTCCGGGGAAATTTAAGGATACTGATTATTACAATTCATTTCCCAAAATTAATTCAGTAATTCCCACATCTCTGCTCTATTATGACGGGATCCATGGTTACGTCAATTAATCATACCAACTACACCTAGTTTTAACCATATCTTCCAATAGTCCCTAACCGGGTAAAGGCCTTGATGAGGAACTCCTTTTCCATGTTGGTCATTGCATCGCAAAGAGTCAATAGTGTTATTTTAATGTTTAAACAATTTAGGTCGTCATATCATTTTTATTTAATCCAATGTAATACACAGAGAAAACACATTTATTGCTTCTAATTTCTTCACAATGGAATAACTCTACTCAGGGCTGCTAGAGATTTTGTTCACAGAAGAGGAATTGAGACGGATTGCAGTTATGCGTCTAATTAATGATCAAGGACAAATTAGTAACTGTGACATCTGTAACACCACTTGGCTAAAAATGAGTGAGATCAAGGAAACCCGGAAGAAACTGGGGGATTCAAGGAACCCCACATGACTATTTTGAGGTTGCAGAGTTCACAAAAGGACTCGAAGAAGGTGTTCATTGACCAGGAACTTGAAGTGAATGACAAGGCAGTTAGGGCATGTGTTAACGAGGATCTCAACTTCAAGTTTTGTGTTAACCTGAGGAAAGTTACTACGACCTCGTGGCCAACGACCGATGGCCCCATATTAGCCCCCCGTAGTCCGCCCCCGTAACCCTAATGTTAGTGCAAGTTAGGAAAATTTGATGATCTATGTATGGGAGAGTTATTTGAAAAGGGCGAGAGATGGCACTATTAAAGCAGCGTATCGAGCTCATCTTCAGTTAGTAGCATTTCTTGGAACAACACACGCCAAATTTCAGCCAGATTGGTCTACTTCTTTCTACTTTGCATTTGTTTGAATAGAAGAATGGAATTGTCCCACAAAAAAGTCATTTTTCATCACAGCAATGCACTAGCTCACACCTCAGCAGTTGTGGTCTCCAAATTAATGGAAATAGGGTTCCAACTCGAGATGCCGACAGCACTAGCCATCTCAAGCAACTCTTTTGCCATATATCACCCTATCATGGGTTTTATCAGAGAGTAGTAACCTCAACAGGCGTTCAGAAAGTTCAGCGTCACTTGAGTTGATATGGCCACTTGTTTTGCCTTCCATAAAATAATATTTCATAAAGACACGAAATGCTTTTTTGTTCATTTTAATTTTTAAATCACTCCACTTCCTCGATTGCAACGAATGCCAAAGAAAAAGAAGATACTTGTTCCGCAGAAAGTTGGTATGTGTTCTTCGAAGAGATGCAACTAACTAAACATAACCTCGATACGTGACAGTAGTGCCATCTCTTGGACTTTGCACCTACTTTTCAAACAACCCTTGTAGCGTGCATCATTTTTTTACATTTTCAAAAAGAAGGATCATTTTTTTTATGTTACTCTCTCTTTTTGCTCCCTAGGGAAGCTTTAAAAAAACTTTTACGTTATTATTTATAGTTTAGAATAATGTCTATCATTATACTTTGATGCAAAATAATAATTAATGCATTATTTTAATCTTTTGGAGTAAATAAATAACTTTCATCTCTCTTGATATTTTGAACGGGAGGTGCTATCTAAAGATCTAGACATTGTATGTGAATGAAAATCTACATAGGTACTATATTACAACTTCTTTGAAATTTGAAAAAGTGCACATGTGTACACGGAGCAGTGGTTTCTGTTTATTTTTGGCATTGGCCTATTATGTATATCCTACATTAGTTCATGTGCATTTTCAGTATTTGTCAATATTTGGATGAAATATATACGCTGGTATGTTAATATGAATTTTAAAAGTACTCATTAGTCATCCAAACATGTTCAAGCTTTTTTCTCAAACTCTCTTCATTATTCTTTCCTTTTTGAGGAAGGAAAACATATATGAATTTATATAAGTAATGAGTAGTTACATGTGAGTGTGCTCATAGAAAAAGGAGGGAATCGCTGAAGATTTCTTGGGGAACTATCTTCTATATTATGAAAGCAAAATTAGTATTTCTGTTGATGCCGCAATAATCCGTGCAATGCCAGGACTACCGCTTAGTAACTAATATTTCATAAGTTTAATTCTATCTCATAAATAATTATGCAAGCCTATGTAATTATACAACAATTGACAAATCCATCAAACCACACGGTCCTTATAAATTTTGTTTATACACCATCTACGTGTGAAAAAAATCTTCAAATTAGAATATGAAAAAGTTTTTTTATTTATATTCATCAGCAAAAAAAAAACTAAGATTTTTTTCTTCTTCTGAGAATATCCATTGTAAGGGAAACAAAAAAAAAATTAATATGTGATTATGTAAATCAATTTTTTAACAAAAAAATCAAAATCACAAATCTTTTATTTACTTTTCTTCAACTGTATAATAAGGACTTATTTTCGTGAATGTGATGGGGAAAAAGTATCGTCTAACTTAAATGTTACTTTTCACACACAAAAAGAATATATTTTTTTATCTATTTCCCTAATTTTATTTCAATGTTTAATGTTGAGTTGATCAAAAAGATATATTCAAACTTGATAGAAGTAAGTTACGCATTATGGGGCGTTCCAAATTGTCAGACATGTAGCGGTTACGTTGCAACAATTCTTAAGTACTTCCACCAAAAGGACTCTAGGCAAAGAGTGTACACTCAAGACAAGGAAGGTAGGATTTAGTAGTTCTCAATTCTGATTGGCTTAAAATTATAAGTTGCTAAATGTTTGAAATCCAGACAGTGCCGCCCTGCTCAAAGGAACAGGTCCTCTCTGTCCTACTGAAAAGAGAAGAATAAGGACGACTACGTTAGGAATCGCTCATTGCCTAGAGGTATTTCCTTCAACCTAGAACATCAAAAGAGATTATTAGACTGAGGACAATACAGGTGACAAAGTTGCATTACTTTAAATTGATCTAAATTTATTTATTGCTTTTATTTTGCTACTAATTAAGTTGATAAAATGGCTTAAACATACCATATGATACAAGCAACAAGTGTTTGTTAAACTTCATATAGGTTGCACCTCCTACTCTGCAAAAAGTTTGAAAAATCACTGATTGAGGAAGCCTCATGACATATCAAAAGTAACTACAAAGATATGGTCAATATTACTCCAATTAATGGGTCTCATATTACCGTAGAGAGCGCTTTCCACATGGGATGAAAAGTCCTAGGCTTCACACTTAAATGGCGCAAATTTGTTTAATTCAACTAATTTTCAGTTAGAACCAACCTTCAAAAAGACAGCTGTTAAAATTTTATGACAATCTGGTATAAGTTTGTGAGTTATTGTACTAAATGTGACACTATTTTCGTTATTTCTAAGCAATCGATAAAATAAATCGTATTTTAACTTCACACTGCTTCATGATGAGAAAAAATATCGTTTAAGTTAACAATTGCTTGAGAAGGAATTGCTTTTTATAGGAACTTTGCTTTTTAAAGCAAATACAAAAAACATATTATAATTTAAAAAAGGCAATTTTGAACCAAAAGAAAGTTTTTTATTTTTTAAACCCTAGACTTTTCAGCCCATATGTTATGTTCCTCAAAAATTATTAATTTAGAAACTAATGCTTACTATCTGACTACTATCTAAATCAATTAACTATTTTATCTTTAATCCAATAATAAAGTGTAATTTCAAAAAATAATTAATAAGAAAATAAATGAAGAAAAAGGTCTAAATAATCAATAGATAGCTTTTTCACATGGGTCCCACAATTTGCTTGAATGCAATTTAATGTGAAAAATGATGTCACTCACTGTCACATGTCAAAGCAAATAAACTCTAGAATTAAGGGCAAAGTGTATATTAGAGTGTCTTATATTACTAAGAGCCCACATAACCCCAATCACCCATAAATTTTATTTGGAAAAGTCCTCTATTTTAGTTAGAAATAATATATTATCTTCGATGGACTAGTCATTCCATATTTGTCAGAAAAGCTTTCCAACCTAACAAAGATACACTCATTTTTTCTGATTTTTATTTTTCAACATGGTTTTCTTGTACATCTACACACTTCTCCACGTGATGCTTCCATCTCTGTATGATTGCTTCTTCCTTTTAAGCAAATCTTTCTCCCCGTGTGCAATTTTTAGATGAAGGAACAGAAAGAAGTCGCTAGGGCTAGATCTGGTGAGTTAAATGGATGGTCAAGTAATTTTAAACTGTAATTTGTTTAACTTTGTCAAACCCTGAGGTGGAAAAAATTTATTATGAACGTATTGGCACAAAATAATGACTATTACATCTCTAACTCTTTTCTTTCAACAGAAAAAAAAACCCTCAAATTAACCTTTACTTTCGAAGAAAACTGGAAACCAATGGTAGCAATGTTTATCCAATTACCTCCATTATCCCCTGATTATTAGATATTATTTATACCATTGTAAGTAGAATCATAACTAGATTAGGATTGTATAATTGAGGTTAGCGGATAAAAATATAAGATTTAAATAAGAGGCAAGATCTGAGATTAGGAAGAAAAATAATACAATTCCCCAATCAAATTCTTGCCAAAAAAAATTTATTAGTTGAATCACATTTATATGGATACAGCAGAGATTTTAGGAAGTTCAAAATTATAAGAAACTTCTTATTAACATCTTCATTGGATGCGAAAAGCTTCCCTGAAAAACAATTCTTTAGGTTTGTGAAGAGATGGAAGTGTGAAGGTGCTAAATCAGGATAAAAAGAGGGATTGCTGACATTTTTTCTAATGGTAAAGCATTTTTATGTTCAGGTGCGTTTTCCTGATGGCCAATGAGGAAATAATAAATTTTATAATTTAAATTTTGCATATTTTTGTAAAATATTATTATCCTTCTCAAACCTCTGAATGAAGAGTTATTTAACCCTCCGTTAGTAAGCTGGGATAAAATACAACCTGAGATTTATAAAAATACTTTGTATTGCTGCTAATCTATTTTTTTTATCATAAATAATTTTTGAAATGTTCCTACAACATTAAATCTAGTTATTTGGAATTCTCTATCAATTTTAATAATGCCATGTTTAGAATTTATTCATTCATATATTTAGCTATTTTTAATGGAGTTTTTGTTTCAAAGTCGTTCCTTTGATTGCTTGAATTCTTTTTTTTTAAATTCAAAGTGAGGACTCAGCCATTCAATGTTAGCAACAAAAATTTAATATTGAAGCTATTATTTTGTATACTAAAGCAACCTCATCGAAAACGGAGGGTGACTAATTTGACTCCCAAAATTTGTGTAAAATAAAAAAATAATGTTTGACCATAATAATGAGAAATTATATCTTATGGACGTTCACTAGCGGAGAGTTGGAGAGAAAAAAAATGGAAAATACAGTGGCTATTAAAATACCAAGGTGCGTTGTATGATCAATGAGGACCGTCACCTATCTAATACATATGATGTTTAAAACTTGTGTAAAATAAAAATTTAAATGAATATAATTATTATTAATCAAAAATATAACTTTTCTGATGAATAAAACAAGTTTTTTGGAAAAAGGGATTTTTGTTGACGTACCCATTACTAAAAGTAGTTTAAGATTGAATGGGACCGAATAAACGGACCGACACAACACTAATTATAAGACATAAATGAAGAAATTTAATTTCAAGTCCTCATATTCATTATTGTTTCTTAGAAAAGTTGAATCCTATAAATAATTAAATTCAATGGTTTAATTAGTAATTTTTCTCCTACGTATTCATGAACTTTCTTAATCTTTCATTATCAAATATCATATCTTTGTACATATTCAATATATGAGTTTCTATTTAATTATGAATGAGTAGATCTACTTAACAAAAGTGTGAGGCTAAATATGATTAATATAGACTTACATACATAGCAACTCATAAATCTCTTTCATACTTAAAGAAAGTTACTCTGTTTTGTAGGCTTAATTGTTATGATGAGGGAAAACCCATCCTGGACATAAAATATTCTTCATAATACATACATGATACGTCAACATAAAAACATTCTTGAACAGAAATCAGGAAAAGGAGAAATCTGTAGTACGTGTGAGGATGAGTTAAATAAACCAACTTATCTTAATGTAATAAGTTTGATATTGTTTTTATTTATGTATATGTTGGACCTTTTATAGTTATTTTCTTTATATATACAGTATTTTAAAATCCTTCCGTCTTAATAAAAAGGTTTAATTAATAAATAAAAACGAAGTTAAGCAGACAATATTTGGTGATGGAGCTGGTTTGCTATAAATCCACAAATTTTCTTTTACTTCATATTTAAACACCCTAATAATTAATAAACATATTAGAGTACATTTTATATCTTTCATCTTCGTGAGTCAGTCCTTAGTAACAAAAGTGAAAGATTCAGAGGGATTACTTCTTCCACATTAACATTTAAATGAGGATGAGAGCCACCCCAAACTCATCTAGCAACTCTTTCCGAAGAAACATCAAGATTAGGCCAAAGGGACAGGTAGGTTAATTCCTTTTGGGCAAATGAATATTTGAATATTTACAGATAGATTCCTAAATAAAAAGTTTTAGTTAAACGCGAGCTTCGATTTATTTGATATGTTATTATGTTCAAGTAAAGTAGGAATTGCATTAAATAGCAACATGTGAAAAATTATTCTCAAAATAAGCGTGAGCTAATAGAAACTAGAATATAAAGCTCGCTGACCTCCTTTTAAAATAAGTCATTTATTTCATTTTTACATCCCACATTTTATAAAAATAGTTGAATATATTACTTTGCAAAAGTCATGAACCTATGGTTGGATTCCTTAGTACGTTTGATGGTCTTCTTCTACAACTGTCTTCTATTTTTGTCCTTTGGAAAAGTAAACATTTTCATAGACAAGAAGTTTGGAGACTTGTTATCCGTACCTGATCTATTTTTATAATACACTGTACTAAAGGACCCAAGGGAAAGACTAGACACTCCGTAGAAGAAGAATATGTTTTGTCCTTCCTTTGCTGAGTGCCTTAAAATTGGCAGCTGACATAAGGTATATTTCAAAGGTCTTGAAGGCAATTTATGTCCTACTTTGTGGCTTAATTTAATTATTTATCTTAATTAGCCAATCCTTACTAAATTATAATATATTTTTTCTTATGGTAACGTATAGTACAGTGTTTTTTAGTCGCTTCCAAACGTGAAGGTCTATAAGTTTTTTTCACCTTTTTACATCCAAAAGCTTGAGAGGTTATCCTTAGCCTCGTATTCTATAAATTATACAGTTGAAACAAAGTTTAATAAGTTCTTCTGCCAATCCTTTAAGCTTGTCAAGAAAATCAACCAGTTTACGTTTGAAAAGATTTACAATCCACCTGAAAGTATATGAATCAGACTCTGAAAAAGTAGTCAAAGAACCTTTCCATAAGTTTAGTCAGTTATCAAAAAGAGATAGCCAAGGTTGTTTTCTGAAATTTTTCATAGAGTTTGTGGCTTTTATTAATCTGAAACGTTTCAAGTTTAATTTTTAGAACTCACACTCTATTCAGGATATTTCCAAATGAAAAGCAGCTTTGCTTCCGTTTGGAAAAGAAAGTATGAATATTCAGTCTCTCCACCATCACATAAATTCCGAAACATCTCGTATTCAGTGCAGGCCCTTTTACAACTTAATTACATAATCCAAAACATATCCTACTTCTAGCTACAAATTCTTTCAAGCTAATGCCTGGCGATGTATCAAACAATAGATGACCTGAATATTTGGATTCTGTTGTTTTGCCAGAAACGTAAAAATCATTTGACAAAGCATTGCAGGAGTTCTATTTACTGATACTGGAATACAATCTTTCCACTTTAAATCAATGTTTTGTTTTTGAAAGTATGAATCAACCTTATTGAACACATCAATATCAAAAATCTCAACTCAAGAGGAGAACACAGCAACATTTTTTTTTCAATTTCATCAGAACCCCTGTATCGATTAACTCCGAATTGCTACTGACATTTGTAGTTTGATCAAATTGAAATTCAAACTCTTTGCTCTTTATTTAATGAGGAAATGACTTGTTTTCTCACATTTTCCGCCAAAATGGAAATGCTTTCTTTAATAAACTTTACCAAAAAAGGCACTCTATTTAGTTGTTGAGCAACTTTCGGCCACATATTATTTATACCATTTTCACAGGCGTAACCTTAAGTAAGTGTTTTCTTTTTTTTTTGAGCAACTAACATGCCACTTCAAAACTAGCTTTTGCTGATGAACATTGGTCACAAGTTGCACCCTTGTTACTTTCCGATCTCTATCTTTGGACTGTTTGTTCTAGATTCTTAAAGTATTCCATTGGCTTTCAATATTACATTGCCGGAGCAAAGAAAGCTCAATATTCATGAATTACTACTGACTATTGGTATTGAGTGAGGATGTAGCCATTCGATATCGGAATCACTTTGGTTCTTAAAAGTAAAAGGTTTACTCTATATTATTTTAGGATCTCTTTTAAGACTAAATTTGACGTTACTTCTTGATTGCCCTGATTTGAAAACAATATTAGTTTTCATCTAACAAATATATTTTTTAAATTAAATATATTTTTTTAGGTAGAGAGTATTTTCTCCATGTTTTTAAAGGTACATTTTCATTTGTTTCTACATAAGAAATAAAAGAACACAATAGTATATAACCTCTGTATTTCTAAAGGAAATAAATAAAAAAATATGCTTGTAATTACAAGAGATGAAACAGATGTTGCTCCAAGGATTACAACCCAAGTGCCTTAGGCAAATGAGGGATTTAGAAACTTGTATATACAGTATATACCTTTTTTGTTTCAAAGTTACATTTTTATTTTGATGTTTTGTTGAGACAAAAGGTGAGCAATGTATACAAATTAATAAAATCATTCTGAAGTCTAATCTTTAAATATAAATATTGGGTTTAATGAAGAAGACATTGATACAAGGTTTCTCATTTTATAGGACCAAATACTAAACAAGGGGGTTCAAGAGTTTGTCTCATGGACATAAATCGATACAAAAATGGTACGCACTAACCTTTTTTTGTTTTGTTTTTTTGCACATGGTTTTAATGAAAAATTATAAATATAACATTTTATTTGTATAAATTGTTAATTAATGGAATATAAGAAAACTATTTAAATTTTTTTTTTCTAAGTTGGTGCGGTGCCACTCTAAAAAGCTTTAATAATAAAATAAACAACAATATTTCACATTTAAAAACATACTTATACCTTTTAATTCTGTATAGTTACACTTTTAATAAAATATGACACTCATAAACTAGACTTAGTTAATGTCTGCTGTATATTTATATAAAAGGTGAGGAATTAGTTAGTGAATATATATTTCAGCTTATAAACTTAATATAAATATATGATTTAATATAAGCTTTTGTATAAATTATCTAACAAATTAATATATGTTAATTTAAAAAAAACTTTATTTCGAATTACCTACCCAATCCTGGGGTTACATGACGTAGACGAAAAGGCACTTGGTCAGAAGCGGCATGAACTGTTTCTTCAGAGATGTGTAGTACATTCCAGGATGATCGGGCGTTTCAGACTGTCTTTTGCGGGATATTAAATGCTAAAGTGATTTTCCAGAAGGATGGATCACATAGAAATGTCCATTGGATACAGGTCAGGGCTGCTAGGAGGTCACATATTCTTCTCCCAACCACATTTGAAATTTAACTCTGACTATTCCTGCACACTTTTTCGAGTATAATAGAGTGCCCGTCTTGGTTGAAGATGTAAGGAACATCACCATATATGTCTTAAAGCCAGGGAAGGACTTTGTAGACCAATATGGGTTGGTAGACGTGTTGATCGATCTTCAAATCTTTCTCAATCTAAATGAGGGGTATCTTCTTCCAGTCTGGGATAATATCGACCCAGAGCATGATCCTGAGCGACTTCTGGTATCTGGTGATAATGCAGTATTCCTAAGGGATGTTGTCAACGGTCATTTTGGTTACTGTGTATGGCCTTAATTTTTTTTTTTTCCTCTTCGTGTCCACTTTGTAATTTGGGCAATATAAAATTAATTTATATTTGAACTTGGACATATTCCTTTTACATTTAAGGTTAAATGCAACATATTGAATATGAATTAAGTTAATAAAGGCTATAAAAAGAGGTCGATAAGTAAAAAGCCGAAGGAGAGGGTTATTGGAAAGAGCTAAAAGCGTTTTTAGTAAAAGGGATGATAAAATAAAAAAATAACTGTAAAAAAATAAGTTCATTTATATTAAGTTGGTTTTAATTATGAGTTTCATTGTAAGCATTTCATTGGTTTGATGAGAAAGAAGTTTTTTTAGGCATAATAGAGTTCAACACTATTACATTTATTGTCATACTGTGATTAGATAAAAACAAAAGGTCTGAGTTAAATATTATAAAGTATTTTTTAATTCAGTGGTTTAGCTATTTTGAACTATTTTATTAATGCCTTAATTAACTCCAAAATTTAGTAAAACTCGTCGATAGACAACATAATAATTAGAAATATGTTTCTCCTTCAACCATATTGAACATACATACTAAGACAAACTCGAGAATGATCTTCCTAATTTTCTTGTCTAATTTGTATTCAGTATACGTTCTCCATTTTTCCGTCTGTACAAAAATTAGTTGTAGTTTTTTTTTGCATTTTGTGGAGAGCATTCCATACTTTATACAACTTTCACACACGGCGAATTGATCTTGTTTTTGATTAAAAAAATCAACTTATTAGCGAAAAAAAAACTGAGCCACCATAACCTTGGAATGTGGTCTGATCAAAATGAGACATAGCCTTAGATACGTTGCATAAATTTTGAAGAACTTTTATTTTTTAAGTAAAGTAGTATATCTGTCTTTGTTTTTGAAGTAAATACGCTATGCTTTTTATCAGCCGACGACATACAACTACAACATTGTATTATATTACAATATAATCATTCTCACAAAAGTTTATGGTAATTAATAACTTTAAGTTTAATTTATAAACTAAAACAAATCTTCCCAAACTTATTTGTTATCCAGTAGATAATGGATTTAAATTGAAAACGCTATTTTATGAAATATTTTGTTAATAGAAATTCAAATAAGTTACTATTTTTGGTTTAAAATTGTCAACTAAAATTATTTGCAATTTTGAATAAATTCAATTACAAAATATCTTATTCTTTTCCTAACTATAAGTGATTTTAATCATAATTTAAATAAATTTTGGGTAAATGTATAGGAAAGACCCTGAATCATGTGGAGAGTACTCTATACTAAAGTACATAAATAACAATGACTATAATGTGAATGCTTTAGTGATAATTTAGCTAAAGATTATTTAATGATGTTGGGTTATTTATAGGAACTATTATGTAAATATACATTTTTATTCTAATAAATCAACATTTGTATTTTTTTTTTGCAAAATAAAAGTAAGACTATGTACACATAAAGTGATTTATTGTATTGCAAGTTTTTTTTTCTTTGTAATTGTTTTGCTCCCTGCAAAAGTTGACAGTTTTTAAGTGACTTTAAATATAAATTAACATAGGATCTGAGTAAATTATAAATGTACGTATTTACGAAGGACACTTGATAAAAGTTCATAGATTTATATATAGACTATCTTTGAAAATTATTTGAGTAGATGAACAAACCTTTTGATCGATGATAGGGCCCTCTATCGACCACAGAAACTAAAATATCCCTCCCATGGAATAAAAATACTTACAAAAGTCTCAAAACCCACATTTTTAACACAAAAATAAGTTCAAGAATCTTTATTAATGTGTCAAGCCATTGTGACATGTCTCTCAACCATCTGTTACTTCCCTTATCCACATCATAGATATCCTTGTGAGATTTTACATATTGTGATAACCACCACGGTAACAAATTGATTCACTGATTCTCAAAGTAAATATATATTACTAAAGAAAAATGTATTTGTCTACGGAAGGCTCATTTTTGAGTGTGCAAAAATATCTTACAACTGCGAATCTACTTGATCTTAAAAAAGCAATGTTACAATTAGCTAAAGCTCAGCTTGTCATTATATAAAAGAGAACTACGACCCTATATTATGTAGAAAAAAACATTTTTTAAATTGGTAATTAATATCTTAGGACTAAAAATAAAGGAATTTTTTTTTCTTACTGGAAAATTTTATTTATGCATTCATTTTTTTGAAATGTTTATTTGAAATTTAATTTAATTTTTGAAAAAAAAAATTGTAAAAAATTTTAATGTTTATGGATTTTTTTTTTTGGAGAACAGCTGTGATTTGTGAATATTTTTCCAAAAAAATTAAATTTTTAGTGAATAACTGTAGATATTTGAATTTTTTTTTCTATTCATCTAACTTTTTGTGAACAATTGTAGATTTTTGAAAAAAAAAAAAAAAAAAAAATGAGATTAGCCATGGTTTCTGATTTTTTTCTGAATAGTGGAATTTTTGAAAAAAATTAAGTTTTAAGTTGTATATTTGAAAACATTTCTCAAAAAATTTAAATATTTTCGAAAAAATTTAATCTCACCCCTCCCCAACAAAAAAAATATATATATGCCTGTGGACATCTCTGATAGCAATATGTTATTTTTATCTATTAATTAGATATTTTACAAATGGAATCACCATTGGGAATTTTTACAAGAATCACATCAGAAACGACATCGGGATTTTTTAGCGAATTGTCCCATCATATATTTATACTATAAGTCGAATTATCAAGATGAGAGTATAAATTGTATATTTTCTCGCGAAAAGCTAGAAGAGTCAGTACATATTCTCTATTAGTACAAATTTGTCCACAAGTAAAGCCCTTTATTAACTTTTTCGGTGGGTTTCACAGATCCGAATCTTCCTAGAGCTCGCAAGGGGATCAAATTGTAGCATATAAAGTATTCATGCAAATACAACATAAGATCTATTCCGATAAATTTGGAATGTGAAATCCCTAAAGAACTCGACGTTGTGGCAAATTTCTTTTACAATGGTCATCCTTATTTCACACTTTTAAATATTTGAATAAAAAGTAAAAAGTTATTTAGTGTCTTTTTGTCTTTCCTTTCCATATTATTTTGAACCTATGTCAGATATGCTCCAATATTGTATTTTACCAAGTTAAATTTTTGTTTTTTGTCATTCAATTTCAAAAAAAATAAAACTATGAATTAATGTGTCTCTGAGCTCTCTTAAGCATTAATGTAGTCGCCTAAGCGGCAATGATGTCTTCCAGGCGGCGGTGGAAGGCATGTCTTCCGTAGCAGATGTAGTCCTCCTTCATGGAGCCTAGTTCTGGCTGATAGTGGCTGTGAGGGACTTGGTGTTTGGATGAAAGACACTGCAGCCCTAGACATACACCCCAATATTGTAGTTCAGGGCGTTGGTATAGGGCTATGGGGGCCAAAAGTGCCAAAAATAATTCAAAAGAGCTTAAAAGACATATTCAAACGAGTTTTGCAACGGAAGAGATATGTTTCTTTCATTGCTGGTGTCAAAAGTCGCCTCTTCGCTCTCAAAAGGTTCTTTCCATACACTTTTTTTTATAGTTCTCTGGGCATTCTGTCGAAAAACCCCAAAATCTCTTCCATGGGCTATGGTAGACTTGAGGGGATTGGCCATGGCTGTTTTCTTAAACTCTCCGTTCTAGTTTGCCCTTTTTGACTACGTTCCTCTGCAACGTTTTGGACTCACTTACAGCGTAAACGTTGCTACCGGAGACGCCCAACTGCTTGGAGAAAAGAAAAGGAAAATAAAATTTGATTAAAGAAACAGGTGTTTAAGGATCTCGGAGGCCCAAAAATATCATAGGTACATCGTTATCGCTATACCCGGGGAGAAGTATTATACTTACTTTTGTAAGTTGAAACATGAAGACAAATATATGCAATGAAATTTTATTTTTCTAAGTCAGTCACTGATTAAGGTACGTTTGATAAATTACACAATAATTGACTTGATTAAAAGAATATACTTTTTTCCCTACATTTCATTTTCTTGCCCTTTTTTTTGATATCTTCATTTTCTTTATGACACAGAATATCATAAAAAGAAAAGATTCCAAGATATATTTGACTTTTGTAGACATATGTGGATAATGACCTGCTAAACGGGAATTTAATGGTACTTTGTTATCTCTTCTTGATAATTATTATCTAAACTAAAATTTTATGAGAAAGAGATATGAAAAAAAGTGAGCTTTTGTTATATATGTGTATAGATATATATCAAAAACCATCTGTTCAACACATTTACTTCTGTTTATATATATATATATATAACTCTTCACGTTATAAAAACAATTTATTTTGTTTGTAAATGTCTACAATTTTGCATAAATCACAAGATATTTTGGTGTTATTGAGAGTTGTCACTAGTTATTATGCATCGAACATTTTTGCCGAAAGTCATTTTTCTTCTTAATTTATGCTTCCAGAAGATCTAACCATCCTTTTATGTTTTTAACTTTAGGAATTTCTGCATAAACATCCCTCCAAAAAAAAAATTACAATTGTTTAAGCCTTAAGTAAGATGATTACATGATTAACTATAATGAAACTTGTCAATAAATAGTGATGAAAATTGTGTGTATCATGACCTTCCATCAGATCAACTACGTTTAGCTCTAACGATGTCGATCCTCAATTATACCCCGAGACCAACACGTAGAACTCAAGAAAAAATTATCAAGAATGCCGTCTTTTAGGAGAACCCACAATTGTTCAATCAAGTTTTTTTTTTATTTAATTGGATGTAATAGACAAAGAAGTATTTCTTAGGAGTTAAATAATAATGACAACACCTGAGGAATAAAAAAGGCATTCTTCAGATTGACAATTTTAAAAAAAAATTATTAAAAGTAGGAGTCGTTTCGATATAAATTAGTGATGTGTCAAGAATGAAAATCGTTTGTTTAAATGAAGTAAACAAAAAAAGACTTCAAAAACTCGGCTAATGGACATAAAACGCCGAGTGTTTCCACGGAGCTCGTCAAAACCTTGTAATTGATCAAAACTGAGGATTCTCTGTTTTTCTTTTTCGAGCATATTATGTCATTTAAATCTTTTTAGTCTGACTTTCATATCTGTGAATTTTAGAATTTGCATTGTCCCACAGGTAAAACTATGTATAAGAATGTTAACTATTTCGCAATTGGTAATCTTAATAATAGTTTGTTAGAAATTTTATTTTTGTTTGATCACGATTCCAAAAAGTACCATTTTTTGTCCATAAGTTAATCTATGGACAAAAGTTACAAAAACAATTTTTAACTGACAAGCTTACAATAATTCGGTAAAAATATGATTTTCTTGAATGATGAGTTTTTTTAGCGAAAAAAAAGTGTAAGGGGGTGTAACGATTACTTAGGCGGGTAACGAATATGAACTAATGAGTAAAGAATATGTAAGTGAGTAAAGCGTGTAGCTCGTAATTCTTGCACAGGTTTTTTAGAATCCGAAAATACTCATGCAGCAAAATTCCGCTCATGGCACATCACTAATATAAAGGGTCTTTCAGGTAAATCCGGCCCATTTTTAACTATATACCGAAGAATAAGTAAAATATTTTACTGAACGACAGATAGTTGGCCAAAGAGAGAGCTAATGTCCCTTATTTAATTTAAGGCTAAGCTTCCTGACAGAATCATGACCCTCGGAGTTATTAGGAACAACGGTAGTGTCGTGTCACATCTTCTTCCATACAAAAGAGAGGGTGGCCACCGAAAAATACTTTGAATTCCGGCCTGATCAAGTTATACATTTGCTAAAAGCTGAGGCCAATGATGTCAAGTTCCTGTATCAACAAGACTCAGCACATCTCATAAGACTTGCAAGACCCAAAAAATGGTCGGAAGAAGAGAAATTGCCATTTCTGGACCCTCATATCTGGCCCTTTAACTCCCCCCAATATGAATCCCATAGATTACTACTTTTTCAGGGGAGCTATACAGGAAAGTATCTGCCAATTCATACAAAAGCATCGACTCCTTGACGGACTCCATCATCAAGTACTGGGACAAAGTCGGACTGTTTTATAACTTTTATCTTGTTGTCGAAAGAATGATGTGACTAATTTTGACTGAGACGGGTCGATATTTAACAAAGATTGACAGAACAAGTCGAATAAAAAACTCTACTCTGTGGATAAATCAAAGCAGTTCTTGACATATATATAATAAAAACCCCACTAAATGGTATCTTTCTCTTCAAAATGAAATTCTAGAATAGACAAAATTAAATGTAAATAAAAACAGTACAGTCGAGACAAAATTTAGGAAAACAAAGCAAAATGACATGTGGAAAAACGAAATGAAGACAATACTAATTGTATTACTTCTGATAAGTACTTTCTCATTACAATAGGAGTTGATTTTTGAGTCAATATTGGTCCTTGATGCAGATCTGTACCACCCCAATTTTATAAATATATTGCCAAATACTATAATTATACGATTGAATACGTAAGTAAAATATCCTGAAAAAACTATAATACTCAGATGTGTCCATATATAAAATATCCTAGAAAATGGGATCTGATTTTTCTAATAGGCAATTTGAACAGGTTTTTATACTAAATCATCATACATTAAAATGAAGCAGTTAGATATAAACTTTTAATGAATTGTTGATGGTATATCCTCATTATCTAATTATGTATCAACTAAACATAGGCTCATTCACAAACAATCCCCAAAGGCGTAGCAGGATTTTTGTTTTTGCTTGTGGGAGATGGGTATTAGCTCAGAAATTTGAAGGAGCCGTTAAAAAAGAAGACAAATTTCATAAATTTTCCTATGAGAGCATTTTTCTTTTTGTGGGGGAGAAGATAATAAATATGTCATTATTTGGGGGTTACGTCATCGTAACTTCACTATTGTTATCAAATCACTGCATGTATCAGTTCCAATATTAATTTCGTACATTACCGTTTTATACGCGTTACTTCACCGATACAACGACAACACCTGTATGTCAAACATGTTATAAAACGTTATTCTCAAGACGTGATATTCTATTGACAAGAATTAAAAGTGACTAATTATAATTCTTAATTCACTTTAGACTTTGTTAGTAAGTAAACTAATATATTTTGTTTATTTATTTTATTGAATGACTTGCAAAAAACAATGCTGCAGATGCACGTGAATTGACATATTTTAGATAAAATTTAATTATGAAAACAGTTTGAAAATAAATAAATACATCTAGGATCAAATTAAAACAAAAATTATGCATCAAATAGCTTAATGCGTCTAACCAATAATACAAATGTCAATAGGAGGAAGGACAAACAGATAACACATAATCCAACAATGTATCTAGCAAGGACATGGATAGGGAGGGTATTAAAATCAAATTTAATTGTAGACCTAACTTTTGAATACTTATTCTAACCACTCAAGAAGTTTTTTTTGTAATTAGCAATGAATTTTGAATTTTTTTTCACAAAAATTATAAAAAAAGGCCCTCATTTTATCCCCCCCCCCTCCCTGTTTTTGGAAAATAATAAAAATAATCGAAAAACGAGTAAATGCATTAAATTTACAACTTTAATTATTAGATATGATTCCTTATCATCTAGGTATGCTAAATTTATCAAAACATTCAGGTATCTTTAAATACAAATTAGAAAAATAGAACTGATATAATCTAATGTGAATTATGTTATTAAAAGCTTTGTAATATATTTATATGATTTTCCGATTGCTAGCAAATGCTCCTACAATATTTGAAATAAAGTGGAATATGTATAAGTTACAAAATATAACTGGCTGGGGAAATATAAATTTCGTATTTTTTGTTTTTTTCAATGCTTAATAAAGAAGGATTATTTATAAAATATATGAGTTTGTTTTCTAAATCACAAAAAACCTTTTCCTTTTCATGCAACTTCTTATTCAAAATATTAAACTCCATACCCAGATGGAATACAATAAATTTAGGAAGGGCAGTGTTCGAATATTATTTGTTCCTTAACATCTCTAGACCCCATATGAAATATAATTATATATTATTGCTTAGACTTAGGAATTTACATCTCTCGTCAGATCTTATAATGTATACACTATATTATTAGAAGGGTCAATCGAAACTCGGGAATTATTAAAAGAAGCTTCAAAACTCGTGACCCTTCGTTTATGGTAAAACTTTATAAACTTAATGTCTTCCAGATTTTAATGTATGGATCTGAGATATGGAATCCTTGAAGAAACTACTTGATTAATTCTATATAAAAGTTGCAAGCCAGGTTTGTGTCATTTTTTCCGTTGTTGGGATAACAAGATCTATGAATGTAAAATCAAAATACTAGGGTTCATCACTTGTCTCATAGACGTGCTATTAAAGATATGTTTACGCTCTACCGAATTGTAAACAAAAAAATTAACCTATCTCCCCCAACCTGGATACTAAATAAAGGCAATCTCTTCCACAAAAAGAGTCTCTCAACTCTGAATACCATCTATTTACCAAAACCAAAGATTTACATCTTTCAGCATAGTTTCTTTTTCAGACGGGAAGAAAAATTGTAATATAGTATGGAATGTAATAGCAATGTGGGAGTTTCAACGATTCCTATTTAGTAGTATGGACATCGAAGATGTCAATAAAATATTTGAAATCGTCGAGTTGGACCGTCATTTAAGCACTTGTTCAATTGCTTAGAAACTGAAGATTAGACAAAAATCTTTTGAAATTATCTAAATAGGATAATCCTAACTATATTAATTTTATTATCAAAATAAAGCAAAAGACAATCAGAACTTTTTATTTCACCCATTGTAAGTTTTCAACGGACAATATCCAATAAATTATTTCCGGCTAGAAAATAAGTCAAGCTAATACCAGTAATTGTAAACTCGTAAAAAGTAATATCAATGAGATAAAGTAACCTTGAATTAACCCAAAAAATGGGTATCCTGTGGGTAATTATTTGACAGCAGGAAAATGTAACAAAAAAATTGCCTTATATTTATTGACGGGTAACCATTTTTAATTTGGTATTTGTCAAATATCTATCACTTTTGAGTGGACTTAGGACCAAAAACATTTTTACTGAATTATATTATTACCAAAGGACAATTTGCTGAATTGCAAAAAAAATGATATCAAATATATTGATATATGTGATTATATTTAAAATAGTAGCATGACAAATAGGTATTGTTTTTATGTCATATAAGATAAAGTAATGAGTGTTCTTTTGCCAAAAAATATTTTTTTATTAATTTTATTCATTAATGATCATTATATAAACAGTAAAAAGTAGCAACTGATTCGAAGGTAGTTCGAAACTTTACCATAGTATATAGTACTTTAAATAAATTAAAGAATAAAGAAACACAACAGTGATAAGATTTGCTAATCACTTCTCCGTTATCAATTAATTATTCTACGACTTGATGGATTATTCATATTTGAAAATAGTCAAGGATTGACAAAGAAGCATAATATCTTGCAAGAGCAGTTACCTTCCCATAGAGTTGGTCCCAACTATATACATACCACAATTTACAAAATTAGTGAGTAGATGGAGTGTCGAATAAATTTTTCTGTTGCTTTGAGTTAATGGCCACAAGGCCATTAAGGTATTCGGAGAAAATCTGATGGGGTTTTTAATTTTTCTTATTCAGTTTTTTCAGCTAATTGTGATGATTACACTTTCATAAGTCGAAACTTGTTCTGGATTTAAAATAATGAACATGAATATAATAAATGTTATTTATAATATGAAATAATTTAATGTAAGGAACTTCCTGTACGTGTAAAGTTTCGATAAATAAATGGAATTTGGTATAACGAAAAATATATTTTTATAAGTACAAATTATTCGGAGGTATTTAAATATCTGTATAAATACTCCGTTCTATTCGAGTTCGAAGTTCAATTACCCAATTTCTCCAGTCTAAAAAACAAAATTCATGCATTTTTGACCAAAAAATATATTTGCGTCCAAAAAAGTATCAAAAATCATTGATCTTCATTTTTTTTTTAAAGAATAAATTGGTATATGTAGAACGTCTATAAAAATATAAAGAGAAATATTGATTTGATTGCATTTTTTTTTTTTTTTGAGAAAGTTACTCGTGACTGTTAATCTATTTAAGTGCTGTCTGACTTTATTTATATATTTAATTCACTGTCATTCATTTTTATGGAAGTATAATATGACATTAACTGCAAACCTCGATTCATTATTTTTCTCGAAAATTATTAATAGTTTTTATTTTTAATATTTACATAGATTTAAAAGTATTCTATGATGAAAATTACGATTGCACAATTTACTAATAATGAGTGAGCAAATTATTAAATTTTGACTAAAACCCTTAACGGATTGAATTAATTTTCAAAGCCATGTGAATATCATGGGGAAAAAGTTCTAAAAATAATATTTATACAATAAATGAAATATTGTTTTTCATATTCCTGAGAACTGTGAATATTTGAATTATTGGAGAAGGGCGTTATCAGTCATCATCAAGCTGTTGAAAAGAAAAATAAAGACGAAATTAAAGACTCTGGATCGATCCTCGTAGAGGGTAAATCAATGAATCCCATTGTTGGGACGTTCTACGAATTGGGTAATTGAACTTCGAACTCGAATAGAACAGAGTATTTATCTTATAAAATCCGTTAAAAGTGATTTCATCTTATATAAGAAACCCCATTAAAATGTTTCCAAAGTTTGAAAAACTTTCTATATAATCTAGTAAGGAATATCAGCTATTGAAAAGGTAAAGACAAAGATACAGTAATTCTTTGAGATGTGAGTGGCGCAATATGAACATTTGTATTGGTTACGAATCTTTCAAGGGTTATTCACAGAACGCAAGACCCACCTCAAGCTTATTTGTTGACTTAAAAAACTCTGGTCCAGGAATGAATTTCACTCGAACGAAAAGGTCTTACTGTATATTTTTTATCGCTTTGTAAAAATTTGTATTATAATTTCAACGTCAACTAAAGAAAATAAGTTAATTGGTTAACTTTTTATCACACCATCAGAATCAGTCAGAGTTTTATATTCAATTGCTGATTATTAATATAAGGAAAACAAAAAAATGGACATTATTTTATTTTCACTTTTGGGTAATCATTTATTAATTTTGTATATTAAAAAATAAAGAGAACTAGAGTAGGTAGCCGGTTGTTCTCCGGGACATTAAGAAATTAAAAATAATTCTAAACTCTTTTGCCTGATATAAAATAAAAAATACAAGGCGTAATTTTTTAATAATGCACTTAACATACTTTTTTAAAGAAGGTTTAGAAAAGAGAAAATATTGCAGTTCCACTGTCGTTCTCTTTCATAACTTTCATATTATCGTCAAAAATCCTTTTTCCTATTCGCTCTTCTTCTTTTTTTTCTCTCTAAACCTTATAATCTCCTTTAAAAAGTGGAAAATGATACATAACAATATGCAAAAAGATTAATTCTAAAAATTTAGGGCCTTTATTTTTTGTTTTTTATGAAATTGTTGTTTGTTAGTAAAAATATTTTTTTTTTTAGAAAGATGCTATTTTGATCCCTCTATGGCATTGAAGGCCAAAGAAACTGCAATTAGAACTGTTTCTGAAGCCTTAATAAGCTACATGAAAAAATTCAGCTACAATCCTCCCCTCCCACACACACACATATAATTTCATTTAATATATGAATATTGCAGTTTTATCTGAGTGAAGTTGGGCATGATTGAATTTTCTTCAGGTAAATATTAAGTGTGATAAGGTAAATATGGCTAACTTTCGACTGATGAAAAGAGATAATTGAATTGTTTGGAAACGGCACAATTGAAATTTGAACCTCCAGCATTGATTTAAATCATATGTATTTTTTTAGCTAAGCCGTTTTTGTTTGTTTTTTTGAAGTAAGGTGTTAATTTTCTTTTCCTCATCAGTTGTCATTATAGTTTAACTCCTGATTAGTGAACTTGGTTTTTTACTAGATTCAAATATATTCAGAACCTGATTGAACATCTTTGTGTTCTCTTAAAAGAAGAAGAATCCCCTTAAGTATTTTTGGTGGATTTATAATTTAATGTCCTTGTTGGACTCCGAGTAGAATTGAGGATCGACATGGGATTAATTGTCCTTTGTCTTGTCCTATTTTAATCCCTTCTCTTCCTTCCTTCCCTGTCACAGCTGTTGGTATCTGATCTAATGAAATGTCATAACAGCTAAGCTACATTCCTCCAAAATATTCTGCAAATTGTCAGGGTTACCATGTTGATTGACAATATATTTTCTTTTTAAGATACTCAATACACTCGAGAGAAAAAAACTATATGTAAAGAAGTGTATAGAATTGCCGTAGCTCATGTACAAAAGCATGTGTTTAAGTTCGCCCTCGGGTAATTCCTTGAGAAATTAATATACTTTATGTATATGAATGAACATTGCCCCTCTTGAAGATATTATCACATATGATTACTTTTACTGATGAGTGGCAGTGTAAATACTCCCTCTAATAATTGGAGAAATTATCCAAAAGATTATACGTTATCTTATTATTTTTTTGAAAGCGTTACAAAGAAGCAATCCCCAATATGATCCCATTTCTCAAACCCCTTGGCACACAAATAACAATATCCTTAGAGGTTTATACATCGAATATATCAAAATAAATAACTTAATTTATTATGCTTTATGAAAAAATTGCATGCTACTTCTTTGCCATTTTTATTTAGTTTTTATACCTATATGTGCCATTATGTGATTTGTGAGCTGTTTGAAGTCTAAGGGTCAGAAAGGGAAAATATGATTTTAATAATAAATGTAGTAAAATAAATCAATTATTTTTCCAATCAATAGCTTTTGTAATGTTTATCTTGCATTGCATAATTACAATCGGTTTACACAAGATGTTACTATAAAGAAACTTTATAATACAGTTTTTTGCATATATATTCAAATTTTTTAATCACCCAAAAAAAAAAAAAAAAATCATAGGAACAGCCGTAGATAGTTAATCTAATGAAATGTCATACCAGATATGTGGCACTTCTCTATTTTCGAGATTTTTTTACATATATAAAATACTTCAGATTTTTTTATGGCCCCTCAACATTAAAACAACATAGGTGGGGGTTTTTTCAAAAGTGATATATTCTTAATAATTATCTTACAGTTATATTATGAACAGCTTTTGTATAGACCACAAATAACAATTGAAGATCGTATTAATTATTTACTAGTTATAGAAAAAAGATACAATTGATTTTATTTGGCAATATCGGAGCTAAACAAAGTTTCAATTTAAAATGAAGGCATTAAATATTCTAAGAAATATAAATTCAAATAGGTATAAGTCAATGAAATAATGGGGTGGTATACAAGGTGTTTTAAATCGCGTTGTATTTAGTATCAAAATTCGTAAAATGGGAGAAATTATATTTTAAAAAGTCCATTTTTTCCATTTTCTTTTTTTCTTCAAGTTAGGTAATACAAATATTTTTATAACTCATAAATTATTTGAAATAGTGCATGCTACTAGTAAAAATAAGGTAGTCGATATTTTTGATTATTTTGCTCTTCCTGTAGACCATTTGACCTTAACTCATTGCCTTTGGACATTTCACCTTAAATACATTTTTGCCTTAAGTTTTTCCCCTTAAAATATAAAAACCTGAGATATATATGTCATTATTGATTATGTTTAGTTGAAATTTATTGTTCCTTTTGAATTTTTAAATCAAAATAAATGTGTAACTAAAAACCATGAAAAGATTGTTTTTTGTTTTAAACAATGATGGAATTATTCCCTTTCCTCGTATTAAGATTGTTCGTTGATCCATGAGTGTTTTCTAACTTGAATAACCCATCATGTTTAATGATAATTAATAACAGATTAGTGATGAGCAATTCGTCTGTTCGAATCGTTGACCTGTTTTTATTTTTCTTATTTTTAATTAACAATTTTGTTGGTTCAATCTCATAACATAGTGAAATTTTGTTATACTCTACGTATTGAAATTTTGGGATAATAATTTTAGCATTATTATTTATGATTTAAGGCAAAATATCCTTCAGGTATAGTAAAGCTAAACAAAGTGTTTCATAAAAATGAAGGCTCTAAACTTTATCAAAAAATGTTTAGCTAACTTTTCAGATGCAAAATATTTTCTAAGGAAACCATCAATATGTTTATGAAAAATTGAAAGGACGTACAATTATAACCTAGTCCGGAGGACATTTTCAAAATAAGGCCAATTTGCGTAGGCAGATGAAAAATTTAAAGCCAAAGTGACTAATGCCGTAAAACAATTGTAAAACTTTTTCAAATTTTTAATCTAGCATTTTATACTGTATTTAAACGATCCCAAATAGGAAAAAATAAGTTATCAAAGTTTAAAAAAAAATAGTTAAATTTTAGCTAACTTTTCAGATTATTTTCTAAGCACTCTTATATAAATATAAATTTGTTTGGGAGCGGTCCATTTCAATTTTCTCCCTTGGTGGTTAAAATTTTCGAGCACAAATTTAAAAAAAGTATAATTGCCCAAATGATATAATTTGTTTGGGAGCGCGATTGTTAGCTTGGCTATAAGAACAATTTTACTCCGAAAGATTTTGAAGTAAGTATATTTATGTATGTTATGTTTGTAATACAGATGACGTCACATTATCACTTTTTCTTCATATATTCATTTTTTTCTGCTCTTCGTTAATTAATGAGGTTAAATTCTTGGGAGTTGCGTTGTCAATTATAGTATAAACTATATTGTGTCTCTTAAAATGGTTGCAACAATTTCCATTTTCTTTGGCTTGTTTGCATACAAACAATACTGTAGTTGTATGATCACTACATGTTGATTAAGTTTACTTTTTATTTGATGACAAGAAATTCTCCTTTTCCAATGGACTTACATATACTAGTCTTTATTTTACTTACAGTGTATCATATATTGATCACAAATTTTTTACATTTATATAAAAAGTGCGAAAGTGTATAAGGGGTTTCACAATAGTTAATTGTATTCATTTTTAAATCCAGGTTATCTAAAAAAACCACAAGAAATTGAAATTTCTGTGCTTTTTTTTTTAATTTTCACATTTCCAACAAAATGTAATAATATTTTTCAGTTTGAATTATTCGAGTTTTACTCTATTAGCATATTGTATGTACACTGTACATTTAAAGTTATTTTATATTGTTGGATTTTTGTAGAGTTTTTATTTTTCAAATGGATGTAAAATATCTTACAACACACAAACCTTTTGGTGTAATGAGTCCCAACAGAATTGTTTTTCTTTTATTTATAAAGGCCTTGAGAATATATTGAAGCACACGTAGCAAAGGAGAAGAAAAAGTTATCTTCACAGACCACCAAAGTTAGTTAGTAAAAAAACATATATTGTAGGTATACATAGTTTCAAATCTGTGGGGATATCACATTTTTATTAAGATTCTTTAAGAAAAAACATGGTCTTATTTTGTTGGAAATTGTAGAGCTACATGGAAGTCACTTACCTTTTCATAGCGATTTAGAAAACTTCTTTTAAGTAGCATTGACTCATTCACAATTACTAGACTGCGATCCTGAGAAATCTATAATACGTTTTTTGGGATCACGAAAAACTTACAGATAGAAAATTTTGCCGTAGGGTAGTCTTGCACTAGTGTTATCCTATGTACATGGATGATTGACAGAAGGAAAGTGTCCCTCCGTAATATTTACATCAGAAAGTTCCCTTTCTTGTAAATGTCCTTCACTGAAAAGTTGAATGTAAAATTATTAAATTTATAGTGATTCATTTAAGAAATGGTGGAATCCAGAGGAGTTTCTGACCCATCTAAGTATCTGTATTTTCCAACCTGAAAATGGACGACAATAAAATAACCCTGCTAATTTCCCGGGCACGTGGAAAAATATATTTTTCCTTCTTTTTTGAACCAATAGAGTTATGGATTTAATCCACAAAAGTTATTTTCATATTCATCAAGTCATTGTGTACTAGATATCATTTGAATTTTAAGGTGTTGGGACTCTCATGTCCCGTCGGTCACAAAAGGTTTAATAATGAAGTGCTTTATAGTTGTCATGGATACTAAAAGAAGAAAAACTGTGGCTGAAGAAAACAGGAAATTCAATACTGAATAGAAGGATAAACACTTGTTTACATCAGTAAATAACAAAACTATATGTTTAATCTGCCATAATTCAGTAGCTCAAACTAAGGAATACAACATTAAGAGACATTTTGAAACAAATCATGGTGAAAAGTAGAGCAAGTACGACATAGAGGAGAAAAAACAGCTTGCAGAAAAGTTGGCGAACAGCAGCAGCAAGTGTTAACCCGATCATCTGATGGTGGCATTGCTAATACTATAGTGAGTTTGAGATTGCAAAGATTCTTTCTCTACACCAAAAGCAATAGTCAAATAGTAAAAGAGTGCTTACAGAAATTTGCTGAAGTTAAGAACTCACAAATAATAAAAAGTGTTTCAGATGTAGTTCTTTCATGCCGCACTATGGTCAGATAAGTAGAAGGTATAGGCTCAGACATAGCATATCAATTAAAGGTGAAGCTAAGTAATATTGAATACTATTCACTTGCATTAGATGAGAGTACAGATATCAGAGACACGGTACAGCTGGCTGTATTTATTCGAGCTGTAGATAAGGATTTCAATGTAGCTGAAGAACAACTTGACTTGAACCTGTTGAAAGGGACTACAAGAGGTATAGATATATTTGAAGGTGTTCGAGCATCACTACAGAAAATGGGAATTATTATTGATGACTTCAAGTAATGTGTATCAACATGCACTGATTGTGCACCATCTATGATTGGCTGTGACAATGACCTCATTGCCAAAGTACGTGAGTTCTAGCCAGATGTTATTGCAGTTCATTGCATCATACACCAGGAGAACCTGAGCGCTAAATTTATCAATATGGAGCATGTCTACTCCGTTTTAGTAAAAACTACATACGCTCACGAGGACTAAAGGTAGAGAATTTCAGGAGTTTTGGAGACACCTTGAGAACCAGTCTGAGGATGTTATTTATTTCACAGAGTTTCGCTGGCTTACCAGAGCATCGACATTGCAAGGTTTCTGGTTATTATTAGATGAGATTATTCTGTTCCTAAAGTTGAAACAAAAAAGAGATTCAAGAACTGTGTGATCCTCTCTGTCGATTGGACCTCGCGTTCTTAAATTATATCTCTCAAAAATTATCTCATCTCAATGTGAAGTTTCAAGGACAAAACAAGTTGGTATATGACTTGTTTAAGCACCTCTGAACATTTGAAAGATATCTTCAGCTCTATGAACAAAGTCTGTGTGAACAAAAAGTTGACCATTTTCCTACCTTTAAATCTGTCTGAAATGGCAACAATGAGATCCTGGATAGTTATGCTCAGAGAGTGGCAGTACTTAGGGAAGAGTTTTCCTCTCATTTTACAGAGTTCAAAAATCGCAGAAGTGAGATGACTGTCTTCTCATTGCCTTGTACCTGTGAGATAATCACAGTAGCTGTACAGCTCCAACTTGAATTGAACGCGCTACAGGCGGATGACTATCATACAAAATTTCAAAGAGATGAACCTAATTGACTTTCAATAAGTCTCTACCAGCTACAGATTATGGTAATTGAAAGCGTTTTGCCAGAAAATTTGTATGGATGTCGGAAATACGTATACCCGTGAGCAACTGTTTTCCAAAGTGAAACACATGAAAAGCAAACTGAGAAGCAATCTAAATGACAGTCATCTGCTGCATAGTTTGCGTCTGTGCACATCAAGAATAGAACCAAACATTAACCAATTGGCTTAAAACATCCAACATCAAGCTTCTAACTACCTGTAAAAATTAAAAAAATATGGATTTAATATTTCTGTCATTCATAAATAAAATACATGCATGTTTATTGCTTCATATCCAAGTTGTTTATGCTATTATTTCAAATGTAAATAAAAACAAAAAATACCAAATTAGGGTTTTGTGGTGCGGCCCCCCAACAATTGTTGCATGCATTCTAAAAAATTTAAAAGGTTTCCCACCCCTGTTATAAAGCATTGAAAAGTAAGCGAAAAATCTAAAATTACTTTTTTATCAACCAATTATATATGAAAATTAATTAATTATTATTTATATTAAAATAATGTCTGCGAGTTTTCCACGGTGTATTGGCCTAAAAGATCCTTTGGATGTATCCCTCTGCCATAGCGTCCCAGTGCTGACTGCCAACCCTTTGAGGGCCTAGGTAATTGGATGACGGATACTGCAGGCCTTTATCTCGACATGGACTCAAAAGTTGTAGTTGAGGTGGTTGGCATCAGTCAGTTTTTGCCCAAAAGTGCCAAAAAAGAACTCAAATGACTCATTCAAAAGATTTTTGCAACGAACGGGATGGCTTTCTTTCATTGCTACTATAAAAAGTGGCCTCACCACCATCACAAGGTTCTTTCCATCCACTTTTTTTTAAGCTCTCTGGAAAGTCTAGCTGAAACCACAAGTATTTTGCATGGCCCCTCGCTAACTTTAATAAAATGGCCTGGGCTGTTTTCTTTAACTCCTCCGTGTACGGGTTTGAGTTGTTGATCGAGCCTTTCTTCTTCTCTAACGTTTTGGACTTGCTGACAGTATAGACGGTGGTCTTGGAGATGCCCATTGCTTGGAGTGTGTGAATGGAAATTCTTTGATCACGTTCGATTTGAATTTTAGCTAGAGAGCACAAGTTTATTTTGCTTTGTAACTAATTTCTTATACTTGATTATATCGAAATATAAATTAATTTTAATCGCTTAACCTTCATTTATTATTTTAAATTAGTAAGTGTTCAGATTTAAATGGACCACTTGGTATTCCTTTTCCAAGGAAAGGCTGTGAGGTACAACAAAGATACCGTTTGATACGATCTGTAATATTTATATTATACTTATTCGCATTTATATTATATAATAACAACAATACCCTTTTAAAATATTCAAATTCGATTAATGCACATAGTATACCTTTTAGTGGCTCTTTAAAAGCAGACAATCTATATATGATTAATCTTTGTCTTTTTAACAATTTTTTTTTAATATAAGTATAATATTATATTCTTTGAATATGTATAGGAATTGTCTTTATCCTTGATAAAGGGGTTTTTTATCCAGTTTTCTATACATGATACATTTATAAATATATACAAGATTATTTAAAAGTTTTAAACCTCTCATTTTACATCGTAATTAATTTGGCGCCAAATCAATAAATCGTGAATCTGATTGGCTGACATTGAAAAAAGATTCAATCCACATCAAAATGTATATATAGGGTTAAACATATTTATCGCTCCCTTAGTAGTCATGCACACTTATAGTATGAAGTCGAAGTTTTTCTTAAAAAACGGAAACATAGAGATCGTTCGACTAAAGATCGATCCGGATCCAAAAAGGTCGATGTATAAAATGGATTATAAAATACGAGTTTCAACGTTGTCATCGCGTAGAATTGTTCGTGAGGATTTTAATATGATGCTCTACGAGTTACGGTAAGATAAAAACATCAATGTCAAAAGTAAAGTGAGTAAAATGTAGTTGAGAATTGTTACAAGTTTGTAGGCCGGGGACGAAAATTGTTATTATTCGGTAAAAAATAATGGGATTTGAACCAAAAATTTAATTGATAAAACGATGGGAAATTGTTCCAGATACAATGTTTTGTCCTTGGTCGATAAAACCATACCTTATCTTACCAATAGCCAATTTTTGATGGTTTGGGCCAGAGTTTTGAGTTCCAGAGACGAACTCTTTTTAGTTTTTGCCAAAGATATCCGTATATAACTGGATGTTACAACTCAAGGATTTTAGAGCCTGTGGTGTATTCATGGTTTGGAAGTAACCCCTGGTTCATTTTCCAACAAGATATAGATCCCATAGATACCGAATGCTCAACTCAATAATGGTTGGCACAGCACATTCATTTTTGAGACAAATCAATGTGGTCACCTTTTAGTCCAGATTATTTTGTATATGGTTATAGGGAGTCGAAGCTGAAATTCTGGTCCTACCAAAGTTTGAATACTCTACGAAATGGCAACGAAGTTGAATGGGACAAACTACCCTAAAAAATGATCTGTACAGCATGCAATTCATTTCAACTTCGGTTTACATCAATAGTTTCGAAGATATAGAATAAGTCTTTATTAAAATTATTTCTATAAATATACTTATAGACTTTCAATAAAATTAAATTAAGATAAGATGTTGATAAATTAAATATTGCGTTAATTGTGAGTTTTAAACCTTTTGAAGAACCCTATATACATTTCACTTATTAAGCCGATGCATGAATGTGGATGCATTATAATTTGCTAAGGAATGAAGCAAATAGGATCTTCTTCGAATATAAAATATACAATATGAAATAAGGATATACATAATATCCTATTAGTAAATGTCCTATTATTATCCTATTATTTAGGCTGGATTCGCTTTTTTATTGATTTGAAAAGTCAGCAAAATATGAACATATGTTACGGCCAATATGGAAAATCAGACACATTTTGCCAAATGCCTTTCAGAATGGGCAATCTGCAAAATCCCTGAAATTCTATAAAATTTCAAATAGAGTGGTCAATGGTCATTTTAACTTAATTTTCATTATCTTATGAAATAAATGTCGTTAATTTGATCATTGAACAATTCATAAATAGTAATGTGATTATAAATGTTATAATTAAGTTACAATTTCATTGAAAACAATTTGATAATAAAGTGCAATGATGTCCAACCCGTGGATCACGAGCCGCATTGTGGCTTCCCTAACGTTAAGGTGTTGCCCACTAATCATTCTTACTTCAAGTAGTATTTTTAGAAAAATTGTCTCAATATCATCAAAACTCCGTAGAACCTTCATATTACATACACACATTAAAAATATTTGACAGTATCTCGTATACTTACTGAGACTCTAACAGGTCTGCCAAATTAGCCTTTTTAAGCATTTTAGCCTTGAAAAATTAGATTGTGTTTTGTTGGTCTAAAATTGAAATAAATTTGTATGTAATTGTTTTGTTTTATATAGCCATTTTTCAAAAAATTTACTTAATAGGTTCTGCGGTTTATTAAAATATTTGAAGTAGCAATGTGATATTAAAAGGTTAGACATCCCTGATCTAGTGAATTTTCATTGAAATTGATATAGTATTCAGACAATCAAACTATAGTATGATTAGAAATTGTCACTAGATAAACCATTTCATTTTGCAAAATATACATCTACAAACAGGTTGTGCAAGTAGACAGCTGGTCTCTAAGGTGGATCAAAACCTATCGTCACCACTATTCTGAGTATCAAGGACCCCTTCGAATATATTATAGTACATACCGGTGGGTCATTAGCCATCGCTTTATTGAGCATGAAGGACCCCTTTTAATAGTCTATAATAGACCACGGGCCATGGCATGTGCAAGTGAACTTGTGCATGGAAACTCCCATTAATCACAATCTCAGGAATTATATGATAGAGTAAATGGAGAAATTCAATACATTCTTATAATGTTGCAACGTGAGAACAAGACAAGTAAGTTGGCTGATGGACAGTGGTTGGTTCAGTATGCCAAGAATCACTGCTTTAAATCTGGTATTGGGAAAATTTCATATCAATTAATGTATGGCTATCCAATAAAAGTGGGACTTGAGGGCTTATATTTATCAAAAGAGTGTGATTTCATAATGGAGTAGCATGTATTAGAGATGTGAGAGGCCCAAAGTTGAGGGCATAAAGAACACCGGTTGATGACAAGAAATGAGTATTTTGTAAGCAATCTGTTTCTGAATTTCAAAATTGTTTCGTCTGCAGCCTTAAATGTCACGCTTCAGAACCTTATGGCGTCGCCATGTAGGGGAAATGAAGATGATTGGACATGTCTAAAGTGCTCACATTAACCATCTGCTCAGGATGACCAAGTGGAACAGAGAGGAGCTAATCATAAGCAAGAAGAACAAGCAAACAGGATGATGCAATTCTCTTCAAAGCATTTTAAGGAGCTTGAGTAAGGACAGTGCATCACAGTCCAAGTTCGAAGTATCGACCGTGGAAAAACTGATCCCCACTACGTCTTTCTTGTTGCGACCCATGTAGCAGAGAACGGATTATATAGACTTAGGGCAAAATATGATGTCTTAAAACAGCTCAATTTAAGAAATTAGTTTGAGGCTTGCAAGGAGTAATTCCTCAGTGTTGATGAAGTTCCCAGGGAGAAGAAAGTTATTTTGGGACTGACTGCATCAATTCTGTCTGATTGAAATAAACAAGGCTTTAAGTGGTGCAATTACAGGGACTCCAAACAAATAAATTCATCTGTAAAAAAAAAAGGTAATAGCACAATATGTTACAACAGTATTTTATTTTGTGAAAGTGTTTATCTTTAAGAATTGTTAAGTAAAAATATTTAGGTAATATGTAAGGTATGTTCAAAAAGATGATTTTTTGAATTTGTTAAATTTGACATTAAAGAATATTTTTAATCAAATACTTTGTTTTTGCTTATTTTGAAGAAACTAATAATTTATTGCTGCGTAGTTTTAATATTATTAAACAGGATCATCAATTATAATGTAAATTTGTTTGATATCTTTACTTGTTATTATAGTCATCCTGATATACCCACGTTAATTCAAAATGATCATCTTTTTGGCTAACATTTCAGAATTAAAAAGATCTTATCCATCCGGGTGCAGAGGAGGTACATGCCGGTCATAAACCATCACCAAAGTTACACATGCCGTAACAAAGACCACCAATTACAATATCAAAAATGTGCAATACCTTTAATTGTGTGAATAACGAGAGTTTTTGATACTCAATGAAGCGGTGGTGGTGACTAATGACCCACCTTTTTTACCAGTCATTTGCTTACACAACCCATACACTTGGTTGTACTATAACATATTGAAAGAGGTCCTTGATGGTCTCGGAAGCGGTGGGCGAGGGTAATGATCGACTCCTAGAGCCTGAGATTATTTTGCAAGACATGTAGGTGGGGTGTATTATAGGATATCAAAATGGGTCTTTGATGCTCAGGATAGGGTCGGTGATAGGTTTTGATCTCCCTTGGGGTCAAGCGGTTCACTTATGTAACACGTAGGAGGGGTATATTATAGGATATCAAAAGGGGTCATTGATGCTCAGGGAAGCAGTAGTGGTGGGTAATGATCTACCTATTAGCCCATTGCCTTACTCTCACAACCCATGGGCCAAGTTATATGATAAGATATTAGAAGGTGTTCCAAATACTCAGGATAGCAGCGACGATATGTTTTTACCGCCCTTGTGGACAAGTGGTACATTTTCATAACCTGTGGGAGTGGTGTATTATAATTTTCTAGAAGAAGTCCTTTATACTCACGATAGTGGTGGTGATAGGTTTTGATCATCCTTAGGACCAGCTGTCCACCTGCACAACCTGTTGGCCCAAGTATATTTTTCTAAAATATAATTTATTGTCTTGTGACATTTTCTTATAATACAATAGTTTGATTGAGTAAATACAATATAAATTTCAACGAAAATAAAATAAAGTATCAAAATATTTGTAA
This sequence comes from Lepeophtheirus salmonis, assembly GCF_016086655.4. NCBI lineage: Eukaryota > Metazoa > Arthropoda > Copepoda > Siphonostomatoida > Caligidae > Lepeophtheirus > Lepeophtheirus salmonis. The sequence goes on from NC_092584.1 coordinate 14,382,070, forward strand.
TGAAATTGTATCATAATCAATGCCTTAATGATCCAAATGCTTGCAATGAATTGTTTATTAATAAAATTACCCAAAATAATTCCACCTGACAATGTAAATGAAGTTAATATGACCAATAAACACGCTATTGGAAATTTTATATATAGCCAGGGCATTTGCACATTTTCTGCTCAAACGGGCATTTTGCAAATTGACCGTAAGATATATATTCAACTGAAAACATAATTTCAATCTAATATATTCGATCTAATACTACTGAATAGCACAAAGTAGGAATCCTACGACAGTTGAAAACAAAATTTAAACAGTTTGGTTTATATCCCATTTCTTTACATGTAAATATACATGTGCAATTTCATAATGCCTCAGTCCCGAAACGGTTACATATGCCATTGGCATCTCTATACCGAGTACTTACAACGTCAAAAAGTATATGAAAGAGTGCCAGCTCACATACAGCCAAGAAGAACCAAACTTCTTTTGCAACAATATGTCTGACTTCTGGCCAGCCTCCATGGGCACTCCTCCAGCCCTGAAATCAAACCCCTATACTTTACAGTTTGAGACGTCTTGGATAAGAATGTCTAAAGCGTCTTTAATCCAAATTTCAATTGTCTTTGAGCTGCCATCACGTAAGCATGGTAATTTATTTATCTGGCTATCTGTTTGCCGTCTTGTTGAGGCTATTATTGTTTGTTTAAACATATTGAATAAAAAATAATCACGTACAAATTACGTTCTACTTAATTAAGTCATAAAATTGCAAATTTTGGGTCCCCATTCTGTATAATTAAATGAAATTAAAAGATTAAGTGATCAAAAGTTGCCATTTTATGCCTTGGTTGGTGATTTCATAACCTGACAAAGAATAATCAATACAGTTTGGGTTATTTATTTATTTTTGTTCTGAAATGCATTTCACACTTTTTTTTATTAAGCTTGCAAAATATTACAGTCAAGTTATATTCTTTATTATTTTTTCATAAATAAAAAAATTTAATGAATAAAAAAGTGAGAAATACTTTGCTTTAACATTTTTTACCTTATAGTCAAAACTTGTTATTAAAACATTAACATGAAAATATTTATAAAATATTGTATTGTCAATTTTGACAGATTAAATATGTATCGAACATGCTCCATCAACAAATATTGTCTTCCTCCATTCGTTCTCTTTATTAATTAAACATTTTATTACTAAAATGAGAGGATTTTAAAGTACTGTATATATAAAAAGAATTCTTATACAAGGTCGTATATAAATCCATTTAAGAACATAAATAACTACAGTATCAAACTTATTACATTCAACATATATTGATTTATTTTACTCGTCCTCACACGTACTACAGATCTTCCAAGTGGTACAATATTTTGCATTGGTTTTTGGTGAATTAAAATTTATGAAACAATAAGATGTAATTATTTTGTAATTTATTTGAATTGCCATACAGATCGGCTTTAACTTGTCAGTTTTGATTTAACATGTTTTGGTAAATATTTTGTATGTTTTGTAGTAAAAAATTCTTTAAATCAATAAAAAATCAACAATTTTTCATTTAAAAAAGGAGAAATATAAAGTTCATAGAAGATATAAGACACGTTGCCAAAAAAATAATGGATATATATGATGAAACACATTTTGGTAAATCGTCCCATTTTTCAAAAATCTTTAAATTTTCGCTTGAGCCACATTTTTCGTCGGATTTATTTGAAATTGGCTTGAATTTATTGATAAATTTTGAAAAAGAGCTCAATAGATATATCCACCTCCAGCATTAATTATGGCCTGGATCCAGACGCCAAAGGAAGACAAAGCGCTGAAGAGGTAGTTTTTGGCATGTTGATCATTGTTTCCTTGACAGAGGTAATCAGAGAGTCCTTCATAATATATTAGATTTGTTTTAGATTCGACCTACCCCAAGATAAAATAATCCATCGGATTATGGACCGAACTAATGGGGAGCTATATTTTCTTACCCAATGAAGTCACATTAGTATACCCTAAGCCATTTTAGCGACTTGTCTGTGATCATCAGTCTTAAGAATAGCCTTGCGAATCTTTTATACAGTCCCGATAAGGACGCCAGTAACATTTGGGATTTCCTATTTTGAATCTCAATGTTATTTTGGGCAAAAATCATTGTCACAGTGCACTGTCACTTCATATTCATCTTATCTGGAGCAGTTGTCCCTATGGCGCCCAAAACTTCTCTAAATTATGTTGATAGAAAAACGTTTCTGCATAGATAAAAAGAGATGCTATCAATCAACTACATCAAAACACAAATAGGCAAAATATTTCTGGCACAAGCAATCTCCAATTTGATCTAAGCCCCCTTTATAGAGTCAGACACAACCCTGGAATAGAGGAATGGGGCTCATGACTTGACCAGATACATAGGAGCTTCAACAAATTTTATCCCCTCGATTGATTCATTCACCCCTTTTCTCCTTAAATCGTTTTTCCTCTTACTAATATATTTATTTTTTGGGCAGTTGTTATGATTTTTGTACAAAGATTGTAACAGCAGTTCGATGCATCTGTTAAAGCATCCTCATGATGAATATTTTGTATGTTTTGTCGTAAGTATACTTTTCATTAATAAAAAACCAACAATTTACCACAAAAAAAAAATCATGCTAATGACTAATTATTTTGTAAAACTTCATGTAAATAGGGTTGGATCTGTCTATAACAAACTATAATGATGGAAGTTCTCTCGGTCCAGTCCTGATTACTTTGGAATTTGTCTAAAACAATGAAAAGACTGCAGCACTATCAGTTCGGTGCTAATACAATTTATCAGTCCTTTTACCGCTCTTTATCGGTCTTTTACTATAATTAAAACATCTGAAATGTTGTAGTTTATTATTTATGTCATTGATTAGCTTTTTAATAATTATATATCAACCAATCAACGTTTAGAACACCAATAATGAGGAAAAAAAGCAACAACGTACACAGTCTATAACAGAATCACTGTATACTTGTGTGTTAGAGAGGTAACGCTGCACTCACTAACATAAAAATGTACACTAGGGTGTATTACAGCAGCCCAAAAAGTGAGCTATCACGCATTCTGACCCCTCAAAAGTTGCGAATGGTAAATAAAAATCCGTTTTACTAAAAAAAAATCCTGGAGAAAAAAATTACCCAATGGAATGGCCATATCTCATGGACAGCACGCTCGAGAGTTATTCTCTTGAACTTGATGTGTGTACGTTCGCGCCGGTGATTCCTAGAGAAAGAAATATACTATATGTATTTACATAGATTTCACCAATAGATTCCTATGTTAGATTGAGTAATTGTAATACTATAATGTTTAGTTATACTTAATCAGTGCAACTCCATCGAACCAATTAAAGGAACATAAAAATAAAAAAAAGTACCCCCCTTTTTGTCGGGAAGGTTTCTGTATGAACTAAAAAAAAATTATCAAATAAACTTTTTATTTATTTATAAAAAAGCTTTATGTACTTTAAAAAATGATATTGCACGATATGTAATTTTTCGCTCAAGTTAAATGCCTTACTTCTACAGCGAAATAAACGTTGCCCCCCAGATTTAGTGCGATAATAGACGAAAATTTGGAGAAAATTCCGCCGAATATCTTATTTGTTTTATTCTATATAAGTTAGTTTATAAGAATGTAGATAATTATCCTTAATCTTTGCTGAATTCTATTTTTAAACATATTATATTATATGTATTGCTTGGACACGTATTATTTATTGTTAAACTGTGAACTGTTATCATCTATTATTTAATCATAATTCCATAGTTGGAAGAATTGGCCAATTACCAACTGATTTTGGGACTTTTTTTTGTTTCTTTTAGGAGGAGAGGTAAATGACGTGTCCAATGATATTAAGACAATAATTATAGTTTAAATAATAATTATGTTCTAATATTTATAACATTGGGATATCTATTGTTTCTGAATCAGTAATTAGTCAAAATAACGCCTTAGTCAAGATCCTGTGTATTTAGTTCTGAATTTTATTGTAAAATGCTTATAAAATTCGATAAAAGTAATAAATAGATTTTGGTTTCTGATCTGGATCTGAAAGTTCATGTACCCAAAATTTACTTGAGTATTTAGGTATAAAGATCTGAACAGACCGGAATCTGAGAAAATGGGGATATGTCCTTTCTTTATGATATAACCTCATTAGTCTTGAATTAAATGGACCTTTTGGTATATGTACATAAGTATATCCAACGTTTATGTATTTTATAATTAAAGAATATTTATCCTTCTCAATGTTAGTATTAAAGTATATATACAATACTTACAATGTACATATGAATTTAACATCTGATAGGAAATAAAATACATAAAAAAAAACATCTTTATGCACAATGATTCTTATCGAAATATCTTACTCCAAATAATACTAACAATATCCAAGAGGCTTTACTTCTTTGAAAGTAGTTGTTCTATGTAGTGAAAATTGCTTTAAATATTTATATTAATATTATATCGAGTTCTATATCTAAATATATATATATATTAGTATGTTAGTGTGATCACTATTTTGGTAAATGAAGCAGTAATCAGGTCACAACTGCCAGAATGTATTCTCAAGGAGTGGAAATACAAATTATATAATGATACGGGCATAAGGGATTTTTTGCAGGATTGGGGCGGCCTGTAACTAGGATTTTGTCAAAAAAATTTCATGATATTGAAAATAGGGCATGAGCAAACTAAAAAATATCAGTTATCCGCAAGGCGCTGATACTTTCTGTAGACTGGACTAATATAGGTGGGGGGGTCCCTTAAACTCTGGACACTTACTAATTCAAAAAAAAAAAAAAAAATGAAGGTTGAGTGATTGAAATTAATTTATATTCTATCATATTAAAGCATAAACAATTAGTTACAAATAAAAACAAACCAGAGCTATCTAGCTTACGCATAAGTCGAGAAAAAGACGCTTGAACGTGAACAACGATTTTCTATTCGCACTTTACAAGCAGTTGGGAGTCTCCAGGACAACCATCTACGACATCAGCTAGTCCAAATGTTAGAAAGGAATAAGGGATATGTCAAAAAGGCCAAATTGGATCCGGAGGAGTTAAAGAAACCATTATAAGCCCATCCCTCCATTCCATGAGGGGGCCATACAAGAGATCTCGGAATTTAACACCAGACTGTCCAATGAGCTATCAAAAAAAGTGGGTGAAAAAACTCTGGGTTAGGTGGAGAGGCCATTTTTGACATCTGCCATGAAAGAACCCCATCTCCCACGTTGCAAGACTCTTTTGAATGATTCGTTTGTGCTATTTTTGAAACTTTTTGCCCCCTACAGCCCCTCCACTAAATTTTTTGGTTCATATCGAGATAATATCTGCATATGTTTTGTTGACGACTCTTGTTTCTTATTAAAATTCTTCTTTCATGAGACATTTTCAAAGTTTATGATATAATTTCTGATGATGTTTGAATTATCAGTATATTTTGTTGACTGATATCTAGTATTTTGCTTCGGGGAATATTTAAAATTAATAAAGTAATACTAAAAATCTGTACAGTGGCCTTGGTGAGTTTTGGAAAGACTTAATGAAGACTTATTTATTATGAAGGCCAAGCAATTTATGAATAAGAAATTTGCTTATAATAATCATCAAAGAAGAATAACAAAATCATGTATTTGGTTTAAAATGTTTCTATTTTGAGGGAGATAAAATTTTCGTGCTGACAAAATTTAATTTATCATCACATTTTCTCTTCTACAACTAAGACATTTTTAATTCCCAAAACCTCTTCATTTAGATATGCATAAAAGATCCAAGTTCTTCAAAAACTTATATGAGTACAAGCAGGATCAGTAATGCTAATCAGGAGCATTTTGGGTATGTTAAAAAAATTAAACCCCTAACGACTTGAATAATGTTGTGGTGGAGAGAAGCTTAACAGTCATACCGTTTCATTACATCAATTACAAGCAACTGTGACGAGGTGGGAAAGGTGTATCTTTTTTTTTTTTTTTTGTATTTTGTGTAATTGGTAATCCGAAGAATGAATTTTTTATTTCTCAGCTGCTGTCTTTACTATTTAACTTCGGAGTAATGAACTTTATTTCCTACTACATTCAATTTTATTCAAAACCTTATTGAACATTGGCGACTTATAATTGTTAGTCCTTTTTTAACTCAAAGTAGAATTGAGGATCGGACAATTCTATCCAATATCGTTGTTGATTTTCACATCTTCCTCCTCTTCCGTCAAGGCTGCTAGTAGCTAATGTAATGATACGTAATTAGAATGAAGCTGCTCTCTTTCAAAACATTCTTCAAATTTTCAGGGTTACATTTGTGATTTTCCCTTTCTTTTTTATAACATACCCAAAATCCATACAATTTTTATCCCTAAAAATAAATTATTATTATCAATTCTACTCTGAGTCCAAGAGTTGTACAATTATTACTCTGCTAAAAATCCTAAAGGTTAATCTCTCTCATTTTTATGAGCATACACTAATATTCAATCAGGTTTTTAATATAATTGTATGTTGGAGAAAAGGAAAAGAAATAAAATAATAATGATAACAGCTTTGGTAAAGAAATTCACAACAATAATAACAATTAAATTTTGAAATTTTTTTGGAATCAACTGGGGGTTTGACACTAAAAATTACTTCTTTGTGAATTTGAAATTTTTTCCGCAAAAATTTAATTTTTTGTGCATAGTATAATTTTAGGATTTTTTCCCAAAAAAGTTCGATAAACCCAACCCCATTCCCTCAAAAATATATATATATAGAATTCGTGGGACCGTAGAATTTTATTTTGGAACATACCCTCTTGCTGCATATTTGCCAGTATGCCATTTTTCAGCAAAAAAATCCTTTTAAAAAAATCCTCATATTTTTTTGCTTCAAAATTTGTTATCCTGACGATTTTACTTTTTTATAAAAGTAAAAATTCATTTGGGGGTGGGGGGTTATAGCCATCTAGCCCCCCCTCCTGCGGGGGCTCTTTCGTTCACCTCATAGAGCCTTTCCGTTTGTGAACAACACATCACTACATAAAACTGCCACATTCATATTTTGAATATCACCGGATTAATATACTATTTCTAAAAAACTGATCACTCTAATGTAACTAAAAACAAGCATATGTTTTAAACATACTCTATTGAAAATTATTTCTTTCCAAAATGTATATTTGTAAATACATTAACAATTAAATACATATAGATATGTGTAAATACATTATCAAAAGAAATAAGGACTATAGCACTCATTATACAAAAATATTACCCATTATTTAACTACTTATTTTGCATCATTCAACTGAGGGACATAAAATAAATGTTAAGTACTGCAATACTTTTTTCTTAGCTACAAATCTAGCTTCCCTGTTTTCCCTTCAAAACCTAACATAAATACTTTTAGGGGTATTCCTTAAATGAAATTTTAGGTTTAGACTTATAAGATTTATAAAATCAAATTAAATCTTCATAAAACAGTTTAAACAGTGAACAATTATCATTAACATCTGAATAATATTTCCATAGCTTGGAAAAATTGGCTAACTAACAACTGATTTTGGGTCATTTTTTCTGTTTCTTTTAACATGGAAAGGTTCTGTGATTAAATACATGTACCGACATGTGAAATAAGACCTTTTGGAATCATCATTCAATGTAACTGTAGATGTTATATGTTGCACCAATTACTAAGCGAAGATAAGAAAAAGATGCTTCGTTGGATATACAGGATTAAGCGAGCGGTTTAACTGGCATGATGTTTTATTATATCAGCTAGAATCAGGTGTGACAAAGGAGGAAGAGAAAAAGCAAATAAACAAGGACATTGGCAAGAATGACTACCATGTCGATCCTCAACTATACTCCTAGTCTTACAAGGCCATACAATTAACACTCCTTAAAAAATTCTCACGTCAACTCTTCCCCTTTATGAGCACACAAGAATTTTCAATCATGTTTTGAATATCAATCAATCTATTTGAGAAAAAAAGTGAACTACTTATGAATTAAACAATAATTACAATTGTCGAGGAAAAGAAAATTGATTCTTCAGATTACCAATTCTAAAAAAGCGAACGGAGAGCTAAAAAATACATACGATTAATATCACTAATTATAATATGCGTTATACAGTTATTCATGTATAAAATGAATGAAATCTAGCATTAATCTAGAATTTTAGTTCAACTCATATTTTTTTTTTAAATGAAAGGGAAGTACTTTATATAAATTTTAAAAAAGAAATGTGACTTTAAATGATGTTTACCAAAGAGCTTTTTTTTCTCAATCAGTTATTATTATTCTTTTATTCATAATGAAAGAGTATTTAAGTAATTGAATGAATATCTACGAGTGTGAGTAAAATCAAGGATTTGTTGGAAGTAAGGCAGATAACAAAATCAATAATATGTGTACACGTCTAAGTAGATATATTCATATATATATATACAGGGTGCACGCTCTCTTGGGCAGTTCGTTTTTGATTATGTTAGATAGCTTTTTTAAACCTGCACAAGTAACAACAAAAAAAGGAATTCAAATTACCAAGTATTTGGAAAAGGGACTTAACCCTCCTTGTTATCGGTGCTGGGAGAGACAACACAACAATTACTTGAGCTCTGGGGCTCAGTAAGGGTTCGTTTGCAGGGTTGGGAGGTAATTTTATCCCTCTAAAGGACGCAAATCCCGGCAACACCTAAAAAGTATCAAACTACTCCAATACAATTTTGACGACTTCTTCCCCCCGGATATTGGCCTCCAAACTCAACAGATCTGAATCTGATGGACTTTTTTTAATTGAGTAAGGGGCTATCGAAAGGTAAACCGGTCGAACAATACCAAGGACAAACTTATCAGTCGGGCCAAGAAGGAATTCCAGTATTTGAGAAAGGAGCAAGTGATGAAGGACTGCTCGCGCTTTTGGCCTCGTATAGAGACTGAATTGAGGTTGGAGATGATTTTATTAAATAAAACATAAAAGAATCTATCAGGCTTTCCGAATCCCTCTTATTTTTTTTTAATTTGATTTGGAGAGAAAATTGACATTAAAAAAACATTTTTGCGGCACATATAAGTTGCACACCCTACATTCAAATGATATTTTATGTGAGAGCAATTCTTCTCCCGATATCATTTATATATACTCTCTAAGACGTGTACGCGCACGATAGATGTGATGACCTGTCTTTATTTTTTATATTATTAAAGCAAAATTTGAATGTTTGTCGACACCTAATAACTCAGGGGGAATGCATGGTACTGCCACTAGTAATGCATATGAAAATCGATTTCCCTGCCATCATAATTAGAATATTATTTGTCAGAAAGTTAAATAATATTTCAGAAGAAAATTGTAAGTACATTAACATATAAATATAAGTTTGCATTTGTTCCTATAAAGTTAAAGCAAATATTAAATACTAATAAGAAGTGTTATCAACTTTCTTCATGATGCCGAAGTTTTTTCTTTTACATTTTTTGCAAACTTTTATTTGGGTATTTGCATTTATTATCAAGTTTTTTCAATGATATTTGGTTACATATATCCATTCATAACATGCAGAAATATCGTGAAATGAAGCTGTGAATGAAATTTATTAAACCAAATACATGGAAATGAATACTCATAGTCCTAATTATATTCCTTACAAGACTTTTTATGTTTATGTTATGAGTATTATGTAATAATAACTAATGTATACATATTGCATCTTTATCGCAGAGTAGCTTTTCATCAACACAGTGGCTCTCAACTTTGGGTCTCAACATTGATTGTGTGTGGGTTTTTTTTTTTTTTTGTGAGTACGTTAAAGGCTAAAATTATGATATTGTGCTATGTTTAGTTTACTTATTGAACTTGAAACCCACATTGTTGACCCCAACTGAGAAAAAACTCGGGAGGGTCAGTCTCCGTTACATTCACAGCTTTTTATTTTTCTACGAGATCCTACACATGGTAGGTCAAGAAGCTCTGTCCCAAGTTATTTCAGCTGGCTTGCTGCTAAGGGTACTGTGGTTTTACAGGTTTTCATTATTCAACCTCACTGATTAACAAAATGGATCAACTTTCCTTTAGGAAAAGACTTGGGATTATGTCTTGTCCCAGAAGGCCAATATTTCCATTCAGAATGAGAGTATGTATATCCTCTACGTTGCAAATTATGAGAACGTTCCAGACAAACACGCTAGAGCCCTTTAGATCTTACTTTCTAAGAGGAGGAATCACCACAAAAGAGCATCAGGAAGTGTCTGAGAAATAAAATACAGATTGCTCATATCCTCAGAAAAATGGTTCTAATACTGCCTGTTATCTGGAACGCTGGAAGTACGATCTAAGTTATTTGATGGCCAGAAAATCCTCTGTATTTTTTGCATGGACATGAAAAAGACAAAAGGCCATATTTTATGGATCTGCAAATCACTAAAAGAGATATACATATAATATATATAAGGTAGAGGACAATTTGGCAAATAATTTCGGACACATAACGAGGAATTCTTGGCTTACTTCACTGGAAACGAAAAAGGAAAGTCAACATAATATTAATAATAACGCAGCAAGTCGTATACGCGAAACGATCATCAAATGACACCACCCTAAAAGATATATTACCAATCGTGGAGATGACAATCAAACTAGCAAAAAAAAAATGGCGTGATATTATCATTTTAATAGCACTTTATTTATATCTTTATTTTACATTATGTGCACATGTTGTTCTTATTAAATCCTTTTAACCTAACTTTTGTTTTGTTTATAAAATGACACCACTTATTATGTTTTATGGAAGCTTATCATTGAACACATAAAAGTATGAATAAAGTCAAGAAAAAAAAATCTCCAGGAAGACTAAAGGACTCAAGCAGTCACTCAGTAGGAGAAGACCATTTTTTTTCTTTCTCGTTTTTGATTGGCTTAAAATTGTCAACTGAAATTAATGGACTTGGAAGTTTTTTTTTACTATTTTGTTGCTTTCATTTAATTATTAATTACAATTGGCAAGTAATTTCAACATTTGTGTGTAGTGTATTGTAAAATAAATAACATACGGACAAAAGTCTCCAAGATTTTGTAGTCCGGCCAGCCATTATTATTTACTAATCCCTATTATGTAAATTTTGAGAGGTTAACAGTACTTCTTTCACAATTTTCTAAGCAGCCATGTTGTAGAAAACATAATTATCTGTGGATTGCTAAAAAAAAACATTGTCCTAGAAGCCACCATGAGCACAAAGTACGAGAAGAAAATTGTTTTAGAAGTTCATCAGGGAAAAGACAGGGGCTTCAAGGAAGACGATTTATAATGTCTCATTGAGGTTGAAGATTGGGAAGGACCTTAGACACCTTTCCAAGAGAAGGCAGGAAAACCTCCGTGTCCTTCAATCGCCTGAAGTCAGCCTTAAAGAAAAGGTGGAATTCCTCAATTGCTAACACGGCCAGGAAGATGAACACGTCCACATCAGCGGTACCTAGGGCTCTAAAAAAGGCAGGAAGAAAGTCTTTGTGGCGTATTCCACGGTTTCTGTTGACAGAACAGCAGAGAAAAGTATTTTCTGATGAAAAAAAACCTTTACCATTGACCCTATCTTCAACAGGCAGAATGATTGAGTAGTCACATTTGGGGATGTAGCAGAGGAACTCCGATATGTTTATTAGCAAAGAACTTGCTTCAGTGATGATCTTAGGCCTGGTTTCATCCAACAGGAAGTCCATCAATTCCATGTGGTTTCCATTAAGATACAGGCTGAAGGATGATGAGTATGTCAAAATTCTGAAAACCAAAGTTATCCCATGGATCAAATCCATTCGCAAAGAAACCCCACGAGTGGCTCAAAGCCAACTTGTTTTTCTGGGCAAATGACTTCTGACCGCCGCAAAGTCTAGACCTCACCCCTTTAGACTATTTCATCTAGGCGTACCTGTAGTCCTTTACGAGACGACACAACTACAACTGCGCCCTGAACACCACCATCAACATGGCCTGGGCCTCCATAGGCACCAAGTACATAAAGAGTGTTTGCAGTAACTTCCACCACAGCCTGGAGCTCACCATCAACTCTGAAGGGGGATACACATTTTCTTTGGGTTTCTATTAATAATTAATGTTAATAAATTTGTTTACTAATTCACCAAGGATCCTAACATGGACTTCAATACTTTGTGTGTTAAAATGGGTAAATAATAACAACTACCCAGGTACATGTTTAAGATATGAGGGGTTAAAGTTTCAATTTTTTGTATTTACTTTATAAGAATGAGCAAATTCTGTTGCACTTCAGTCAAAATATGAGTACACCAAAAGTTCCATGTTCAATTTGGTGTTCCCTGTATAATTTAAAAATAGGTATTTATTTACTTTTTAGTTAGGCTGTTGATATTTTGTCTTCCTGCTGTTTCCCTTTAGTTATTTAGAGAGAACAACAAGGGAATCATAAAACATGTCCTCCCGGTATGTAAAAGTTAAAGAAACTGAAAATTAAGCTGGTAATCTTAACAATAAGAAGAATGTTGGAGAAGATAGCAGCTTAGCTCTCTTGGTATTTTGTCCTTCTTGAACGCTGCAAGTGGATAATATAAGAGCTCAAACACAATGGTGACAAGATAACCTTTTACATTAATGGGAAGGCATTTACTGTGAATCATATCATCAAAAAACAAAAAGACTTTTCAATTTGGTGGTATATTGGGTCCAAAACCTCTAGAGTCCGCCACAGCAACATAACCAACCTTAAAGCCTATGTGGAGGATCTCCAGGACTTATACTGCTAAAAAATTTGAAAGAGTTTCCTAAACAATCTCATTTTGATCTACTGCACATCGTTATTTGTAGCATAATCAAAGTGATCAAATAATTTTGGAACACACGGTATGTTCGATATACGACAACTATAATCCTCAATACTACTCTGAGTTTAAGAATGGTCTTACATTTGTAACTCCAGAACAAATCCTCAGTATTTTCTTCCATTTTTTTACGAGCATATGTTCCAATTATTACTTTGTACTTAAAATTTTAAATATTAACTTTTTGAGTAAAAAGCAAAAAATCCTTAACCCCTTCTCCTGTTTTCTATGACATATTTTATGTACCTCTGGTTTCAACACTTAAATATAAATTCATTTATTTTGCTCTCCCATATTTTTTGTTCACTTAACTATTTCGCTATCTCCGACTGATTAGAATAAGTAAATCTTTTTTCACTTTAATCATTCAAGTTATCAACCAAAAATACACCGTTTTTCTGTTGTCAATTATAGTTATCCATGCAAAAAATCAACTCTCTCGAAACTGTCATTTGTCAATTTAGTCTGAATGAAAGCAAAGTTTGATGAATAAACTAACATTCTTTTTTACATTAATATTCAGAGAAGATAAAAGCTTAGACCCATCCTTTTGCTTTAGATATTTTTAAAAAAAACTTGTTTTTACTCTATTTTTTTTAAAGAGTTTTTTAAGGGTCGAACAAAAAATAAGAAATAGCAAATATGTGTGGAATAGATAAGTAATGAAAAAACAACTAAAAGTCTTAATGGCTATTACTTAAAGATAAATTGTTTCTTCGTTTAATATGTGTATACCTACATGTGTATGTACATTTAGACTGTTTCAAAATAAGATCACATATAAATTTTAAAAGGAAAACAATATTTTCATTGTATTTGGAGGACTCTAAGATACTGTAGATAAATAAAACTGAGAGAGCGCATTAAATCTATAATCCGACACCAATGAAGGAAAATATTGTAAGCATTTTTGCAATACAAAAAAAATGTCAACCAAACGTGAACCTGGTAACCCTGACTAATTAAAGTATGTTTTGGAGGCGAACAGCGTAGCTATCATATCGTTCGTTTCATTAGATTGCTTGCAAGTAACTACGAGGAGAAGTAAATAAATATACAAGCCCAGGGGCCTCCGCAGCATTAAATATAATTTTTTATATAATATATATTAATTCTTAAGGGGGGAGCTTTTTTGAAAAAAAAGAAGCAAAAATCTACAGCAGCTCACATAAAACTAATTTTTTTTGTAAAAAAAAATTTCAAATAGTAAATTTTTTGGGAAAAAATTACTTAATTTGGGGGGGGGGCTCCATCTCACCAACTGTGGAATTACTCATTTTTAGCTCGCTTTGAATTTTTAAATATAAATATGTAAGTAAATGGTTGTTTTTGTTGGAATAGTGAGGGCATTATTCCCCAAAAAATAAAAACCGTACTATCAAAATCTCACTATATAATAAATTTGATCCAAAGACAAAATAATATTCTAGACAAAATAAAAATAATCAAACTCGACAGTGATTCGAAAGTTATCAATAATCATTCAATATGATAGATAATTAAAACGAAGAAGCATTATAGGAGGCAACATCAGTGATTTACACTTTGTAATTATTCAGGATGGGTCAGAAGAAGTTAGGCAGTTTGATAATTATGACTCGCCTATTGAGTGCTCCTCCGAATCTTTTCAGGGGTTTGCCTCACTACAGCCTACTACTTCTTCTTCTTCTGATACATTCTGGATCATAAGGAGGTGAAAATCACTGCTCTTTCCTCATTTCAAGCATTGAATGCTTTTTAAACTAATAAATATTACATATAGGGATTGGAAAATTCAAAGATAACATTCATTGAAACCAACAATAAAAAATAAAGAGCTATAAATTTCATTTGTATGAATATTATACCGAAACATCCTAGAGGCAAAATACTTTAAGGAGTAAGTACCTAGCGCCAGTTTTCCCTCTGTCCTTGTTTATTTCCTTTTCCCCCTTTCTCCTCATCCCAACTGCTTGTAGCTGATCTAATGAAACCTGAATACAGTTAATAATTTTCTCTCTTCCAAAACATAATTCAAATAGTCAGAGTTATTATATTGATTTACATTTTCTTTTTTTTAACATGCCCAAAATGCTACCCATCAGCATCCCTACTTATAACCATTCAACAAATCTTGATTATTATACTCTGCCATTATATGAATACATTTTATACTTAAATGATTAGAGTTGTAAACCAAAGTATTATTTAGTATGCCATTTTTTTAAAGGTGAAAATTCATTATGGAATGGGCATGTTAAAAAAAAAGAAACCGAAAATCAACATGGTAACCTTAACAATCTGAAGACTGTTTTGACTGAAAGAAAGAATAATGCTCATGACGTTTAATTAGATCAAGTACAATCAGCTGTGACAAGAGATGCAGGAAAAAAGGATATAATTCAAGGACATTTGCTAGTATTACTCCGATGTCGATCTACAATTCTACTCTGCTTAGGATTTACAACATTAGAAATATGAATGGTTCAAAAATACTTAAATTTCGTCTTTTTATCTCAATATGCCTCAATATTTAACCCCCACACCCTCTATTAATATTAGTTTAAGTAAAAAGTTCTGAGCATTCTTTGCTAGATGTCTTTTGTGAGATTTAACTCACGATTAATACATTGCATCAAAAGAAATAAACTTGCAGTATTTTTAAAGATTAAGTGTACACTAAAAAAAGGTGCATTTATAGTTTTGTGTTTGGTGAAGCCAGTTTTGTTTTAATACGTTCCAAAACGGAAGTAAAAAAAGAGAAAATTCAATACTAGGAGCAGGTAGCCCAAAAAAAAATTGTGTAGTGTATGAAACCAATACAGTATCAAATGTAACAGTACAAATGTGTTCCTAACAATTCGACTCTTTTAATATGGACGTCAAAGATGAGGCACACTCTGGTAGGCAAATCATCGAAAATGTGGATAAAATAATGGAAATCGTCGCGTTGGAACGGCAAGTGAGCACATATTCCTTTACGTAGGAACTAAAAATTAGTTATAAACCGTTTGGAACAATTTGCATAAGACTATTCTTATGGAGGCCTTATGAGTGCTACACGAACTAATGCAAAGAAACCTTTTTGGTCGAATTGATGTTAACTGCTCATTAATGAAACTTAAAGAAAGGTATCCTTTTTTTAAGTATATAGTGACTGGCAATGAAAAATGGGCCACATACGAGAACAACAATCGAAAAAAATCGTAGTCAAACCACAACGAAGCGGCTAAAACACTCGCCCTGTCCGGATTAACGACCGATTTAGGTTATGCTTTATGTTTGGTTGGATTGGAAAGGACATCAGCTATGAGCTGCTGCCATGAGACAAAACACTCAATTCGGACATACATTCCTAACAACTGACCAGATAGAACCCGAAGCGGCCGGAATTGGTCAAAAGTAGGGTATTGTATTCCATCAAGACAACTCAAGGTCACACACATCTTTAACGAAACGCAAGAAGCTCCGAGAGCTTGGATGTTAAGTTCTATAGGACCCACCGTATATTCCAGACCTGACACCAAGAGATTTTCAAGCATTTGCAAAATTTTCTTGATGGTATTGAACTGGCCTCAAGAGGAGCTCGTGAAAAGGAGCTGGTCAAGTTTTTTTAGCAATAGGGACGATGACTTCTTCATAGGCAGGACCATTTTAGAAATTTTATTTGCCAACATTATCTTAAACTGGCCCAAATTCAAATAAAATGATATATTCCATTTAAAATTCAATTGTGACCATATTTTGAAACACTTTAAATTACATATTGCTGTTCTTGTATGTAGCAAGTACAAGTATATTTTATTCCCACTGATAATATGTAACAATATAGATACTTACATTAACGAAAATGTAATAACATATACAAAAAGAGAAAAGAAAAAACATACAATTTTTTATTTATTACAAACCTAATTTTCCTTATAGACATGTAGCATGTAGACTACTCATTTTTATTGTATATTATTTAATGCACTTCAAACCCATTTTAAAATAATAAATAATATGGCATCGACATGTCCTTTATTATTGGTAAATATGTACTTCTGAGCCAGGAAGGGAAAAAAATTGGTGGAATAACGATTTTTTTTAAGTATTCTCTTAAAATATTTGATGTTATATTATGTAAATGATATATTTTAATACCTACTAACTGATTATTTACTCACTAAAAGTAGACACTGGATGTGTTTGGAAATATTTTGTATTTAAGAGGTGTGTATGTTTTTCTACATTTACCTACTGGTCCCGAGTTAAGTTAAATTTCTGCACAACCACTTCCCTGAGCATCAAGAAAACTACAAATATTCCAAAATACATCCCCCTCTCAATTTGTAAATGTAAAATGCTGGGCCAAAATACAGTTTACTCTCTACTGCCTCCGTGTTTCTACCTTATAATATTCTATGGTATACCCCAGCTTGGGCTCTGCGGGTGAACAACTGGGCCCGAGGCAAATTAAATTTATCTTCAGTTGTATCCTAAAAAATTAGCGAATGTAAGCATGCACCTTGTTTATTCTGCCCATGACACTTGCCTTTTAACACTACCAAGACTTCTACGCCCAGCCCCGAGGTCATGAAACTATTCTTTTATTATTAGAGTTGTTTTTTTAAAATAAATGTGATGTTTTGTCAGTAGTTTTTAACAATCCCATACTACCCCTGGAACGTTGGCCAATCTGAGGGCGGACATTATTCAACCATATTTTAAGAGGCCCTAAGTTATTTATCCCCCCTTACCAATCCTTTCAACCCATTTATTAGAAGATTGGAGTGAATTTCAAATAATACAATGAAATTGTATTGCAATAGTATTACTCACACTTGAAGGTATTCCCTTGGAGGATGGAACAAACAAATATGTTAAGATATATGTCATAAATAAGTAAATTTATAATATGTTATTATTCATTTTGAAGTTTGATCAAAATACAGTCTATTTTCCTACATGGCAATTTTTCTCCATGGCATTCTTGCACTGGCAATTTTCCCCAGGGCAGTTTCCGCACACGCATATATTTTATACATAACTAATTATACTGAAAGAGTGAACAAATTTGTGTCCTCGCCATTACATAGGGTAAAAAAATCCAGTTAAAGATTTATTCAATAATAAGGTTTGTTAAATTTGTTTTACATAAAAATTAATGTTTTTCTAAACGGTCATATTGCTAACATTAATTAACAGGGAACTTTAATGCTTGTAATTGAAGAATCTAAAACATAGTAACTTGTGTTGGGTCCGGAAATCTTAGACTGGTCTGAGACCGTTGCATTTTTTGTTGGGAGCAATTAGATCGATCCAACAAAGAAGCCCAGTATGTAACGGTCTCATAGAAGAAATCGGTCTAGATCGCCCTAAAGGAGAAGTTCGGTCCAAGGGGAAAAATCGGTCTAGTTCCATCCCGATAAATCGGTCTACCCGGTTTACAGATGAATTGTTTTTAACATGACATCATTTTATATTTTCAAGTACAATGACGTCATACAAAGTTTGTAACAGAGATAGCTCGGATGAATTTTAATCTTGTCGTCTCTTACATCCTGCTGTAAAACCGTGTCCACTCATTTGGGCGCACTTTTTTTGGCGTACCTCTTTTGAGCGAGCCTGTTTTCAGTGCGAATCATTTCAGCTTGCTTCTATTTGGCACTGTATCATATTTATATTATATTAGAATTACCTTCAATCAAAAGTAAGGATCGTATCATCACTAAATAGTCGAATAACAACAATAAAGATAAACATGTTGATGCTAAGCAGTAAGCACTTCTTACTTTCTATTCTTGATGGGACATTGGATCCTTTCTGTTTACTTCGTTTACTCAGTATGTCTGGCTTGAGACCTGAAATAGACTCTCATATTATGCCAGAGGAGTCTTACTCCTCAAGCAACGCAATGACCAATTGGGAATTATCTCTAAGTGGCTCGAAGTAAAATATCAAGAATTACTTATCACTGGTCTAACCAACGTGTTGGAAAAGGGAAAGAAGCTCTCTCTCTTCCAATGTGTGCTGAGACTGAAGTTTACTCTCCCCTAACGGCTTAAGAGGAGAAGTGGAGTGGGAGGTGAGATGATGATAAGTTATTGGATCGAGGGGAGATCCTGTTCTAAGTGTTAGAAACTGTCGAGGAAGAGTATTTTGATCACTATTTGGCAGGACTATGGATGCAAGCTAGGATTTCAGACCCTACTTACCATGAAATAAGGGGGGGCGGGGGGGGGATTACTATATTTTGTTCTGTATTACCCTCAGTCGAATGCCCTAGCTAGTATTGCCTTATTACCAAGAATTCTAACTCATCAATTAAACAATATTATATATTTATGGCTGGCTTCTATATCGAGCTTCCTCGTTTGAATGCGGTAAATCGGCTAGTGAGGTGCTAAAGGGATGAGAGTCGTTGATAAGGGTTGATGGTCAATTCTGTGGACTAAGAAGATTCCTGACGTTTTCTACTCTTATCAGAATCTAGTTGATCTATTTTGTTTAAGAATAAACTCCTATATTATATAGTATACTTCCTGTATTACACGTCTAAGAGATGTTACGGATCAAAGCTGAGACACTGTACTTCATTATTTATATCTAGTCTTAAACTATCTCATCCTTTACTAAACTCTTTTAACTTTCTGCAATCAATTATATCATTCAGTTTTTACATCTCCATGATGCAGTTAGGTATATCATACTTAAACACAATAAGATTTTTTTTTCTAATTCTGACACTTCTAGGATTTGGTGTTTGATGCAATATGTTCGAAAAATGGATACTTAGGAACTTTTTGAATTCATATATGAATCGCAGAGATTAAGCTTGTTCTCAGAAAAAAATGCAACAAAGCCGTGCTCTTTTATAGTAAATTCAACCTAAATCTCTCAATATATACTTATTAATCTTTTTTTGTATAAAATATAATGAATTGCCTACGAGAAGACTTGGATGTTATATATGCTGTGGAGTTGGATAGATTAAGAATGACATTTATTATTTAAAGTCGAAGAAGAAGACCTATATTATTAAATTCCAATTAAGACAAAAATTGATTATATCCTACAAATAGTCCTATTTTTTTAATGAAAAGTATCTAAATTAAGTTTTGGACATCATGAGCAATAATAAGTGTACAAATTCTTAATTTTTATTTTTGATGGGACATAACAACGGCTCAATTAAATCGAAATGGGCACGTTGCCACTCTGTGGACTTCAATCTCCCTTTGCCATTTATTTTGATGCACCGCCAAGTCCGGGTTACCATAGATTTCCTGTAGATTCTGTAAATGAATCCTTCAAAGTGCAAATGCGTTGATTCCCTCTGCTTTGTACAAACTCTATGGTACAGATTTTGACTTGATGATGTGCTGTGAGAAATGGATAACAAATTAATAATTTAATTATATATATAGTTTACGTCTTAGCTTCAATTTATTGTGAATGACTAACATCTAGTGGATTATATAGAGAATAATAAAAAATATTAAATATGCGACAAATATTTAAAACCTTACTTTGACTTTAAACGATTTGTATTAAACATACCATTGGACTTATTCAGAATGAAACATTAGTTATGAATTACGATAATCAAATTTAAAGAAACAGTCTTAGAGTATAAGACCGGTTATATGAAGAATAGGTTTTTACTCTACCAAAAATTTTGCTTACAGTGACTCCCTTCATTTATGTATATTCTATATTAATCGAGCTTAAGACATCATTACATGGATTCTTGCTATCAATTACCTCTTTATACAGTTGCTGCATTGTCTCTGGCTATCAAATACAACTTCAACCATTTCATTTTTTCAATTATGATATATTTTATATTTTTTTAAGATTCTCTATTTTGAGCTTGACTAAAAAATTTCATTGATGTAACAACATTCTTTCAATCTATATAATAAAAGAAAGTCTGCAAAGTAATATATATTCCCTTTTGCACCTATGATGTATTATTTTGGTAAGAGGATTCTTGGGGAGGTGATAGCATTTATATTCATTATCTTCATTCAGAAGGGATAACACCTCATTTAGCCTAGGTAAATACCTTGGACGTACCAAGTTGTGTATAAAGTAATTATTCTGCATAAACGTTTATTAATATGGTAGTCTACTTTTAGTTACAATATAACTTTGATCGACCGCATCCAACCCATTTATGAATATATTCAACATATTTCTTTAGCTAGGAATAAGCATTATTTTTATATTTTTTAAAACACATAATCACTTAAAAGTTTCCAATAACAATTTATATCTAATAACATAGCAGAAAAGAATATACATTACAGACATAACGTTCGAGAAAGATATTATGTTCAAGAGTATAGAAATATCTTTCACTTGTTTTCCACTGACAAAATATACTCAAAAGTAATAAAGAAATCAAGGGTGAACTTGAAATGTTCAGGTTATATAATTATCCATATAGATCGCACATCACAAACTCTATCTTATAAATGAAGATGTATCAATGTGATAGATCGGACACTGAAGTACTCTTATCAATGAATGTTTTCTTAGAGTAGGAGACGAATCATAGTTGACTTAAGGAGGAATTGACTCAATAATTTCAATTGAAGGAGCGGTGGGTAGAAGATGGTAAATCTGTGTATTCCTCATAGG
Organism: Lepeophtheirus salmonis; assembly: GCF_016086655.4. Classification (NCBI taxonomy): domain Eukaryota; kingdom Metazoa; phylum Arthropoda; class Copepoda; order Siphonostomatoida; family Caligidae; genus Lepeophtheirus; species Lepeophtheirus salmonis. Next base: position 14,403,529 of record NC_092584.1, read on the forward strand.
TCTTTCAATTGATTATTCTGTCTTTTTATGAAACTCCTTAGTTTTTATAAAAGTATACGATGATTATTTACAAGATCTGAAGGAATTGATGCATTTTTGAGTATAGAGGTTTGATTCACAAGATCAGAAGTCACTATCAAAGATCTTGATGTAAAGGGACATCTGCACAATGAGCAATCCCTCCATTAAAAGAGATGAGATCCCTTGAACAGAAATGAAGCTGAAGCAAGGATCAGAAAGCATATGACTAGGATATCCAAACAAAAGAGTAATAATTCTTGGGAAGTGAAAAAATGGGGGAATGGAGGCCCAGTATAATCGAATGCTTCGTAGGAAAGATCCACCTTCCATCGAACTTCATTTTGTTTATTTTTCTTTCAATGTTAGGAATACAATGGCAATTTTGATAAATTCAAACGGATTATATTGCCATTTTCTAGCTAAAATTGGAACAAAATATGGAATATTTTGACTAGATTTTGGAAATAAAGTAACGTAAAATAGATATAACTATGATTTAAGTTAATAATATTGTAGTAATGAATTCATTAATGCAAGAAAGTCAACATAAATAAAGAAGATTTTGATTGCACTAAAAAGAGATATGCCAAAAAGAAGCACGATGAAAAAAGCTGTGCTGTAAGAAGTGCTCCAAAAAAGCCCTGATTAAAAAAAAATCACCCTGAATATATGACCTCTATTTAAAAAATATCGTGTACTTTTGAGATATTTTGAAAAAATCAAAGACGGCTAGGAAAAAAAGGAAATTGGGTCTCCCATTATATATGAGACCGAAAAAGATCTGTCCGATCTAAGACCGCGGTCTGGACCGAAAAGTTGATCTAGAAAAAATCATTAAAGACCGAACCGAAAAAAAAAAAAATTCGGTGCTACCCGAGTCTCAACACTAATAGTAACCATATATTTTGATATTTATTTTGCCAAATCGTTAAATTAAAGTAAAAATATCTTACCTGGACATTTAAAAAAACAAACAGAAGAAATAAAAAAAATTACAAAAAATTGAATTTTTCTGTTATGATTATTATATTTACCACATTAAATGACATGGATAAAAGCTATAGTAGTAAGAGTAGTCAAAAAGTTACTGTTCAAAGTAAGCCCTGCATGATTTAATGTTTGTCTAAGAAGTACATTTTTATACTAAAGTAAAAAATAAAAAAATTGGCATTTTTACGAACATACTGTAAATATGTATATTGATTTATTTATTTAGTCATAAAATTTATTCAAACTAAGAAGCTTTACGATGCTATAAAATATTTTTCTGAATTTATATTTTGTTACAAGTCCTACTTAGCCTTTTAGTATCTTAATATGCCTTTAACTTTGTATTTCTTTGGATATTTAATAAGGCATTGTTTATATATTGATGGCGGAGTTAGAAAGTGATCCGGTCATGCATTTGTTTAAGCCAAGACTGAAATTTATCTTTGAGTACAGAATCCAAATCTAATTTAGCGTTTTCTTTGACACAACAAACTTAAGAAACGTCTAAGATTATAAAAATCTAGGATGATATACGCTCAGAATCATTTTTTACTATTAAGAAAAATTACAAATACAATTTATAAAACTTTTTTTAAAAGGTTTTTTAGGATTATAAAAGCGTTTTTATTGATTCTCTATCAATAAAAACACGAGATGTTGTCTTTTTTAGTTTAAAAACGACACTGTTATTTAGATCCTTATAACTTATTCATAGTTAATGTTGAATCTGTCCTACTAAATAATATTAAAAACTTATATATTTCGGTACTCGATAATGTCACTTCAATTTTATTTTCTGTTTAATCAGTTATAGTACTATCAATCATATGAACCGATCCCAAAGACAAATAGGACTGGTCTTAAGACTTGACTGAATAAATAAGGACCAAGGCAATCAACATTGGTGAAAAAATACTGCACTTTCTGTTCCTTATCTATTGAAAATTCAGAACACCACTTCTTCCTATGTCTGCCCGTACATCAATTTATTAACAACTGTAGAATCAAAAAGGGTGATTGGCTAGTCTCAACGGCGTCAATTCAAAATATAAGCTTTGATTGCAAAATTAAGTTAGTCATGTAAGTGGTAAGGACTAAAAAGAGGCAATACCTCAAAGGATGGAGAAGATGGTCGAGAGATGAATACCACTGATGAACATTTTTGATACAAATAGGAAACTGCTTAAATATATGTAAAGAAGTAAAGTGTTGAAATTTGTGTATAAACTTTTTTTTTTGTGATAATTTTTTAAATAGTGATTCTATAACATTTATTTTAGTTGAAGTACTGTTGGAGGCTTATCTTAATGTTATTTACGATTTCATTTTTTTTTATAATGACGTCATACCACCTTACAAATAATAATAACTAATGTCATATACACGACTGGCTTTTTCATTCACTCTCAAGCTCGAGTATCAGAAGGAAAAGGAAAAATTAGAAAAAAAGCTTATTTTAGTTAGGCTCCTGTATTTCTCTTGTTGCCAACCATTAATAATTATTTAAAGAATTGATATTATTTATTTGATACATTGAATTATAATGTTACCAATGAAAGAGTATGAAACACCATAAAATAAAAACAAAGCCCCTTATTTAATATCAATTAATATAAAGTTCAAATCCTTTATAATGGATTTCTTGAGTTCATAAAACGAAGAGTCCCCTGCTTTAAATCATACAAGAGTCAAGTTATGGAAATTAATTAAAACATGGGAAAGAAAAATATACTGCAACTTTGTACATTTAAATATGGCGAGCCGTGATAATACCCCGCTTCGTACAATTTCAAATAAAATAAGTATGAATAATATGTAAAAAATTAAAATCCCTACATTCTGTGAATTGATCTCTTCATTTTTTCGATCTTGGATTTTTTTTCGTTTTACAAAGGAAGGAGTAGACTTTATTTTCTTATAAGACCTACTGTGTTTTTCTCGGTTAGAATAGTCCCTTGCGGAATACGGAATTCCGAATTAGAGTGTTTCTTGAGATAGACGTTCAAGTTAGAAGTATCTTCCTATGATTTCCTCTCACAGCCTTACCTCGCTAACACAAAAATACCCTATGTATTTTGTTGCCAGATATCGATTCCATCTTCTCCTTTGATACGTTATGACTTATGACTATTTCATAATTTATTATTTTTCATAAATACAAGTAGTAATAAGTTACTTTATACTTATGCTCCGTTTCCAAAAGAACAGGAATACAATTTCTTGTTGATCCCTTGATACTAGATGTAACTTTTATCATTATGTAAATCCTCTTTAGTAATTATGTTTTAAGTTAATAGGTAAGAAAAATCTATAATAGGAAGAGAAGAATATCTCAGATGCACTCATAGCAATACAAAATATAATTTTAAACATAGTACATATATTTTAATTATTTATATCTTATAATTTATTGTAAAACTTTTATTTTATTACATTTTTTGTTGCTTCAACTTCAATATAATCTATTTTTATGATCCAGCAATAGTCTATCAGCAAATGCAAATCTTGTCTTCTTCCATAGCGTTTTTCCATTCTCATTCAAAATTAATAATGTATTTCAATTTGCTCATAACTTATATAACCATGATTATGATGGAAAGGTTGCAAGATGGCTAAAAACAAATAAATATACCTTATGAATTTTGTATTTTTGGCCCATCAAATACACAACCCTTGATTTTCGCAATTAAAAGTTTTGTAAATTTCAAAGTGATGTATTTGAATCTTTCATCATCATGGGGCAGTGCTTTAATATATTTTTTAATGACTCCCAGTTGTATGAGGAAATAGTTTTCCTCTTGTCAACTAGTGCCCCATTAATAATATAAAGCGAGTCCAGGGGGTTTGACAAGATTCTGAGCCTTGAATCCACACGAACTTTGCGTCTGGAGGGTATAGGTTTCCAACCATGGCATTCTAAAGAAAGTCCAAGTACACCAAGGAGATCAACTTGAGATTTTTGTGAATAATATGAGCCGTCATGGCATTCCCGTCACTAGTGATCAAGTCAAATTACCCTTATCTTTAACGGAAACATGGTATTCATCGAACATTAACTCTGTCCTCTGCCAGTCAGCAGTCATTCTTTGAGTTGTAAACGCGTCCATGGGGAAGTTTGAGTCATCACTGAATTGCTCTATGATACCTGGATTTTATTTCTTCACAAATTTAGCGTAGTTTCTTACTTCTTTATGACCGACGTCCTTTATCTTCGTGGTAAGAAGGCGACGCCTTCCCTTGACGTAGTTCTCAAGCCAAAGTCGTCCTGGCATCAAACAATTATGCAATAACAGTGAGTTTGTCCTCATGCTGTTTCATGGTGAAACTCAAAAGATTAAGCATAAAAACAAAAGTTGTTATCTATGGAAAGTACTCTTAGGTAAAGTTAGAGCTTAGGAAGATAAATGCAATAAGTTTTTAAAAAATTGTTGGGAATTCTCTACAGCTTAACAAGAGCCAATTCAAATTCAACCAATCAACATTCAGAAAACTTATTAGAAGGAAAAAAAAACAGGAACATCAAAAACTGATAACAAAATACAGTTTACATTTTTTGTTAGCGAGGTAACGCCTTGAACAAATTCTTAGTTTAAGAACCAATGGCGTAGACAGTTTAATAATTATTTTTACATAATCAAAAAATCAATTTGTAGACCACAAAAGTAGAATTCTTAATTTAAAATGTAATTTATCCGTTTTTCGACATAAAAGCAAATATAGAATAATCATAAAAACTTGGCAAAAACTAATAATAATTTCATAAGATGTCGGTGATAAGTTGATTGAGTAACTGTTGACTTTCAATTTCTAATTATAAATAAGAAGTAAACATTCAATTAAAATATAATATAATTAATAATTCAAGGGTGTATCTCTTGTAATCAGCATGTACAAGTTATGTCTTAAGACAAAAATTCAACTCGTACATCACATAATACTGGGTGCTCCATTAAACTCTGAGCTCTTTAAAATTTAAAGTTCAACTAGATATTTAGTAATTAACAATATAATTTCATCAAAATTAATTCTAGAAATAAATGTATGTCTGAGCTCTATTAATCATGACTGTAGCTACCCTTAGTGGCAATGCTGGCTTCCATGACATCCACTACAATAGGTTCTCCTCCGAGGCAGTCACATAGTCTGACCCTGTGAGCCTGCACCCCACCGAAAACTATACTAGAAGGGCTGCCTTGCCATCAGAGGCCACAAAGCCCAAGGCATGTCGGAAGAAGGGTGCTTAATGGTACTAAGTGTCCTCATTGATTCATAAATATCTTTTAAGCTCGAGTACCTGTCACTCTGCCTGTTCTTTATGGAACAGTGTCAAGGAGTGCGCGAATGAAAATTGTTTATCCCGTTCAAGTGTCATTTTCTCAACTTGTACATAAGCTATAGAGCTTGGGTTTGATTTGTTATGTAACTAATTGCTGATAATTTAATATATTAATTAATTTCAAATACTCAACTTTCATTTTTCATTGAACTAGTAAGTGTTCAGATATATCTTAGCCACCCAGTCTATACAGAGTGTACGTAACTTAGGGTAATCTCAAATATATTTGTCTTTAGCTCGTCAAGGTTTTGTGATATCAGACTCATCTTTTGAGTATACATCAAACTGAACTGATTCATCTATTTAAGCTCTTAAAATAATATTACACAAATATGAGCCTTATTAAGATATTATGGAAAGTGAGCGTTCTATTAATTTGGGACGGTAAATCCGTGGATCCGTTATAAAAAATAAATGAAAGAGATTATGGACTTTGAAAATTTGAAGAATGTTTGGGTGGAAAGTAGCTTTGCTCACTTGATGTTTCATTAGATCAGCTAGAATCCATTGTAACGAGGGAAGACGAGGAGAATGAAATGAACAAGGACATTAGCAAGAATTACTCCAATGTCGATCCTCAATTCTACTCAAAGTCCAATAGAGACGTACAATTATAACTCTCCAACAAATTCTCAATGTAACTTTTCATCTTTTATGAGCACAAACGAATGTTCAATAAGATTTTGACTGTAATAGGAAAGGAAGTAATTCTACTCTGGAGTAAAATAATAATATCAGCAGCTAAGGAAAAGAAAATTCATTCTTAAGATTACCAATTCAAAAAAATACACACGATTTACATCACTATTTATATTGTTCTGAGGCTCAATATACAGATTTGTTTGTGCAAAATTGAAAAATATCCAAATGCTACTAATACTGGCAATAGATTAATTAATTAACCGCCTCCTATCGAGGCACCAGAGGTGTTTCAAGATTGAAATAAACATATAACTCTCTCATTAAAATAATAAAAGAGTGACCTTATATCCCCGAAATCTTTGTAACTCTAAATAATTATCACCTTAATGAGTTAATCAGCAAGTCAATTAAAACTATTGCAGGTTTTAATTAACTATGTGATTAGCAAATGAGGAGGGGGAGCAATACCCTTATCGATAGGTATGTGAAAATTGTCGAAATGCTCGTGAGCCTCCATTTAAAAAAAGTATAATTTGAATTAGAAAATTGAATTTACATATTTTACTTAGACTTATTAGGATAAAGAGAATTCTACGGAATGAAATGTTTTGCCCCCTTTGGATTTTGAGAGAAGTGTCAAAATATGATACTCACTGAACACATGATGAAAACTCTGTCAGTTTAGGAATATTGCCTGTCAACCAATTAGAGAGCCCAAAGCACTCTGTTAGAAACTCTGGACTGTTCAGTTGGTGAGAAAATTCCCGGAGAGAGCTGCTGAGAAGTGACTGTGCACATGGTTAATGTATTCACTCAGAAATGAAAATATTAATATCAATATCACAACGTGATTATAAATTTATCAAGGTGGTGGATGATATTGACATAGGACTCTCTTTAATGTCATGGTCTGCTCAAGGGATATCGAATCTTAAGTCGAGATCCAATGGATAAGTGATTCACTTGGTGTATCTCATCTCCTTCAAAGGAGGGTTAGTTCAATGTGGCCGTGTCTCTTCATATCAGGTATGTGATAAAGACTTTTGATCTCGTTAATTATTGTCCCTATATATAAATTCATCCAGATCTTCCAAGGAATCATTGTATATATTCTACATATAAGAACTAAGGAGTTCTATAAAACGACGGAATAATCGACAAAGATATCAAGTGAGGAGCAAAGATAGTTCCCATCTTCCATCCATATCTCCTTCTTTGAAATTCTTGAAAGTAAACTCTGCTTCGTCCTCTACTCTAAGAAAAATATTCCATTAAAAAGAAACTTTTAGTGTCCTTGATGTATTTAACGCAAAAATCAATTTTATCTATCACATTAAACTAATTTGATTTATAAGTTTAAGTTTATACAATAAAAAATCAAGCGATTTTTATGGAAAACAAACTTGACAAGCCCATGTAATGAATACAAATTATGTTGGATTTTTTTACCTAATGTTATGTTACTAAGGAGGCAAACTTTGTCTCTGGATGTTTTTTAAGAAGTAAATAAGTTTTTAACAAAGGCATTCATTCATTTCTCTAAGTTTGAGTACTTAGTGTACCTGGCTACAAGGTAAGAATTATTTTTCATTCCCTCATTTTTTTATTGCATCATATAAAATATTGGAGTAAATATTTAAATTTATTAACATTTAAAAACTTTGTTGATACAAAATCCAAGACCTATCACATTATGACCCCCAGAAATTACTACCTTAGATCAGAAAAAAGTAGAACATAGATTTATCTACGCACTGTTTTTACTAGTTTGAAATTATAAATGAGCCGGTACATTTACAAAAAATAAATCACACAGTCTAGCAAAGGTTCTTATCGAAAATTTACTATTATTAAAATATTTGATTAATTAATTGTATAATGCTGATAACTAAATTGCATGAATTTATTGAATTCCTATGTTGTAAATATAACTGACAAGTTCATGACTATGTAAGTCATTGTTAGTTTAAACTTTTGTATTTATAACAATGATAACTTACATTCAATTTTGATTTTCAAGTATCCAATAATCTTCTCTTATCCTGTCATCCTCATCTATCTGTACTGGAGATATAGGAGTCAGACTTTACAATTTTTATAAAGCATATTAAAATAAAAATGTCTATATAGTCATTTTAAAAAAAGAGATTTTTTTAATTACTACAAAAGATGGGAAACTACTTGATTCTATAAAAATAAAAAAATGGCAAAATGTTTCTCTTGAGGTTTTGCTATTTTTAAACCCTATATAACTTTAAAAGTTGCAAAGGGGTGGAAAGTTTCTGAAACATTCCAAGAAACTTTGTTTTGGGAGTTTTCAAAGTAGGTTATGTGATTTTGAAATGTTCCGTATCCATTTAAAGCAAAATATTTTAGAATTATTAATGTTCATATACAAATAATTAGAAATTGATTGAGTACATTGAAGATTAATTTCCGATCAACCCACCAACCCCCTTACATATTTATTTTAATAATCTTAATACTCTTACTAGTATATAAAATATGTTAATGTAATTATTTTCTATTAAATGACTCATTAAAATCTGGATTTTATTTTTAAAAAGTTAATTAATTATAACATTATATGTACTGAATTCAAGAAAATCCTTAAGACTGAAATCCACAAATAAATAAGCATGGACTTTTTGTAAAAAAATCAAACTTTTGAGCAGAGGTTCAATAACAAATTTCTACCTGTACTTGTAATATTGGGAATTTCAGACACGTTCACCATTAGGTTCGAGATATCAGGATTCAGATTCTATTGTAATTTGCAAATTTTGGGACTTGTAATTTTGAAATGCGAGACGACTTGGACTTGAGACTTGGTTTAATCTCACAATCAAAAACTTGCAACTTGACTTGGACTCGATAGCTAAGACTTGCGACTCGACTTGGTCTCGAATACCAATTATACTAAGCTCAAGAAATTTATGGGCTCTTCAGACTCTATATTATAATTATGAACTTGAAATGAGCTCAAAATAAATCCAAGAACTGCACTCGATGAAATTATTTAAGGTCTTGGATATATTCGTTTTGAGAATTTTGTACTATGGTACACTTCTGGTAATTTTTTGATACATAGGAAAAATATTTAAGGACGTTTTAAGTTTACACTTGAGACTTATGACGTCAATTCGATTAATCTGGTCGAGTATGTGCAACTAGCCCTGAAATGTTTCCACATAATTTAAATAACAGTAAGACAAATATGAATCAAACAAAAATAAGTAATCAGGAGAATGCAAGCCTCCACCTAAAAACTTAATGTAGATATACAAACAGTGTCATTCCACACATACAATTATTTATAATAATTTATTAGGTTATGACTGAATCATGATTTTTATACTTTGTTTCTCAATGACTTAGTATAAGCCAAGCAATTAGTTGTCATGACGTTTTATTAGATCAGCTGCAAGCATCCGAGTTAGGAAGGAAATAAACAGAAATCTCACTCCGTATCTACCAAAGATATAGGCAAGAATTACAACACTGTCGATCCTCAATTCTACTCCGAGTCCAACAGGGACTTACAATTAGAACTCCCAAGCAAACCCTATTATTACCTTTCATGAACACACACACACCAGTTATTTATCTATATTTCCGTGTTCTCTCATCAAGAAATTAATGATAACCGTTTTATAAAATGTAAAATCCTGTTCCGTAGAAGTAGTAAAGGAGTGGGGGTTGTATTTTTCTAGAGGCAAAATTCTAATTTTTTCTTGGAAATAAAATAATTTCCTATTATGATTTGAAATAGTGAGGAATAATGAATAAAAATAATATTGGCAAAACTTGTTTGACTTAATATTTAATAAAATCAAACTAATTTCAATTTAGTACTTGAGTTTTATTGGTACAATTTATGAAAATCAGTTAAAGTTTTAATATCAAAATAAGATTTTTTTAATTCTTTATCATAATTTGAAATCTGCAAAATTTTATAAATGTGAATAACTGGATAAATAATGTCACTGGAGAGTTAATATTGATGCAATTTTTTCAGATCAGGTAACTGAAACCGGCTTTTAAATACCTTTGCGAAATCGCCGTTATCTAATTAGTTTATCAACGAATTTGCCATAGCTATCATAAATTCTTTTTGCATCTTTAAAATAATTATAAAGGTCTGACACCCCTCAATAGAGTCATTTAAAGAGTAATGAAAAAAATCAACGAATATTAAAATAGGACACTTCACATATTTTATATAATTTTTATAACTGTTTTAGTCAAAACTTTAAATATTTAGGATTATGATGAAAAAGAAATCTAACTTTTCTGACATATGACACTTGTTTTATTCTCTTTTGGAAAATGGAAGTTATGTTGTCACAACCTGTTCAAAAAGTTGCTTTCGCTCTCTAGGACAAATTTTTTATACCTCAACCAATTATGTAAGTAGATTATTTTTTAAATTATGTATGCACTTTTGAAACGTTATTTCTATTTTTTTTGTACGTATTTGTATATACAAATACATTTATAATCATATAAAAACTTGGGTATGTCCTAAAATTTCAATTTGAAAATAGCAGCAAATTTAATTACATTGAAGGAAAAATATAAATACAAACACTATAAAATAAATAACAATTTCAATTCAATTACAACACAGCTTTGTTATTGTTTTTGTATAAAGTTGTAACTGTATATAATTATTTTCATAATGTACGAGTACACAGATATAATCATAAGTATTAAGCGTATAAAAAAAAGGCTTTGTAACTCTGAAGCCAATGCAAATACGAATTAAATTATTTGCATATTTTAAATGATAAGAAGTTTTAAAAAAAACTTGCCTTGAATCCGAGTTGAGTACTTTTTCTGAGGCTCAAAATATGAGTAGACTTGCATCAAACATGATCTTCACGAATACTACAAAAGAGAAAACCAAGAGATTATTTTGACAATTTGAAGAATCTTTAGGAGAAGAGCAGCTTAGCTGTCATGACGTTTTATTAGATTAACTGCAAGCAGCAGTAAGTAAAAAGAGGGAAATAACTATAAGAATAGTACTAACAAGGTTAAAATAAATACAAGGTTAGACCATCATGTAATCGGGCATGCTAGAATTTTCAATCTGATGTATTGTACCGACTGCTGGGTACGACAGGCAGATTTTGACAAATCACGCAACCACTCATAACCTATAACATCACTATTGCTAGAATTTTCAATTTGATGTATCTTACCGCGCAACAGCTGGGTAAGAAAGACAGATTTTGACAAAATATGCAAACACTCATTTACTATGACGTCAATATTAAAAGCGTGATGGAAGTCAAACATTAGTCGTACACGCGTAATTGTATACCTTATATTTCTATTAACCTTGAGTACTACTACGATATCGATCCTCAATTCTACTCCAATTCAAACATAGACTTCTTTTATGAGTACCAGCATCCGTCTACACTGTTAGTAAGTCTGAAACGTTGGAGAAGAAGAAGTGTTTAGTAAAAACTGGATCTGGAGGACTTAAGGGAAACAGTCGAGGCCAATACCCTAAAGTCAATGAGGGTACATACAAGAGATCTCGGGTTGCACACCAAACTGTACTGAGAGGTATAAAAAGTAGGTGGAAATACCCTTATGAGGGTGGAGAGGCCACTTTTGACACCAGCAATGAAAGAAACCCATCTCCTCCCTTGCAATTCTCTTTTAAATGAGTATTTTGAGTTCTTTTTTTGACACTTTTGGTCCCCTTTCTACAGCCTTTCAAACCCAGAGACTACAACTTTAGGGTGCATGTCGAGGGGAAAGCCTGTTCCCGTCATTCAGACACTAAGGCCCTCAAAGTCACTGTCATCCATGTCAAAGGACTAAATTTGCAGTGGGTGCTTGTTCTTCTGTGCCACCTGGAAGCCATGATTGCCTCCAAGGATGTCTACATTAATGATTTAGAGAGCTCAGACCTACATATATTTATAGTATTAATTCTGTTGAAATTATATTGTTAATCAATAAATCATATCTTGTTAAAGTTTAAAATTCAATGTGTTCAAATTTTTAAGTACCCCAATGCCAATTCTCAATTTTAAACTAAGTCCAACATGGCATGACACCTATACCCCCCGTCCCCTAATATCTACATCTAATAAAACATCATGACAGCTAACAGTTCACTTTATACTTAGATATTCTTTAAGTTTTTAAAAAAACACTTTTCAGGTTTCATAATATTAAAATCATGCAAAGTATTTTAATCCATATTCTATTATAATATTTTATTAAAAATGTAGCTATATCGCCTTTAAATGTGTACTATGTTTTTGTAAACTCAATCATTTATTTTCCTGCAACCCAGCCCCTCTCCCTCTCCTAGCCTCTCCTCAAGACACACATTGAAAACCATTGTCTTAAGGAAATTAGTTTTCCAGGCCCCTGCTGGAAGATGGGGCACTACACACTCTGCGTATTAGGTAGCTGCGGCCTTGTTTGTATCTAATATCCTTTTCTGGGCCCAAATTTTCTCACAAAGCCCCTTGTTTTAAGGGATTGTTAACAAATTGAGCCTGTTTAAAGAAGAACCAACACTTTAGACTGGAACTGAGACCAATAGAACTGCTGAACCTGAACCGGCCACAACCTTCTCTACAATTATTAAAGTTTTATTTAGCCTAACGGACACAACAGATTCTTCTAGGACTCGATGTAAGAAGACTTGCGACTCGATTTGGACTAATGGTTTGAATAGAACTAATATAAAATTACTTCTAGAAGAATTATGTTTATAATTTGTATTGCTCCTTAATTTATGGTATCCTTAATCATCAGGACTTACAATTTAATTTGACATTCAATAATATCAACAAAACACGTAGTAACAGTTTAATAGAGAATCTAATTTTTTTAGTTTTTGTATAAAGTGTGTAACCTACTTTTGTCTTAAGATGTATATAAATTTTTTATATATATTTATATTATATGAATGTATATTTGAATTGGGTAAACATTCGGATATTGGTTTTATCTTCCTATAAAAAATAGACTTGTTGGTGAAGATATTGATCCTTTTTTCTTACCAGAAAGCTCATCTAAGCCTTCCTCATAATAGATGTGTCTTTTTTTGGAGGATTTATATAAGGCAATATAGATAATACTTTAACATAATTCAGTCTTTGACTGATATTTCATTTGGATTTTGTCTTATTAAATATGATTCTCTTTCCCAAACATTTTATTGTATTTTTTTTTTTTTTTAATTTTCGTAATATGAGTTAAAATAAGTTATGAATATAACCCAATGGGAGTGTGGCCTTCTAAGGAATTTTACTGTTGACTAATTTTTATTTATTTTTTAAGTGTCTATTTTAGGATAACTCCTTCAAATTATGTTAAACAATCTATTTATATTTATTATTAATTAATGTATGGATTACTAAACATGCAATAATCATTGTATAGAAGCACTCAACAGATATGATTAGAATTGCATCAAACACTTTTACCAGTTATCTCATTTATTCGCATAGCTGTTGTACATTTATTAAGAATTTTCATGATTAATCTTGGAAATTCGTGTAAAAAAGTTCCTTTATTATTATCTTTGAATTTTCTATCAATTGCTTTACTGGTGTGCCAACAAGGAACCACACAAGTTGATGGCATATTTCACGTCTATGAAGAATCATTACTTTTTACGCTAAATATATATTATATCTAGTTGACGATAAAATAAAATGGTTGATTAAATCCAAACAGTAATGGTTACTGTTTTGTTCTTACCTAAGAGATAATGAATATATTAATAACCCGACTTGTTGCCAACCCATCGAGTACATTGAATTAAAGAGATGTGACTCCGGACCAGGTATAAAAAGGGTATGTTATGCATTTTCTCTAAAATAAACGGGTAAATAATGGAGAAGCTAAAACACAAGGGAGTTAGCCGATCCACAGGTAAAAACGGAGTGACGAGATAAAATCATGATTGCATAAAATGTTCAAGGTACACAGTGATAAAAAAGCCAAATGCATAAAAGGATTGTCCTGACACTACAGTTATAATAAAGAGGCTTCCGGATTTTAAAATTGAACAGTTTATCTAGATATTAAGCAATCCATATTTAATCATGTTAAGAAAAAAAAAAATAACTGTGTTCTATTAATAAAGGCCTTATTTGTTCATTTTATTTTCTTATTAAATAAAATGTTAAAATGACAACCAGTGCCCCGGTCCCAGCACAAATCCGTCAAAACAATTATGGTGATCGAAAAAATTATTCAATTATTCACAAGACTTTTCTATAAGTGAGACAGTAAAAGATTCGCTCATACTGTGCAAATACTAAACTGCATCATACTGGGGTAGTCTGAAAATTTTCCGACCTCAACGTGATGATGACAAGCATAATCGCATGTATGTAGTATCGTTTGACAGTTACTCACCAAAGTATTAGCTATTTTGGACATGCAGTTGTTATTTAACAGTCGTCGTTTGAGTAAGTTGAGTTGAGTGTTTTGTGAAAATGGAGTAGATGGAGTATCGAGCTGTCATTAAATATTTGTTTTTGAGATTGTAACCTTGAAATAGATTGAAACAATAGCAAATATATAAAAGTTTGTTGTATTAAAATTTGACGCCTCTCAGTTAATTCAACTCAGAGTAATTGAGCCAAAAACCAAATAGTACATTTTTTACAATTACTTTCCATAGAAAAACGCCGAATACTATTTAGATGGGTCATAGAGATGGGAGTATCACTGGGATAAGTGTGTAGAGCTACAAGTGGACTATGTTGAAAAATAAAAAATAAAATTCAGAAAAATATCTTTTATCTTTTTAAGTCGTAAACTTTTCAGACCACCTTCGTATGTAAATACATATTTCTTAAATACCCTTTTAAAATATTTTTGTAAACTCAATTTTACATGTTTGGACTCCTTCTTTTTCTACTCTTGCAGAAGTAATGTCTCTTAAAAAATATTTTATGTTATGAACCAATATGTCTTATCTGATTTTACTCCATTATAAAATCATTTGAATAAAAAAATGAACATATATTTAAAATAAGATTTATTTTTTTAATTACGGGTCATATTCGTCACTTACCTATTCAACACGACATACTTGTGAAGTCATAAAATAGATTAGATAACGATTAGCAAATCTTATACCAACAACAATGATCGAGGGTCCTTTAGCATTAGACATGATCTATGATTTTATGAGGGGCTTTAATCCTAAGCCTATATTAGAGGGCGATAATTTTGTTATTTGCAACTTGAACAATATCCTTTATTTACTTAAGTTATCATTATTCTTGCATGATAGTGCAGTCTAGAAAGTCTAAATTTAGACAACTAAGTGCTTGTACAAACAAACAAACAAAATATAAGATGAAGGCTAGGAACGTCCTGCTTGTGAGGATACAATTGTACAAGGTTTGCCTGGTTCAGGTTTATCAGTTCTTTCATTTCAACAGTTTTGTTCTCGGTTCAGATTTATCGGCCTCAGTTCTTTTTTATACATACTCAGTTTGGTAACAGACACTTAAAAAGGAGGCACCGCTAGAAAATTTGGGCCAGGAAAGGATATTAGATACAAACATTGGCCGCAGCTACCTTATACACAGTGTGTGAAGTTCCCAATGTTCCAGCAGGGACTCTAAATCTAAGGTTGCTTAAGAGAATAGTTTTCAAAGTGGTGGCCGTGAAGAAAGACCAGGTGAAGGGGAGATTTTAATCAAATGAATATATATTATATATGTGTGTGTAATTCTGAACTCATTTAAAATATTATCAACTGTTTGACCCATAAGGGCAGAACCTTACAATTGTTCCATTTACTTGAAAAATATACAACCTACTTGTATAAAACTCCTTATTTATATAGCTGTATTAAGGTTAACTATATAATCAATATTTAGTCAAAGTAGATTTTTAAGGGATCTAGAGTACCATTGCCAAATAGAAGTTTCTTTCAGGATACAATATATGTATTTATGGTATGATACATTTTTCTAGTCAAATGCTTGACCTCATTGATATACCTAGAAACGGAAATAGGATAAAACGATCATTCATAAAACACGTGATTATTTTTTGACATAATTAACACACACAATTGTGTGATGGGGGGGACCCCAATTTTTTGTATAATTTATTTAATTAATGTTATATTCCATTTTTTTAAACTAATCTTTTTTTAGATACGACTAACGTTTTTATCGCCTTTTAAAAAACTACAATTTCGTTTAATTACTTTTTTTAGACAACAATTTATTAAAACTTTTATCCCATGTTCCCCATGACGTCATTTATGGCATCTTGGCACGTTATTCAAGTCCACAGAGTTTTAAGTTAACCCCCTCCCTCTGCAATTGGGTAGTTGTGCTTTTAGACTAGATCCTCTATTTAAAGTGCTATGTTGCATTTTTGGTTTGGGATTACCCCCCTAACCTAATAATTGTCAAGGTTATTTTTATGTAAATTTGCGTTACGTTTCCCTTGAAATCCTAAGTGAATACTTTAAAGAGTGTTTTCAACTAAAAGGGATATTACGAATATGAGATAAGAAGTATCCGGATAAAAGGATTTCCTTTCTAGTTCATATTTTGGCTATTAAGATATCCAATTTACTCGACTACTTAATACCTCTTGGACTTAATGTTCTGGTCAAGGGATTTTGTCCCTTAGTGATTATCATCTCCTTCAATTGAAGGATCGTTGATGGTGTGGATGATCTTTCACATAAAGGACTGTCTGACCTTGCCAATCTTTGCTTCTTTGTGTACATGCAGTTCAACATTAATATTTAAATATTAATTAATAAGTAGTCTTATAGTAATATTAATACCTGATATAAAAAGTCAGCAGTAGTTTGACGTATTCTTATTAAAAACAAAACAATTACATCAAATATTTTTACAAATGTTCAATTTGTGCGCACTTTATTTTTTCCAAATATTTCCGTCCTTGATTATGAACATTTGACAATAAATTTATCCCAACAAGATATTACTGATATCAAATTCAATTTTTGATTGTATCAATTTTTTGATGAACATATCTTTTTCAGAGTGTAATACAAATTAACAATGTGCTTGATTTTTATAACTTTCTAACAAAATAAATATACCTATTGAAATTAGAGTCTTTAATTTTAATTTTTGTGGAAAAAAACAAGCAAAATTTGTGAGTTAAAAAATCATTTCAAAATATGTGAAGAGGTTTGGTGGTTTAATATATATATGTGTTCATAATATTCTTCTGCTCTTTTACGATCATTTTTTTATATTTCAACATAAATTATAATTCATTTCTTACTTTTTCTTCATAAAAACATTGATCAGAAAAAGCTGTCCAATGAGTAATCGATAATAACTCCTAGAATATCCAAGGAAAAGCAAAAATAACTATATATTTGTATAATAATGAAGACAAGTCCGGATTTTCTGGTAAAGGATAATTAAATATCACGTAATAATAAAGAAATACTAACGTTTAAAAAATGGGATTTCCCGAAACCCCAAAAAGTAATATGGAGTTAAAAAAAAGAAATAAATGTGTGTTGTTTTTTTACTGCAATTTATTCACGTAAAATACACAAAAAAAAAAATTATATGTACAAATTTCCACACTCTACACAATCGCCGATCACCTTTCGTGATTCTGCATAGTCATTTTCTCTTTACTATTTCCTCCACTCTGTTAATTAATTTTCGCACGGACAGACATTGGAAGAGAAGTTGTTCTGAATTTTCAATTTCCAAGGCACAGAAAGTGCAGTACTTATTCCCCACTGTTGATTTCTTAGTATTGAGTGAGGATCCATCCATTCGATATCGGAGCCACTTTTCTTTATAAGAAGTAAAAAGATTCCCCAATATTGTTTTAAGATCCCCGTCATTGCATTAAATCCCAGTCTACTGTAGAGCCCTCTCTAATAATTGATGCACCACTGTCCAACCTCTGAGATTTTGCCATATGCATTGCGGCCCTTATTGTTTTTGAGATCATTGTCCCAAGTAAGAAAAAAAAAGAATGGTGTCGGTGGGTTGACGAAGAAATGCATATTAAAGCTCTTAACAATTGAACACAAATTATTTCCTTTAGCAAGTGAATTTACTAGCTACATCAGGATTATGACAAAAAATAAATATATATCTTTTTCTCATATTTCTTGAAGTTTGACCCATCGATCAGTTTTTTTTTAAGTTTAAAGAACATAAGAAATGTTCACAATATATACGCTCAGTGAACTTAGTGATATTTTTGAGCATCGCTTTGAAAATATCATAAAAGAAAAAAATCTATATTATACATCTGCAAAAGAAAAAACATTTCGTCATAAAAAAACCTTCTTGAAGCTTATACTTTGCATGTGGGTTCTTTAATGAAATTAAGACTGAATTATCTTCCCAAACGTTTGAATGATGCTTTGTATAAATTTATATACGGCCATCTAATTTAGGGATTTCTAGCAATAATTATATACGTTTTATTCACAACAGTGTCTGTTCCAATAAAACCAAATATGAACTATGAAAAAAGTTATAAATATTTAAAATAATATAAGAGAGAAGTCTGCTCTTCGCCATAGCAAATTTAAAACTTGGTTGTTGGAAAATGAAGCCAATTATCAATTTGATTGTGTGAGTCTGTTTTCTCATAAATAAATGTGAAAAATAAAAAATTGTACTAAATTCGCTCATGAGCACTTAGAGCAGATAGTAAGGATTGC
The DNA here is from genome assembly GCF_016086655.4 of Lepeophtheirus salmonis. Lineage (NCBI taxonomy): Eukaryota > Metazoa > Arthropoda > Copepoda > Siphonostomatoida > Caligidae > Lepeophtheirus > Lepeophtheirus salmonis. The sequence continues at coordinate 14,422,221 of NC_092584.1, forward strand.
TACAACTAGTCTGGATGGGAATTTAAAAAAAAATAACTTAGAGTGCAAATTATAGTAATTTGAGTTATAATATATACGTACCGAATTTTAAACTCGAGGAGACGATTTACAATTTCATTCATGTCTGGAGATTTCATCCTTTCATGGATAACATTGTAAATCTTCTGGAAGGAGGCCCTAGCCTACCTTCCGATAACTTTCTGGGAAAATCCTGTGCAGAGCTGTTTTATCCTCTTCTAGTGCTGTGTGCTTATGGTGGCGACTAGCCCAATGTGTTTCTTAGCAATCGACAGCTAATTATGGTTTCTTTAACATTTTGGCTTAGATCCCGAATTTTTTTTGAGAACATCTGATCAAATTATAGCATAATGTTAGATATTTACATAAGTATACATAAATATTTTTTAATTCCTGGCCTCTTTATTTTGAACTAAATTGTACTATGTACATCACACTTTATTTACATTGATTATACAAGGAAAGGCTGTAGAAATACTGTTCTTATAATGATTATCGTTTTGCTAATTCATTCATTATATTAACACGGATTAAAAAACAAAAGAATGCATTTACTTAATTTGCTAAGGATTCTGTTATAAAAAGTTTTTTGTTTCTTTTGATTTAAAAAAAATTCAAACATGAGTCTGAATTAATAAAAAAGATTATTATTAAAAAATAAACTTTTAATTATAACGATTTTCTTGAATGGATTGTGAAATTAGAACATTTACGTAACAATGTCTTTGGTACAAAAAAAAAATGTTGAGGTTAGTGAATCCATTACTTGTCATTTACAATCACCGATCACAATTAAACAATCAATTTATTTATGTAAATTATATATCAAGTAATATCTTGAGATGTTTAACGAATTACAATATTTCGTTACTTTTTTAATCAGTATTTATAATTCTGGCTCCCAAATAATAAGAATATATCAAGAGTAAAAGCATAAAAAAGTCACAAAAAAATATAGTCAAGTAAATGATTTACAAACAATACAATGATTTAAGAAAAATCCAAAAGTCTAGTTCATTAAAAATGTCTTAATAATATTGCACAAATTTTTAGGATAGATCAACAAATTAACATTTTTTTTTTTTTTTTTTTTTTTGCCTTTATAAAATTACTGATGTTTTACGACCACAGCAAGTAGGTTTAGTTTATCTTTTCATGTATGGACAAAAAAATCCTCCATTTCCAATGACCTTCCAAAAATTATTCCTAGTTCCGCTAACAGTATATTATTTTGGTATTATAAGCAAAAAATTAAGGTCTACGCCCAATAATTTTTTGAGAGAAACAGGAACAGAGGAAACGATATCACAAGTTTTTATTGCAGTTATTCATCTGTTGCCACAAAGAATCTTTTGTATGCTCTGAAAATTGCGGCAGAATCAATGGAAGCCCATTTCCAGGGAATGGAAGCCTTTAAATAAGTATGATTGTCGTTGTGGCTCTAACAAGTCTACATCTCAAAGTTGCAACAAAAATAATAGTCCAGTGGATTCAAATCTGGTGATGACGGTGGCCATTTCTTCTTATACCAAAATCTCCAAAGGTTTTCTTAACACATTTTCGGGAATTGTTTCTGGTATGATATGAAACTTCGTCATGCTGCCAAATATAGTTCCCATTGGGGTAATTCACATTTATCCAAGGCTTTACAACGTCAGAGAGAACTTGAATTAAGAAAACATGCCGAATGTCCTTGCTATTTCTGAATGTCGAATTTAGGGGGGAAGTAAATCTATTATTTGTTGTCATTGGCGTTCTCTCCCCGAAATTTATAGATCAAATGACCTGAAAACAAGAATAGCTGATGTATTTTTTTAATTAAGCATCCAATGACGTTATTTTAATATTATATTGGGACTTAAATTAGATACAATGTTTCCGGAAAGAAAAACCGGACATTTTAGCTTATAAACCCTGCATATTTATATAAAATATTCAAATACTTGTCTTTCTAAATTTATTTTTTTCGATCTACGAATATAGAATTTATCTCACGCAACCTAAAATAACGCTGAGTAAAAGGAAAAAAAAGTTATTGGATGCCAATCATTGATAGGTAAAAATTGCTCGAGGACGCAGATATCCCATAAGTTCACATAAGCTATAGGTAAGGGAACTTTATTATACAGTACATACAGGCCCTTTTTTAGGGGTCTCCTTGGTGGAGAGAGATACAGGACTTCTTCTGATTGGAGTTCTACACTAGTTAGAATTTTAAAAATTACCGAAAATATTGTACTTAAAAACAAGACTATAAAAAAGTTTCATATTATAAAAAAAAGTGTCCCTAAACTTTTTTTTCAATTATAAATTTTTTTTTAAGTGTTTAATTTCCAATATGAATCAAGGAAAAGGACCTGCATATTTAAAATATTTTTGACACCGAGTTCACGCTAAAACAGGCCCAAGAAACATGTTCACATATAAACTTGAAAATATTTTTTTCTTTATGTAGAAAATATACATTTTATATGATGTCTTCATATTTATTTTATCACTTAAACTTTTCTCCAGAAAGAACCCTAAAAAAAGGTGCAAAATCAGTTCGTAGTTAATCAATTCTGCTCCATTATCAAATTATTTTTCAATGGTTGTTTACAGCTTCAAATAAAACTACATATAATTCAACCAATCAACGTTCAGTACACTCATTAGGAGAAAAGAAGCTGTCACATTAGCAGCATACAAAAAAATACACTGTATATTTTTGTGTTACCAGAAGGAATGCCGTTATATGCATAAATATTAGCTATATCCCCCCAGAAACAGCTGGCGTGAATTTACACAATAACACCATCTTCAAAAACAACTTTGTCCCTTTATATATATTCAATCTCTAAACAACCCAAAAATGTAATTATTAATTCAACTTAATGACGTAGGTATTAATTTTGAATCGGACTTCTTTTGACGTTATTTACTTGTCACTTCAATTTAAATAAATTATATTTTACTATTATTTCATCTGGGATCTGGAAAACCTCCAAACCAATTCATGATATGTGCATAGATTGGTCCTGAGCCCTTCCAATAACTTTTAATTATCATACGTTCTCCTTATATGAAGGCGAATCTTTCATTTATAGTCTTGCGTTGTAGCTACTGGACAATTTTTTATTATTAGTCAACATATTAAAAGCTTAGTTAGATAGCATTTCAGTTCCGAATTTAACACTTAGTTAAAGTAGGTATATATATATTAGTAGATGAATTATTAAATCCATAGATACTGGTATAATTTTGTTATTAAGCTCAATTAAAATTGAGCGCAACAAATTCATTATGCAACAAAGTGAGCCCGCGAAACCTCTACTTTGAAAATCTGTATTTTATGAACGCTTTTGTAATTGTAGGTCTTCTTTATATTGTTTATATACCATAAGTCATAACTCATAAGATTATATTAGTTACATTCCTATGTCATTCATTCAGAGAGACAAAAATGAACTGATGTCGTCTCCAACTCATGGAATATGCTTCATTATTTAGTAGTAGTATCAACCGCAAAGCAATGTATAGTTAAGTTTTGCAGGTCAATCTTGACAAAAATATTTTTTTATATTTTGAAATGATCCCTTTGTGATCAACAATACGAGGCATGTTCCTTGTTTACTTATTAGTGGTTTGTTTACATACGCGATTAACGTGGCGCCACGTTGCGTTTATTATTCTTTAACAGTAACTTGTATACTTATCATACTTGTTCGTTAAACAAACGTACCCCATTTAATTAATAAATTAATTTTTTTAAAGTTTGATCATACCCTATTCTGCGACATTGTGTAAATTTATGAAAAATAAGGTGCTTAAGCTGAGTAGAAATAACACATACATAATATGTCGACTTAGAGTAAAAACTTTATTTTTTTAGAAGGATGTTAGCAAATATTATCATATCAGCTATTTCTTGGGATTTATAATATGTTTATATTAACAATTAAACCTGTACTAAGCGGTTAGACAAGGGGAACAAAAAAACGAAGGCTTAGTGCAGGAGGTTTTTTAAACCAGGTTTCCGTTTTTGTAAAAAATCTAAATTTGCAAACTAAATATGGGTGCGTCGCGTGGTCATACGCTTAAAACAGGTAGCTGTTTGACAAAGTTTGAGTGTTTATTGAAGATTTATGGTATGCAAATGATCATGCAATTCCATCCACAAAAATGAGGCGCCTATCAAAAACCTAAAAATGAATATTTAATTATAATTCATCATCTAGTGTATAAAAATTATATTCATTTAAACTAAATGTCCTTGTACAACATTTGATAAGCATTTAATCAGTAGTAATTTAATTTGCTTTTTATATAGGAAGAGGACTCAAAAATTAACTATTTTAGGTCGTGTATCCTAAGTTCTAAAAGTCTGACAATTTTGTACTTGGTGCCATTCAAAAAAGCAGACAAAAAGCTGAAATTTGATGTTTTTGTGCGATCAAAAATGTTTGAGAAACAAGAAACACGGCAGAGATGGGGGGATCTCCCCTGTGAACAAGTCAATCTCCAATAAGATCTCTACAGAGAATGCTGTTCTAATCGTTTCTTTGCTGAATCAAGAGCTAAGGTCGAGAGATCATGCATCTCATTCATGGTCTTCGGCGTCGTGCCGTCCAACAGGAGCAAGATGATTCCCTACTTTTTCAAGCCCACCGAGAAAGTCAACATGAACGTCTGCTCCAAGGTCCTCATGCACCATATCTAGCCATGTTACAAGAGCACGTTCCCAAGAACGACAATGTGTTTACCCAAGGCGGCACCTCAGCAAATACGTTCAAAAGGATACGGCATTTCTGATGGGAGAACATGGTTGTGTTCTGGCGGGTAGACTTCGTCCTCGCCCGACGTGAACCCCCCAGACTTTGATATTTTGTGCATATTTGAGGGCAAGACGAAGGACGAGGAGTGGAATAACTTGTCCTCAGACTTCATCTAGGCCATCCGTGCTTTTGTTCATCCCCGTATTGAAGCAATGATTCAGATTGGAGAGATCTAGTGAATAAAAATGTAGAAAAATTGAGGAATTACAACTTTTGCTTCAAAAATGGCACAAATAAAAACATATATAAAGAAGTGAAAATGGCTTTAAAATTTTCTATTTTTTAGACCTCACCCCGTAGATAGTACGAATGTATGCATAGTGGCGGCCAAAATTGTAGCAGCATAACTGAATTACGAAAAATGGGATTTTTTTGGAATCAACATAAGACCATTCAAAACTAATTTTTTTATATATTAAATGACACTATGAAATTGTGCCTTAAACTATTTTGCCTCGATACAGTTTCCCGTAAATTCATTTTTATTGAAACAACCTCATTATTAAAAATAATATTGATAAAATTGTAATTTTATGCTCCAGCAAGTTTTGGGTTACTAATGTAGTAAAAAAATGAGCAATATTTAAACAAAAGTTGCCCAATTAATACAGCAAATCATTTTAAATTAGAGAATCATCATGAGTTAAGCTTTTTCAACAATAAGGCAAGTGTCGTGTGACTTTAAATCGATCATCTTGTAACATATATTAAATGTTACATTGCATTTTCAAACGTCATTCTTTTTTATGCATAAATCAAAATAAGAATATGCAATACAGTTGTTGTTAAAGCATGATTATACATCTTAGTCATTCATTAAAGGTGTTGTAGAAATATATAGTAAGTAGGGCAGACCGGGTTTGGTTTCACTTAGACACGTCAATATCTACTACAACATATCAATTCATATATGTTACTTATTAAATAGGGTAAGCCAGTCAGTAGTTTTTACTCAAATAATAATAGAATGTCACACATCAAATGTTGAAAATGTCCCTGTGACTTATAAATTAATAAAATTAGATGGGATTGGATATTATAAGATTTAAATTATACCTGATCAGTATCATAAATATAGGTTTGAAAAATATGAAAATTGAAGATCTCTTTTTTTAATTACAATTTGAAGTGGATTTTTTAATCTCCAAAGGTTATTTTTATTCTTGAAGAGAGAACAATAAAGTAACCACTAGCACTTGAAAGACGAAGAATAACTATAATAATATGTTATGGTGCTATAAATGTAAGTTCTTGTTAAACTCGGAGTAGAATTGAGAATCGACATCATTCTAATCAGTCCATATATTTGGGTTTTGTTTATTTATCTGATCTCATAACTACCATAAACTAATTCAATGAAACTTCATGAGAGCTAAGCTACTCTCCATCAAAACATTCTTCAAATTGTCAGAATGACATCGTTAATATTCAGTTTCTTTTTTTAACAAACTGATATTTTATACTATTTTAATCTATAATGATAAGTCGTAGATCTTCGTTTTAGTGCATTGGGACTCTAACAACTACTGATGCAAATTGTGTGTATAATAGGCAAGTTAAAGAAAAAAAAGATCATAATAATCACTCTAACGATTTGAAAAATGTTTTGGAGGAGGTATGCTACAATCAGCTCCAACAAAAGAGGACGGAAAACCGGATATAAATAAGGGCATTAGCTAGAATTACTCCGATGTTGATCCCCAATTCTTCTCTTAGTCCAACGAGGGCTTATAATTATAACTCCGTAATTATAAATCCTCAGGGTTACGCAGCATCTTTTACGAGAACACACGAATGTTCAATCAGGGTATGAACATAATTTAATCAATTTAGGAAAGGAAGTTCACGTCTCAGGAATCAAAAAATAATGACAACTACTAAGGAAAAGAAAAATCATTCTTCAAATGATGAATTCCAAAAAATCGAGGCAGCTAAAAAATTATCAGGATTGACATCACTACGTGTATGCATTATATAACGTATATCTATATGTAGAGTTTTATAAAGTATGATCTTCTGGTATGTAAAAATAAAAGAAACCGAAAAATGACAACATGATAGCACAATTTGAAGAATGGTTGGGAGAAGAGCAGGTTAGCTGTCATGGTGTTCTACTAGATTAGCTGCGATGATCTATGAAATAAAACAAACTAATACAAATCCCACTCCGTATCTAGCAAGAACATAGCGGAAAATTACTTTGATGCACCGGCACTGGAATGTATTTGCAAGGGGGCCAAATTACATAAGATGACGTGATAAAAGGTGATCACAGGATTTTATTTCGGAAGGGGACACGACCGTGAATAGGATTTTTTCTTTGGAAGAAGGACATGGCTGTGACTAGGAATTTGTATGTCATGCTTGTTTGTTTTTTTAAATTTGACACATTGCTTCGGTTTTTTTTTTTTTTTTGGAGAAGATAAAAGTTGAATAAATAACCTTTGCTTTTATAAGAGACATTATTTTTTTAATTAAACAATTTGGATATTTATAATTGTATGGGCAAGACAATTTTTTTGTTTTTGTTTTAACTATAAAAAAATACAAAAATGTTGCGAGCCACGGAGCCATATGCTCCCATATCACTGATCCCATATCGATCATTAATTCGACTCGGAGTTCAACAAGGTATTACAATTATTACTCCCCCACCAATCTTCAGCAATACTCTCCGTTTTTCAGGAACATATGAACTAGTGATTACTTTTACTTTGATATTATCTCTGTAAAAAGTTAAAGAATAATGATAACAGATTTGAAAATTAAACATATATTGCAAACTAAAAAAATATATTGGACACGTAAAGTTTATATTTTTTCCAACTCCATGTATACGAGATTATCCAGTATATTTGGGGAACAATTTCCAACCCTTTACATTCCGGCTTCTATAGGTTGTGTGATAAAAATTATTTTATTTCTAATATTTATGTTGTTAGTAAATAAACTAAAAATTAAAAGAATCAGTCAACAGTTAGAGATGGAGTAGACCAAAGGAACCGTTATATGTGAATTGCGACGCGCCGGATTGTCTCCACAGGAGATTACTAAGGCAATTAAGTACTCGAAAAGTACAGTTTACTGCATTTCTGATTAATTAGAGGCCAATGGGAAGACCCAAAGGAAATATCATATGGTGAGAGCTGACAAAAAACAATCCTCCATGTTCGTGGCGGGGCTAAAAAAGTATATTTATTCAAATCCGACCACCCCCATTGACAAGCTCGTAAAGACCTGGAACGTGCACAAGAGAACCATCAGTGTCGACCTGGGATATCTCTCTTGGGTCAGGGGCGTCAAACATCTCCTCACTGATCACGATTGACACCTCATCCACCCGCTGGAACGACAGATGGATCTTTCATACCCTTTTGAGGTTCACACCTTCATGAAAACGAAGAAGCCAGTCCAAACCATGGTTCGAGGTGTTATTTCTAGCAAACTGGTCTTAGATTTATAACTCACCAACAAATCGTCATCATTTTCTACGTCTATTATGAGCACACACACTAGGGATTATTTTACATGTCCTTTCCACAAGAAATTTTTCATTATTCTATTCAATTACATTATAACAGGGACTATGTTTGCTTCTGGCAAAAGTACTCTCGGTCATTAGCTCTGCATTAACTAAAATTAATTTTTAATAAGTGAGTTTTTAATTTTAATGAACGAATAAACAAAATATCTATCAGGGACGTTAATTTGGCCAAACAACCCAAAAGCTTATTTGACGCTTAGAAAAAAATTTGAAACTGTGTTTTTTTTGCTAATTATGTCATTTAAAATGTGATACTTCTTAAATGATATAACAAAAATTCTTTGACTTGAAGGAAGAAGGGACCAATCCCTCGTCCCTCCAGCCAATCCCTTGCATATTCTCCTCAGATCATTACTAAAAAAATATGTTAATCTTTCAAAAAAATACTTTTACCACACCAAATCAGATTTTATTATTTTTCCGTTAATTGAAAGAAAAGTTAACAAAAATGATGGATTTTTTATAATCGTATTCAACTATAATCTAAATTTTGTAATCATAGTTTATTTGACGTTCGAGAAAAAGAGAGTGTTGCAACCTCAAATGTATTTGGTCTTCCTATGTATGTCAACATTTAATATAAAAAGGTAATTTGAAACCATATCCATACTTTGAGCTGACTATGCTTTTAATAAAGAATACATAAAATGTTAAATGAGCTCTGAAGTCCAAATGAGATATGTCATTAGAAAACAAATAAAATTACCATTTGGCAAATTGAATGCATATTAAGCAGTCTTTTAACTACATTTAAAGATCATTTGAGTTTAAAAGAGTTTTATTAATTTAGATTTCCGTTCAAATGAGGCTTTTACGGTTTTTTATTTCATCAATAATTTTTAATATTTGGTAATTTCTTCTCATAAGAATTTGTCATTACAAGTGTCTCTTAAAATCTTTGGAATCTGTCACTGTCGTTTTCTATCATAGATTTTTCAAGAATTTTGTTTCCATTGGTATTATGAATAGAAAGCTCATTGAATCCCTCATCTTCATTCAAATTTCTTTATGGCCAGGATCATTAATGATGAGAGCTTGGACAGTTTTATTTCCTGGAATATCAAGCATGATTAGAGGATGTATACGAGGGTGGTCTGAAAAGTGTCTGACTTCGACGTTAAGATGGCAGCATAAATAAAATATAGTCAAATATATATATAGCATCTGTTGATAGTAATCAACGAAAGTTTCAGCCATTTTGGATGGATTATTGTTATGTAATGGTCGTTTGAGTGAGTTGGTTTGAGTGTTTTTGTGAAAATAAACAAAATCGAGTATCGTCAAGTAATATTTTTTTTTTTTTTTTGAAAGTGTAACCTTTTAAATAGACTCCAACAATGGCAGACATATAAGTGCATATCACATTAAAATTTGATGCGTCTAAGGCAAAGCCAAAAATAAAAAAGTGCCTTTTGAACAGTTATATTGCAGAGAAAAACGCCAAGTACTATTTGGACGAGTTACAGACATGGGAGTATCGCTGGGATAAGTGTTTAGAGCTACAAGAAGACTATGTTGAAAAATGAAATACAAAGTTAAGAAAAAAATGTATCGTATCTTTGTTAGATCGGAAACTTTTCAGACCACCCTCGTTTTATCAAGATGCGTCGGTTATTAAATCTTCAATTGTTATTGAATGGTTGAAAGATAAAAATTGGCTTTCATCTTACAATATAGCAAAGATAAAATCTCAAATTAAGATGTCATCTCATTTCCGACGATAAATTGTCTTCTTTTCAAGGAAAAGTGAAGTAAATTATTTCCTTTAAAAGTAGACTAACTCATAAAATGGAATTAAGACAAAACAATAAGTGCATTTGAATATACTTTGCTCCATCCATGGTTTATTAATGTGACTTTATCTAGTATTAAAGTAACACTCGTATAATCCAAAAAGTTTAACAACTAGACATTGTTCATTTGAATACAAATATGGAGGTATACCTAAAACAATTAATAATACTGATCTAGCTTATTGCTTAGAAAAACCAAGCCTTTTAAAATGAAAATTTGTTAATTTGTTACGTTCAGTTTCCACCTTAAATATCTTCCTGCCAGTAACATAATTCTTTTCACTCATAACAAGAAATGAAATATTTCTAAGGGAAAAAGAGAATTCAGGAGAGAGATATATATATAGTACTCCTTAAGTAAACACATTGTTAATATCAGCTGCCTGTTATATGATTTTGGGCCATTAATAATAATAATAGCATTAGTGAAGGAAATTATCCTGATTATATTTAAATTCAGATATGTTTATTTTTATTGTGCATTTTTAAAACAATTTGGCACCAAAGATGGCCGAGAATGCTTACTTGAGACAGCCAAGTTATCACCATCCCCCCCCGCTTATTAAATAATAATAATAAACTGTTTCAAGGGAGTCTGGAGTTATATAGGTATATAATTTTGAAAATCCAGTGTGGAATGGCATGTTAAAAAAAGAAACCGAAAATCAACATGGTAATCCTGACAATTTGAAAAAGGTTTTGGAAGAGAAAAATAATAAAGCTCATTACGTTTTGTTTTATTAGCTACAATCAGCTGTGACAAGGGATGAAGGAGAAAAGGATAGATAAACAAGGACATTTGCGAAAATTACTCCGATATCGCTTCCCAATTCTACTCTAAGTCCCACAAGCACTTACAATTATAGCTCAACAACAAATCCTTTATGAAGAATGAAGAAACAAAAATGTTCAATCAGATTTTGGATATAATTGAATCTATTTAGAAATTGATTTTCACTACTCTGGAATCAAATAAGAATGGCAACTGCTAAGTCATGTCATGATTTTTGTTACAATGGTTTTATTTAATGATGGGATTATTTATCAGAAGTGGAAAATCATGTGTTTTTCTGGAAATGGCATGAAGAAAATTATGTTTAATTTGCGATTTCGATTCTTATTTTATTTCATTTATTACTGGTGTTTAACTGTTTACTACTTTTCTAAGTTATTTAAAATTTTATAAGCTGACTCTCAAAAATGTTAGAAAAACTTTTGGCGAATTAGTTTTATCGAAAAGCCGTACAAATGAGTAGTACAAGGCATTCAAGGAGAGCTGTGAGATCGTAACTCAAAATTCAAGGTGATGTTCATTGTTTTCATTGATATCTGCAGTCTGGTGAACCATGAATTCGTTCCAAAGTGACAAACGATTAATAAGGAATACTATTTGGGCGTATTAAGGCGCTTGCGTGAGAAAATACGTAAAAAATGATCAGAATTATGGAAAAACAACTAATGCATTATACATGACGATAACACGCCATCGTAAAAAGTAACGATTGGGAGCGAATACACAATAAATAACATCGATCAACCACCATATTCACCTGATTTTTAGCTTTGAACACATACACCAGGTGTGAAATAATCGCCTGGTATATTGGCGGGTTTAAATAGTCGTCTGGCTTAATATACGCTGGTACGTCCTAATGTGAGAGCTTCAGTACATATATGTCCGGCAAATTGTCCTTTTTGCCAAAATGGGAATTGGGAAATCGGCTTTGAGTAATAAGGTTTGTGGAAAAAGTCCGCACACGACATTTATTGTACTTTGAAAAAGGAAAAAAAAATACCCAAAATCAATGTTGGTAACGAGTCAAAAAATTTGAGTTCGAGTTTTCGAGCTCTGTGCCTAGTCCAATTCGGGTCAAGACAATATACCAATTTTCGAGTTAGTATATTTGGTATTTAAGTTCAAGTACAGTCGAATTTTCCAACAGGTATATTTTAGGCAAGTTTGTGTAATTCTGAGGAAATTTTCTACTTTATTAAAGTCAAGAAATTTTAAGGACAAGCAATAATCGAATACAACCCTAACCAAAATTACAGTTTATTAATTAAGTTAATTTTCCCATTTGGTGAATTTTCTTTACTAGTAGGAGTACCGAGCATTGTTGGGAGTTATTAAATGCCGATTAACTTTACTTTTATAATATAAATAAGTACTGAGCTTTTCTTTTATTTTTCTTAATACGATGCCCAGAGCTTTAGTTTATAGTTTTTTTAAACATTTTTTTTAATTTTTTATATTTAATACTAAAAAAAATTGATAGACATTTCCACAATATTTTATATTTTTTATTCTAAAACATAATATTATGGATTATATTCATTTTTTTATTTTAACATTATTTTATTTCTTAATTATTTTGTATTTTTGATTATTTTGATTTGTATATTATTTTTTTTTTTTTTCCATTATTCTAAAAAAAATTTATTTCTTAATTATTTTTTGATTAGTTTTATTTTTTTGTTTATCTTATTGTTTTTAAATATTTTTTTAATTTCACATATCTTGTTTATTTTTCTTATTATTTTTTCATTTAAATGTTACACACTTGGCACTACCCTAAAATACGTGTTGCTAAATTTTTATTTATTTTAGACAAAAATGACTTTTCAGGAAACATCTATTCTGACAAACATTGCTTTATGAATATATATATGCAAAATCGGAATGGTTTACAGGTTAGTTCAAATTTAAAACAATTTTGTAAAGAACACAAAGGAAAGAAGAAAACTGATGTGAGTGGTTAAATCCATGATAAACAAAATTTAAGATTTGCATTAAAGAGTGGACTACATTTGTATATATTTAATAAGTAAACAAATTTATTTTCGAAGACCAAAAAAACTTTATCTATAATTTCATCAAAGCAGAAAAAGAAGGAGGGAAAAAAAAACTAATTCAAAAATATCTTTTTCATTTTAAAGAAATTACATACGTTATAATGTTTTTGAAAGTGTTTGTTAAAACTAAGATGCATATTTTCATTTACTATTATAATAGAGAAAAGAATTTGAATTTTTTCTTTTTTTTTTACATATTACATAGATATGTTATTAGTTGTTCAAGCATTAAGTATGTCAGGACATATCCTTAGAAACCACCAATTTGTATACATGTTTTGCTTTTGTTGTTTGGCATCATAAATACAATATGGGGGAACATATTGTACTCGTATAATAAAAGATATTTACCATCAGTTGGATCATCATTTCCATTGGTACAAGGGGTTGAACAATGAAGTCTCACATCCTTTGTAGAGAATCCTAATGGTAATACAAACTCACCCTTATGTAGGGAAGACCAAAAATATTCGCAATACTATATGTTTTTGCCTCAATTACTCTCAGTTAGTTTTGTCATGGAACTCTAGATACTTGAAATCTTTTACTACCCAGTGGTCCATTAAAATATGAAAACTATGATTTTTAAACTTCAACAAGGTAGAATTTATTATATAACAATAGAATTTCAACAAAATTAATACATTAAATAGATGACCTCTCTTAATCATTAATGTAGCCGCCCTTAGCGACAATGGTGTCTTCCAGGCGGCGGTGGAAGGCCTGGCCCCACTGTGGATGTATTCCTTTTTCATGGCGTCTCAGCACTGGCTGGCATAGGCTTTGAGGGCATTTGTGTTTGGATGATGAACACTATAGGCCTTTCTCTTGAAAAGTATTCAAAAGGTTAAGTCTAGGGTTTTGGTATCAGGGCTATAGGGGGCCGAAAGAGTTTAAAGACTCATTCAAAAGAGTCTATCAACGGAGGAAATGGTTTATTTTCATTGTTGATGACAAAAGTGGGTACTCATTGCTTGTGGTTTAATATGTCGAAATATGAATTAACTTCAAAGAATCAAGCTTAATTAATTATTGAATTAGTAAGTGTTCCGATTTCAATGGACGATATGGTATATATACAATAATATATAAGAGTAAAATAGGGTCTGAATATATTGTGCTTAACATTTTTTTAAAGTAAAACTACAAATTTCAGCAATCATTGGTCTTTCCCCAAATTTTTAATACAAACTTTAATATTAAAAATTATCTTTGACAAAAATTTAAAAAAACTCATTACTTAACATAGATATCGTTTAATATGTTTATTTCCAAAGAATAACCAACAAAAAATGAAAACTAAGTACAAATTATGCACTAAGAACTTTGAATATATTATAAAGTATGGTGTTCGGTAAAATTAATGCGGTAAAATGATTGCAGACCAAATCTTTCGTGTAATATCGTTCCAAGCTAAAATCTTAGCATGCATAATTATTGCGAAACAAAATTGCTTTCAGCAATATGATTGTGTAATTTCATTGCAAGACAATATTAGCATGCACAATTTTATTGCAATAATATTATATTCAGGCAATCAGACTAGGTATTTAATTATTTTAAAAAATCCACTCAGTCGCTTCCTTGACCATCTGAATCCCCCAAATCCATAAAATACATTCCGAAACTCAAGATGTATAGGTGTAGTCCTGGGTACCAAGGCTATAAAACTACCCCCACACTGCGTTATTAATCATCAAAGACTCCTTCTATAATACCCCTAGGCCCTCGGTCTGTGAAGACTGCTGAGCCCAGAGGTAATTTAAATGTATCCGCTGCTGCTTCCCTAAACATCATATAACCCTTCTAATATTCCCTAAAAATAAATTCGTCTCACGGGTATTTCAGGTGCACCTGCTGGCACCAAAGTTAGCTTAAATTCTTCCGCTGGGGAGCTTGAAAAATAAATTCAAAAGTTTTTTTTTTTAAAGATATAAAACGGATTTGGCCTTGGATCTGAGTGTTTCATCTGCTCAACCTGTGACCGGGTGTAAATTTTGATACTGAGCGAAGCGTCAGTGAAAGAATTTAACCTACCTTGGGTCGTAGTAGTTCACCTGTACTATCTGTGAGCTGACCTGTATTTTTGGATATTACCATGGTTCTTTTATATTTAGGAAAGTGACGACGGAAACAATTTAAATTACTTTTTGGCCTATCAATTCCCTAATACAACATGAGGAATAGGTATATTTTCGGATATTAGAAGGAATTTAAATGTTTATGGAAGCACCAGTGGTTAAATTTTTTTTAATCATTCAATAGTTTGATTTCCCGAATATAATAAAATCGAACATGATATGGTCTTGCAATGAAGTTATTCACAATTATATTGCTTACAGCTATACAACTGCACCATTATATTAGTCAAACCAATTTTGTATTATCATGGATTTGTATACAATTATTTTACGTCGCAACTATATTACGCAGATGACTTTATCTGCAACCTTTTTACCACAATTTTTTGATAGTGAGCCGAGTTTACCAATAAATAGTATTTTTCACAAATTACATTTTAATGCAACTTGTCAAAGGTTGCAGCTGTCCTAGTAGTTAGGGAGGTTACAACTAGATGTGGGCTGATATATTGGGCAAAATAATCAATATCTCCATCCCATTGTTAAAAATTCTTCGAAATTTTGATATTTGCTTTGATATTTTATATGAAGCAATCAGAAAAAAAGGGATTGGAGAATAAATTAATGTTTATATTTTTAGCTAAGGAACATGGAGTAATCACACTTCCGTGAATGAATACATCTGTTATGAGGTACATAACTACTTCTTAAAAAGAGTGCGACACAAATTTTCCCACCTTAGTAAAAAGTCCAAGATAATTTTTATTTTGTACCAGTAATGTATAAAACATCTTCTGCTGACCTGTAAAAATTTTAAAAATATCAAATAGGTTAACCTGGCGATTTGAAGAATGTTTGAAATGAAAGCAACTTCGCTTTTATGACCTTTTATCAAATCAGCTGTTAGCTGCTGTGCGAGGAAGGAAAAAAAACTTGAAAAATTAAATTAAATTTATTTTTTTTTTAATTTTTTTTTTTGAAAAATTCAATTAAATTTCAAATATTAAATTAAGGGCACAAGTTCCTTAATTTGGAAAGGGGTCCCGCCCACCCCCTGCGGGCATTACACCAAAAATAATTGATTTCTTTCCATAATAATCGACATTGTATTATACAATTTTGTGATCATAAGTTTTACAGCTGACCTTTTTGATTTTCGAGGAGGAGGGACTATTACAATGTTACAAGTCTCCCCTACGTGAATAAGCAATGTTTCATTCATGACTTTACCTGCAAAAAAATAAAAAATATTTAGAAACATTCCCACACTTGTGCATACCTACATGGGTACAACTGGTGGCGGGTTGCTATCAAAGAAAAATCTCGGACAAAGATAAGTATATTTTAAGTGAAAAACATAAATAAAATAACGATAAGATTTGTTATTGAACACTGAATATTTCTTAAAGAAAATTTGTACTTTGAAGCGATACGAACATGAGAGATACAATATGATATTTGGGGTCCTGAAGGACTCTTTGTTTAAAAAGTTCTTGAGTTTCATCCATTTATGTATGTATAATACTTACAAATACATTTGATGTACATGAATATGTCTGCCTGAAGGAATGATTTTTTGTTTCAGTTATTTTTTTTTTTTTTTGTAAGTAAATCACGCATCAATTCCCATCCTTAGAAATGCCCCGAGTGAATTCTTTTTTTAAGAGAAAAATATGGGATTGATTTTTTAAGAGGGTATAAAGTTACTCTCCAGATCAAAGCATGTACAACAAAAATTAAGTGCCATTTAAAAATGACTCAAATACCAATCGAAGGAAATATAGTTTCAAATGTATAACAGAGCTATAATTGTGTAGTCAAATGTTCATTTAGTTGATCTTATCTAGTGTTATGCAAATTATTATTTTCAATCGGGAATGACATAAGTGTAAATTCACGGAGGAGGTCAACAATACATCTTATCTCTGAACAGAGACGACTGGAAAAAGCAAGGAAGATTCTAAATTTTCTGAAGGCCAACAAAAGTTCGGCCAAATTTTTCTCTTTTCTCTCGTAAAATTGTTTTACGTTGATGCCACTGTGAATAAGCAGAACAGCCATTACATCAAAATTGAAAATTAAGACAATGACTCATTTTCAAAGAAAATATCATTAACAAAAATCCAGTAGCCAGCTCAGGCAGAGTATGGCCTCCCGTCTTTGTAAAGAGGAAGGAGCGGTTCAATACAAATACTTACATCGAATTTCTAGATAAAAATGTGCTACCTTGGGCCAGAGAAATGTTCAGGGACAAGTTTGTTTCCACTCGAGACGAAGCTTCATGTCATCTTGCTGCAAAAACCTTCTTGAGAGAGAAAATTACAGACTTTTGGGACCTTAACATGTGACTGTACTCCAACAGACGCCAAGCGCGTCTAGAGAAGAGTGTGTGTGCTACTCTCAAAGGAGTATCTAGCCTCTAGAAGCTTCCATCAAGAAGGAGGGGAAGAGCTTAATATCCAATGGAGACACTAGAGTCGGGTTTCTCAAATCTTTCTTTAATATAATGAAAACATAAAAAAATGGTATCTCATAATGTATAAGACCGAAAAAAATGTATCCATAGAGTGATACCCAAAAAAAAGTGGATCATAAAATTCAGCCAAAGAAACACTCCGTAAAGGGAAACCGAAAAATATCTGTACAAAATGCTTATCAAAAAATATCCGTTCATAAAGTGATACCGAAAAATATCGGTGCACGGTCTGAGAGTACGGTATGGTCAAAAGAATTGTTTTAAAAAAGTCACTTAAGGTCGAATCGGGAAAACATTCGGTGCTTCTCAATACTAAAAGCCAAGTTGGTAGTTTAATTTTACTACTTTTTTTAAATTATAATTTGAATTTGTATTTGAAGTATTAGATAAAGTTAAAAGTTCTGAGCGTTTTTTTGCCAGATGTTTTTAGTAAACTATATCTCACGATTAATACATTGCACCAAAAAAGTTTAAAGTATCCTTAAAGGTTAAGCCGTGTACCTAAAAAAGTAAGGTACATTTACAGTTTGGTGAAGCAAGTTGAGTGAAACATTACGTTCCAGAATGAAAGTAAAAAAGAACAATTTCGATACATTCTTAAGTATCACTATGAAAAAAGGTGAAGAGGCGTAACAGGTGGTCAAAAAAAGTTGTGCTGTTTATGGACCCAATACAATATCGAATGCAACAGCAAAGCATTGGTTCCAAAGATTCCGTTCTGTTAATATGAACCTGAAAAATGTCAATAAAATAATAGAAAACTTATTGTTTGGACTTATTTCATTGCCCAGGAACTGAAGATTAACTAGAAACCTGTTTGTAACCATCTAAATCGGATAATCCTTTCTATGTTAATTTTATTGTCAATATAAAGTGAAAAAACGCTCATAACTTTTCAATTTATCTATTATATATCTCTTTTTAATAAACTTATTCAATACAACTTTTTTATCCTAAATTTACAGATGCTTACCTTTATTTAATCAACTTTTTATTCAATCATAAGTGATAATCAAAATTTCCAAGGCACCAAATGCCGTTTTACTTACGTTAAAGCACAAGGCATCTAGCTAGTCTCAGATACGTCCCTCGGCAACTAGTTTTGAATATACTATACATTATTTTATTCATTTAGTATGAAAACGGATTTTATGGCTAAAAATACCCTTGAAATTAAATAATGCACTTCAGCGGTACCCAAACTAAATAAGGTTGTAGATAAGAGTGAGTTTTTTTCAAGCTTTTTTCGAATTTCAATTACAACTAGTTCGAAAAAATTGTGATATGCCAAACAATAACCTATGTTAAATTTAATTTCCCTACGATGCCATCTTTAGGTGGCGCATTTAAATCAAAGTTTGAAAGGGAACCAATGTTTTTTTGTTGTTTTTTTTACGATGTCATCTTTAGGTAGCACATTTAATTCAAAGTTTGAAAGGGAACCAAAGTTCTTTTTTTACTCAAAAAAGATTAAAATACATGATTAATCATTATTTGGATTCATTAATTATGATAAACATTATTATAACCTATAAAAAACAATAAAATTTTTATTGTAAAGCTAACCTAAGGAGCAAAATGAAAACAATATTTGAATCTTTCCTTTCTAAAATACACAAAAAAGGATGCGCGCTATACGGGGATCATCAAATTTTCCTAACTTTTTTCTCTTTTTTATTCTATTGGACAATTGTAGAAAAAAAAAAATTTCAACACTTTTTACAGGTTAAAAAATGTCTTCTTTGTATCTATATTCATTAGTAAATGATAATTTTATAATTTGATCGAGATGTGATACCTAAATATGACCTCGTAGAACAGTGCAATTGTACATAGGAAATTTTTATACCAACTTTTTCGAACTACCCGTAATCAAAATTCGAAAAAAGCTGATAATAAGACCCCTCAATTGTAAGTATAATAAATTAACCGTGAAACCAATAAAATCTTCACTATCAAAGATACAAATGGTACTTTCTCAGGAAAATCTCAAATGATACATCCATTTTTCAAGTTAATAAACCCATAAGTGAAATACTTTTTGATACTACTTTTTCCCCCAAAGTAGTATATTTCTAATGAATATCCTTCCATTGTATGTACATCATAGTTTCGTCCTCAATGAGTTTATCGCTTAATCCCATATATCTTCACTTGTCTACTCTAAATACAGCTCTAAAGTTCATTGAACTCTTGTTCAAAAAATTCTGCTCATTCAAATAAATAACTATATCTGATGGTATAAAAAGGAGAAAACTTGTAAATTTTCATTTTATGATTTAATATTTCATAAATAATAGATAGATAACGCATTTTTTTTCTATATTTGTAAAAAATGTTTCCAGATGGGAACAGTGAACAAAATGGGGGCAAATTTCAAAAATCCATAGTTATTCACAGAAAATTAAACTTTTTAGAGAAATTTAAAACTAAACTTTTGAAAAAAGATTTCACAAATAAATTCCAGATGACAAATTTTTGAAAAAAAATTAGAAAAATCTATAGTTACTCACAGAAAATTAATTTTTTGGAAAAAAAGTAGAAATTAAATTTTAAATATTATTATTTTTTTTTTAAATTAAAAAATCTATAGCTATTAATATGAGTTAAATTTTTGAAAAATTTAGTTTTTGGGAAATAAAATTAAAAATAAAATTTCCTTTAAAAAATCAATATAAATTAATTTTTATGAAACAGAAATAGAAAAATTAATTTTTTTGGAAAAATAAAGAAAAACTTTTTTCTCTAACCCTGGCCCTGCGGTTCCCTTGATTATGCATTGAAACTGGTATTTTATTATTAATGAACGTACTCAATTTATATTTTTTAAATAATTGTTAATCAATTTGTTTTATTTTACATTACATATTTTACTTATGGTTATTGATCCCATTTGGCAAGATATAATATTCCAGTAAACATTTACTTAGGGAATTGGTTCTCAAATAGGTTTACGCTAGGGCTGGGACGATACGCTAAACCCAGAGTTCGGTACAAATCGCGGTATACCCTTTGCAGTATATGTTTCGGTACGGTATAATAGTAAAATGTATTTTTTAAATATAATTAACATAGTTTTTCAATTGGTGATTTTTGTATGCAATAATTTATATTATGTACAAATAAATTATCCTTAAATATACTTAACTTCTCTTAAAACAAATTTAGATATAAAAACAGTTTTTTTTAATTATATCATTCATGAATTCATGATTTTTTTTTTGGAAAAAAAATGAGCTAGTCTACATTTCCAGTAATAAAAAAGTCCGATTAGCAGTCACAATATACCCTGCCATTGAAAAAATTATTTCGGTAAAGGAACTAAGAACAAAAAACCGAATAATTATTTATAAGTGTTTGCCTAAATATTTTAGGCGCAATAGATATTTATAACTCAAAATATATGTTCCATTTCGTAACAAAAATAATAACTAACGCAATTGCTCTGTTTATTATCTTTGTCATGTACAATATATCAACCAAATATAGAATGGTAAAAAAATAACTAAAATTTTATAATTTCAAAATATTTAATGTATGAATATACATACCGCAACAAGGTTAAAAACATACCGAACCGACCTGCTGTATAAACCTACTGTACCAGCCTTAGTGTGCACTTAACGCTTAGGTTACTTGGAGGCACTCAAGAGGTACTTGAGATTTTGATGTATATATATATATATATATGAAATAGTATCAATTCAAACGTCTTCCGGTCATAAATCTAGGATCTGGCTCTCTCGCCATCTATTGGGGGAAAAGGGAATTAAGCGAAAGAAGAAGAATGGGTATGACTCATACATACGTGTTCGTACTCTTAAGAAAATATGTATATTTGACAACACAAAAATGGAGTCTTGGTGAGTTGTTGGGAAAACAGAGGATTTGAGTTGTGACCAAGAAGGTAAAAATAATAGGGTCCCTGAAAAATTAGATAGTATTCGGAAGAATATGTTTTAAAAGGACATAAGTAAACTAAAAAGTATGTATTATGTAAGCATAATCGTAATGGGCCACTCTCTGTCCTCTAATTTATGCACTGATACTATTAAACAATAATCATTCCCTATTGGATTCACGTCAACCAGCTCCAATCATAACATGGCGATGGAATTTTTCTGTGGGAGAGACGTTGATTGAGAGTGGAATGCAGCCAGTGCATCTCCAACTTCATCTCAAGAAAAAAAAAAGGGGAACCTGAGTTTGTCAAAAGAAAAATCCTGGAATTCAGGTTGTCTCAAAACGTTACACGGAAAGCCACCTCAACATCAGCCTATAGACCTCCTATTCAATGTATGCTAATAGCTAAAGCAAAGACACCATTTACTATAGGTGAAGAAGGTTTCAACTTAAAAGGCTTTGCGCTCGTTAGGGTGTACTTTGATGGAAAAATATTTTTTATAAATGGTACATTACTCAAAAAAGGTTGAGAATCCCTGTATTAGGGTGACCATATTTTGATTTCCGAAAAAGGATACATGTTCCAATTTTACTGGCTTAGAGGGTGAGTTTTTAAAATAAATCATTAGGTAGAATTTAAAAATACCTACAATATAAATTACTTGTATATTTTGGGTCTTGTTTTTTTAATTCAAAATTTTTCAACTTTGGTATTTCCTTATTTTTGATAAGATTTTGATTTTAAGTCGAATAAAAAACCAACAATACCTTCAAAAAACCAGGCATACCATGAATTAAAAAAATAGTTCCTGGAAACTCCAGGATAGGATGTAAAATGAAAACATATTTATGGAGGAAAACCTAATATGAGGTAAATTAAAAATGTATTTATCAAGCCTTTACTTTTATTTTATCGCGCAACCTTTCCTAGAAAATGAAACAAAAATTATGTGGTAGTTAGCCAAAATAAGTCAATCATACCTATTTCAATTTATCTTCTAAGTATTCCGGGAATACCAATGTTATGATTCTCCCAAATTTTTTAAAATGAATCACATATATATATTTTTAATATTTAAACCTTTCACAGTATTTTATTCCATACTGTATTACCAGATGATTGGGGCCTTTTATCTGTTTCATTTTGGAGGAAAAGTTCTGTTATACAATCTAGGTGCCGACGTGATATATATACGATCAACAAAAAATTTCATTCCTGTCGTTTTGGAAACGGAGTATATGTTTTGCATAACTTATTACTTCGAATATTAATTACTAAAAATAAATTATGAAATAAACATAACATTTCCAAAGAGAAGACGGAATCGACAGCTGATAACAAATTGCATAGGGTACTTTTGTGTGAGCAAGGTAGCACCATGTTATGTAATTAGGCGCATTTTGTTATTAAGATATAATTCATTGTAATCCAACTTAATATATCGTTGACTACTAAAGGTTGCTTCCTCTTATTCTGAGAAAATCACTGCTGATAAGGATTATAATAACAAACACACATAAACCTATGGTTTTTGAGAAGGTTTTTGATCATTTTTTCCATTCAGAAAAAAAAAAGTTCATTATCTACACTGCTTCTTAAAAATGAAAGAAGCCATTTCAACGATGATGGATCACTTCCCACGAATTTAACAATTTCCTATTTTTTTATTCTATAAGAAAAAGGAGGAAGACAAAGCTAAAAGGTCGCAACGACAAAACTCATAGAAAAATAGTAAGTAAGTGACTTGAGAATTTTCTTCTTTTCTTCTGTATAAATGCATTCAGACTCTAAGAAACTGCTGTTACAATGTACATACACATCAAATTTGGGGGAGGAGGGGAGGTGGGTAAGAAATGTGAAAATCATGTTTGTGTAATCATTATTTAATGCTTTAAACAGGAACTCTTTTTTTTTTCTTCAATGAATAAGTTGAGTCATTTCATATTTATAAAGGATATTGTCAAAAGAGTCAATCAACTTCTTAAATTGACTTATAGAGACTGCTTCCACGTCGCTACATTTATTGATCACGCAACTTTTCATCAACAAAGAAAGAGAAAAGTGGCCGGAAATCCAATGTTAGTTAGTCAAATAAGTTGAGCATACCGTATGCTATTTATCTTTTAGGTCCTCCCTCACTATCATTCTCATATTAATTAGACACAATTTTTAAAATGAATTACATATATACCTATTAGGGTGGTCTGAAAAGGTTCCGACCTCAACATGAAGGCGACAGCATCTGTAAATAAAATCTAGTCACATCTAAAGCATGAAAAAATAGAGCAGAAGCAGATGGATCTCCTACACGTGAGTAATTATACAAACTTCCCACCTGAGCTGCATTAACATATTTAAATTTCAGAGGGAAAAAAAATAATCAATGAAACCAAAAGACTCATACATATGACAAAAGAAAGATGATTAGACTTGGTTCAATTACTAATTTAAATTCAGTTTCTTAAATTTTTTGTCGGTTTTATTTCAATAAAGTCTTAGTTTTAAGATACTTGACTTTCATTAAATCATTACATTACAATATATACTATGAAAGTTTTAAACTACCCTTAATCCTAAAAGTTGATTGCTTTAAGCAATCCTTGTACATAGTGCATATTTGAATTTGTTTATGTATCCTTATCAATGAAAACGCTCACTATATGTTAACAGGTGAATGAAATTGAAGGAATATTTACAATTAATTTTAATGATCAATATATGTAATTATGTTACACTTTATCGTAATGACTTCTTCTTTAAAACCGGAGTGAAGAATTAACACAGATATTTGCTTAGATTCAATTCCACACTCTCTATAAGTAGTCTCTATCTAATATCTTCTATTTGATGAAGGAAGCTTTTGATAATTGATAGCCATCCCAACAAATGACAGTCAATACAAATTAGTAATTATAATATATCTCGATTGACTATATTTGGTCTTGGATTGAATTATAAAATTTATTATGACAAGGCTAAAGTGTTAAAACAAAATAAGGCTTGCATTGGATTTATGAGTTTGAGTTTGAATGAAATCAGACAGTCTTCTTTGTTGAAACAATGAAAGGAGGTATGGAACCTTAACTTGGGGAATAGAAACTTTAAATAACTCTCATGCATTATCATCTCCACCACGTGATCAACTAGGTACATATATTTAAAATTAACATGGCACCTAAGAGTTGAAACACCATATAATCAACTCCGACCTCGACAATCTCGGGGATTTGGGATAATTTGCATCTACATGTTAGCTGTGTGAGCTCATATTTTAAGTAGTCTCTTGTATAGTACGATATTTTATTAATATAATACATTTCTGTATCATAAGTGTTTCTTTCTTTCCTTGCATCCCCTTCTTCTTGTTCCTTCCTCTCTTAAGCTCCCACGGTGCCCCCCCCCCCATGCTCCTGCCCCTCGTCTATTCGGCGAATAAGTATGTATACGATATTAATTATCTATTTATCAAAGTATTGGCATACATAACATTTTATTAAAAGCATGGTTATACATTTTATTTAAATATGATAGCCAAAATTTATTCATAGAGATAATAAAATGGTCAATATATAAATATATATACGGCTACGAGGGATCAACACAAAGTTGTATTCCTGCCCTATTGGAAACGAATCATAAGTATTGCATGACTTATTACTTCGTTTATTTATCAAAATGAATAAATTATACAATAGAGATGACGTATCAAGTGAGATGAGGGAATCGACAGGTAACAGCAAAATACATAAGGTATTTTGCTGTTAGCGAGATAACGTCGTGAACGTAGTTATTTTTTTAGCAATTCTCGATTTTCTAATTTTTTTTGCCCGATTATTTGTACTTTGTACATTGATTGGTTACTTAATGTATTTTCTTGTCAGCAGCCAAATTTTCTACGTACTTCCCCATTATTAGTGCTTCGAACGTTGATTGGTTGATTATAATTAGATGTTGGTTAAAATTATATTAAAATAGTATAACATCTTTTTTATGATATATTCAAACAATGACTTTCCAAATTTGTCAACAGAGAAACACAATATTGCCATAATCTATTTGTATTCTTATAGTTACAGCTGAAAGTATAATCAAAGGAAATGGTTGCTCCTAATAAGATAATACGTGAAAGTAATTTTCCATTAAAAATATTATACAAGGTACATGAATATACAATACGACAATGAGTCGTTAAAATAATTAAACTTATTTTGATAGAAAAATGGGGTTGATATATTCAAGGAAAAAACTATAACTCTCTGAAAAAAGTCATTTATACGAATAATATTTAAAAATAAATCCCACATCACGACATAAAAAATTATCAATTGCACTCAAGTTAACTGAATTATTAAGTATTAATGACTAATATGAAAAGAAGAATAGTTCATTTTTTAGAACGAAAATGGCTTACTACTAACATATTTAAGACCTACTTTTTTTTTTCTTTAGAGGAAAGGTTGCGAGGAGAATAAAAATATAAATTACATTTCGTTGTCGGCTATCGATTTTTCTGCTACTTCCTCCTTCATCGGATTTATGGATCGTTGATTGGTCGTATTAGAATTCGCTTTTGTTAAGATGTGAACAATTCCGACTATTATTCAATAAATTCATTGTTGAGAAGAATTGGCTAAACTACCAGCTGATTGCGCGCCTTCTTTCTTTTATTTTAGGAAAAAAGGTTGTGAGATAAAATATATAAGATCAGTAAAAAGAAATACATTATTTTTAAATTTTATATTCAATATTGTTTATCACTTGGACAATCAAAACAGTGCTTACATGACGGTCGGACTCGAAGACTTCTAATATCTTATCCACATTTTCGATAATTGGCTTTCCAGAGCCTGGTGCACCTTTGACATCAAAATTACTGGAATGGAATCAACGAATCTACAATATCGGTTGTTTGGCTGTTACAGTATCAGAATCATAAAAGCTAATCACATTTTCCATCACCTACCTTGCGTTTTACTCTTTATCGAAGGAAAAATGCACAATACGGCGTATTTTTTCGTTGCTGGTTTTTAATTAGCACTCAAACAATTTCCAAAAAATGTATTAAAAGTTATTTTAGTAGGAAAGGTTACCTCTTTACAAAATAAATACGTGGTAGTAAACTGAGTCCTTTAGAGGTCTAAAATTCTCTTGTAACCTTGCAAACGAACGTCTCACTGAGACCCAGAGTTTGAGTAACTTTTATGTTTTCGCTCCCGACCGTATTCCAAGGAGAGCTCCCTGACTTTTCCAAATATTTGGGAAAACGAATTCGTCAAATGATTCAAAAATCAGCTGTGTAAGTACCCACATTTGCCCAAAAAAGTACACTCAAGTAGGGGCATAGATAGCTTGAGAACCCTGTATATAATGCCATATGACTTTTATGTACCATATTTAGAGCAAATATTAATTTTCACGAAATCTTTCAACAAAATGAATATATTTCATTAATATTATTTGAATGAATAATTATTTTTTTTAACAAAATTTTAATATATATAAAAGAGTTTTAAAGGCTCTCAAAAAAACGAGGGTCATATTCATCATTAATCCTCATATCAATTAAATGGTTATACAACAATTTTTAGTTAGATAAATATATATATTTAAAAAACAGAAGTATACTTTTGTTACAGTTTTCATTATTGTTCATATACAAAATGACAAATGAACCGAGGGAGGAGACATATAATTTGTTTTCTTATATCTATATATACACAACATTCGTATATATAACATACCATAGTACTAGTAATAATGAGATCATTTTTCATATACAATGTAAGAAGTAAGTATTGGGCTTGTAAGTATACGCTGAATCTGCTTGACTTTTTAAACAGTTTGAACATTAGTATTGTGTCGTCTTGATTCAAGTCGGTAAGGATTGACTTGAGTCCATAAACCAGCACATATTTTTTTTTGTATGAAAATTGTTTTTTTTGGGAATTTTTCGGAAAAAAAAATTCAAAAATTAAATTCTAAATATAAAATATTTTTAAAAAAAATTAAAAAATCAACAGCTGTTTATAAACAATTACATTTTTTTGGAAAGAAAAATCAAAAATTAAATTTTGTTGAAAAAAATATTCAAAAATCTACATTTGTACACAAAAACTTACAAAAATTACATGTTAAATATAAAATTTTGGAAAATATTTCAAATATTATTTATTATATTATGAAAACATGAAAAATGAAATAAAATTTAAAATATTCAATTTTCTAGCAAAAAGGAAAAATTCCATATTATTTTTTTTCCCCTGGCTACAGCCCCTCCAGCCCATCCCCTGCGGACACCCCTGTATTGGATAATATTTTGTAGTAACTGTGATACTATGCAATTCGTTTTATTTCCTCAGGTATAAGAAGAATCACAATATAAATTTTGATTGATTAGAGCTTCACTTAGGAACAGCAGCGCCATAAAACTCAGAGCATCATTAAATTAGGTGTAGTGATAAAAATCAAGCCGACTTAATAAATATATGTAGTGGATTTTTTTTTTTAGTATTGGAAAATTGAATCATTAAATATGTGGAATAAAAAAGACATCCACTCATGTGGAGTAACTAATTGTTCGAATCGACACAACACTAATATTCTTACATATTCACTCATGGTAACTATGTAGACTTTTGTTGAATTGATGAATGCTAAAATAATTGGTAAGGGGAGTGGGGAGTGTGTCAGAAAAACTGCACAACTAAAGTTTATAGGAAGTATGTCTTACATAAACATACCAGACAACAAATTACAAAAGAGCTGCTCAAGAAATAACTCTTAGAAAAACGGGAGATTTTTATGGCATGTGAAAACTTACATATGTTTAAATGGTAATTTTTTTAGTGAGGCCAAACAATGGTAGCACTAAGTGAGAAAAAAATAATATTAATATCTTGAGTTGTACATAAATTTAAGCAGTGTGCATAAAATTCGCCAAAAAGCCCCACAAATATAAAACAGAATAAATAACAAATATATATTTATTAATCAAATAATGAACATCATAAAATGCTCAATAAAACCGCCAAGGCACCGGAGGGACTTGGATTCGTTCGTATATATTTCTCATATAACTTCTCCATTTTCTGCCAAACACTGAAATCATTTAGAGCCTCATTTAATATCGTATACAGTCTTCTACGTTTTTCAAGCTCGTCATCGAATTTTTCATTAAAGAGCCTTGGAGCTCCTTTATTCATAATATCTCTACAGAGAGCTAAAAGTCTTTCACGATTAAAAGCACTCGACATGGCAATGGGATGTAAACAGTCAGATTTGAGGAACTCGGAGTAGAGCTCGCCAATTAATTGATTCCGTTCGTTGACTATATTTTGTAGTTTTTCATTCATAAATTTTTGAGAGGATTCGAGTTTATCATACTCTAAGATTTGACGCAGTTTGAGAATAAAGTCGAGAGTAGTGATCCGCCAAGATTGTTTATTCTTATCGTCCAAATTTTGAAGGTAATAACGAAATTTGGGGAGCCAATAATTGGAGGAAGGCTCTTCTAAAAGTTCATGAAGGTCGGACGGAAGGGAAAGTGCCTGAAAAGGAAAGAAAAAATGAATTGAGAAAATGTTCTTGTAACTTTTCACAGGCGGATAAAGAAATTGAATATTTATATATATATAAAAGCGAGGGAAAAAATAAAATAACGTAATGTGCAATATAGGGTGGTTCGTTTTTCAACTTTTTCCGAATTTTAATACAGGCTAGTGCGGAAAAGTTAGCATGTGATTCGCAAAATTCAATTTTGCTAGAATGCCATTTTTAGGTCGCACATCTCGTTCAAAGTTTTTAAAATAAAGGAAAAATTATTTATTTAGTCAATAAAGCTTGATTTATTCGGTTGCAAAAACAAAGTTTTGATTTAATTTTTCCAATATATAATTGATATTAATAAAGTTTTTACTTTCTAAAGTAAAAGAGGGAATCATATAAGGAAAAATCGTTCAAAATTCCCTTTTTCTCTTCAATGGAATGATTTAAGAAAAAAACTTTAATAATATTTTTTATAGGTTAGAAAATTGTCTAACAGAATCATTATTGCAACATAAAGAATAATGCTTTATTTTAGAACTTATTGACAAAATAAATAATATTTGGTTTTTTTTTAAACTTTGACAGAGATGTGCAACCTAAATATTACATTTTGCATAGGTTTATTTCTTACCAGATGACAATTTATCGATAATCGAAAATTCGAAAGAAGTTGAGAAACAAACCTTCCTAACGTGCATATATAAATATATTTATATACAAGTCCCTCTTCCCCATAAAGAATAAGTCAAGAAGGTTATGACCCCAACACATTATGAGTATATCACTGGGAAATAATAAAAAAATACAACAAAAATAAGTAGAGAGGTAATTACAGTGTTACTGAAGCGGGAGTAATCATGAATACGTATTAGGGATTTCTTTATACAAGACAACATGTTTCTCACAAGAGATTCTCAGACTGAGTGTTCCTACGTATGTAGAATGCTCAGTCGGTATTTCTCATATCAACCAAATACAAAAAAATAAAAAAAAGACGAAAAATTAGAACCACATCTCGGATTTCAAACAATAAATAATATTCAAAACGCACTCTGACACTACTATTCTCGTAAAACTAAAAAATAAAAATAAACCCTAGTATCCAACACACATCCGCCATTGCAGTACCAAAAGACTACTAAAGAGTCCAACTACAAACATTCATACATATGTACATCACACATCAAGCTCAAACAAATTAACACTTCCGCTCTAATTTCTCAATCATCTAAATCTATGTAGATACAAAACGTATTTAACAGATCTATAAACATAGTTGGAAGTGAAATAAATGAGTATTCTTTCCTCTTTCTAAAAAAAAAAGATAGTGACTTCAAAAAACAAACAAACTGCACAACATTTAGAAGCAAAAAATTAATCGCCACAATAAAACAATAACAACCGATAGATTTTGTTGGGGGATGAAAGGGGAGGGCCATATCGGGTCCCGTGAATCAAATACAGGTTCTAAACAATAGTTAACATTCATGGATATATCAATTCATCCCGGAAATTAGCCCAAAAAACATATAATTTACTCAAGTATGTGCATAAAATATTGGGTTATATGTATTTATATTTATGTATATGCTGTAAAAAATGTTATTAGGTATCCACGACCCGTCAACATAAAAGCAAGTTTTTTTTTTTAAAAGTTCAGTTTTGTATTTTTCCGGAAAAGTTAATTTTACGTCTGATAGTAGTTAACTTTTAGTACTACAATGTCAACTTGTATCAAATTGGTGTAACTTAACTTTGATCAACAACGAAATAACAAATACAAAACTACATAGCTAGCAAAGAAAAAAAGGAATCCTTAAATCTTTTTGTTTTTTTCTAAATTGAATTTGATTACAACTGTAGTCTTCGACGAATAACTAACTATTTGTCCATTTCTATTAGCAAATTATTCTGATTAATCCTTTAGAGGCGTCGTGGGTTTAACATAATTGTCAAAAAAATGTTTTGTCACAATTAAAAATTAGCAACTGATAGATTTTGTTGGAAAGACTAAGGCAAATCCGGGCCTCGGTAAGTCCCTTGAGTCAAAAGTAGGTTCTGAACTATAGTTACTATTCTGGGGTATTCTACGCATACCAGAAATTTGAACAAAATACCTATAACTAATCAAAATATATGTATAAAATATTGGATTGCGTCAGTGCTTATTTCTTTGGTCAAGTCCAGTCTTAGAACCAGTTCTATCAGTCCTTCAGGCCAGTCTTTAAGTCCTTTGACTTTTTTTAAAATGAGTGACGTATTCAGATACTTGTTCGAGACTGACGGGAATGCAGTTTTTAGTCCAAAATAAGGACCTACACAACACTCGCTATATATATATACGATAAAAAAAATTGGTTATTCGCGGTCCATCAACACAAAAGCGAGCAAGAATAATTTTTTTCCAAAATGGAGTCTTGATTATATTTTTTAATTGATGAATATTTAATTATTGTCAATTTTTATGAACAAAATATCATGATTAATCCCTCGCAGGCATCGCAAAATGTGGTATTTAAAGTACTAGTAAAAAAGCGTTGTTATTTGTTAGTTAATAGAGGGCGAATTTAGTTTTATAAGTGACAAATGAAGGTTCTAAACTATAGTTAACACGCTTGAATATTTCATCTCATCTCATAAATTTGAATACAAAACCAATAATTATAAATATGGGGCTGTATGCTATTTATAAATGATCACGATGGATAAATTGTAAGAAGTATAAATCTCCACAGATTCCGATTCTTTAATATTTTAAATAATGGTTAAAAAATACGATTTTGCTATCAAGGGCGTCCACAGATTAGAGATAAAGATTACAGATAGAGAGGTGCTTGGTTTTTGGAAATTGGAAATTTTTTGGGAAAAAGTAAAAAATTACAGATATACAATTTAATATTAGATTTTATTCAAAAATCTACAACTATTCTCTTAATATAAAAAATTTCGAAAAAAAGTTTCAAAAATCCCTATCTATTTAAAAAAAAATAATTCCAAAATTAAATTTCTAGTAGAAATTTTTTTACAAAAAAAATGTAATATTAAATTTTTTGGAGAAATTTTTTTAAAAAACTGAAAAATTCATAGAAAGCTAAATTTTTTAGAAAAAAAATAGAAAAATTAAATCACTATAAACAATGTTGTTTTACTAAAGCCTAAGTACATATTGTAGGGAGAAAGATAATGATGGTAACGCTGGTAGGTAAATAGGTGAAGTCACGCTGGGGTTCTAAATGAAAGATCGTGATATATAGATCTTAACAGAGAGCCAAATTTATATAAAAAAAAACGAAAGAAGAGGATTATTTGATTGTTTTTGATATCTATGTATTCCTTATATACAACATATTTTATTGATATCTACTTTAAGAAATGAAGAAAAAAATAATAAAACAAGTTTGTTCTTTTTTAGGTACGTACTTCACTCACAAATGTTTTATGTATTAAGTCAATGCCAACCATTTTTTTTATCTATATAAATACATAATATCATTAACTGACTAACTTTATTTATATAAATAAATATATGTAAACAAACATACTTTAGATTACGAGCAACAATGGTTACTCCCAATACATCAAAAAATTCATATCAGGGGCGTCCGCAGGGGTAATCTGGAGGGATTGTTCCCCCTCCTCCAAATTAAGTTACTTTTTAGCTTTTGACTTGAATATTTAATATTTGAAATTACAATAAATTTTCAAAGAAAATTACAATAAATTTAATTTTATGTGAATAACTATGGATTTTTGAAATTTTTCTCAAAAAAAAAAAAGTTAATATTTGAAAACTTTTTGTGAATAATTTTATATTTAAAATTTAATTTTTCAATTTTTTTTTGAGAATAGCTATGAATTTTCGATTTTTTTTGTGAATAGCTGTGGATTTTTGAAAAAAAATAAAATTTTTTTGGGAAGGACTATGGATTTTTTTTTCTAGAATTTTAATTTTTGGAATTTTTCCCCCAAAAAATTCCAAGAACTAAGCCCTTCACCCCCCTAAATAAAATAATTATATATATAAATATACATATAATCCTACAGGTTTAAAGTTAGGTAAATTTAATTAATTACACTATCCACAATAGCTATAGACTCCATTTTACAATATTTTAGTATGAAATATTCAAGTTCTCGTGAAATTCATAAAAATACTTGTATAAGATTAAAGAATTGCTGAAAAATATATCCTAAATACAAAAAGTTAATCTCAATAGTCTTATTTTGGGATATCAAGAAGATATAATTTCTTATCATCATAGTTAAAATATTTTAGTTTCATTTTTAATAGGAAATTCTATAAAATATTCGATATTTTGAACGAATTTTCAGTACATACTATAGTGCATAGATCAGAGCACTAATAAGACCAGAGAGATCACCAGCTGATAAAATAATAAACCTTTCGTTATTCAAAAATCTTTTGTTTTACATGACGGGGTCCATAGTGAAGTAAATCCCTCGAACCAACCACCTCCAGCTTCCACAACAGCCTTGAACCTGGCTTTGAACCTGGAACAACCCTGGATGAGGAACATGTTTGGTACTACCTCGAGAATAGAAGCCCACAAGGAGTCAGGAGTGTTATGTGCACGTTTATGGGACTTTAATTTAATGAGGTTGCGTGTGAGCAAGTTATATTAATTCATAGCTATTCCAAGTAATTATATGAAAATCCAATGTTAAAAACAAAAAAAAATAGATGATTTTTCTTCTTTCTGATTAGACGTTCAGGAATAACCTAAAAAGTGTTGCACGTTGATCAAATGTAATTTAAAAGGAATTAAAGATAGTCTTATAAAATTTGAGGTACAGAAAATCCTAGTTAACTAACGAAGCGTTATTGTTTAAATTTTTGTCAGCTGTTGATACTTCTGCTCTTATTAGTAGTGTTGTCAGTCTTCATATATATTTGGTCTTAGGACCGGTCCTTTGAACTTTCAGAACTGGAACCTTGATTTTATAAAAGATGAAACAAAGTTGAGTGTCGTCTCCAAGGAACGAACTTTATCAGTTTTAAGATGGATATGAAGGTTTCAACTGGAACAGACCCAGACTGAAGATTGCACGGGACTGCAATTCCCAGTCCAAAATTATTAATAACCGATCATTGATTTACTAAACTTCGCTGTGAATGTATCCCTCTTATAAAATAAAGAATAGTCACAAAAGTTTTGAGAATGACTTAATTGACTACTACCAAATAATTTTAGGTTCTTTTCTTCTGTTATTCTGTAGGTTAAGAAATTCAATAACATTCATTTTTGCCCATACCCAAACTCTTTTTTAATAAAGAAGGATTATTGTAATGGAAAATGATTCATTAGAGAAAGAGTTCTTTAAATGATGCTCTGATTATAGTTTTACAACAATGTTGCAACACACCTCCTTACCACAACACAAAGGACTAAATAAAGCGCACCATGTTGCATATATGAAACGTAGAATCATGTTTAGAAAACTCTAATTACTGAGTGATTAGTAAGCCAAAAGGAACCAACTACATAGTCAATGACAAAAGGACCCAATTGCTTAAATCTTTTAATTGATAAACTTCACACATGTCAAGTTTTGGTAATGTAAGAGACACCTAACAAGATAACAACATTGGTTGAAATACTTTTAAAGGCTTCTACAAATCACATTTCCTTCAATAACTCAAAACTACCAAAACGTCACTTGAGCCCTTTTGTTGCAGTACAGTCGTTCACAAATTGAAAAGGATACAGTTATCTATTTATGAACTTTAACAACTTAACAAATGAAAATAATGATTTTAATTTGTAAAAAAATACGCTTTATTAAATTGAAAAGGGGTTTAAATACATTACTTTTGGTATACTGCACATAGATCCCTTTTCTTCCATTGAACCATTATTTTTAGCATACGCTATGGTCATTTATGTATATATATATATATACAACCATAAATGACTTAATTTTCTGCTATCGTAGATAGAATATAACTTTTTTTATGTTTAAATTATGGCTCTACTCAAGCTATCCTTATCATTTAATATAACAAAAACCAAGTATTATTTTCCCATTTGCCTCATCCATATATATATATATGTACATATTATTATCTTCCGTTCAACCAACTCATAAATGTCTTAAAACAAAGATACATACTATTTAAAATAAACCCCTAATTGCTTAATTGTGTCTATTTTATTTATACCTTCTACTTAAATACTTACTTACTATTGCCAGTGGGGTATTTACATATCCAAGTTTATTACTGCTATGTATGACTAGGTAGATTTATATATGTAATATAGACATTATCTTTATACATATATATATATGGGACTGGACAGTTTATAAATGGTTATAGCTTTAAAAGTTTAATCAATTAACTTTGCGTCTCTCTTCAATATGATACTCTCTATATAAGGAGTGAAATAGTTAATTAGTTCATTATTTATTAAATGAAATCTAACCTTTCAAGTGGGTATTTAAAAAAAATGATGTATGTGTTGTGTCAGGCCTTATTTTTTAGGTCCAGTACATTCTTTGGACCGGTCCTTAAGACTGACAGACAGTCAAAAGCACTGTTAGTACTAGAACTGATTAAAAACACGGTGTTACCTTGCTAACGCAAAATTACTCAATGTATTTTGTTTTCAGCTGTCGATTACTTCATGTCACTTAATAAGTTTAATAATTTATTCTTTTTGATAAATAAGTTTTAATACTTTTATTCTCAAAAGGACAAGAATACAATTTCTCGTCATAAATAAATACCCGCAATACATTGTTTCAAACACCGAGGATATCACGTAACACAGTGGTTGGAATTATTCTGACTCCCCGTATAGTTTGGTATATTCCCCTCATATGGAAGTTCTTTATATTATGATAATGAATTACAAAAAACTATATATTGAAGTAAACAACAATTTTCGTAGTACGAAAAAAGTCTCCGTAGAACGCGGATATTTCTTGCTCCCAAAAACTGCAATAAGTGGGGACCTCCTAAAATATTGGCAACTTTAATATTTCTATGAAGAAGCTTTGGGTATCATATAAAAATACAAATGTATAGCTGGGCTTTTCATAAAATATTACTTAGTAATATTATTTTTGGCGAAAAGGTTGCATGATAAAATTAAAGTAACGACGTGAAAAAGAAGAAATAATATAGAGTGACATAATCAAGGACTGAACTTTATATTTTTTATGACTGATATGCAGGACTGAACTGGACGGGACACTAGTCTTCAGTTCTAAATAAGTTTATCTCGGATTACGAAGCTACTTGGTTCGTGAATAACTTAAAAGTGAGTGGTGTACTTTTCAATTTATATGGATTAGTAGCAAGTTCCAAAGAGCCATAGTCCAAAAGTGTTCTACAACATGTAGCTCAGGGGCAACATGTAACTCTTAAGTGGAAGTTTTTGTGTAAATAGATTGGAATTGTTAAGTGGTAAAAGCTCATACTGAAATGGAGTAAAAACACTTTTTAAATATGTGGACGACTGGGATGAAACAGTGTTTTGAAACTATCATCGGAACATCATTTTAATGACTCTTTAGGCAATATATCTAAGTTTTCAAAAAAAGTCCTGCTCCAATGCATAATATGATCTAATTACTTTTATTTAGGAAAGAGATCCAAAAAAAATTTTAACCAATAACCTTGTCAAAAATTCCTTGGTTTGGGAAATATTTTTCCATGAATAATAAATACTACTTTAAGTGAGAATGAGTAATAGACCGCATGTAAACATTAAGCAGCCCGCATTACGGAGTAGGACATCCTTTCTTTAAATCATTCTGAAGATTTCCTGTTCCTCTTATTCACACAAAGAATGGTGGTGGTGGAGTTTGTAGAATCCTAGGTATTGTATGACTTGAAATCTGATATACTTTTTCCTTGACCCACATATGCACATGATTACGACTATAATTTTACTTACCCCTTCTTTAAAAAAAAACAAGGGGTTAGCCACGTTATAGGGGAGAGTCCAAAGGGAATTAGAGTGGAGACAAGAATAGATGGATGAATGAATGAATGAGTATGTGCAATTTTTTTAATCATAGCGAAAAAGACTTTTAATTATTGTTATTACAATTAATTTAATTAAATGTCGAGTAAGAGGGAAAGAGATCATTAGATAATAATAATTCCCGATAGGATTATGACCTCATATTAATCAATATCAAAAATACATGTAGCGACGGATTAAATAAGACGTATTAGAGTTTTAAATTATATCCCAACAAACATGGGATCCAATTTTATTAACATAAAAATATCGATATAATTATTATTTGCAACAAAAAAGAAATGACAATATATGTATTTAATTACTCAATCATTAAAATGCCAAATAGGACTACAAATTCACTACGGTCATTGTTTAAAATTATTTCACTATGTTTATCCTGAAAATTAATATAATTTAAGAATGGTGACGTCCTTTTAATAAAAACTAATGTATCAAAATACCGAGTATCAATTAACATCAACTGACTCCAGGATTTTAAAAATGATCAGAAAACCATTTCTAGAACATAATTACACAAAATGTCGACCTAAGATCTGTATTGCTACGGTGATGAAGAAAAAAAATATTTCAAATATTATATTTTTGGAAAAAAAAATTCAAAATTGCCACTTGTTCACAAAAAAATTAATCCGTAGTTATTAACAGAAAATTAAATTTTTTGGGAAAAAATTTCAAAAATTATATTAAATTTCAAATATTAAATTTTGTAGTGAAAATCAAAGATCCCTTTTTTTTTTGGGGGGGGCTACATCTCCTTCAGCACACCCCTGCAGATGCCCCTGCCTGCTATTCTTTGATACAATGAATAACTTTCAAATCATTGAGCATATCTTTATGCAAGGAAAAACAATATTAAACTGAAAACTGGCAGTCTATTGCAGAGTTTTGTGGGGCCTTATTTAGGACCGAAGACCGTGGGTTAGTCCAGTCAGATTCGATCCAGTCCAGTCCACTTGTTGGTCCTTAGAGACGGTAAAATGGATCCTTCGTTACATCAATGAGGGTGTTTTTCCCCTTTTTTAATTATTCCATTATATAACAATATAAATTATATGACTAAGTAACAATATCATATGGTTCTAAGACTGGACTGGACTGGACTGGACCCAATAAGTAAGGACCGACGCAACACTAGTTTATTATGTGTACAGGGTATAATCATTAGTATCTATATTGTATATGTATAATAAGGACTCTAAATCCACTCTTTTCCTTGTTTATAGTTACAATTTGTTCAAGTTTCCCCTCAAGGGTATTTGAAAATACTTGTGCGTACAGTATAAAATAAGAAGAATTCCTTGAAAAGAAACTATTTATTTGTGTGTGTGAGACTGAACATACCCACTACTACGACTACCTATAATAGGTAATACAATATAAACTCTTCAACAATGAATTGATTTTCTTTGTGCTTACACAATACACAAGGTATCTTTACCGATTTATATTCCTTCCACCAGTTTTATCTTTGCTTTTTCTGGAAACAAAAAAGGTCTTCTCCGTAAAAGGAGATTTCTACATAATATATGTCATATGTGTGTATGTTTGTACACAATCAATTCTCCTAAAGAGACAAAATAAACCCTTTGTTTTCTTTTCTAAAGCTGTTAACTTATGTATGTATTAATGTAAAGCATTAAATTATTGAGTGTATCTATTTATGTACAATATACCTGTAACAAAGATCCATCAACTAATGAGAGATTCAATCATATATATAATCATATACATGATTTAATGTCGTGTCAGACCTTATTTATTCGTTCTAGTTCTATCTTAGACTTGGTTCTGTCAGCTCTTCGGACTAGTGATGGGAATTCCGGGTCTTTTTAGAGAACCGGCCCTTTCGGCTCGGCTCATTAAAAAGAACCAGTGCCTTGAAAGACTGCCCCAGATTTTGAGCAAAATATTTCCTGAAGCGCGATTAAGTTTTCTTAAATCCATGCTCTTTGAGGTTTGCATAAAAGGTTTAGTATAATAATTTTACTGGAGACATATTTTTATAAGTTGATGATACGAAAATCATCTGCTCTGATTTTAACTCTGTCCGTGATGTTTATAATAGATTTCTTAACTGAAGTATTAATAAATGCGTCATGCTTCTCTTCTATACAAGAAAATTCATTCACCCAAGTCTTAAGGTGGTAGATTATTACATTGACTTATGAACTTACATCTGTCATGATTTGAGATTTATGAAGCATGTACACTACATTATAAAACTTGGGAATAATAAAAAAAGAAGTTTCAAAACACGTAAGCCTTTGTGCATTGTAAAACTTTACAAATGTTATGTCTTGATCTAAATGCGCGGATGAGATTCCAGAAACTATTTGATTAAGTCTCTGGAAAATGTACAAGTTAGATTTGTATCGATTTTTCCTTCATTGGGAGATAAAGAAAAATATCCATGCAAAATCAAAAAACTTGACTCTGTGCCATTAAAGATGCTATTACGCTCCAAATAACGTGTAATCAAATTTAAAAAGTTATTCATAAATACATAATATCCATATAATTGGAATATATCAAAATGAAATGATAGTATAAATGAATAGTTGGTGATTATGATTACCAATGCATTTAAAAACGAAAAAATTGCAACTTGAATAATTTCTTATATAAGTTATAGCTGGTACAGACATCGCAACTTATGCCCAGCATATACATACTACGGTGGATCAACAACAAATTGTAATCCTGTCCTTTTGGAGACAAACCAAAAGTTTATTATATCTAGTTATAAAAATTAATGTATTTTTTAGTTTGCCATTTTTTATTTTGTTTTAATTAGTAATCAAAAGAATGAATTTTCTTTTTCTCTGCTGTTGCCATAATAATTTAACCCCTGATTTGTGAGTTTCCTTTTCTTTTACATTCA
The DNA here is from genome assembly GCF_016086655.4 of Lepeophtheirus salmonis. Classification (NCBI taxonomy): domain Eukaryota; kingdom Metazoa; phylum Arthropoda; class Copepoda; order Siphonostomatoida; family Caligidae; genus Lepeophtheirus; species Lepeophtheirus salmonis. Next base: position 14,462,145 of record NC_092584.1, read on the forward strand.
GTTATATTACAAACCTGATTGAACATTCGCCCGTGCTCATAAAAGACAGAGCGTACCTTGGGGATTGGTTGCAGCGTTATAAATGTAGGCCATAACGAATTGTAACTAATTACATTATAAAATGAAATAATCAGTACGTATCAAGTGAGACGTGGGAATCAACAGCTGACAAGTCAATCCATGATGTATTTTTGTGTATGCAAGGTAAGGCCGAGCCAACGGATTAATTAGAATGGTTTTTTAAAACAAAAATAAAAGATAATTAGTTGAAAAATACAAATGTACTCTCGACTCAATTTTGAGGGGAAATCATTCTTTCTTGATTTAGTGCCCACATATACATATACACATCATTTTCTTGTTAGAAAGAGACTTGCTCAATCATATAACTTATAAGATAAATAGATAGTTGGACCACACATACACCTCTTTCTTCTTCTTAAGAAGAAGAGGAGTGAAAAGAGAAAGAGTTGCCAAAACATGGATTAACATAAGTACATCGTCATTATCATTAAGAACTTCACACACACACACGAAGATTGGGAGGGGGATGCAAGTGTTATATACATAGAAAGTCTCATTTCTTTCTTTTTTCTCTTCTCGCACTCATAACGATCCCATGATAAATGAGAATTGGCATTTGTTCTGTTCACAGTAAAACACCAAGAGATATATTTTACCTACTCATATATTATAACAAACATTATAAATGGGCATTCATAATAGGATGTATTTATACAGATGTAGGAGGGCACCAAAGGGAGATTCAAACCTTTTTATATAAAGAAAGAACAAACCACTTACAAAATGTAATTTTTCGTTCTTTATTGAAGAAATAAATGATTGTTCACTAACTATTTACGCAAATAGCATAACAATAATAACTAGAAAATGCAGCCTAAATATAACATCACTCATTTGTCAAAATGAAAAAAAAAAAAAATACTTATAGTAATCTTAAAAATTCGCTATACTAATTTTATATGTAGGTTTGGAAATGTTACATATTTTTGGTATACAAATTAAGAGAAAGTTTTGGAAGAGAACAGCTGAGTTGCCCTGCCGTTTTATTTGGTGACTTCCATCCAGTTATGAGATAATTAAGATAAATCCAAGTCTGTATCAAGTAAGGAAATACGTAGGAATAACTTCTTTTTCCATCCACAATTTACCTCTGAGTCTGACCCACACGTATGTCTCCGCAACTATTTGCCAGCGTTACTCTTTTTATACCTAGAAGCACATACACACTCTTTGTTACATGACATAATTAGGGTTCTAAATTGGAAATCAACACAATTCCCACTCCACATCAGCCATAAAGTTACTCCGTTTCCAATCCTCAATTATATTCTGAGTTCAATAGAGAATTACATTATTAACGATTAATGATGCTAATTAGTTGAATTTTTTTAGCTTGCCTAGTGTTTTTTTACTTGAAAAACTGAAAAGTGAAGAATCTTTTTCTAAGATGCTATCATTATGATTTAATTCTTAAAGAATGAATTTCTTGTACTACTACGTACTAGCTATCATTGATAAATATCATAAAAGACGGAGAGTAACACTGATGATTTGTTGCGAAGTTATCATTTTAAGGCTTTGTTGGACTTACATATAGTAGGATTAATGACCGATATCATGGGAGTAGTTCTTGGCTGTGTCTTATTTATTTCCTTCTCTCCTCATCACAGCTACTTTTAGAATATCTTATGAAACATCAATACAGTCAAGCTTTTCTCTCCTTCCAAACATTCTTCAATGGTAAGGATTTATATTCGTTTCCTTTTTTTTAGCATACCCAAATTACTACAGATTTGCAGTACTGCTTAAAACTCCCCAGCAAATCCACAGCGTTACTCTCCATCTTTAATGAGTACGCGCACTAGTGATTACATTATACTTAGATGTTCTCTCCTTAACAATAAAGCTTTATAGAATAAAAACACTGTTTGTGGTGTCAACAAAAGCATAAACTCCCTCGAATAACTATGTGTGTGTGTTCATGGAGAAAGGTAAGTAACACTGAGGATGTTTTGGGGAAGTGATGTCAATCATGTATATTTTTTAATTGCTCCCTTTTTTAGAATTGGTAATCCGAAGAATAAATTTCATTTTCCTTAGCTATTGTCATGATTATTTAACTCATGAGAGTGAACTTCCTTTCCTGCTATATTAAATTATATCCAAACCCTAATTAAACATTCGATTGCGCTCATAATAGACGGTGAGTAATCTTGAAGATTTGTTGAGTAGCTATATTTATAAGTCCTTGTTGGACTCAGAGTAGAGTTGAGGATCGAAATCGGAGTGATCCTTGCTAATGTCCTTTTTTTATTTCCGTTTCCCCCAGCTGATTGTAGCTGATATAATGGAACGTCATGACAGCTACGCTGCTCTCCTCGAAAACATTGTTCAAATTGGCAAGGTTGCCATATTGATTTTCGAGTCCTCTTTTTAATATACTCAAAATAAGTACACTTATCATCAATATCTGGGGAGTTATCTTCTTATTTATATTTATATGTATATTAAAGGCAAATTCGTTTGTTTGTCAACGCCTAATAACTCCAGGCAATGTTAGGCACTACCTTTAGTGTTTAATAAATAGTATAAAACCATGACCAAACTTGATAATGAATAAAAAATATGTTCTATTTTTTACTAATTTGCAACATAAAAATACCTGTAAGTTTTTCTAAAAAATCACTTACCGATACGATAGGAAAATTTTACTCAATGTATCAGATCTCCGATTTCAATCCCATACATCAGTCTACGTTTAGTTAAACCTAATAAAAACTACATGTGTATTTGAGTAGAAAACCAAAAAGTATGTATAAATGAGCTTCTGAAAGAGTCAAGGATATCACGCATATCCCATATAATACAAATCAGCTATGCAAAAAAAGAAGCAATGAGTCTCATTTTCTAAAAGCCATAGGCATTATTACTATATTTATTTACATAAATATTCTTTATTTTTCTTCAAGGAATAAAATGCTTTACTAAAAAATATGAGATGATGCTCTCTCAATAGCATGAAATCCAGGGCAAATACATGGTATTTTGCCCTGTTTTATTTCCTAGAAATATTCAATAAAACACTCTTCTTTTTTTGTTTGACTATATAATATTTAATTCAATAAAAACTTCTTTTTTTTTGTGTGTGTGTGTGCTACTTTTATCAGACTATATCATCTAACAACATAAAAAAGGTATACACCATACTAAGGTATGAGGTAAAATAGGATGTTCCATAGGGAATTCCATATATGGGAAATTAGGAGCTATAAGAATAATAGTGATTAGGAAGCAATACTCAAGGAAGAGATACTTTCCGGATTTGCTATAATTTCCATGGTTTGAAAGATCAATACCTAAAAGAGAAGCATTACAAGAAGACCATGAACAATGATATACCCATAAGTAGTAGGTAGGTTTATTATAATACATTTTTGATATTTGGAATTGGTAGGTAATAACGATAGTCATGCTCAAAAATATAAGTTTATTGGTGATGGAGTGGAGTGTTACTACAACTCGAAAGAAAAAAAAACACTCTATTTTTCTCAAATCGAACATTTTCTGACAATAATTCCGAATAGCCCGAAATATATTATTAGGAAAACTACATAATACACAAACTCCTCTTTGGATAATATAAAATCATTATTCAATTACAGAAACGTCAATGTTCTCGCTCCTAAAGGCTGTATGAGCTAGGGAAATCATTTCCTTACACCAATGACTTCGATGCTTTCAAATAAAAATACCTATTTAAAAAAAAAAAACAATCGAGAAGTGACCCCAGATCCTAAAATATCTGTTGATTAATACATGTGTTCTTTTGAGTAAAGAATGTATTTTCCTCAAACCACTTTGACTTCTGCCCAGTAGTCTTGACCACCATTGATAATAAGGTATAACTGTCTAGAGTCTTCTTCTTTTGTAAATTCGGCCATGGATATACTTATACTATTCTTACAAAAAAAAAATCGCCCATATGCATAAGCTAATTCGGCAATACTGGTGGGAGGACAACGGCGTTGGAGTGACCATAACAAAACAGAAACCAAATATATTCAATACTTGCCCAGACGTCTTGTTGAGTGACTTACGAAACTGCTACATTTAATCTCATAGCTTGAATTTTTAAAAATTTCTTAATATGCTTTTTCACCGTGTCTTATATAATATACTGATTCGTCTCAAAATCAATTAACGAACCCCATTGCATTGGGGTAGAGACCCTCGGCTTAGGAACCACTGCCTTACATCATCACATGAATGGTGTATATGTCAAGTATGGACAGGAAAGATGGAGGTATCAGGCTATCCATCATATAATCCCCAATGTTATATCTACTATACAGAAAGGAGACATCTTCACCCCTTCTGGAGAAGTGTCCAGTTTTAAAACTAGTTATGTCTACTATGGTATAGATGTTGAAGGAACACTTCGGGGACTCAGTGAACAGAAAATACTATTTCACACTAATTTCTAATGAAATAATATATCATCACGCAATGAGAGTGAAAATTCAATTCTGCATCTACGCCATGAAGGAAGCTTGACGTGTGTCTGATAAATATTTAAAAAACTATACTGGCGTTTTAAGTACAATTATACTTTGGTCTATAATATTTTTTGATTTGATAATAAATTTTTGATTATGAAAAAAAACAAAATACTTGAACTCGAAATGTTCGAGTAAATGTAGATCAATCATGTCTTTATGTATTTGTCTCCGTTTGTATGTTAGCTCCTTCCACGAATGTGAATTGAGGTTATGTTTTACCACTATTTGTCTTTTGGTCACCACGATTAGGCCAAAAGTACAGATCGATTTTGATCTAACTTATACAAAAATTACACCTATAGGGCCACAGCAAGAGGTCATGTACTTTGAGAGGTCAAGGCAACACAAAACGTTAAAAATACAAAATCGACAATATCTTTAAAAATTATTGAGGTTGCGCCTTCAAATTGGTTTCATTATGTAGGTTTAATAAAGATGCTTCATACAACAAAAAATACAAGATCAAGATTAAAGGTCAATAACGTAATAAGACAATCATTTTTGAAGAAACTGAAATACAAAACTAAAATCATATCTTTGTGGCACACAAAAATATATGGCTCATTTTAAAGTATGAATACAATCAATAATTAAATTTTATTAGACTCAACATTGCAGATTTTTGACTTTATCATGGAGAAGACAGAAAAAAAAATTGTGAATAGCTGTGGATTTTTTTTTTTTTGGGGGGGGGGATTTCCTTTTTTGTATATATTTGTGAATTTTTGAATTATTTTCCCTAAAAATTTAATGTTTCAAATATACTTCCTAGAATTCCCCCCACCCTCTAAAATATATATATATATATAATCCTGGGAACGCCCTTGTGAAACACATTTTTATTTTCCTAATTCCGTTACTCAAGCCAGACTCCATGATCAAAAATTTGAACTCTACTCGATTCAATATTCAACAGCTCGAATCCAACACTAATATCTATCTATGTAAAGATGATAAAGACTTGGCGGTTTAATGCGTGACTGATGGTTTTTACTATATAATATTTGGAAATCGTTTCTTCTTTATCTTAGATATTTTGTAGTTTCTTGAAGAGGGGAGTAAGTAATAACAATATGTATATGCTCGCTCAAAAATAGATCCCCCAAAGAAGAAGAATAAAAAGTAAATCACGATTATAGAAGTTCTTTTCCTTTTGAGTGAATGAATAGGTAAGAACCTACCTAATAATAATATAAGCAGAAGGGACCATGAGAAAATCGATTTGAAAAGCGTTTTCTCATTCAATAAATAACCCCCTTCCCCCCCTCTTTTTCCTATTTTTTAAACCACTTAAAAAAACAACTTCATCTACTTAATGGAGTAATTTAAAGGGATGATGATGCTTCAATAAAAAATAAAATGACGAAGGAATCTCATTTGACGAGAAATCTTCTGCAATTTTTTCAAATCTTCTTTATACATGGCTTTACATCACATTAACGTGTGTATTTGTTGTCGGCTGTCGATATGTGTCGTTCTTATAGCCTTATCAGAAGTCTGAACGTTGATTGGTTGAATTCAAATCAGCTCATGTGAAAAATTATAAAATAGCAACCCCATAGTTGGGAACTACCAACGGATTTAGCGTTCTTATTTTCTTTCCCTTGTTAGAGGAAAGGTTGAGAGATGCACTAAAGGTAAACGACGTCCTGTTAGTATTGATACTTTGTCCGAGGCCGATTTTTTCTCCAGTTCGGTCGTCAGAGTTTTTTTTTTTCTGGAACGATTTGGAATAAATAATTAAGTAACTTTTTAATAGGTTCAATTTAAACAATTTTGCACACTTTTCCGTCTTTTTTTTTATCGGTCCGATATTTTTTACTATTCAACGGCTCAAATGGACGATATGTAAGTCCTTCCGTCCTACATTCTCAGTTATCATTATATATATTCTTCACTTATAGCTAGGATTGAGTAATATAAAAATGAAGAAATTAATAATAAGTTCAAGCCACACAACTCATACTTTAAACATAAGGTATTTTGTTTCGAGAAAGGATTTATTTTGAACAACCGAAAATACATAGTTAGTAACTATGTCATTTTAGCTGTTGAAGATGGAGTCGTTTTAAATTTGTGTATCAAATATTTCACATAATTTTTTAAGCTATTTTATTTTTCATTGTTGGAATCCAGGTGTGCTGTACTAATAATTGTTGACTCCTAGCTTCATTTACCTGAATCCGATAGATTATTTTGCCCGGAGCTACCTTGATTCAAAGTCCAAGGTCCTCAAACCACCAAGAAGTCCTGGGTCGACTCCATCGTTATACAATGCAAGAATTTAGATCAAGTTCTAGTTTCCAGGACCTGCAGTCGTTCAGAATCCGAATCGAGACTGTTAAAGAGGCCAACAGAGGCTACATTGTACTATATACATATATTCTCAATGATTGTTCTTGTTTTTTTAGAGTACATCTTAAAAATGAACATTTTATTTTAATCTAAAATAGATAGATCAAAAGTGCCAGATATCATTGTTAAATTTATGTGCACTTTCAATCCCATGACGTCATCAATAATTCATTTATAAAATAATATTTAGAACTAGTCGTGAATGAGTTGCTCTTTTTTTCTATATTACGGGTCTAAACATAACTTCTTCAAAGAACTAAATGAGTTCGGTCCAAGTCAAAATACAACAGTTTCAGAGCAAAACCCAACACTCATATCTACCTGTGTACATTATTTTTAAGTATAGCCTCATGATACTGATAAAATATTAAAAGTTTAATAATAGCTGTTCAAATAATGAGTAATTTTTATACACATATATTTATGAAATGATAACGTGTTGATTTAGCTGGGGGAGGGGTTAACACTTATTGCAAGTATGTACGTATTTTTGAAAAATAAAATAGCCCAGATATGACGTAATTATCTATATTAGGGTGTTCCCCAAAAAACTAAAGTCACTTTTTACAATGTATAACTACATATTTGTCTCTTATTTAATTTCAGCTACACTAATATCAAAAATCATTTATATACATGTTTTGCTAATTTGAAATTCTCCTAATTTTTTAAGCGCAAAAACCTTCAGAAATATTTATTTTAAAGTGATATAATTAGTATCCTCTGATTTCCTTTTGTTCAAGACTTGGTGCAGTTGTTTCAGATCAAGTAATTGGAACACCAATTTCAACATTTTTTTTATGAAAATTTGAAATTTGAAGTTTAATTTTAATTTTTCTAATTTTCTTTCCAAAAAATTTTATATTTGAAATTGAATTTTTGGTTTTTTTTTCCCAAAAAATTAAATATTTTATGAAAAACTGTAGATTTTCAAATTTTTATTAAAAAAAAATTTAAGAATAGGAAAAATTTCAAAAAATTGCTAACCCAAATATATATATAACACTGCGGATGCCCCTAATAAATGCAAATATTGGCATGTAAAAGTTGAAATAAGATAAAATGTTAAAAATCTAGGACCGTTAATGAAAGATAACTATTTTCTTTGTGAAGTAAAGAGGTTACTCCGTGGGAGAATCGAGGCTCATAGAGGTCCTATTGAAAATTAATATGCTATTAAATAGAACCACAAAATTTGTCACAATGCATTTGTTCTGGATCTGGATGAGGTCAAAGTGTGTTCCAATTGTCGTGCAAGAGCCTGTAGAACAAGATTAACCGTTTTCAAAGATAAATCTAACAATTAGCAATATATTAAATCTAATTAATTAATGATAAAGTATTAATGTGTTCAAAAGAAGCGTATTCGAATCATGGATCACCTATCTTTGAATAGTTTTTGTAATTAAAGACTTGTAATAAAATATGATCAACCCAAAATTATTTTTTATTATGCTATAGAGAAGGTCAGATACAGAACTCTTCACGTTTTGTTCAATTACACTCTCAAATATGATTCGGACTCGAAATACCAAATTTTTATACAACAGATTTATGTCTTTTTACAAAAAGGTAATCTAAATAAAACACACTTTTTATTGTTGTTTTTCTGTAATTTGTAATTCCGATCATCCCTACGCTCAATTCATAATTTAAAGTGTAAGCGCTATAGCTTGTGCTAAAGTAATATCTTTTTCACATTTGTACAGTTTTGAGCAACGAAACGTGATTGTTAATAAATGTTAATTTCCTTATTCATATGTAAAGCTTTAGTGATTATTTTTTGACATTCTTGTTCAACCATCGTTTGTGCATAAACAAACTATACTAAACATTACGTCATATCGTCATCATGAGTGAGCTAAAAGCCAACCAAAATATAGCAATCCTAGATGCTGAAGTTGAAGTGACAAGGATTATGGACCTTGTGAAGTGCTAGAGGAGCCTGGTTTTCAAGGTGGCCAAGATGAACAACAATTATGTTGAATACCTCTCCAGGAATGGAGGAAGTGGAGGGCAAAATTTAAAGAGGGATTCAGAGTTCCTGTTCAACTGGGAGAAAAACATCAAGGAGTCCCCCAGCAAATCGATGAATCTCATCGGCAACGAATTATCCGTGACTACTAGGATCATCAAGAGGGATGTGAAGGGCGACTTAGAATTTTCTTCATGCACTAAGAACAGATATTACCTTCTAACAGGAGTCATAAAAGCCAAGGGACTCAAGATTCGACGTTTTCCAGTTATATAATCCTGTATAGCTGAGATCAAATATGACATGTCAGATTTTAAAGGAACAAAAAGAATTACTTTATAGGACTGAGAACACCCTAATGTGTATGTATTGATAATAGTATGTACATAGTTGAATCCTAAGTAAAACGTCGATTAATGCTGTGTGAACTTTACTGTCACTGAAGGAATAACACACATGTATTCAAGGTCGTTGTTTTTAATGAATAATCATTCAGTTATGAAGACAAAATGAGTAACAGAGTCTATTAGGAAATAGGCTGAAATTATGTATGTCTGTCAAAAGTAGTTTTTCACTAGTCATATGCAATAACATGACGAAATGTATTCGTCAACAAATGTTTTTTTTGTTTTTTTTGTATCGCAATTACGAGACATATGAAACAACTGTTTTGTCTGAAAAAATCTATTAATTTATTTTTTTGACGAAATATAGACGATACTAAATGTGGCAAAGACAGAATGAAATGTAATGCAACAAAATGCGAGGAAAGAAGAGGAAATTTACAAAAATTGTGCTTTTAAAAATTCAAAAAGATATGGCGTATGACTAACTGGATGAACAATGCCTATCATTGCAGGAGATTCGGAAGGTTTAAAACTTTTGAAGAGGAAAATATCATTTGCACAACGTTTACATTGATTGCTTTGTTTTTGACCAATCAAAATATTAGACATCTTTTGTTGTGCTCCGCTATTTTATACTATGATAAAAACGGAAAGAAAAAATAATGAAAGTTCTTTAAAAACTATTGAAAGATTGTTTACTCCTACAAAATTAGACTTATGTAAAGAATAACTATTTTAGAAGATTAAACAATCTTTCAAAAGTTTTTAAAGAATTTTTTTTTAAATTGTTTTTTTTTTCTATTTTTTTGAATAAGAGAAAATCCCCAAAAGACGTCACTTCTTTTTATTCGTCAAAAACAAACGTAACTATGCAAAAGGGATGATGTTATCAACATATATTGTGGGTATGCTTAGCAACTTAATAAAAATTTGATTTGGGAATCGAACGAAAATTGAATTCAGAAATGGAAAATAAAAGTTTCTTTTTTGTAAGAGGTGAATATATAATATTAAAAAACATCTTTTAAACTTACAAAAATGAAGTAATAACATTATTAAATAAGTAAATTTTCTTATTCTGAAAGTCAATACTGTATGCCGACAGAACTCAGCGCTCGCAAAATCACTAATCCAGTTGGATCAATTTACTTTTTTTACTCTGACAACTAAAAATTGGCAATCCTTTCCTAAGCGACTACTTAAAAATATAGCCGATATCTAAAAATATGCATTAGTTTAAATGTGTAATCCATTGCATTAAAACATTAAAAGCAAAAAATAGCCAAGTTCATTTTATTTCAGGCAACCAAAACTTGAAGATTGCTTGTCCGAAGGTTTATTAGGGATTTTGAAATTTTGCAAGACCTCCAACCTATCTAAAAATACAGAGAAACGTCTATAGTTAGTTATTCTATAAGTCGTTATTACGGATAACTAGATATCCACAATGATCTCGAAAAGGATTTAGAACAACTATGAATATATTATTATTATCTTATAGAAACTTTAACTCTGTATAAATTTTTGAAACTGTATATTTCATCCATATTTTCCAAATTAATTAACAAAAATATGTATTTTAAATTAATAAATAACTTATTATGAAAGAAGTATAAAAGGCTTGAAATAAAGACACAAAACATAAAGTATTCATAATTTTTGCATCACTCGAATAACTTAAGAGTCCAATCAATTCTTAGTTATCAAAGTTTACAAATTTTTGTATGAATAATTAATACTTTCATTGTGCCTAAATTTAAAATAATGGCAGACCATTCTCGTAAATGAAAGATATTTAAAGTTTTAATAAATTAATTTAATTGTTAAAATGAGATACTTCACTATGATCTTTGTGAAATGGTTGCCTTGTAGAGGACGCTTTATAATTTGGAACGTTTTTCAAGTACCAAACAGATTTTACAATACAACAATCAATATCTACAAAAAAAATGTTGTCAAGAGTTCTCGAAATCATCTCCACACAATCCCCATTTTGAATAAATAAACCAAAGTGATAGTTAATCATTATTCATAAATAACTAAGAAAAACCAAAGTCATGACTGATTTGACACAAATACATATGCATACTGCATATGTCACGATCTAAAATTTAAAAAAAAAACATGTCCAAAAAATATACACAATTTTACAAAAATATTTACTTTATTCCTATGAAATGAGTCACATTTCCCAACTGGCCAAATCAGCTATTACATATTATTTATAATAATGAATATTATTTTATCCAAATTAGTTTTTGTAGATATGAACTCCCTACAAGAGAACAAGGTGGAAGTAACGAACGACAGATGACGGAGAAGGGCCCCCTTCTCATTATTGTAGTGGATGCAATCAAACAAAAGATTCTCTACATACGATCCGTTGTATTTTTCACCAACATATGTTAAATATCAAAGCTGTATTTTTTCATTTGTAAGTAAATGAGAGATATTGTATGTGTCTGTACAAATTAATGATGGCTCTAGTATACTTACCTTGCTTTCCTTTTATAGTAGCAGGTGAGTATATCATATTTATATACATATATGATATATGTCTTATAGGCAAGTAATCAAAAAATCTATCCCCCATCACCTGTGAACTGCATCGGTTAATATATAGATAAATATTCTGCATTTGTATATTTTTAAGGGAAATAATGGAATTAATTGATTGCAATTATACATGAGGCCTATAATCAACAGGGGCGAGGGATATATATCATCCCTATTAATGATGAGTCATCCATAGTTACTCCAAACGTCCCTCGCCCATTCACAAAACCGTAATTGTGGCAATTTATATGTCATATACAAGTTGCAATCAGCGGAGGAAAGGGGTATTTATCTACCCTATGAATAGTTAATCAACCAATAATCACTCCAATAGTCCCCTGTCCCTTTACAAAACCGTGATTGGGGCAATGGATATGGTGTGTGCGAATTACAATCACCTGGGGATTGGGGTATTAATCGTCCTATTGATGGCGAATCAACCATAGTCACTCCAACAGTCCCCAAACAAAACCGTAATGTATATACTCTGTACAGGTTGCAACATTTGTACAAGCTCAGAAGAATATTGTACAAGTTACCCATTTCTACGTCTCACAACGCCTTATTTAATTCGAAATCAATCATTTTAATTATATCAACTATATTCATTGATGTATTTATTTCATTTATTAAAATTAGGTATTAATTATGTATAAACGTTTAGGAAATAACTTCATAATATACCAGATAATACTTATAATAAATTAGACATTTTCATTTAAATACTCAAAAATTACATCATAAATAAATCCAGGCCGATTCATAATGTTATTATTGTCAATATAAGTAGGACTTTAAAAATTATCATAATTAATTTTGCTCATTTTTGGATTACAGCTTGATCAATCTCCTTATACAAGTTATATTTTTTTAAATTGCAAGCTGTGCACGGCATATATATTGTTATTCAATTTGTTGCTATGAACTATACATATATTCGATTTCAAAACGACACCTTTCTCATAAGTAGATACTCCTTCTTACCTTATCTCGATGCAAAAAAGATGACGCTGTGCTGCCCATTTTGTTTCATATGTCACGGATCATCACTTCATTCCTACTATAAATAGAATAATGAATAATAAATAAGATCAGTCGTCAGACGAACACACTTTTATCAGGCACTAATCACAAAAAAAATCTACATTCACTCCTGTCTTTCTCATGGGAAAACTTATATATGATCAACAATTAAATTTTTGTTATTTTGTGAGTGTATTTTTTTTGTGATTTTTTTTTTTTTTTGCACAGGTATATTTCACAACAGCATTGAGGTATCCAAGATTTAATAATAATAGAATATAAAACAACAATCCACGTCTCTGTCTGTATTAAATATCATCATCGTTTAACGGCGTATACATATGTTATTATAAATGAGAGAGGAACTGAGCGAGCTAGCGAAAAAAGCGCCGCAGTTCAAGCAAGGCGGCACAAGTATTTTACATATGTACACAAGTCATGTATGGCTACTTCTCTCCCTCTCTCTCTTTCTATCTCTTTAGTATGTACATAGGTACTTGCTGAATGTCACCCATCAGTATATAAATATATAAAATGCAGGGGAAAATCAACAAAGCAATTAAAATTTATTTGATAAAAAAATCGCAACAATGTTGCAACGTTAATTATTTCATTATATTAAAATAACCTCAGGCTTTATTAATATAAATATACGAACAAACAGTGCCGCCAAATATATGTTATATTATGTCATCAAAACCAGACAAACAATGTTTTAAAAAACTTATTCCCATGCGATGATGAATTTGTTAGTCAAGAAACTTTTAACTAAACAAGTACATATTTTTGTATTACGTAAAATGAGTGTTCTATAATATTAGATGTATTATAAACATTCGAAATAGGAGATTGTTTTTAAAACGCTCTCTAGTGTTCAAAAAATCCCCGCAAGAAAGAGAAAAGCTTCTTAGAATCATATACATATAAGTTGCTATAAACTTATAAGAAAAAACTTGGCCAATAGCGTTACTAGATGATACCACCTCTCATTGCATCACTATTTTGAGCGAATGACGTCATAGATATTAACACTTTATCGCACCAATAGCAGGAGGGTTCTACTTCTTTATTCGGATTTGAAGTAGGGCCTGTATTGAAACTTCAGTTGTTCATATAGTCCATTGCAAATAAGACTAATACTTCGTTTCCGATCATAACTTTGGAATTATTTTTTTAAGTGAACACTTAAATAGTTTAATGATCAATTCATAAATGAATTGAGGGCATATTAATAGTCTATAAAATAAGTTAATGTTCTTTGTTTTTGCTAATGCATTTAAATGTAAATTTTACTCCTAACGATCAAATTATGAAGTTTCATGTTCGTGGATATGATATGATTATTAAAGATGTGGAAATGGTCGAAATCCTTAGAGCATATGTTGGTAACTTTGAAGGATGTCATGTTTACAGAGTACTGACAGAGAGCATTATGCAAGTTATAGGCTCCTTGCTCGCTAAAACGTTTGAATTTTCAACATAAATGTACACTCTTAAAGATTTGGACCATTTTCACATTTCTAAAGGCTATATCATGGGCGTAATAAGATAATGTTATGTTAGGAGTATGTTCTAAAATATAACTATTAAATATATATACGTGAACCAGATTAACTTTATTATATACGTGGTAACATTAAATGTTCCTCTTTACGGAAAATTTAAATTTACTTATCTCAAGTAAAAATATTATTTTTTAATTTAGGCTAAATTTCTTCTAATATGGACAGATATTCTACTAATTTGAATAAAGTTATAGTAATTTAAATAACATGTAATTAACTGATTGTTAATATGGTTATATTTTGATTTCATACAACAGGAAATAAAAACAATTTTAGGGCTTGGGAATGGAGAATATTAATATTTTGGCATTAATCAAATTTATGAATACATACCTAAGATATTAATACATTTGGATACTTGTTTATTTTATGTAGATCTTGATTTTTTAATTTTAAAGTTTTGTATTTCCAAAATTTAATTTTGACTTTTATTTTATGTTGAAGGAAAATGGATGCACCAAATAATTCATCAACTGAGCATATATTGAATTTATGTTGAGGATGTAAAAAGATGACGGGTGTAAGAAAAAGAAAACGATTGGTCACTCTACTCTTAGTGAACAAGGAAGTATGTACAGTAATAGTTTCACATACGAATTTAATTTGTTCTGGAACCGAGCTCATTAGTAAAAAACCTTGTTATTCAAAACTATTTATCCCATAATAAATAACTTAAAAAAAGTGTCGATTGAAGGGGATCTTGCGTGCCGTCGCAAACTCCAGCTCGTATCTCATTAAATAGACATATGTAAAAGCAAATTGTTGCTCGAAATACATTTTGCATCTCTTAAAACTCGTATGTTGAGACACTCATATCTCAAGATATTACTGTAATAACATAAAACATTGTCTCATCGTATCACTGTAGAGTAAGGGAACTCCTACAGCATGGCCTATGATTCATTTCTCATTAGTTACGTTAAATATTTTTGTACTATTTTATTTTGAATATAGACTCTTCGTAAGATAAACGGAAATAAAAAGTATATTACTCCAAGCATGTTGTAGGAGACGACTTCAACTTTGTCCAAATATTAATCACAGATTAATGACATATTTTTTATATGCATTTTTTTGCAAAACCCTTTTCTTATAAACTACCTTTATTGATATTTTTATCCGCCTATACATAATTCCAAAAGAGAGGTGATGACTTGGATTCCAGATTTGCTACTCGACTTGATGATCTCACAATCAAAGAACCCCGAATAGATTTGGGCCACATTTAAACCTCACCACTTGACTGACTTAGACTACTAGAACTACACCACATGACTCCACATGGACTCGAAAGTTATTTATACTGAACTCAAGAAAAGCCTTAAAACTTACTATGTACTATATATTATGATTATAAACTTGAAAAGAGCTCTACAGGAATATGAGAACTCAAACCTGAATTAATAAAGACATTAAAGTTCTCAAACTGGATTCGATGTGAGATAAAGGACTTGGACTTTCTCACATTCGTTTCCAATTATTTTAGGGTAGTGTAGGATTAGTCCTATAAGTAACTGATTATACATACTTCAGTTCTTCAGACGTACGACTCTAGCTATATTTATAGTTATTCTTCACTCATAATATTAAATAAAGAAAATAATAGTAAGTTCTAGCCACACACTTCCTACTTTAAACCTAAGGTATTTTGCTCTTCAAAGAGTTTAAGTTGAACAGCTGAGAGGACATAGTTAGTAACTAGGTCATTTCAGTTGTTGTAGTTACCATTAAAGACCAATAAGGAACGGTTTTATGACTGAAAAATTTTATTAGGACCGGACTAGAGGTACTCCAGTATTTTTACCTATTTTAGACCGGTGCAACACTATTGCAGGGTCATAATGAATGCAATTCATTACATCATTCCTAAAATGTGTTCCATTTGGACACTATGGAAATGCCATTATAATACAGGTACATATTTTTTCTTAAGACATGAATATATATTCAACAAAACTCTTCAATGACTCTTCCAAGAATACTGACATTTTCTACACATAGGCATAAACTCATGCAAAAGATTTTTCATCCCCTTGCTGATGGTGAAACGTCAAGGAAACATCATGGGGTGTCGAGAGATCAGAATGAAGGATGTTGAGATTGAACTTTTTAAATAATATATACTTTTATATATATATTAAAAGAACAGCAACCAGGTCAAAAGACGAAGGAGAGATATTCATCCACATGGAAATATCTCATTGTTGAGTTGTGTGTTTTTTTATTATGAATATTGTATACATATGTATACATGTGTGTTATACAGACTTGAGTTATTATTATTTTTGATATACATTATAAAGTTCTTCTTTCCTCTTTACCGGGTGCAATTTTGAATATCTGAATAACTATTAACTTTAAGGAGATACATTTCCGTAGCTACTAGATATCGACAAAAAAATATTTGGAGACTGAATATAACGCTATATCATCTCTTTTAATCTTCGATAATATCCCTCTGGTTTCCACAATGGCCTCAAGACACTTCCTGAAGATTGGCACTTCTTTCTTATGTATTCTTTAGACATATTCGCCCGGCGTTCGTTTAAGGTGGCATTCATTACCATAATGTTTTTCCGTCTAAAAGGAACAGACCTGTGACTCTCGCCGCAACCGGAAGGCGTAGTCCAAAGTGGGCGTAGAGCGAATACGGGGGCCATATATTTTTTGCCTTTAAATTAATGGTGGTATTACTGAACCATCTTTGGCAGAGTGAGTAGGAGCGCTGTCTTGTTTCGTCAAGATTTTATTTCCTGCATCAGAAAATGCACGGATCTTCACGCGAGTATCACGTTCTAATGCCATTTTCTTGATAACTTAGAAAAGACATCTAATAAAATTTCTACAGAGGATTATCAAATGTTCAACGTGCCTAACTTAATATATGCCCGTTTCTAAAAAGCTCAATAGAACCTCTCAATTCTAGAGTTCAGATTTCAGTGTCGCACCCGCTATGTACATAGTTGTTTCGTAATAAAAGGTTTTTTTGTTCGTATTCATCAATTCACTCATATCAAGATCTAACCTGACATCTCCAATCTGACGAATAAAAATAATAACAAGAAGGAAACTACAGGAATGATACTATTCAAATGAGGCCATATTTCTAGACTAGTGGGGATCATCATCAAAGAATCATAATTTGTTCAGATGGACAAATTGAAATCATTATTTTTATATAACAAAAAAATACGTGAATAAATTGTTCTATAGACAAATTAACATGGAGTTTTTAACAACCTTCAAAAGAATTCAAAGGACCCAAAAATAACCACTTGTAGATAGAGGAAATATCCACCTAATTAAGTGATAAAACTTCATTTAGACCAGCAACTATTACCACCTATATGCTGATCGGTATATTAATCCTAGATACACTTATCATCTACAGAAGAAATGAGACAAGATTAAATGATGAAACTACACTAAGACTGATTAAATGATAAAACTACACTAAGACCAGCAATCATATATACTAATCGGTATCAAATCCCAGATAAGATCTATAGGTATATTATATTCTCCTTATTACATTTAGGGTTGTATCAAGAATTGAGATTCGGTCCGATATCGAATATTTTTTTGCTTAAGTATGAAGTGATTTTTCTTCATACAAAATATGGATCCAGACTGCAGTTTCCAAAAGGTGGACCGATCTCTTTCCCTAACCAGTAATATGGGAGGAACAAATATAAAATTCATTGACACCAGAACGGTCCAGACCGAACTTGGATCGAATTAGTTTGGCCGTATACTGGTTTAGGATTTCCAAAGTGAGTACCACCATAATGTTTGAGAGGAGAGCAGCATAAAATTTATTACATTTTATTAGATTAGCTGCGGGAAGTTATGAAGTAAAGGAAATATTCATTACAGGATTATATATGTAATTCATCCTTTAAATTCCATATGTAGTAAAATACCATAGTAATTGGCGCTGGGATTATGAATCTGTAATTAGTTCTTCGTAATTTTGAAACTGGTTTTCCCGATTTTTGGACTTATTCTACTAGAAATATGAACCCAAAATGTTGTTAATGGCTATGCATGTGTACTTCTAGGGCGTTCAAAGGAGCTTGTTTGGGATACTAGCTCAGAAATTTGATACCGATATAAAAGACAATTTAACTTCTTATTTGTTTTATCAAGTATAATTTTCTTCTTCGTATCAAGCAAGGACATAACTAGGATTGTACTCCGTTTTAGATCCTCAATTTTACTAGGAGGCCAACAGGGACAACAGTTGTTACTCCTGAACAAACCTTCAGCGTTTCTTTCCATAATTAATGAGTATACACCCTCGTATTTATACTTTATACTTAGATGTTTTCTCATCAACAATGAAAGAATAACGCTCTAAAAAATAAGGAATAACGCTCTAAAAAATAAAAAACACTCGTGTTGCAAAAACAAAAAAACTCGCAAGCTAAAAATTTATCAGGATCTACAACCCTATTCATAGATATCACTGTCTCTTAATGTTACCATATAATTACATCAACGACAATTTAGCTATTATCCATATTAAGTGACGCAACTACGCCCCCAACATCCTCTACCCTTTATGTTTCCAACATATATTCAGAGTTTTCGAGCTTGCACACACCTGGTTAATTTATACTTAAATTTGATTACCTTAAGGATGAAAGAATACTGATAACAAGGCTTATAGAAATTTATAAAAAAAATGAAAAATTAAATTTTTTGAAAAGAAATTAAAAATGACACTTAAAACTTCTTCAACAGTCCACTATATTTAAGAAAAATAAAATTAATTTTTGGATTTTTTTTTTTAGATCCACAGCTGTTCACAAAAGCAAAAATTCTAAAATTTTTGGGGCTATTTTTTTTTTTTCATCACTTAGAAAAGTGATAATTAACTAAATACCAGTGATAAATAATCATATATAAGAATCGGTATCGCAAATGAAACATTATTTTCCCGATACCGAACTCAATTCCACAAAAAACACCCAATTCTACAATTCCGATTAACCGTCCCATCACTAATAGAAATACAAGGTTACGTTGTTATCTGGGTTGCCATAATTTTTAATTTGATGTACCGTACCGACTGCTGGTCAAGACGGACAAATTTTGACGTCATAGAGTATAATAGGGTATTTTAACAATAACAGTCAAGAAAGGCAATATATAGCTACACTTGGTAACGGTATATAGTCTTTGTGGTGTGTTAGTTCTTATTTATTCGGTCAAGTCCAGCCTTAGAACCGGTCCTTAAGAATGTCGATCCTTCGTACTAAAACTGATTTAAAAAAAGTTAGAGATAAAGTTGAATGACTTCATCAAATACCGAAATTTTTAAGTTTTAGGACAGATATGCAGGACTAAACGTGACGGAACTGCAGTTTTCTGTCTAAAATAAAGACTGATACAACAGTAATTGAAAGCAACTTTAGAAAAAAAAAAAAATAGCAAATTGCCTTGTAAAGTCAAGACTACTACTTCCCTAAATATACCAGACTGTCTAAATCCAGACTTTCTTGATTGCCAGTGCCACGTACTAGCATATAAGGATAACGATAACAGCTTCTGAAAATAAAAAGTATTGTTCAAGTTGTCAACTACAAAATTTATACAGCCATAGATATGATCATGCTTCAGAGTAGATATGTAACGCTACAGTTCTTTGATCTTTGTTATTGGTATAAGATTTGTTAATCGTAATCGAATCTATTTTTGGCCTTCATAAGTATGTCGTTTTAAATAGGCAAGTGACGAATATGACTCGTAATTCAAAAATAAATAAAAATATCTTATGAAAAATACATGTACATTTTTATATTCAAATGATTTTAGAATGGAGTAGGAATCAGATAAGGCATATAACTACATACATAACATAAAACATATTTTAAGAGACATTCCTTCTGCAAGAATAGAAAAAGAAGGAATCCAAATATGTAAAAGTGAGTTTACATATACATAATAAAAATATTTCAAAAGGTTATTTAAGAAGTATGTATTTACATATATGCATAAGTAGCTGCCCCACTCAAGGAACTTTGCATCACAGTGCCTAAAATGCAATATATTAATATTGAACATTTAAAAATGATACATTGCAGCTCATTATCAAATTTTTATACATCGAAATATTTAATAATACTCGAGACTTTTTGTTGCAATCTCAATGGTGTTTTTTCCAAAGCTGTGATCATATTTATTTTACTCTTGAACAGAGAGCATATAAGTATTAAGTAATCACTAGTAGGTGAAATACAAAGAGAAACACTCAAGATTTATTGGGGAGTCATAAGTGTAAGTCCTTGTTGGATTCAGAGTAAAATCGATATCGGGGTAACTCCCAGGGGCATCTGCAGTAGGGGGAGGGGCTATACCCCCCTCCCAAAAAAGGAGTTTTTGTATTGATAAGGAAAATTTATTGTATTGTGGAAAAAATTGTAATGGGTGACTGGTATAAAAAATTGAAGGGACGGTGAAAAAATTTTAATTTAAAAAAAAAAAAATTACCTTCCCCCCCCAACATATAATTCTGCATACGTCCCTAATTCCTGCCTTTGTCTTTGGAAGATACAGAGTGGGATTTGATATCATAGCTTCTCGCATTTAATGAAATGAAACGTCATGACAGCAGCTCTCCTCCACA
This sequence comes from Lepeophtheirus salmonis, assembly GCF_016086655.4. Classification (NCBI taxonomy): domain Eukaryota; kingdom Metazoa; phylum Arthropoda; class Copepoda; order Siphonostomatoida; family Caligidae; genus Lepeophtheirus; species Lepeophtheirus salmonis. Next base: position 14,483,180 of record NC_092584.1, read on the forward strand.
ACATTCTTCAAATTGAGAGATTTACTATGTTCATGTGCAATTTCATTTTTTAGCATACAGTTGTTCCATATTTTCTACAACTCAAGATCAGAGTTTATCTAATTCAATAGCTGGTGTACTTTTTCCACCTTAATATACAGTTTTCGACGTTTGTTAAAATTAATTACTATTCAACAGGTCTAGTAAAACAGTTAGTCCTGTGATAAAAAAACAAAACAAAATAACTAGCACAGAATACCAAAATTAAAACATTGCGAAATTTCTCATATAAAAATATATTTTACTTTAAAATAATCCCTAATATTTATTTTCAATGGCTATTCGACGTATGAGGACAAGGTAATACTGATGATTTGAACCCAAAACTACCTTTTTATATATGTTAGTTAAGGTATGACATTACGCAGCCAAACTGACTAGATAAAGTGTACACTACACTAATTCGGCTGCTAACTACAGGCTAACATGGCTGTCGATGTATTTGAAATGCTTGTGGAACAAAAGAGGCATGTCATTTTGTTCACAGTTACGAGTAGTTTATCTGTTTAGCAAAACCTCTGGACAGTGAGTTATTGAACTAGAGATCATGAAGACGCATAAAAATTGGTCTCGAATTCAACTCCTCCAAAAACACTTTAAAAAAAAATGAGCAAACACATACTTTTTTCATGTTAACATAAAAAGATACGGTAATTAAAACCCTTTAAATTCTTGAAGAAGAAATCTTAATTCTTGATGAAGCCCTTCTGGAAGTCTTTTTTTATTTTTATTAATAACTTGTTTACAACATTGTTCCTTTTAACAACAAAGAAAAAAAGATGGTCACTACTTTTTATCTCTTTTTTTTCTTTCTTTTAGTGATGTACCGGACAATGATTATATATATTTTTATTATACTTTATCATACATTTTCATCAGACGTCAAGAAAAATTTAAAAAAACGAAAATGAAAAGAAAAAAAAAACAACCTTCGTATCTCAGCGTGAGAACAAAACTTTTTCTCTACGCGAGAACATGAATTTTATTGTTATAGGCGCGTAAAAGAGATACTTGTATCGTGTGTGTATTTGTGTGTGTGAGATATACTTGGAAGAAGAAAAATATAAAATAAAGATTTTTTTTAAAGCTTTTCCTCTATTTGGCCCCATCCTGAATGTATAAAAATTTCACTAAAAATTTACAATGTAAAAAAAGACTCGTTTCTTTAACAAAAAGAAAAAAAAATGATTTATGTTTAAAAAGAAGAAAACAAGTTTTTAAATGTTTTTTTTTTTTTTAAATTCTGTGTTGAGGGGAATAAAAACAATAGTAAAAAATGTTGCAAAGTTTGGTTCAAATGGGGTTTCAAATAAATCATGAAAGGATTTTTATGTAAGGTGCAAAACGACTACCCCTTCCCCCTCTTAATAATCATGGATTAAATCCTCATATAAATGACTTATGAAATGAGCCGTAGCATCTGTTTTAAGAGAGAAGTAAAAATAATATTGCATAAGAACATGAAGATTTATTAGTTCAATAACACATGGTAAAAGTATTTATTTTTGAGAGGAAAAAAATGAATATTATAACAAATTCTTCATATGTACCCATCATCATGATATTTAAAGTGTAACACGCAACAATCTGGAGAATTAGAAAAATAGTCTCTATTAGTGATGGTATTCCGTCGATCAACCTTTTTCGATTCAGACTGTAGTCTGAATTGTTGGAGCCAAATTTCCTTCTCCACAAAAATGGCCAGGAGGGTTGTTCCTATTGAATGGATCAGTTAGAAACTCAAATGACGTATTTATCATAAATACTCATGGCAGAACTCATTTTCTAATAAATATTTTTGATTATATTGACTAGAAATAATATACATATTTTTTCCCACGTAGTCGTCTTTGTTGGCTAGCACACCCCTGATACTACAATGTATCGCTTTGCAAATAAAAAGGATGTCTTCCTCAGTGATTTTATCCAATTTTTTAGTACACCTCCCCATCTAAAATATCCTACACGACTAAATTCATGGTATTCCGGATATGAGGAGGAGGAGTCTGCATTATTTAAACCCAAATTTGAGAATACTTCACATATCCTCCCGGTGAAAACAATGGTCCTTGGCCATCGGTTACATACTACGGTTAGGGTCTCATCGGATCTTTGCTCTGATGCACTTGATGTGTATCAGCGTCTTTGTTATGTTCCCTCTGGGCTTGTCCTCAAGAGTACAAGTCTCCCTAAGATATTTGAGGACCATCACCACCGTCGGTTTCTGCTACTGCAACCTCTTACCGATTTCCCAAATTGAGATATCCGGATTTGACAGAAGGTCCAACTCCTATCTTGTTCGAGTATGCCGATTAATGTTCTTAAATTTTTTTGAAATTTTCGCCATACACGTGTGTATATAAAAAATCAGCTTATATAAACAAAAAACAAGCTGTACTATTTCATAGAACATAATTACATAATTTTTCTTTTTTTTCTTCTTGTGGGACGGATCAAGATTGATTTTTAGTGTAGATCACATATTACTAGGCGACCAAACTTGGGGCAGCAAAGTAGTACAATTTTACAAAAATTATAAGGAACTATGACAAGTCTAGGATTTTCAGACCGAAACCCATCACTAATATTGATAAATTTAATACAACTTCACATGTTCTTATTAAAAGAACTGGAACAAATCAAAATTTTGTCATAAAGAGTGGGCTTCCCTATAAATATAAATTTGAATAAGTTTTAATGCGGCTGTGAAAAGACAAAGTTTGAATTTCAAACCTCTTTTATTCGCATCCAATAATTTGAATAATTGCTAGGGTTGCAGTGTTCCCAAAATTTGGATATCATCCAATGACGTCATCATTAATAATTCTTTACGAACAATGTTCCATTGTTTATAAGAATAATAAATGACTTTATTATGCCTAAATTAAAAAAATGCAAAACTATTATCTTACCATAAAATATTTTAAGGTTTACTTAACGTACGTTACTTAATTGTACGCTGAAGTACTTCTAATTCTCTGAACATTTCCCCTTACCTTTGGTGTAAATTACTTTTAAAATAGTTAATAAAATAAATTAAATATAATTACAATATTTTACCTACTCTAATGCTATTTTAAATGAAGAAGGCAGTAATTCAATTTCTTCCCCCAAACATATAACAGGCACCTGATATTAACAAGAGCTTTAATTCAGTAGTACTATATTTTTGAAAACCATACGTTATTTGCAAAAGATTATAATAATCCAAAATGATTGTTTTAATTAAAATTTGTGAGCCGTACAATTTTAATTTGTCTTTTGGTGGGCTTAGTGCTCAAAAAAGTTTTGGAACTACTGTCTTAGGGTTCATTTTTTACGAGGTTTCGTGCAATATCATCCAGTTAAGCCTGATAATTAGCTTGAGCTTAAATAAAGGTTGATTTATCTTGTGAACTAATGCTTCCGTGATATTTTTAGATTTTATGTTAATTTACTACATAAAAATATAAGAAAATCATATTTCAGTTCGGAAAATTCGTTTACAAAAAATGAAGATTGATTTTACAGCTGTATCTCTACAAAGGAAGAAGATGCCCTTGTCTCTCGGGGGAACCGATATCTGAGTCTATACAAAGGTAAAAGCTGAAACTTATTAACTAGTCGTGTATAAAAAAGATCAAGGTTTCAAAGTTCAACAAAGTAGTTCGCCTGATTATTTATGACGTCATATTTTGACATTTGGTACACAAAATCTTTCATGTTTAGAGAACACGTATTGGAGTTACCTCACTACTAACATGATTTTATATTTTTGATAGTTCGGCAAATTTCTCACCATTATATTAATGTAAGAATTGATAGACCAAGTATTTAGTACCTATAATGAACATTAAGGACTAATTGACTTTCAAATAAGGGCCCCTGTCTCAGTAACATAATTCCCTACATGTTTATGAAGCTCACTCATGTCAACCTTAAGAGAACTTGCTAGCACCGCGTGTTATTCGTGACATAATCCACGAGTTGTTGAAATGGACAACTTAATTGATTCAGTCTTTTGCGTGTAGAAATATATGTTCTGCATATGAACATGCGACAATGTCTCATTCCATTATTAGTAGATTTTTCCTATTTATCAATTTACCATTTTTAGAGTCACTTTTATAATGACATAAAGGAGTAATTTGTAGAATCCTTTACAAAAAAAATGTCAATCACTTGTCTTTTTATTAATTTTTAAACTTATAATGAGCTAAAAGTAGTTTTCAACCAAATACTTGCAAAGTTTTACAAAGGAGCTGGTAATCCCCCTCAATATTTATGCAGTTCTCAAAATCGATATTTACCTAAGTCTTGAGACAAAAAAAAATGAGTGTATTGATCTTGAACACAAAAAAAAAGACCAAAGCAACTAGAATATCAATGAAAACGAAAAATTATTTTTATACAGAGTGTTTCTTTTTATGTTAGTGGTTTATAATCAGGGCTTGTCAGCCACACTTGCCCGTGGCTATATTTAAAAATCAGTCGGGTTTGTGCAAAGTAGGATGTATCTTACCCGTATGGCTACGTTATGTAGTACCTTAAATACTGCATTTAAACAAGCAATTTTGACTTCAAATCATAAGTATTACCTTCTGTCAACGTCAAATAGACCAGTTCGAGAGAATTTGGATTACTATTCTGAGGAAAAGGAGGTAAATAGAGCAGCTTACTTACTTATAAATGAAGAAATTGAAGCTTGTGCTAGTTTGAAAAAAGACTTACTTTCTATCAAACATGAATAATATTTGTTATATTACAAATTCAATTTTTAATTGTACTTTTATGAAATATAAATTGTATTTTACAGAAAATATATTACTTTCATTTTGTACTCCCGAAACGTACTTTATTTTTAAAGAAAAGTACCTCTATACTAGTAAAAAAAATGATACATTTGGTATTTTGGACTAGTCATTTTTTTACATTGCTATAAAAAAAATTGGCTGTTGGTTAGTGGCTAATTTTAATGTCAGTCGAACCATGTTTATACTGTATATAATTTTGTATCACCTCTAATATTAATTTAGATTTTGCTGCTATTAATTATAAAAACAATATTTTAGTGTAATTGAAGTAGGAAGGTGTGCAATAAACTATAATTCAAATATCTAATATAAAAACATGATTACTAAATAGCTCCATCTCTAAAAGAATAATCCTATTCATATTCTACCTTTGTGATCTTCATTGGATTTGAAATTAAATATATATATTTTGTTCACTTTCCTCAAATAGATCAAAGAAAAATAGTTTACGGTGTTAGAATGTTGACCAACTAATCCGTAATAAAATTGATGAATATGTTATAAAGTTTCCCAAATAACAAAGTGTTTTTATTAAGACATGGGTTAAAAGTCCCGGGAATAACAAAGAAAACACGTTTTTTTTCTTCCAAATTGTACTTTTTTAAGTTATTATTATTTATTTATTTGCTTTATAGAGCAGGGTATCCATAACACTTTTCAAGACATGGCTTAGCTAGAAAAGTATATTTTCCCCATCAATAAGAAATGTAAGATTAAAACACGAAATTGCTTGGAAACATTGTTTAGAAAATAACAAAAGTACCGTCACACTTAGCACAATAACTCACAAACAAGAGAACATTTGTCATGAAATTTTGACAGCTGTCTTTTTTAATTTGGTACTAACTGAAAATGAGGTTAATAGAAAAAATAGCGCCATTTACGTGTTAAGTCCGTAAAGTAAGTTCATTTTCCAAAAAAAAATAAACAATTATTTATGTTAGAGGGTTTTTTATGGAAAAATACCCATATTTTATATATTTTGGACCTCTTAAAATTTTTAGTAGTTTTTTGATTTAACCTCCCCCCTGACAAAAGTCTTCAACAGGGGCTCTCAACTGTGGTGGTCTAGCACTCAGGTCTCCACTTTCTTATTCTCATTTTCTACAATTTGTCCTTCACGACACTTATTTACCAAATTTCCTTTTGAGTTCGATCGACGTTCGATCAGCCCAGACAATGATGACTTTTTACGTCTATCAGTATAATTAGATATAAAATATATTTAGTGTGATTCTCAACACTTCAAACTTTATTTTTTCTTTCTTCTTTTGAGTCCCAAAAATACAAATTATAAACTATTGATTATCATTTTTGATCAGCTCTCCGCAAACACACCCGTTGAGGAACACACATTGATAATGAAACACGAATTCCTTACTTCGTTACAGTCAATATAACTATGTATCGTATATCCTCATTGCTTCCATTTTTAATATGTTCTACTACAATGGAAACCAATCAGATAAGGTGGCAAAGTAATTTACTTTTTTGCCTCTTTAATCTTGTTTTTTTAAAGATAAATTATGATTAATATGGTACTCCTGTGCGCTGCTCTTTACAATAGTTTAGATAAATATATTTTTTTGAAGGGTGAATAAACAGAGCAATTACAAGATGGTTTCTTCTTTTCTTTTTTAAATCTTACAAGGCAAGAAGTAATCACACCTATCTTTTCCATTTTCCAAAAAAAAAAAAAATATATATATATATGATTTATGTTAGAGGGTTTTTTATGGAAAAGATGAAAAAAGAAGTACATTATTAATAGTCCCCAACAGGTACGAGATGTTTAAATGCCTCATTATTAGTTAAAATTTACAACGTCATTCCCATATATGGGCTGCTGCTGATAGTCTATTCTTTTATTATTTTTTTCCATGCTATATGGTCACCCTGATGATTATATATATATGGACTCCCTTCTATACATAAATATGGTCGTACAATATTAGCCTGTCCCGTTTTTGGGATACTATTTTTCTTACACAATACCAACACTTTTTTTGTTTAGAACAATAAAAAAACAAACTTTGGCAAATTATGAAGCCTTTTAAGCCCTTTTCTTTTGAAAAAAAGAAGATATTTTTTATCCTTAGGCCTTTCTTTAAGTCCAAAATTAAAAGAACTCAATGACTGTAGGTTTCCCTGTTTTATAAAACATAAGACAATAATCAATAAGAATTTAATTATTATATGTGATGCTTGACCAAAAAGGAATCCTGCAAATAGGGCAAAAGAAACCTAAAATATATTTTCTTCATTGTGGTGTTATAGGCTGTCGCTTGTTGTTTAAAGTAGTTGATTTAAGAAAATGGCGCATCATGAAAAGAGTTTTAATAGTGTCCTATATGTGAGTAACATGTACTAATATTTTATATTGTACTTGGATGCTCACGCTTTATAGATTTTGTTTCGAATTATTTTATTAATACTTACAAAAACAACATCGCTAATTCTCTTTTAAATTCCCTTTTTCCGTTTGTATTCAATATTCGTTCTCGCTTTTTCCGTTTGTACAATAATTCTTTTTTTGCATAAACTAAGGTTAATAGAAATACAAGGTTAGACCGCCATATAATCGGGCTTGCTAGAATTTTCAATCTGATGTATTGTACCGACTGCTGGGCAAGACAGGCAGATTTTGACAAAACACGCAATCACTCATCTACTATGACGTCAATATTAAAAGCGTGGTGGAAGTCAAAATCAGTCGTACGCACTTTATGGTATAACCTGTTAATCTTGGAATCAACAACATATACCTTTAAAAAAAAATTATGACGTGGGAATCGATTTTGTTTTATAGAAAAAAAATCAAATTATTAGCTTAAAAAAACTTCCCTTCCAGAGCCCAGGAATCTTGTCTCCATAGAATTATACATAGCCTCAGGTCCGTAACTTAGAATTTTGAATAACTTTTATGTTAATTCCAAGGACTGCATCTGTCTCTGTTTTTGAAATAAATACCGTTGTTATTCGTTTTTATATGCGTAATAACATAAAACTATAATATTATATTATAGAAGATATTGTTATAGCTAAGTTTGTTGCTCTGTTTGTCCTAATGTCTAAACATATTAAACAAGTACCCGAATGCTACATGATGTACGTCAAGAATATATTTTGATGAAAGAAATAACAATGTACTCGTATTTATAAAATATTTCAGCCGTTTCCTTTTTCTTATAATTAATGCACGTATCTCTTAAGATTTGAACCAAATATAAACACTGTTATGTTTTAATGAATTTTGATTGTTTTTATTAGTGAACGCTCTTAAGACTAAAGTACTCATCCATCATCCAAAAACATATTATAATTTTTTTCTCAAACACTTATTATAACTATTTCAATGTTGATGGGAGAACACGTTATATGAATTTATATATGTATTGAGTAGTTACCTGTACTCATGAAAAAGTGAGAGTGAGACTGATGATTTCTTTGAGAGTTATCTTCTATATCGTTGCAGCTCAATTTGTCTTTTAGCTGAAACTCAATTACTCCGTGCAATGCCGGGTACTACCGTCTAGTGTTTAATAAAATAAGGAATCCACAAATAGGAAATTAGCAAACTAAAGCAAATATATTATCTGCAAGGTGCTCTGACAGTTTGCAGCTTGTTCTTGAAACTAGCTGATTTATAAAAATCCTCTATACTGACAAGAACTTTCGCAGCGCCTTCTATGTGGGAACTTCTATTTCAATAATATTATATTTCAGGGAGGTATATTATTTTACCGCAAGACGGCGCCACTATTTGTTGGTTTGCTTACAAACTAATACAATTATGAGCAAACCCAACTCGTGCTCAATCATTGAGTATCATTAGCAACAACAACAACAAAAAACGCCCCTCACACCAAACACTAAACGATATAAAAGTTAAACTTTTGATTCATATTTCAGACGGTACAAGAAAACTTATAAAATTATATGAGGTAACAAATATTGCCCTATTATTGAGCACATCTAAGACCCCTTAAATGATTAGAACAAGATGCTCCATATACTTAACTGATACACCGAACACTTAAAGTTATAAAAAATGCAATTTTTGACTTATAATATGTCATTTGGAACGGTACAAGATGATTTAAGTTGTTTTTTTTCTAACTAAAATGGCTTGAACCACTTTAAAAATGTCTTGGGCGGTTTTAATCTTTGGCAGAGCCATTTTTTTTAATTTTCCCAAGTAAAAGTTTTTTTTGTGCAGGGGAAGTCAAATATTACTCAAAAACAGAACAGTCTAATACATACATATATAAATAGAATAACTATTAAATGGAAGTTTGACTGTGGATAAAAAAAAAAGTTTCATTCTCATAGAGAGCCATAGCGCTAGTCATCATTAAAAACACATCCTTTACGAGAGAACCGTGATATGTACAATATGTACATTATACATACCTATACAAAGTGAAAAAAATATATCTCCTTGTAGGTTGTTGCTTGTATCTCTCTACCTATGATGCCATGTAATCACCGGTGAGAAGAATATTGAGAAAGTCGAAGATAATATACATATTCTTTTAGGAGTATTGTTATTGAAAACATTTAAGCGCTGAGGTGGCTTGGGTTATGTTTGTTGTTTTTATATATGTTTTTTTCTTCTTTGTTTGATATGTAAATTTGACAGGGTTTTATTTTGCTTCTGTGTTGTCATAGATATAAAGGATTGTAAATCATAAGCATTTTTGGTATGAAAAAAAAGAAAAAAAACAAAATTAACATTGCAACCCAGACAATTTGAAGAATGTGTCAGATGAGAGCAGCTATGAGGAAAGTTAAATAAATACTAACCCCCACTATGTATGAAGCATGGATATAGGCAGCAATGACTCCGTTTTCGATGCTCAATTCTACGCTGATTCTCTATAACTCCCCCCTAGATACAGAGCGTTACTCTACGTCATTCATGAGGAAACACGCACTCGTGGTTAGACATTATCGTTAGAGTTTTAAATCGCAATCCTTTTTTGTTAGGAAAAACAAAAGAAACGGAAAATTGAAATGGTAACCCCCCAATTTGAAAAATGTTTGAGAGGAGAGGAGCTTGGCTGTCATGACGTTTCATAAAATTAGTTACAGACTGGAATCAACACAGTTCATGGACTCTGGAGAAATTATTCTCTTGAACTCAAGGTTCGCAGCCCTGTCATTTCTAAAGGAAGAAATATACTTAATATATAGGGACTTCACACAAGAATTCTAAGTTAGACAGAGTAAATGTAATACTATAATGTTTACTTAAATAAAATCAATTCAACTCCCTCTAACCAATTAAAGGGACAAACAAAAATAATAGCTAAAAACAGCCGAAAGATGAAGGAAATAAAGTCAAGTTCCACTCTGTGCTCAATTACTGCTCCAACACGATGATTTGCATTATTTTATCGACATCTTTGACATCATATTACCAGAACCAAATCGTTTGATCCACCGCTTTGCTGTTGCATTCAATATTGTTTTGTACTCAAAAACAGCTCATATTTTTTGCCTGCCTACTCAGCTAATAATGAAGAATGTATCGAATTTTCTCTTTTTTTACTTCCATTTTGGAACACTGTAGCACACAACTTGCTTCACGAAGCACTAAACTCTCAATAATATTTTTTAAAGTGACAACTTAACTTTCAAGCATACTTTAAGCTTTTTTTGATACCATATATTACTCATGAGATACAGCTCACCAAAGACATCTAGAAAAAAAAGCTCAGAACTTTTTACTCAGCATAATAATTCCATAGTTGCTCCTCAGTAATAATTTTCATTATGGAAATACAAAAGAAACCTTGAAAATTTGAAGAGTGTATTAGAGGAGCTTAGATACCAAAACGTTTTATTAAATTAGCCTCGTCTGCCTGCTAGATAAAGGAAATAACCACAAACCTCACATAAGCAGTAATTACATCATTTTCGATCATCAGTTTTACTTTGAAAGCAACAGTGACTTGGACTTATAACACCTTAGCGTTACTCTCCGTCATTTATGAGCATATATACAATTAATCTGACTTTGTACTTGGATGGTCTCTCTTCAAAAATAAAGGAATGATTATAATGGCCTTAAAGAATTTAGAAAAAAAAAACCCTTTCATCAACAAAAAAACTTCAAAAAATGCCTATTATTTACAACCCTATACAATATAAAGTGGATGAGAAATAATTTGGTAAAATATATTAATTTATTTTATTAAACAGGCCAACAAAATTAAACTTTTTTCTAATTACGAATTATATAGCATTTTTCTAAAACACTTTTTTGCGCTCAGTAAAAAATACGATTTTTCTTTGTAGCACGTAGAGAGAGGTCACAACAATTCAGTATCATTAAAATCCTCCCTTATTTGTGATCCAACAAAAATTCACTCCTCCAATTTTGCTGCACTAACCTTCGAAAATTTACTCAAAAGGTATTGGACCTTTCAGAATTGACTTTACACAATACTTTTACAAAATTATGCGCTAAACCAAGTTGTATGCTGAGAAGAAATATAAATATATTTTTGAGATCCACTAGAAAGACTGACTGGTCATTGCTTGTCCCTGAGACATATGTAGACCTAAGACGCAAGTCACTTCTGGTTTAATTTCCAAAAGACATAAGAAACAAAAAAAAATGTTAATCCTGATTGTATACCCATAAGCATTCCTATAGCTTTGAGATATCCACAGATGTTCTATTGATAACTGTCATATTTAATTGCTTTTAGCAGTATTTCCATATTGTCATATATTTCTTTTAAATGGAAAAATGAGCAATGGGAATGAGTGTCATTTTATTGCTATTATGCAGAAGAACAAAATATTTTAAAAGAATAACAGAATTTATTTGAGACTCGTAGATCCATTTTTTTTTTTTTTTAATCACTTAAATATAAAGATGCTTTATCAAAATTATCGAATTATTGATTTATCACAAATAAATAAGCAAACTTATAAAAAAAAATTAGCTTAATCTTAAAAACTGTAAGTACTAGAAGAAATATAAAGAAAGATATAGAATTAACCTTAAAAATAACATAGGATACACACAAAATTATTTCTGCTGAAAATTATATGGCCTGTGTTATTAATTCCTCTGTTTTGTGGCTTCTCTCCTTAGAGTATCTGTAATCCTACCTTAATAGTTTTAAATTCATTGAGTCCTTTTTGAGCAAGCTCAGCGCACCGTTCGAGCAATAACTGTAAGGAACTTTCTGATGATAATTGTAAATTCTCAAAAAGTGCGGGGTCATTCTCCTGTGGGCTAGCCCCTGATGCATGGTGCCTCGTAGTAAATTGTCCATTAAAATATGAACACTTTGAATTTTGAACTTCCACAAGGTATATAATTGATTAATTAACAATATATTTTCAACAAAATTAATACCATTAATACAGGAAACCTCTTAATCATTAATTTAGCTCCTCTCACCGGCAATGAAGGTTTCCAAACAATAACAGTGTTTGGATGACGGACATTGCAGGCCTTCCATTTGATATACACATAAAAGGGGAGTTGGGGGGGGGGCAAAAGTGTCAAAAAACAGTTCAAAAGACTCATTCAAAAGAGTCTTGAAACAAAGGAGATGGGTTTTTTTCATTGTTAATGTCAACATTTGGATGTTACCCCTCACAAGGCTCTTTCATCCAGCTTTTTTTTAAAAGTTCTCTCTACAGTCTGGTGTGAAACTCCAAAATCTCTTGCATGGGCCCTCATGGACTTGAGGGGATTGGCCTGGGCTGTTTTCTTTCACTTTTCCTCTGCAACATTTCGGACTTGCTGACGGCGTAGGTGGTGGTCCTAAACGCCCAACTGCTTCTAAGGTGCGAATTGAAATTTGTTGAACTTGTTCAAGTGTCATAATCTCGACTTGTACGTAAGCTAAAGAGCTCAGGCTTGTTTCGTTTTGTAACTAATTGTATATAAGACTCGCATAATTTTTAATAGAAAAGATTGTTTAGTGACATACCACACACATAAAGAAACCCTGAAACACAGGGAGATATAGCTTTGTATAACTAATTTAAAGGGCCACCTATGAACACTAATTATAAACTTGCGAATGGAGCTCTCAGTCAACTTGTCATAGAGTAAAGTAAGGAGATAGGGGGAAGTGTAATATCCTATCCAATTATTATTCAAATATAATTTGTTTGATAAGGCATCGCTTCTTTCTTCTTCATAATCATCATTTCAAGTCTATTATACCGACGTGATTCATCAAAATCAAATTTTTCATAATAAACACAACAGAGGAGGGAGTAAAAAAAAATCGTCTTCATATATGTAGTAAATTTTTTATACCTTTTATAAAGAATGAAAATGATGCCAATCTATCTTGTATGATAGTGTTCTTCTACTGCTAGCTATCGATCCATCTTTTTTCTTTTTACCCCTAACACACTCTAATAAGAAATATGTACAATACGATTATGACGACATGCGGAAATAAAAATAAATTGAGGAAACAAAATTACATTTCCCACTTGAGTAATTGTAATATGCATAAAATATTAAGATTTCGCTCTCAAAGGATTAATCAGGGGCGTCCGCAGGGGATGGACTGGAGGAGCTGTATCCCCTTCCCCAAATTAAGGAAATTTTATTTTTCCTAGAAAATTTTATATTTGAAATATAATTTAATTTCTCAAAATTTTGTTGAAAAAATTTAATTTTTGTGACTAGCTGAAAATTTTTGAAATTTTTTTCGAAAAATTTTCTATTTTTTTTCAAATTATAAATAATTTCTTAATTAGTTTCTTTTTTTATACCATGAAACAAACAAAGCCTCTTCTCCCCCAAAAAAAAAAATATATATATACAAATATAGGTATGAATCAAATCTAAAATTAAAATTAGTATTTATTTATACGATTATTTTATAATGAAATTCAAATAAATAACACCAATAGAAGGCGGAAATTCATCATTAAGAGCGAGATATTAACATAACGACGATTGATTCGAGAATGAGTTTATATATATAGAAGAAACCGAGTTTTTTTCTGATCACAAAAAGGATGTTTTCGGCTAAATTTTGCGCATTTCTACTCCTAAAATCCAACAACCTTTAATACTGGATTATATCCCACTTCAATATAATCTAATATATAGAACGGACTCTCCCAAAATTATGACAGAATGCGTTAAATGACCATTACCCATTATGTTTAGTATGTCAGAAATTGAGCTTGCTGTGAGATAATGGCAAAAAACTAAGTGATACAACGGATAAAAGATAATGAATAGAAATGATTAAAAGGCTTCAAAATGAATAATTAAGGTAGAGTGTGCGATATAAAATCGTGGACATTTTAGTAGTACACAAACAGGGTAAACCATTCCAAAAATGAATTTGAGGCTTTATTAATGTTATATCTTTCCATCTTTGAAAATGATTTCCTTTGTCTACTACCACTACCTCCAAGCTAGGCCTTAAGGCACCCCAGCTCTTCTTTATGAAGGCATCAGCGTCCACTGCTGGTCGACAGAGGCCTTGAGGTCATCCGAATTTCGTATGAGGATAGCACAGGCTCTCTTCTCGACTACAGCCTAATAGGCCGTACTCACTTGGGCATGTGGCAAATCAGACACCCTTTACATTTTCGCCTCCATGCTAACAACTGTTGATTTTTGAAGTTAATTTATTGTTTATTAATAACCAGAATAGTCCCTACTTTTAATGATAAAATTAATATTTTAAAATATTCATCCTAAAGTAATTCAAATTTGATTTAAAGTCAAGTCCACGATTTTACCTCGCACACTGTAGAATAATTATATTTTGAAATTTTATCAAAAAATTATATATATGTCATTCGGTATCTAAATATCAACTTTTTAGTTATGAACTTTTTGCCATTATAACGATAAAAGCTATTAATAAGTACATATTTGAATAGCTGATTCTACTCTTCATCTATTTTTTTTTTTTTTTGTCTTTGTTCATATTGGCCAATAGATTTCCACTCTCGGCAATACATTTCACGATTTGAGAAGCACTGCTCTAAGTATTAAACTAATATTTATCTGTTATTAATATTTCGGAGATATAAAAACAGATATACTAGGTACATTGAGCACTAGTTAGTTCTTATGAGTGAAACACGAATCTAATATATTTATTTTTCCAATTGGATGTTATATATACCATATGGCAGGATTAAGAGGAGTTAATTAATACATTTAGTCTATCCAATTAAAGAATACGCATATATATAGAAAATATTACTTGTAACGAGTCTGATACTTTTTTTAGTTAAAACCAGGGCTGCAGAGTCAGCGTCGACCCATTTTTGGTGGAGTTGGAAAATTTGTATCGACTCAAGCTCCAAAAATTATTATAATGTATATAAACAAAACTTATTTATAATCTAAGGCTTATATAGAGTATTCGTATAGTTATTTTCTAAGTGGTTATAAACTATAGATATTAAGCAATACAAATTTTAAAACTTATAAAGTTAAATAATTTATAAATCTACTTCACAAATTTCTAACATGCTTTATAGTCCAAACAATCACAATTCTCAAACACTTCTAAAGTCTAAATTATTATTTTGGGTAGAGCATAGCCACTAGCCGTATTAGTTCATTAATTAGACTTGTGTCATCAGAGAAAAGTGTAACATTCCAGTAAGATGTTGTGTTTATTGTATATTATCCAAATCTTATAAATGTATGTAGAAACAATAGATAAATTTTGATCCATTTTATTTCTTGTTCATTTAGTTAAATATCTTATATTCCAAATATTTTCTTTATACATAGCACAATTATTAACTAATAACTAGCTATACTTATAAATTAAATCTATATTTAAAGTATAAGGTAGACTTAAATGAGTCAATAGTACTTATATTGGCTATAAAACATATTATTAAAAAATTATATATTGGAGTCGTAACCGTTGACATTCAAAATACTGGAGTTTGAGTCGGATATTTTATGTACTGAATACACAGACCTGGTTACAACCTGGTTACAACAAAAGGTTACAACAAAAATAAATATTTTTATTTTCTAAAGATGTTAACATTATTATTAAGGAGGGAACATCTACTAGGTATGCGCCTATGAAATGAAACTTTCGGCTATTGGTCCCTAGGTGTCGCCATTTAGACATTATATATAGGTCCAAAAATCTAAATGCTTATTTCAACATGTGTCAACGGTATTTAAATCATTGTTTGTATAGTTTCATTCATCAACGCACTTTTTTCGCTCGTAAAAATGTTTAATTTTGTGCCTACAAAGTAGTATGTACGTACATCATTGATATTCACTTACCAATTGAAGAAAACACTTCTCAAGCACATCAAATCCTTGTGGAAGCTTACCGTGGACATGCTCCAAGCAGAGCACAGTGCTTCAGGTGGTTTGAAAAATTCCAAAATTGTCATTTTGACGTGAGAAATGAAGATGAAAGAAATTAACACTGGGTGTGTTCACGGCCAAGTGTGGTGTCATATGGTATGCCCTTGTACAACCCGCCAAAAAGACCCAAAATATGAAGCCAGGCAACACAAGGTAATTTTCCTTGATGACAACGCACCACCGCATAGCTCTGTAGCCACACACCAGCTTGTTGAATCGCACAATTGGGAGCCTCTTGCTCATGCGGCTTACTCACCTGACCTGGTGCCTTCCGATTATCACTTGTTTGCATCGATGGGCCAAGCACTCAATGATTTAAGCTTCTATTCTCACGTTGAAGCCAAAAAATGGATCGATTGGCTGGTTTGCAGCCAAAGACAAGCAATTTTTTTTTTGGAAAGGCATCCATAAATTCCCTGAAAGATGGGGGAAATGTATGGCTAACGATGGTGCATACTTTAAAAATTAAATTGTGACCATTTTTTCACAATAAACGTCCAAAAATGTTTTAAAAAGTATCTTTTCATACGCACATACCTGGTAAGTATAAAATGCGTGCGCTCATGAATAATTAGGCGTCGGCTGAAAGACAAATCTTAATTTAATAATATACAAGATAACTCCCCAAAAAATCCTCAATATTACTCTCCTTTTTTCATGAGCATACTCACACGTAGCTACTCAATACTTATGAATATTCTTCGAAAATAAGTCATCACAAAAAAACCTTCAAAATTACCGATGGTTTTTAATGGATCAAACAAAAGGTATAGTGGACATTAAAATATCTGTAAATCTATTATCTTGAAAAGTTTGTTATCAATCTTTTGAAGCAAAGTACATGAAGGGTAACCCATTTCTAACATGTAGATATACAGTATTTATAGATTTGTAAAAAATATAAACTACCTCTATGTATATGAAAAAAAAAAAAATTAAAAATTTATCGTAATGAATAGGTTACAAACAAAAATTAATTCAATATTTATTTTCCCTTAAAATTTTTCAAGGTATTACTGTAATATGCATTTAGAAGACAGGTCAACCCTGATGAATGATTTTGATCCCTAACTCCCTTAACAAATAAGAAGCCTTAGCAACGTAATTTAATCTAATAGTACATGGTAGATAGTTCTACACATAAAAGGATCAATAGATATTATACATTTCTTTGTACGTACATGTATCCGGAGATTTCATTTCCTAATGTCAATTTCCCAAGGATTACATTAAATCGTTTAATAAAATATAAATAAGAGGATTTAAGATAATATTAATATTACAATGAGTCAAAACAAAAAAAAACACATCCACATAAAGAGAAATTCATTCGTCAGTGCCTGACTTTAAGGATGATCAGATAAACCTTAAAATTTTATCTATTAGGCTGTCCCGTTTCGGGCTTAATATGTTTTCCTTTATACAAAGGCATCTTCTACTAGACACAATAAAAAAAATTACTCTAACTAAGTTTGAGGATTTTTATGCAGTTTTTGGCATGATAAAAGCCACTATATTTTGAAATACTTGTATTTTGAGCCCTCATATAGCGTGGCAAATAATAGCTTTCGTATTTTATTAGTATTTTGTATTATCACCCGGCATAAAAAACCTTTTCTGTTAGGGCAGTAAAAAAACTTATCTGGCAAAGTTTGAGAAAAAGGGTATTTTGAGACCTCATATAACGTCTCAAATAATACCTTTAATAAAAATAAATCTATTATTTTAGCAGTCGGTGTCTTTAGTAATGTGTATCTTTTGTTCTATAAGTGTAATCGGTTTACATTAGATGGCGTAAGAAAGAATAGATTTCGCACTAAATACTTCTGGGACAGATTTGTAATAATATGACTCGTCATTGTTTGAGGGCGAGTCAAAAGTGGATACCAGCATATAGAAATACACCATATATTAGGGTTTCTCTTTGAAGAAGGCGAGAACGCAGGACAGTCAATTAAAAATGTGAATAGTGTTTGTTGTCCTGATGCTGTAACAGGCAATCACATGATATTTTGGTTTAGTAAAATTCCGTTTCGGTAATTCTGATGTCAAAGATGCGCCATGTTCTGGAAGGCCAATTGTTGAGAATGTGGATAAAGTAATGGAAATCGTGGAGTCGAACCGTCATGTAAGCAATGTTTTCATTAATGGAAAAAATATACCCTTTTTAAAGAAAATATTTTTCTTTTTACTACACCGATTATGATACTATGAGTCAAAAATTTTAACTTTTATAACTTTTAATATAGGTAACTGGGGTAAATTAAGACAATATTTGAAAGAGACGGTTATTTGAAAAATGTGCTACCTTGGGCCGGGGAAAAATTCAGGACAACTTTGTTTTCACTCAAAATGGAGCTCCTTGTAATCTCACCGCTGAGGTTAAGGCATTCCTGAGAGACAACTTTCTGGACTAGAGGAACCTCAACATGTAGCCGCCGCCTCTCCAGACACGAACCCCTTGGACTACTATAGGTATGCACTTCTAGAGGAGATGGTGTGTCCTATTTCTCAAAGGAGTTTCTAGTCTCTACAGTCTTACATCCAGAATGATTGGACCAAGGTCGAGTCTAACTATATAGTCAAGGCCTTCAAAGGGTTAAGTCCTCTTATTGAGGGATTTATTAGTGGAGGGCTCACATATTGAATAAAAGTTGTGCTGAGCACTATTTTTATATGATTTTGCTAAATAAATGTCCTCAGAAAACCTCTCGTTTAAATATCCTATCCATTTGTTTTCCAAAATTAAAATGACCACACCACAGATGATTTGAGAGGCCTGTCACTTTGGCAACGTATTTTTTTTATTGTACTCAGCAAAAAAGGTATTTGTACAAGGGAAGAAAACATATAGCCGAAAACGAGACAGCCTAACGTGTATTTATCTATATAATAGGTAATGGGAAGAAGAGGATTAAAGTCGTGACTACATGGAGTATATCATCAACATGATCATGAGAAACTACTACCTTACGTACATTGCGGCCATGAAGAGTATTACATATACTTATACATTAGATTAAAACCAGACTAGCGTGAAATTTATAAATATATACATTAAATAATAACATCTATTAATTATATAATATAATATATATAAGTATAGTCAGAGAAAGATTGAATCTCTGTTCCCCTCTCCTCAAATATATTTATGTTTATGTGTAGTATATATTATGTACATTGTACAGCCCCTCAATTCTTTAAATGAATTGTATGTATGACGTCTGAATTAGTGATAAACGGATCCCTTAAATTGTAGTTCCGGGTTCTACGTATAGATAGGACATATCTCCCTTTCTTGGATTTTGGTCAGTTTGAATATTTAGACGTAAATATTCTAGTACTTTTCGGTTACTTTGGGAACTTTCGGATCCAGATCCGAAAACAAAATTAGATTGATACTTGTCTCACAAAACTTCGTCCCTTTATAAAATAGGATCCGGATTACGTCTACATTTTTACTGATTATTGATTACGAAACAATGAATATCCAATTTTATTACTGGGTGTAGGGCAATTGCCTGAAATTTGTTGTCAACAGTTGATATTTCTCCATTTTTTCTCATTATTAATGTTCTGAACATTGATTGGTTGAGTTATAATAATTTTTTTAATCTGTGAACACTCCTCAACACTTATTAAAGTGTTTATTCTATAATTTCCAAGAATTGGCTAACTACTAACTGATTTGTGGCCTTTTTTATCCTATTTCTTTTTGAAAAAAGGTTGTGTTAAATATACCAGGTAACATTGTGTCTTCTAACGGTTCCCTGTTCTTAACGCTTCATAATCTAAATTTTCTGAGTAGGTTCCTCTATTAAGCTGGAGATTTGTCTCTTTCTTAACCAATTTTCTTTATAAATAGATCTACGTACTACCAGGGACGATAAAGAAGGGGTAGATACAGGTCCGCCATATTATTATAAGTGAGTTAGTTGGCAACCTACGCTAGAACTCCAGAGGCGTGGCAATGAAATCCCTTTAAATTAAGTAATTCTCATTTTAGGATAGTGAATTTTATAATTTGATTAGCAGGGAGGAGGGGGTGTTGGGTAAAAAGCCACGGGCTTCAACTACTTTTATCCTATAAGTAGGAAAGAAGGAGAGCATGCAGTATATGAATGATAACGAAGTTTTGGAAATCATAAGCGTTTTTGGTGTATAAGTAAAAAAGAAACAAAAAATCAACATGTTAACAGTGGTAATTTGATAAATTTTTGATATGAGAGCATTTTAACTGTCATGAAGTCTCATTATATTAGCTGCATGATACACTGAGAGGACGGAAATACATACAAATATAACAAGGAATGTCTCAGATGTCGATCCTCAATTCTACACCGAGCCAAACAAGGACTTGCACT
The DNA here is from genome assembly GCF_016086655.4 of Lepeophtheirus salmonis. Lineage (NCBI taxonomy): Eukaryota > Metazoa > Arthropoda > Copepoda > Siphonostomatoida > Caligidae > Lepeophtheirus > Lepeophtheirus salmonis. The sequence continues at coordinate 14,503,744 of NC_092584.1, forward strand.
TATAACTTCTGCAAAATACTTAGTGTTAGTCTCTGGCTTTCATGAACATACGCTTATTCTACTATAATATTCTTTACTCGACGATTGAAGAATATTGAGATTCAGGAAATAAAAAATATTGCTCAGTTTGTCAAAAAATTGTACGTTACACAATTTTTAAGATTTACTACCCTGATGATGACACTTTATTCTTTTGGGTTAATTACTACAAATTTGTGCTTCATGAACTCGTTTTGTTACGCAAATTGAAAAACAGTTTTGGGATACTTGCTTATCTCAGTTTATTGGGTTACAAACCGATTTGACCCGAGATACATGACATCACTACTCTGAATGTTGGAATATTACTATACATATTAGTGATGGGGTGATTAGTTGAATCGGAGACTCAAGTGTTTCTTCTGGAATCGGAATCCGGAAAATCATGCTGAATTGCAATTCCAGTTCTTATTTAGTACAGGCATTTAAATATTTTTTTACTTTTCTATGTTATGTATATAAAAAAACCAAAAATAAGAAATTTTTGCTTTTACTAGAAAATTCGATTTTTAATTAAAAATTTCAAATTTTATTTCCCAAAAATTTAATTTTCTCTCAATATCTATAGCTCTATAAATTTTTCTCCAAGAAATTAATTATTTGATTTTTTTAGAAAAAATTTAAGAAAAATTGGATTTTTGAAATTTTTTGCCCAGAAAAAAAATATTTTTTTTCAAAACAGCTGGAGATTTGTAAAATTTATTTTCAAAAATTTTATTTTTTGAAATTGTCTCTTAAAAAATTTAAAATTTGAAATGTTTTTCCAAAAAAATTAATATCAGTTGTGGATTTAAAAAAAAAAAATTTAATATCAAATTGTTTAATTTATTTTTTTCCAAAAAAAGTAATATTTGAAATTCAATTTTGAATATTTTGTATTGTTGTTCAAAAAATTCCAAAAACCAAGCCTGGGTTCTCGTCCCAAATAACCCTTGATAGCAAAATCGTATTTTTTAACTATAATTAAAAACATTAAAGAATCGGAATCGGCATCCAGAATTTTTTTCAAACCGTCTCATCACAAATATATACATATAGTACACATAATATATACTAGATCCTTATTTAAAGTATAAGGGGGCGTATATGTACAGATATAAAAAGGATCCACAATATATGTAATGTATGCGTGTATACATGCATGAAAACAACAAAGTTTGATCCCCTTCCCCCTCTCTACATTGCACCGCTTATTCACCCTTCTATCAACGATTGTATGTATTTAAATAAACAGTAGTGTACTCATTGGTACACAGAATAAATTACATCATAGTTTTTTTATAATAAGTAAGAGGTTCCGCGATTTATAATTCACTAATAAAGTTAAGGGCTTTCCCATGAGGTGGGCTGGAGGGGCTGCAGTTTAAAATATTTAGCTTTTTACTAGAATTTTTTTTGTCTTTGGGGCAAATTATGGGGCAAAGCAAAAAATTAATCATTGGATTTTTTTTTCTATAGATATGAATTTTTCATTTTTTTTTTTCCGAAAAAAATTAATATTTGAAATTTTTTTGAATAGCTGTGGATTTTCAATTTGTTTTTCTTCAAAAAATAAAATATTTGAAATGTTTATGAAAAAATTTAATTTTCTGTGAATGGCTATGAATTTTTGAAAAAAAATAAACCTGTAAAATTTAATTTTCTTTGAAAAACTAGTTATTTTATAATATTTTTTCAATGGGTATTTATTTGAGAATTTTTTTTCCAAAAAAGTGGATTATTTTGATTTTCTCCCCTTCCATTTAAGTCTCCCCCGAAATATATGTTCGTGCATAAGTTCCTAATTAGTTCCTTAGTTCCAGAGATAAGGGTAATGTTGTCCCAGTACTTACTTATGTAGACAATCCAGTCTTTAAAGTGGTCCTACAAGTCCTGGGGGCCGGTCCTTAAGAATGTGGTTCTTTCGGACTGTCGTTACAAGAACTGATTTATAAATAAAAAAGTTGAGTGATGTCATCAAGGACCGAACTTTATATGTTTTAGGAGTTATGTGCAGGATTGAACTGGACCGTGAACTGGACGGGACTGTAGTCTTCTTCAGTTCTAAATAAGGAATGATATGACACTAGATATAGGGATATAACACTAGCAAAATGAAATTGATGGTAAAGTAAGAGTCTAGTTCAACTTTGACACCTTTTTTAAGGGAAAACAATTTATTTGATTTGAGTATTATAAATGCAATATGTACTCAACATCTAACCCCTTCTTTAAAAAAAAAAACTTTGATGCATATGGCACTAATACAAAATATATGTACATTTATACTGTACAATGTAGAATATAATTATGTCATTTATAAATTGTCTCAATTCATTTAATTGAATGTCAATTCGTATCAAGAGAATATGTAACATTTCTTTTGATAAATTTGTAAAAATAACATGCGAAGCAAATATTTTCATGTTGTATAAATTTATTTGTATGTATATTAAATCAAAATAAAGACAACATCTTAAAAAATAGAATTCATGTGATAAAACAACTTTCATTTTATATAAATAGGTTTGTAGTAAATAAGAGGCAGTTTCTCTAGTTCTCCACAAAACAAAGAAAACACAAAAAAAAATCAAAATAGATTTATTTTTCAAGGTAATCTGTTTTCAGCCCTTGATAAATGGGATTTCTTCTAACTTTACTAAACACTCCATTGAAACTTATTTACAACACGGTTTTTGCTCACCAATGTCAAATGAAGGTTGAATAAAAAAAAATATTATTCAATATAATCGCGTTTGGCGTTGGTAACGGCCTCGATTCGAGACGAAAGTAGGAGCAGGTCCTGCTGACAATCTTCTTTTTTTTAGCAAATAATAAAATTCCTCCCAGATTCTGGACATTTTTTTGTTACGGAAGGATCTCTTGCTGTGTCGTTCAACTGCACTTCATATAAAGGAACCCATGGGATTGAGATCCTGTGAGTTTGGAGGCCAAACATAGGGTTCAACAATGTAAAAAAAATCATGGAGTATAATCTCCTAATCAGCTCCAGACTCTTCCATTTCTTTCCTGACTCTTCAGACAAAGGATTTCTCTAGGGTTAAGCAGTTACAATCTCCAAATTGTTTTATTTGGCGTGGATTGCAACAAGGGCACTCTCCCATTTCCACGATCGTGGAATAAAAATTTCGTTGATTGATTCCATTTTTTTTATTGACGCCAAACACTTAAAGCTAACCACAAAAAAAAGTCCTATCTGCTCATGAGCTCAAAGTTTGTTTTTGAATAACATCCAGACACTGTAATATCCGATATACCTTTCTTTTTGAAAAGCTACAATATCTCCTAGCTCACAACTTTTCGGTCTACGATCAATCAGTGACACTTTGTGGGTTTTCTTTACCATTTCTGAAATCGTCACTTCATTTAGTCGACGACTGCAATACTCGTCACTGCAGCATAATCCAGTTCATCTTTTTTATATTGGTTGGGTAGTGGCCTTTCAAAGAAAAGTATTGTATCGCATAACCATGGCCAATTTCCTGCATTTTCACAAAATTACTGATAATGTTGACTATTGATGGTTGTAAAACAAAAACTAAAAACTATAGTGACTTCCAACTATAAACATATGTTTTATAGATTGTATAATTTCTTATTATGATTTTACTTAAAACAACTACCGCCATCTCTTTTCTCCGGCCGAGTATTTTGTAACTCCCCTTGTATGTACAGGGTTATATTTCCCGGGATCCCGTTTTTTCGGTATTCTTTATAAATATATCTATCAGTATTTTAATGGAAATCTCGTTTTTAATTATTCAATAATGTAAGCTTCAATTAATTACATAACTCATTAGTTAAAGGTTAAATACACATTAAACAATCACTCCACTGTAGGATACTTGGAAACTGATCTTACAGACAGTCGGTCCTTCGGACTGACATTAATAGAAGTGATTAAAAAAGAAGAAATAAAGTTGAGTGACGTCATCAAGGACTAAACTTTATATGGTATAGGTATGAAATATACTAAACCTGACCACTACCATCCATGTCCCAATACGATAAATTAAGTCTCCCAAGCATTTGTCTTTCTTTATCAGTCCTTTAAATCAAATTTACTAAAGTAAAACAAATTATAAACTTTGATTTCTTGAATTTTTTGTTAGTACTTTGGGATGGAACACTAAAATATCATTTTTAGGCTTCGACGTTCAAAAAATAATAATTAGTTCCGTTCATTGAACGCACGTTGCATAGAACACCATTTAATTTTGCTTTCTGTACACAAGCCTGATAAATACGCGTATATATGATGTTTTTGGGGATATCATTTTTACAAAAATATATATATAAACCAATACGTGTACACGCACGATAGATGTAGTAACCCGACTTTATTTCTTTTTTTTAAATCTTTTTATGTCCTATACGTAATAAACCATATTTAAATATGGCACATTGATACAAACAAGTTTATCGACCAATGTATGTTCATACTTATAAAAAGAAAATATGGAGTATGAATCCACCCTAAAAAACGTTATTAATGTATCAAATAAACTATTTGCCATATTTTGAATATAATCCGTGTTTTTGAAGCAGTATGAGATGTTGCATTTGTCTCATACCTTTACAAAAAGTGTAACATTGATTATTGTAAGTTGCGTGAGTTGACTTTTATATTTTAGTTCCCGAAATTAAATAATTTGTAATTGTTTTGATGAAACACATAAAATGTGCTATAGAATTGTTAAAGGAAAATCAATTTTCGATAAGTATGAATGAAGAACTTAAAAACCATCTACAATTTGTATTTTGAAAAATTTCAATATATTATCTTTAATTAAAAACTATTTAAGAATTTGCTTTATTTTTCACCCATTCATATATTATGTAATGATGATTCTCTTAGAAAAAATCCTTCACGGCCCGAATTTAAAAAGATTTTTCGAAATTTGTTTTTATACAAAAGACAATTGAATGTAGAAAATACTACCTAGAAAGACGTGGGTATCCTATTTGATATCCGATCATTTCCAATATTTTTTGTTCTAAAACTGGGTATGAACAGGCTCAAGTAAGTTCATAAATTAATTAATAACTCTAGAAAGGAATCGTTTACATTCCTTGTATAATTATAAACATAGATTTTATGAACTAGCCATTCTGATTCTTCCTGTTATAGTGTAAAGATATCCAAGAAAAAATTATTAATTGTACAAATAAAACATTATCTTGTTTCCACATAGTACTAAGATCCAGAAGGGGATGATTTCACATTAGAACAAGTTGTAAAATATGTCCAACCACCTCAATCAAGTACTTCTGATTCTGATGATAGTTTTAGTAGATGCTATATGTATTTATTTACAACTAATTGGTATATGTAGTATTTTTAAAAATGGGCAGGATGCAGTCAAGTCACTCAATTCCCTTCTTCTAAGAATTATAAATCAACCGACTTATTATGAGAGCCAATGTATGTCGGCAAGGATAACACAATTTGGTACAAACAAAAAGGAAATCGATAGAGTTCAACCCTTTTTAAGCAAAAAAAGATTTTGAAGGAAGTCCAATGTCCATCATTATTTTCCAAACCTAACATCATTACAGATAAAATATTATCAGCTTTTGAACTCTTGATCGATAATTATATTATCGATTACATAATAAAATGTACAATAGTTGAGGTTCTTTCCAAGCTTTAGAATGATGCAACCACCAAACGAGAAATACTCCAACAAATTGCTATAATGGATGCGGAAGGAATCTTAGCCAAAGGGCAACCGACTGAAGTCATTTGGTCAAGAAAAATGGGGACCACCTCCTCAACAAAACACAACCGAACAAGCTCTTAACTCAAGCAAAATTTGTAAATAGTGCCAAAAATTGACTTCTTATCAAGGAAAAAAAAACCTGTTTCAATTTTGAGCTCTGTTCACAAAAATATGAAAGTTTCAAATGGATAAAAAAGGTTACCAAAATCAATTTAAAATTATATTGAAATTAAATATGGAGTTGAAATTCTAGATCCAATGGCAAGACTTTAATCAACCAAAAACTCTTTTCACCCATATTTTTTACAAATTTTTTATAATAATGTGGATTTTGATGATGTTATCTTGTACAGAGAAGTGACTGGTAACAAGTTAGTATCAATTTTAGGAACAACTAACCGTTAAAAACATAAAAAAAAGGGTATCATTTTTGATATCCACCGTCGTTTTAGAGGGGTCGTAATCATCCGTCGTTCTAGTGTTAAAGAAAGCTAATAAGTAAATTATTGGACAGCAAATGTACTTGGAATGAAAATGATATGGTAGACATACCATACAAACACAAAAAATTACGATCTACATATATTGTTGTCAGCTGTCGATTGTTCTTCTAACCCAACCCTAATCAATGTTCTGAACATTCTGAACGACAGTCTTAAGTACCGGTGCCGGAGGTTATTGCACACGGCATAACCTTAGTAACCCAAAATGTAATGTATATATTTTTTTAAATGTGTTTAATTCTTATTCTTTTCTCCTAATCAATGTTCGAAACGTTGATTAGTGGAATTATAATTTGTTCTTGTTAAGTATGTGAATATTTCCTTACAATTGTATAATCATATTTCTATAGTTTGGCTGCATTGCCTAACTGCCAACTGATTTCTGGCCTTTTTTTTTTTTAAATTTATATTTAAGTCTGCAAGGCACAATAAAAGTAACATCGTTTTCTCTAATGCTTCCCACATCATCATTTAAAATTTTTTAAAGTCCATATAAGAGTACATAAAATATATTTCTTTCTTTAGGATTGACAGAGAGGCAAACCTACGTACATTGAGTTCATGAGAATAATTTAAAAAGAAGGCGGCGCTGTCCATTGATTTTCTTAAATTAGTTCTAGTATTGAAAGTCCGAAGGACCGATGCTATGAATGAACTGGACTAGATGGAATAAATAAGGACTGACACGACATTAGTTAAAATTATATTTTCGTGTTAACTCAGAGTATAATTGATTCTCGACATCGGAGTATCTCCTTATTAAATCTTTAAGCCAAGTTACAAAAACCGCAAGCGTTAACCGTATAATGGTGCAATCTCTAACACTGTTTCGCAAGATGTTACTTCTTATACGAAGTCAGTCTGTTATTTTTCTTACTGAAAGTCTCTGGGATATAATAAAGAAGATGATTGATGAATCACGTCTCACACTCTAAAATTGGTTTTGGGAAAGAAGAAACTATTTTATTCTTTGATTAGAACAAACACACTATCTTAAAGATTAACGCTATCTTAAAATTATTTATATTTATCTTAAAGTTCTAAACTAAAACGATTTAATATAAACTATAATTATATAATAGGTAAATTTATATTGTCAACCCTCCTTGTATATAAGAATTTATGTTGTTTCTGTCCAATGGTAATATAATCAAACTTGTACCTCCTTTTGAAACTCTTCAAAATGCAACATATAATTGGCCATATGAAAATACTGATTTTGGTAAATATAAGGCTTTTTTATCAAATGTATGATTCTGTAATTTATTTATTGTCATTGCTAACTTGCCTTTTTATGTTAGTACAAAAATTCGATTTTTGGATTTTTAATTTTTTTGGTACATTTTCGAATCGACAACACATACTTTTAAAAAACTTTGGGACACTATCTTGTTTTATGAAAAAAATCTAACTTTCCCTCCAGAGCACGGGAATCTGGTTTGTTCAGAACTAAACATATCCCTACGTACGTAACTCAAAATCTTGAACAACTTTTATTTTATGTCTAAATTCTGTATCTGTCTCCTTTTTTGAAGTAAATAGATTTTTATCATTATTTTTCAAAACGGGACGTACATCACACACATAAATTATAATTATTCAATGTAGGATTTTTCCTTTTTTGAATATCCCACCAAAGAGAAGAGGAATTTTTAATAATACATATATGATTTATTGATTATTATTATAATCATTAATAGCATAATCATAAATGTACAATTTAAGATACAATGGTCAATTATTGTCAGAAGTGGAAAATTGGACTCGAGACTTGACGTGAACTCCATGTTTAATAATAAAAAATATTTTTTTTATATAAATTATAAGTGAAAAAATAACACAGAATAAACCTCATCCTCTTTGAACTTGAATAAGCAAATTAGAGGTTTAACAAAATTCTATTTTATAAAAATCTTCTTTAGCTGAGAAAAGTCTGACTTCTTGACCTCGAATGAGTATTTTCTAAAAAGAATTGCCAATATTAGATAACATCATAACTCCTATTTATATCTCCAATTAATTACTAAATAGTACCTCTACCAAAGAACAAAAGTTTATATGCATCACTGACATTTTTAAGCTATTGATCACGTTGGTCCTCGTTTCACCAATTGGCTTAAAGCTTTACTACTCTCCGGATCTCCTTACTAGGTAGTTAGCGTGATTTGTGTTTATTTCCTTCCTTGCCCTCTCATAGCCATTTGCAGATAATCTAATGAAACGGCATGACAGCTGCGCTGATCTCCTCCCAAACATTCTTCCAATTAACCAGATAACCAACTAAATATAATGCTTCATTTTTTTAAATCCCGAGAGGTGACACCTATAACAAACCTCTGTATACATTGAGAATCAGAGAGTTCAATTTAAATAAAAAGAAATTGAGTCTACTTTCCTTCTTCTTTTTTTTTTTGTGAATATTTAGAATAAGACATTCGGCAAAACTTTTATTTTTTTCCATTACAGTATTTATGTACAAAACAGAATATTAACCCTTCAGGAAAGAAAAATGAACACATTTTCCGAAGCTATTTGTCTGTACAAAGAAAACTCTCAACTTTTGAACTATGAATACATTAGAATACAATTTTTAATAGTAATATAACATGATATTAAATCAATATTATTTACAATATTTAATGGTCAATGTGCATAACCCACTACACGCAAAGGGTCCACTAGTATATTCTACGGGGATAAAAAAAACGTAGGGGTCTCAATAAAAAGCGTCTAAAGGTTCGTTTTGAAGTCCTTATTGGATCGCTGCATAGAACATGAACAAGCTAACAATATAACACATGTGCTAGGAACTCCCAGGCTTCACACATAGATTTTTTTTATCAATTTACATCATTTCTAGTTAGAAACAACCTTCAAAAGAACGGCTCCCTCAATAGTCCATAACAATATGTTCTTTAGTTTGATAGTTATTGTGCTAAGTGTGACGTAACTTTAGTTTGTATGCCAAAAGTAAGGATACAAAAATTTGTGTTTTAATTTTAGAGTTTTATGGGTACTCTGCTCCATATAGTGGATAAAAAAAATTATCATAATATTTTTTAAAAACCCTATTTTGAACGGGGGGAAAACGTATTTTCTTTGTTAGGCACAAGACTTTTTATCCCATGTGTTATTAATAGCCACAAGATAGCGCAGAGATCCTGTTTCGAGCAACAAACAAATAAGGAAACACCCTTTTCCAATTTTGTTAGAACTGCTCTCATGGAGATCCCTCATTCCTGCATTTTCTGCTTCTTTCCCCATAATTACTGTACTGAAAAGCCGAAATTTACAGACATATGAATCCAGTTAAAGATTATATAGGCCTTAGTTTTTTTATAAATTGCATTTAAATGCGAACAGTTCAATGTTGCAATTGTCGGTGTATTTGTGTCAGAAATGAAGAAATTTAGATAATAATACTTTTTGAAAAATAAATAAGTAGGCGTTTTTAGATTTTGAATAATTAAATTTCAAGACTTTAGCCATTTGTATCTCACATTGTATAAGTGTGATCAGTTTACACTAATGATGTTAGAAAGATAAGATTTCGTACTTAAAAAACTTATTTTTGTGATTGTTTGACTCAGTATTATTTGAGTGAGAGTCAAAAATAGAGAGCAGGAAAGAGAAAATACGCCATATTTAACAGTTTTTTTCTTAACAATGCTAAAACGCAAGCCAGGTGGTTAAAATTGTAAATTGTGTTTATTGTCTTGATACTGTAACAGCGAATCACGTGAAATTTTGGTATTGTCGAGTTCGTTGATGTTAAAGATGTTAAAAATCGTCGAGTACGAACGACATTTAAGCATTGTTTTGATTGCCAAGGAGAAAAACATTAATAGAAAATAAACTACAAAGTTTTAAAAAATAATTGATTTTTTTTTATAATGCCCTACATAATGAGATTTATATTTTAAATCAATTATTAGAGTTACAGATCGATGAAATTACCTCTCACAAACCTCTTCAGAGGCCTGTTCTGTATATTCTGAAGCTTTAATATACAAACAACAAGGAAGAACTTATAATAAGTGAAAAATTGTACCCCTTGTTCAATACCATATACCATCTATCCTTGAGTCAATAATTACAACTTTATAAGTTGTATATTAAAAAATTACAAATTGACTGTATTATTAGAAAAATATTGTTTCTCTAAAAAATTATTTTTATCCTTCAAAATCAGTTATTCCAGTGTAGCAAGTATCCAAAGTCTCCTTTAGTAATAAACAAATAATTTAATTTTGTCCTTTAGATAAAAAATAATAATTCAATGATGGGAAATTTGTTAGAAACGGGATTAACTTTTATAAAACGTATAAAATATAAAAATATCAAATGGATTTTTGGAAAAACAAATTGATTTAGATCAATCCCTACGCCTAATACTTCCTCGCCAATTGTAGTCTGCTTAAACACTTTTTGTATATTTGAAACTGTCTACCTACATAAAATATAAGACGAACGAGATTTCAATCTATTAAAAATAACGCAAGAATTTTAGTTGAAAGAAATGGAATACACTTCCGGGATGAGTTAAAATATCAAAAAAAAAAATTGAGACTTAGTTTGACCTCGATCATATGATATGGCCTTTCATATAGAATCTATTAACTTATACTTTTTTATCATTGAGACGATGAGTTTTGAATACTATAAGTACACTTTACGGAGCCTCCAAAAGATTTATCAAAATGATTTATTGATACTTAATCAACAAATATAAATGATTTCCAAGATTAATTTGAAGAAAAATCATTCAATAATGACCTCAACAAACAATGAGAGACGCATTATGAATGGCAATAGCTCAGAGGTTGGACAATGGTGCATCAATTGTTAGGGAGCGCTGTAGTAGAGTCGGGATCTTAGGCTTTAACAGAGATCTGAAAATAGTTTTGGAAACCTTTTACTTTTTATGAACAAAAGGGGTTCCAATATCGAATAGCTCACTCTACACTAACAAATCAGCAGTGATGAATAAATACGGCACTTTCTGTGCCTAGGCGATTGAAAATTCTGAGCACTTTTTCTAGCTATGTACGTCCATGTGGCAATTAATTAAGAGAGTGGAGCAAGGTTAATAGAATTACAAGGTTATGCTGGGCAAGAGAGGGAGACTTTGACGTCATGGAGAAAAGAAAGGGTACCAAATGCAAACTCCCAAAAGGCCAAAATTAGAACTACGTTGTGGCCCAAGAGAGAGAAGTTTGGTATACTTTGAGTATGATATTATATCTTATTTACATTCTAAAATATATATATTATTACTAATACAATAAATGGTTTGAGACTGTTATATTTTTTGGTGGACCGAACTAATTCGGTCTAGTTTGATGCCAAAAAAATTGGTGAAGACCAATTTTATAGATAAATTGTTTATAATATGATATCGTATATATTTTCATGTAAAATGACGTCATACGAAGTTTAAACAGAGATAACTCGGATGAATTTTAATCCCGTCCTCTCTCGTAGAATACAGAATTCTAAATTAGAGCATCTCTTGAAATAGATGATCAAGTTAGAGGTATCTTACTTTCACTCCACAAATGACTATTTTATATAAATTACTTTATTCTTAATATAACTTTAAATGCTGTTTTGAGCTTACTATTTGTAGTAGGATTCCCTCTATCCTCCTTTGGTACTAACTCCTGGAGAATATAGAAATCCAAACAAATGTGTGAGGAAACGGATTCTTATTTCTTATACGACTTATTACGTAAAACTCAACTGATTTGCCTTTATAATCGAATGAATATTTAATTTATTTTATACAGTATTTGTTTTTGAGAATATCGTGTGGTTATGAGATTTTTTTTTTTTTTTTTTTTTAAATGAATTAGTTCATCTAAAAAAAAAAGAAATTTGGTCTTTCATAACATATGAGATAGAAAAAATCGGTCCACTAAATGAGACCGACAAAAAATTTGTATATGGTATGAGACTGCGTTTTGGACCGAAGAGTCGGTCAAAAATGATCTAGAAAAGTCACTGAAGACCGAACAAAAAAAAAAAAAAAAATAGGTGCTGGACCGAGTCTCAACGCTAGTATATAAGAAAATAAAATGGAATGGTAAATATAAACACACCTTATTTATGCCACGTGTTTGTTGTTTTAAAATATTAGGACCATGATTCATTTAATTGAAGAATTATATGGAACCACTAAATTTAATGAAAATTATTGAAATTATAATTAGCAATTACTTTCAATTATTGCAATTTGAAGTATGTATCCATTAGTCCATTTCTGACTATATATACAATAGTCCATTTATGGAAAATAATTTGTTTTATCTAACAAAATTAAGGCAAATGATCTTATGACCTAAGTGTATACAGTTTTTTGGATAAAATTCCTTTTTTTACGTAAATAAAAATGGTAATATTAACTCATTAACTTATTCAAAATATGTCTTGAAATTCCAATCTTTTCCGACTTTTAAATTATATAATAATTGTGTATAAAGAAATAGTTACAAATCATTGGAATCAATAGGAATTCAGAAACATTTTCCTGATTTACCAAATAATTTACAATTTTTCTCATTAGACTCAATTCTTCATCATTAATTAACTTAATGCACTCCCATATGGCTGATTGGAGGATGATTTGTTAGTGACTTGTCAACATTAATAATAATAATATGTAAATACAAATGGAAATAACATATTAATGTAATGCATATTTTATCATTGTAATTTGCTTTAATGATTTTATGCAATTGCTTCTCGAAAAATGAGGGGGCGGGGAGGGGGCAATATGTCAGAAAGAATGATTGCACCTTACTTGAATGATGGTTATTATTTTATTTTTTTGGTTAATATAGTTTTTGAGAGGGAGATAAAAAAAATTATAGCAGGAACATTTGCATCGATGTTTGGAACAGGTTTAATTTCTATTATACGTACCTTAAAGTATTTCAGATTTCTCCCAAAAATCCCCATATTCAAATTTCTGGGAGTTCAGGTGTAATAAAAAGCCCTCCAAATTGTATTTACAAATAATAAATTAGGAATAGAATAAGGTTAATTATACTATGGTGTAAATTCAAACATATATTAGAGTCTCAACCAAAATAAAATATTAAATTGTTGAAAGAAATAGAGTAAAATATAGAAAAATGGTTTTAGTAATGGGTATATCCGCGTTCTATAAGCACAATCTGTTTAAGGTAGATTGTGTTTGAAAGATAAGATTTCGTACAAAAAAACTTAGTTTTGTGTTAATGGTGGACTAAGGTTTATTTGAGCGTGTGTCTAAAATGGATACCAGTAAAGAGAAAATATGCAATATTATACAGTTTTTCTACAAACAATAAGAAAACAAAAGCCAGTTCGCTGAAAATGTGAATAGTGTTTATGGTTCTATTACTGTAATAGTCAATCAATTAGTATTTTGGTTTCATCAATTCTGTTGAGTTAATTTTGATGTCAAGGATGCATTTCAAAATCTGAATAAAATAATGGAAATCGTCCGGTACGAAATCCATATCAATACAGTTTTAATTGCCAAGAAGATAAATATTAATGATACTTATTTTCTTTTTTAAATCCATCAAAAGTAATGGATTTCTATTTGAGGCACTTATCATAACCTTCCTACAATGTTTCATAAAAATCGATTTGTAACTTCCGTAATCCTGCTTTAAAAGTAATAAATAAAAAAAAGATTGTGCGACGGTGACCTCTCCAAATTTAATGGGGGTACTATGAACATTTTTTTATTCCTACAAAGTTTCACTAAAATTGATTTCTAAATTTTTCAGTACTACTGCGTAGAAACAAACTGAGACGAAAACATAATCTCTGTTCATCTTTGTTGTCGGAGATAATTGCACAAGTTAATTAAAAAATATTTCAAATTCAATGTTCAAAGCTATAAGTACTTGACACGTTGATTACGTATCTATAATTAGTGTTTTTAAATAAAATCTGGCTTTAGAAAATGGTAACTTTTCGGGTATATTTAGGTTTTTTATAGATTTTAGTAAACTTTTGGCAATGAATCATTTCAATAACTCACATAAACATTACTTTGTTTTTTGCAAAATTGTATGTTGATTTCAAATATGTGCTTATGTGTATTTTATATGTGATCATTTCATCCTAAGAAAATATAATTTAAAGGCCAAAAAAACAGCATATTTTAAGAGTTTGGTTTGAATAGATATAATGTCTTAATTTTTCAATTGCTTTACGGTAAATGAACTTACTTTCAGCATAAATAATTAGGATTTCATTTACAAAAGATTATTTCGCTCTAGAAGGTCTAGTTCAGCTGCAATACAGATTTATATATAATCTTATTCAGTAAATAATCATTAAGAAATTGATAAAATATATAAAACTCCATATTGTTCCTCTAATTCTAATATATTTGGGTAGATTTATTTCCTATTGGTTTTAATAAAAGTCATATTTTAAAATTTAACTCAATAACTTAATATTTCAAAAAAGTCACAATCACAAAAAGCGCGTTCTGTTTCAACGAAAATGGGTTGAATTGTTGCAAGAGCAAGGTAAAGACGTTGTATATATTTATAGCAAACTTTGAAATACTCAAAATGCGCCAATTCTTTTGACAGTATTCTCTGCAGATCATCCATGTAGACCAGTATATGCTTTCATGGGCAGAAATTCTACTTGAACTCCCAGAGACGCCAGCCTTAAAAACTGTTACTTACTACTTTTTTTTTTCAATGTTATGTTAGTGATTAACTGTAGTCCCTTCAAGTTCAAGCTCGGTCCAGTCAAATTTATTCCTGCTTATCAGTCCTAAAAACTTATTAAGTTCTGTCTTTGATGACATTACTCAACTTTATTTCTTCTTTGCCGAATTAATTCTAGTACTGACACTCCTAAGAACCAGCTACGAAGACCATTAGGATTGGTTCTAAGACTGGACTGAACTGGAGTAAATAAATAAGGACTGACACAACGTAGCTGCAGATATTCATAGCAAACTTTGATATACTCGAAAAGTGCATATCCTTTTAACAAAGGATTGTGTGTGTGTAGATGTGGGTTGGAAGTGCCCCCACACACACAAAAGGAATAATAATGAATTTTCTTTTTACAAGAAAATTCAATATATGAAATTTAAAAAAAAAAAATTATAATAATTTTTTAAATTTTTATCCAAAAAATTTAAATTTTTGGATTTCTTTTCAAAAAAATTGAAATTTCCGCACAAAAAAAAATCCTGAGAACGGCCCTGTGACTGAATTATCTGCAGATCATTATCAGTTTTTTAGGCTGGAAAACAGGTCCCATGGAACTTTTACCAGCGCTAAAATCCGATTAAATACCCGGGGAAGCCGGTTTTATACACTAGTAGCTACTACTACCGGATTTTTTACTACATTTTCTGAAGAATGAATATCAAAGAGAGATGAGGATGAGAGGGCTACTTATCTACTCCCCCTCCACCATTATTTCTTTGTGATCCTTTCTTATTCTACTAGTAATACTAAGCTTTCTTTTATTTTCCAATGTGTCTATTTTAATTAATATTATTTTCATATAATATGGTATATAGAGGGAGGGATATGGTTCCTCGCAGATCTTACAAATATATAAATATGAATTATACTATAAGAGTATCAAACAGAAAATCCCATCAAATTTTAGGGTCCATTTGTAAATTGTATGTTGATGGAAATTACTTCTGTTCGACATATGTGACCAATCAAAACAAAAGCAAGCTAAGATGATTTTTTATCCAAAAAGGCTCCAGATTACATTAATATTTTATTATCAGGTATGAAGGCAGGGGGTGGACTGTAAAAGCCACAAAAATTAAAGAATTTTTGCTTTATACTAGAAAATTTAATTTGATTTTTTTTTAAATATAACTTTTTCAGAACTGTTGATTTTTTAAATTTATTTACAAAAAAAAATAATTTGAAAAATGTCAAGTTTGGAAGTTTTTCCAAAAGAATGGTTACTTATAATTTTCTGAGAATAGCTATGGATTTTTGAAATTTTTTCCAAAAAATTTAATTTTTAAAGAAAATCTATGAATTTTTGAATATATTATCAAAGAAATTTGATTTTTTTCTGTAATGCTGTGAATTTTTGATTTATTTTTTTTCAAATAT
This sequence comes from Lepeophtheirus salmonis, assembly GCF_016086655.4. Lineage (NCBI taxonomy): Eukaryota > Metazoa > Arthropoda > Copepoda > Siphonostomatoida > Caligidae > Lepeophtheirus > Lepeophtheirus salmonis. The sequence goes on from NC_092584.1 coordinate 14,520,124, forward strand.
TTAATATTTGAAATTTTTTTCCGAAAAGTTTTTAATTATTGATTTTCTTTCAAAAACTACAACAAGAAATATATATTTATATATAACCCTGCGGACACACCTAATATTGTATTTATGAGTAATATAACTGTGGGCATTTTAATTTTATTATGTGTCCCACAGAATACTAACTTTTTAGTAATTTGTATTAAAATAGACAATAATTAAAACATTAATATATCGATTACCCATGCAAAACTGATCAAAGCTCTAACGTCAGCAGAACCATGCCGACGTACATTTTTCCATATTGATAGGACAACCACAGAATATTTAATTATTGCATTATAGTTTTTTCAATCATGAGAAGATTTTCTATAAGTGGCTTGTCAACAATAAGGCAAGTTAGAATAATTTTTCTCAAAATATACCCTGAATTACATTTGTATTATTCGACAAATAATTACTTATGATCAATTATTATTTACAAATTATTATAATTAATTAACATAAATTGTACTTTAGTATTAGGAAAAATTAATCATCGCAATCAAATCATAGATATATTTTATTTGTAAGATCATATCGGGGCCAAATAAAGTAATATAAGCCAAATGAAGACTTTAAACTATGTTATACATTCTTGGGTATCTCAACACATCCTAGAAATTTGAAAAAATGCCTATTATTGACCGAAAGAGGCATGTCAATAAGATAATAAATAAATATAATGGGTGTTTGGCTGTTTCTTGATTTTTGTTTAATATTGTTTGTGTGTTAAAACACTACATACATGCTATACATAGTAAAAAATGCAGTTGATGACGTCACATAATCTTTTTTAAAAGCAAGTGAATGTCAAATTCCTGAATGAACAAAGAGTATTCATATATATATAGACATAAAAGGCTAAAACATTTTTGTAATTTGATCAGTGAATGAATGATGATATTTAAGAAAATATTATTGAAACGTCTCAACTCTTTAAATAAATGGTTTTTAAATAATAATAATAAAAAAAGATAATAATATTCCCCTTTTAAAGATTGAATTCGCATTCATTGAAAAACAAAAATATATAGGGAGTATTTGAAATCACCGAACTGGGACCCATAAATAATTCAATTTGTTTTGATTTGCTAAACATTACCTTGATTTCCATAAATTTCCTTTAATTTCACATGTACAATGAAGTTCTTTTTAAACACAAAATTACAAAACAAATTCATTAATGTTTACACTCTCCGCCATTTTGAAAGCAACTTATTATATCGTAGTAGTAGTAGTAGTAGATTGGTGTGTAAAAATAATAGTTACTGTTGTAGTTCTTAAGAAAATCGACCCTGTACGAACATGAAAAGAAAGAAGGAAGGAAGCTGAAGAAGGGTAAAAGAGAAAGAGAGTCGCTCTAGTGCCATTAATTTGTGTGTGTGAGACGTTCAGATGAAAGTTCTTAATTAGTAATAATTATACATAGAGGGCGTTATTTTAAGAAAAGAAATTTCTTTAGGAGCTAGCTAGATAAAGTTCCATCACTATGAGGTAGAGAGGGAAAGACAAGTAGTTGGTAAGCCTGTGTTGTAATAATAATTACATTCTTTTTAAATTTGAAGACAATAATTAAGTCCTTTAATATTTCTTATATGTGGCTCGTCAACACAAAAGTAAGCTAAAAGGATTTCCCCCAAATTTCAGTGTACGAGTATTCGTTAATTTCTATCTTCAAATAATTATTTTTAAACTTTTGGAAGGGCCTCAAAATGACCTGAAACTAGCCTCAATTGATCCTCACAATAAAAGTATGAGAATCTGAATATTTTTTTAAAGGACCATATCAGGGCCAATATAAGTATCTTATATGAAAAAAAGTTTTAAACTGTAGCTAAAACTCTTAAGTATCTTGCATCATACCACATCTCTGAATAAAAGACTTATATTAGAATTAGCTGGAGGGGCTTTAGACCCCCCCAAAAAAAAAAAAAAAAATTATGAATTTTTGATGTTTACTTGAAAATATAATTAAATTTTCTAAATTTGTTTTCCAAAGAATTGAGTTGTCTGTGAATGTCTAAAGATTTGTGAAATTTTTCATACAAAAATTTTAAATTTCAAATTAAATTTAGAATTTTTTTGTGAACTTTGGATTTTTGAAATTTTTTCCCAAAAAAATTCCGTTTTTCAGAAAAGCAATGGTTTTTAAAAGATTTTTCCAAAAATTGAATTTATTTTTAATATCTACGGTTATTAAAAAAAAATTCCAAAAATGTTTTTAATTTTTTTACAAAAAATTTGAATTTTTCATTTTTTTTCTGAAACATTTAATTTTTCAAAAAAACTTGAAAAGCCAATCCCTCCTCCTCCCCCCCAAAAAAAATATATATAATCCTGCGGACGCCCCTGATATATGAAGTAAATAAAAAAAAAAGATTTTTATTCAAGATTTTTTCTTATGTTCAAGAAACAACATATGTACATAATTGCACAGGGAAAAAGGTTAAATTACATTTTCACCTTTAATTCACGGCTCTTTAAAATGGAGAGGGATGTATGTACGTGGTAGGTCAATACAAGGGCAAGCTCGAACGATTTTTTCAAAGTTGAGTGTGGATTTCAATTATATTCTACAACGACGAGCTATCGTGAATTTATATCTACAAATTGTAATTATTAACCCTTTGATTATGTCAGAAAGGGCCTACAATGAAATAATGATATTGATTCATTTTTTATAGAGATCATATTGTTGTCAATATAAGTTTCTTATAAAAAATAAAGGTTTAAACTATAGCTGAAACTATTTAGTATCTTGTCTCATCCCCCAAATTTGAATAATTACCACATCACTTACTCAAATGTCTCTAAGAAATATTGGTCTGTATCGACATACAATGTAAACAAATAAATTGATTTTTGTTCAGAATTGTTTTTATGATTGAAACATCACATATTTCCTTTTCTAACGTATGATTTTTCAGGATACAATATCTCATGGATCGTTATGGTCACCTTCATGGAATTGAGTCGAATGAGTATTACAACATTTTAGTATGTAGGGCAATTTCAAAGAATAAAGCAATTTAAACTTATAGAACAAATTTCCCTCTCCTTACCAAAAGAAAGTATTTGAAGCGCCCTCTATGCTATTAATTATTTCAATTAAAAGACGAAGAGGTTTGTCATGGATAGTGTGACGTCATATGTATACAAATAAACAGCAAAAGGTGCAGATTCACCTTTAGCTAAACTAATAAATATAAAGGTCAGAGTATTATGATGCAATCATGAAGGTAATTATAATTAATAAACAAATTGTGAATTCTTACCTCTAATAAAGTCGATTGGAACAATGATTTCATAGTTATTATTGGCTTTCTTCACTTTAACTCACATACACACACAAAAGAAAAAACAACACAATTCCCTTAGTAGTTAGAAAGAAAAAGCTCACTAAGAAAGTGTTTTCTTAATTTTTCTTCTTTTTTTTTCTTACACCGGCACGGATTAAAACTAACTACAGTTGAGTCTACTACATAGGAGGAAGAAGAAAGAAGGCTGCCAGCCGTAACAGCAAATTAAAAATATATACACTTCCTGATGACTAAAAAAAAGAAAAGAAAAGGGGGGAGTGAGCGTCTTTGACATTATTAAGTAAGTAGAACGAGTTCAGAATCCATGAACAACTCAACAAGAATATTCAAATAATAAAATACCTAGGAACAAGATAATATGTTAAGTACTTACAAAGCTTTTCAAAGTTTGTGATGTGTGAAGTAGGTTTTGCGACTTTTTTAATTTAAAGTTCCGATTTGCTTATAAATAGATTATAATCTCATTAATAGGAATGTAGTGGTCCAAAAATATTGAAGGCTTCCCCCATTAAGTCGCTAACACACACACAAAAAAAAGAGACAGTATATTTTATTGTCAGTTGTCGATGTTTCTGCTTCTTTTCTCCAAATCAGTGTTCTGAACATTGATTAACAAATGGTTGATTACATTACTTAGCAAACTTTTGAGTCTTTGGCGGGAGTCCAATTTGCACGTATTAGGACATTGACTTCTTTTGATTGATGTCTTTTGAAAAATTAAACATTTTCATTGGCGATAAGCCTGGATACTTTTAATTGTAGTTGATCTATTATTACAATACACTGCACTACACGTCACCATTATGAAAAATATATTGCAATTAATAAGTATTGGCTAATTATGATAAATAATTAAAATAAGGCCACAAAGTAGACCATAAATTCCCTTCAATACCTTTAAAATAGACTTGATGGCAGCTGACAATTGTAAGAAAAGGAAAAATATGATCTTCCTCTACTGAGTGTCCACACGTCGTTACTTTTATTATATCACGCAACCTTTCAATCGAAAAGAACTTTAAAAAAAGGCCAGAAATTATCCGATAGATAGCCAAATAAGTCAATCATACCAACTGACATTTATATCTAATGTACTCCCAGACTGTCACTGTCATATAATTTTTCACCATTTATAAAATGACTTACATATTAATTATATCTATTTGATATTGTATTTGTATAATATTACTTAGTAATATTTTATTTAAAGTGTTATACAATTGTACATATTTGTGTAGCCAAAATTTATTCAGAGAAATAATAAAATGACATTATATAGTATATAAACAACGAGGGATGCAACAAGTAATTATATTCTTGTTCTTTTGCAAACTGAGTATAAGTATACATACAATAACTAATTACTTTATTTATTTTTTTAAAAGAATCAATTATGAAATATCCATGACGTATCAAGGGAGAAGAGGGAATCGAGAGCTGACAACCAAACACATAAGGTATTTTTGTATTGGCGATGTAACGCTAAGTCCACTCTTTCCCTTGAGTCCCGGAGTATAACTAAACTTATCTTGTAAATACCAAAAATAGCAACTTTGGTATTATGTCAGTAGAACAATGACAAAAAAAACCCAAAGGGTTGACAATGACCTATTTTGTCAACTCAAAACTTTGACTTTAAAAAACAAGGAAAATTGGATAAAAAGAATTTGTAGCTATCTGAAATTTTGGTATGGTTAGAAATCTACAGTCATGCCAAATATGACAATACCCTTCTGAATTCCTAAAAAGTAAAATCTGTTGTCTTCTTTTGCACAAATTCGTCCTCGTTTTTACATCCGGTCAGGTAAATTTTCTATACATAGATGAAATATTCATCTTGTACTTAACAGACGTTATTTTATATAATTTTTCACAAGTATGATTTTTTTAATTTTAATTTGTCAAATGAGAATTAGGAAGGACAGATTACTTTAATTTTTTATAGAATAAAGATTTAATATAAAAATATATATATAAACTAGCACTATTATTATTATTACTGAGCGTTTGTGTAATCTTATTAGTTTTTTTTAACTCCTATTTTAGGCAATATGAAACCAGTTAATATCTAAGAATCCAAATTTGTGTTAATGTGTTTTCTACTTGAAAATTTTAGTATATGATCGACTCATATTTGATCTTCTGTACCACATAGAAACACACTATTTTAAGATGTATATGTTATGATTGTCTTTAGAAGGATTTTTCATTCCAAGGAATAATTATTCTTAAGCACACAAACAGAGGCGTGAGTGAGGCAAAGAGCCATTGATTTATTTACCTTTTGTAAACAATAGTTTTGAAAAGTTGCGGGATTACAGTGTCATTAATAAGTGAACGTCCTTTTTATAATACTGCCCCTCCACCTAGGAATGTGTTCTGGACAAAGCTATTAACTAAATGGAGAAACTAATCGATAGACTACGCAAAACAAAAACAAAATCCGCTAGGAGGGGAGCTATTGATATATTGCTATAACTACAATGCAACCTCTAAGAAATTGTCCTTTTATTGATGCTTAAGATGTAAAATCGTTATTCATAAAAATTCCTGAGATGGCATAGTATTTTAGAGCCCTAGAATACTGAATACATTTATAGTAAATACAATATTCATTAAGAAAGAGTAAATATTATTTAGTTAAAAATTTATCTACGGTAGAATGGTTTGAAATTTTATGATATATAACAAAAGTTGTTTCTTAGTATAAAAAGATGGTCTCCAATGTTTCAACACCCATAGAAAAATATTTACATGATTACAAAAGCAATTGAAACCATGAGCATTTATATTGATATTCTTCTTTATATTAACATTTTTTAACGTAAGACTTCAAAGATTTTTCGAAAAGTGGAAGCTCTAAAAATAAGTTTTTAGTTATGAGACATGTTCGAGTAATCTTATGATATGATATAACCTGAAAGATAATATAACCTGAAGACTGATTAGGCAATTTATAAATGATTAGGCAATCAGTCTTACGACTGATCCAAAACTATCTGTGATATCTCATAAAGCTACATCTCATTTGGCTCACATAACCAATAAATTATATTCAAGCTAATAAGGGAGCTTTGCCACTTTGCTTTAATAAATTGGTTCCAGTGTTACTGTTGAGGGATCAGTAACGAATATACGAACCCCTTTTTAAATCAATAGTGGCGTGTCAACTACGCACTTGTCTATTTACATTAAATGTCATTATTGCTTTCCATGTAAATATACACGTGACACAAGTGAAAGGAGGTGGGGTGAATAAATAGACAGATGATCATGACAGTGAACTTGAGATAGATAGAGTCAATAAAGTGTATATTGATTAGATCATAGAACCATCTGTTTACAATAGAAAGAGGAAGATAATAAAGAAAGTGACCCAATATGACTCACCATGCTATCCCCGAAACAATAACAACTCCCATGTATTTTTTGGCAGCTGTTGATTTGTATATTTATTAGTCATTATTATTAGTGTTCTGAGTATTGATTTTTTGACATCAAATGATTTCATAGTAAGCTGTGATAATTTTCCTACAAATAGCTCAACAGTTGAAGAAAATGATGTAACTCTTCCTATATATGAATTAATAAAACAAAGTTTCACTCCTGAGTATTTATAAAACAATCAACTCTTACTTTCTGAACCTAAAAGGAGGTTTCATGAAGGGAATTATGACATTTTATCAAGGTTGTGTCTTCTGGTGTATCGGTTCAGGTAGTTCCGATTCTTGAACCTCTAGAACCGGAACTAACAAAGTCGAACCGAGACCGCAATATATTGCTTATCAGTCTCGGTTCTTTTTTCCTACATAGATTATATAAAGAAAATACAACATATATTAAAATAAAAATTAAGTTTAATCAAAAAGTCAATTTTCTGAGTTTTTTTTTTTTTTTTTTAATTGAAGTGTTTTGTAATGATTCTTTTACGTCAACAGAGTAACACAGTTTTATATGAGTTGTAAATAGCTAAGGGTGTCTTATGGATCTAGAGAAGTGGTTTTAAGGGACAGAAAATGTAAATAATAGAGGGAAGGGCTGGGGTAAATTATGAATCCTGGTCTGCTACTAACCTTGTTGGTGCCAATTAATTTTATAACGTTAATAATTCTTAAGCCAGGGTTTCCCAAACTTTACTATGCCAAGGCCCCCTACATTAATAAATTTTTAACTGAGGTCCTTTCTTTTACGAAACATGTGTACTATGTTGACTAAAAGCAATCATCGTTCTCCATTTTCCTAAGACCCCTATCCTCCCCTTTGAAAACCATTGCCTTAAGCAACCTTAGTTTTTTGGGGCCCTGCAGGAACTTGGGCCACTATGCACTCTGTGTGTAAGGCAGTTACGTCCCTATTTGTATCTTATATCATTTCCTGGGCCCGAATTTTCTCACAAAGCTCATTGTTTTAAGTGCCTATTACCTAACTGAGCCGGTACAAAGAAGAACTGAGACCGATAGAGATGAACAGAGACCAAAACCGTTTACACATACATATTTTTTTTAAATAATTACCTTTGTATTTTTGAAATTTATCTACCAAAAATTTAATATTTGCCTTTTTTTTCCCAAAAATCTAAGATTATATATTTAATCAAAAAAAAATTTCAAAAAAATCAATTTGTTTTGAGAAAGTGGGAATTTTTGAAAAAAAATTAGTATGTTTGAAATTTGTTTTTAAGCAAAATTTAATTTCTGGATTTCTTTTGAAAAAATTACCAAAACCAAGCCCCTCAAAAATATACATCCTATGTAATCCTGTAATATGTAATCCTGTCTTTTATAGCAAAAGAGTATTTGTTAACTATTATTTAACATATTAAAGAATCGGAATTGGCTTTAGGAATTTATACTAGAATTACATCGGAATAGGCATTCAGATATTTTTGGGAATCGACCATCAGTAGTTATCAGTCATAAAACATATTTAGAGATGATATTAACGGAAGATACGTAAAAGTCATGTTCATGCAAGTTCAAAGTCAAGAATCCTGTCTTGACTCACAAGTTCAAGCTTTTAAATATTTGCATCGAGTCCTCAGATTTCATTCGAGTTCATTTTAAGGCCCTAACTATTACATAGTGTCCATAAACTTTTCTTGAATCACGTATCAATTAATTATAATTAATCATTAGAATGTGCAAAAATCCAATTTAAAAGTTGGGAACTTACAGAGTAAGCAAAATCTATATTTATAACTCATAAATGGTAATTATAATTATCAATTATGTCACCCATAGCATTGAAATGAATATAAACCGATTAAGGACAATGGATATTATTTCCATAAATGTATTTATGCGTATAAATGTTGAGTATCAACATGAAATTAATCTTAAACAAGAATAAAATATAAAGAATAATCGAACGATTTTTTAATTAATATATCCTTCATACATCCCAATATTTCATGAACATATTAATGTCAATTACAGGCTTTGTATTCAAATTTGTGGGATGAGACAAGATACCCAGTAGTTTTATCAATAGGTAAGAACCTTTATTTTACTTTGGAGACGTATATTAGTCCCGATATCGGCCCATTCAAATAAAATATATAAACTTCTCATTATCTTATTGTAGGGATCAATTTTGGCTACTTTATGTGCAATTTGTGACGTACCCAAAAGATTAGTAAGAATAATTTGTTAACAGAAATGAACGATAATTCTCTAAAGAATACAAATGTAATTCCCATTAATTTTTGAGAAAAATCTTGCTTTTGTCTTGAAATTCTGTTTCTTAAGGCTCGTTTCAGAATATGTTATTATCTTCAATACTATTTCTTTGAGGCTATTTACATTACTTTCAAGGTCTTTATTCACTAATATATTTATGTACAATATGTATTTAGGAGATTCTATAAAAACGGCTTTGACAATGGCTCTTTCCTCAAGGTTAAAAAACTTTTTTCCATTAATTTTTCCCCCAAAAAAACATAAGACAAACATGTTTAATATTCTGAAGAAGAAGGTTCAAGTATTCTTGAGGATTATAATTATTAATATTCTTATGTATGAAATAATTACATCATTTTGAGGAAGAAAATATATGAATAAAATTATGAACAGTTCCAAGGGAACCCACAAAATTATATTTTGGGAAGGGCTTGGATTTCGGGAAAACTTTTTAAAATAAAAACAACAAGCATATTTTTTTCAAAAAAATCCAAAAAATTAAATTGTTTGAAGAAAATTCCAAAAATCCAGTTGTTTACAAAAAATTAAACTTTTTTAATTTTTTTAATCCATATCTATTAGCAGGAAATTAAATTTTGGAAACAAAAAATTTGAAAAATTAAATTAAACTTTTTTGAAAAAAAAAATGTAAAAAAAAATTAAATTTCAAATATTTTTTTTTTTTTAAATATTACATTTTCTATTAAAAAGTAACAAAAATTGTTAATTGAAGGAATTAATTGCAGAATCCCTGAGTTCTAAATATGTGTAGGCTCATTTATTCAGAGTCTAAGGTAACGTTATACTGCTAATTTGAGAATCAGCGATGTTTTTATAGTGTCTTGTATATTCAGTATGGGGCATTAAATGGTTCCCATCCTTGTAATGAGTCTTAAAAAGTGTAATTATCATGGAAAACCCTGTAGAAACATCATTGTCACTAATATAATGAATAATAAATTGAGTTATAGAATAATATTGGGCATGACAGTATGTTAAAAACACCAAAACGTCACAAGTAAATAATAACATTTTCCAATGTTATGATTACTATTCTTGTACTCGAAGTATAAAATAATCATCAAGGTCGTTAAAAAAGTTCGTTCAAAGCCCGAGAGATAGCACTACCCACACGTATAGCTTATATTTATTTAGTTGTATCTTTTGAAAGAACACAAACCAACTTTCAGCCAGAACCGGCTCAGGAGGCTAAAAAAGAAGCTTGATAAAAATTATGAGGACTCTGCACCTTCGATTACAATAGTTTATAAGTGGTTTTGTAATTTTTGGAGCTGCATTATGGGCACAATTGTCGCTGGACGTTCTGGACACCATGTTGAAATTACTACTCAAGAAATCATTGATAAAATCAACAACTTGGTGATGGATATCATAAGAATGAAGGTGCGTGAGATTGCTAGTGCAATGGGCATAGAACACTATTTTAATTAATTTTACAAAAATTAATTAACAAATGTCAAACAGAAAAAAAATTTCCGATCGAGCTGAAAGTCCAGTAGTGCCATCGCTTGGACTTTGCACGGACTTTTCAAACGACTCTTGTACATGCTCTATGCTAAATGCAAAACGCCTTCAATAATTCATTAATACAACTATAGATATAGTTATTTCTTAAATCAGAAATATGACTATGAGATACCTCATGAAGTACTATACGCACTATAAGTCATCCTGTATACCCACTCGATTATATATGGAAAAGTAACATACTCCTAGATTTAATAAACTTGAATACATTGTCATTTCTTAGATCAAAAAGCTCTTATTTTCTTTAATATATTCTTACAGAGAAACTTTGCTTTATAAATATAGAAGATCTTTATTGGGAAAATACAATGAAATTCAGCTAATTTAATTGATAATAATTTTAAATATATATAATATTAATTACTATACCGGGGGGTCCATTGAAATCTGAGCATTTACTAATTCAATTTTTAATGAAAGTTGAGTTATTGAAATTTATTCATATATATTTATATTAAAACATAAGCAATTAGTTACAAAAAAACCGGAGCTCTCTAGCTTAAATAAAAGTCGAGAAAATGATTCATGAATGTTATTGACGAATTTTCATTCGTGCAACCCAAGCAGTTGGGTGTTTCCAAGATCACCGTCTAAGCCGTCAGCAGTCCGAAACCTGGGAAATGAAGAAACTCTATGTCAAAAAGGCCAAATTGGGTCCGGAGGATTTAAAGAAAACAGCCCAGGTCAATTCCTTCAAGTCCATGAGGGGCAATGCATGAGATCACGGGATTTCACACCAGAGTGTCCAGAGAGTTATCAAAAAAGTGACTGGAAACAGTCTTGTGAGGGCGGAGAGGCCACTTTTGACACCAGAAATGAACAAAACCCATCTTTCTCGCTGCAAGACTCTCTTGAATGAGTCTTTGGAGTCTTTTGAACTCTTTTTTTTTTTGCACCCTAATGCCCTGAAGCCGACTACATCGACCACACCTTTTGAGTGCATATGGAGAGAAAGCCTGCAGTGTCGGCCATCCAAGCACCGAGGCTCTCAAAGCCACTGTCCGCCAGCACTGGGACGCAATAACTTAGGACTACACCTGCAGCGGATGCCAGGCCTTCCACCACCACCTGGAAGCAATTATTGTAGCTAAGAACGGCTACATTAATGACTAAGAGGGCTCAGACACACATTTATTTAGAGTATTAATATTGTGGAAATATATGTATATATTTAATAAATAAATTATATCTTGCTAAAGTATAATCTCAAAGTGTTCAGATTTTAATGGAATACTTGGTATTATTTTCAGTAATGAAAAAAATATAATACTGAAAAAGTTTTTTTGCAGTGAGAACCTCAAAAAGGTTTTTATTTTTTTTGAATTTTCCAAATATTTTAACATCTATCTTTCAATCTTGAAGAGAGAATATATTAATATAAAGTAATCACTAGTACATGAAAAACTAAAAATAACAGTGAGGATTTGTAGTTGTGTTATAAGCGTATGTCCTTGTGTTAATTGTAGTAGAACTGAGGATGGACAGCGGAGTGTTCGAAGTGTTTTGATTTTAATGGACCACTCGGTATAAAAAATCATACCTGAGCAAATAGGGGTTCCTTTATGACCTTAAAGAAACACAAATTAAATATTAAACAAAAAACAAAATTTTATTTCATAGATAGAACTATAATCCATGCCTAAATGCTATAGAAATTTTATTTAAGCAAAAGTAACTATGACTACACATTAGGACGGTTTGATTTTCAAAGTTTTTTAAATGTCGATTACGGCTAGCTTGGAAAAGTTGGTATTTTGTAAGGAAATAACTTTTGCAAACTTTCATTTCAAGTTTGAAAGGAGACAAAAGTTATTTACTTCGTCTATTAAGATTAAAATACACCATTAATCCTTATTTTATATTAATTAATTATAATAAACATTATTTTCACCTATAAACAAGATTTTACAAGATTTTTTGTAAAGCTACCCTATAGATCAAAAAAAGAGGATAAGATAAGAATAATTTGACCTTTTTTTTCTGAAGATGTCAAAAAATAATGCGATAATTTGTTTACTCTATAACACACTTTAAAATAAATAAACATTGTTTATAGTTTAGAAAAATTTCAATCAAAACTTTTTTATTCAAAAGAACTTAAAATGTATTTTTAGTATATATATTCACTAAGTAAAGAGTGTTGCCTTTTTTCATAATGTGATAGATTTGTACAACCTAAAGATGACCTCATAGCACAATGGAATTTTGCTTTGGTAATTTTCAGACCATATGGCAACTTTTCCACAATAACCATAATCAAAATAAGAAAAAAGTTGAAATTCAATCCGCTCTATTCACATATTTAACATGTGAAGGATTTTTTTTATCTTGTGAATATGGAGGTTTTTATGTCGTAAGTTATAATTGATAAATGGCCAGCTTTAAGTAATAAAATGACTATGTAATATATAAATTCCGTTGTTTAAAACCATTGGGGACAAACAAATAATATATATATCTCTCAAAGATTTCGTTTTATTAATGTCCGATCATACGTATCAATTCTTTATTACAATGTACATATTATATACAGCGTGTCTCAAATAATCGGGAAGGTTTTACTGACTTACTAGTTAATTTATCGTTATCTGCTCTTAATATCAACTGTTAGAGCAGAAATAAAAAAAATCTGTTGAAACAAATATCTTCATCAGATCAAAGACAACTGAGATGGATGGCAAAATATATTTTGTGTCAGTGGAATTGAGATATGACGAGGTCTACTTCATAGTCACCTGTTCTATGGGTCTTATTAACAAGATTAAAAAGCTAAAAGACGATAAAAAGACCCTTGATGAGTATCGTGAAAGCCGCAAAACCCAAAAAGTTTGACCTCCGTCTTTACCAAACTGCAACCCTCTTCACTATGGGATATAAGGCGCCATAAACAAAAAGGCCTGAGCCACTTCACATGTGAATGTGGATGCCCTGAAGTAGAGATGTCTAAACTTTTAATATAATGGGTCGCCTTGCCACTTGAAATATTCTAATAGGCCACACAGCCTACTAAATTACATTTCATAAAAATAACTTCATAAAACAAAACTATTAAATATATATTTCTTTCAAATTTTATGCCAAATATAATAAAGGTTAAATATAAATTTCCAAGGCCTAACTGCTTAAAAAAAGGTCAATCTGCCAACACTGATAAGTATTTTATTTTCCAGAGTAATTATTTTTCAAAATTTACCTCCTTTAAAAAATATTTTTCAATTGTACTTACCATGCACTTATGATGCACGTACCACGCATGATATTGGGAGAATTTTTCAAAAAAAATAAAACTTCAATTGAGAATTAGAAGTGAGCCTCTTTTAAACATTAATCATTCCGGAATGCAGCCCGGGGGTCATGGGTTGGACATGCCCGTTCTTAGTAATGAGCATTATAGATAAAACAGTATATTTCATCCTTTTTAACGAAAAGCAACATTTTTGCACTATATTGGTTGACATTTCGTTAAAAAATAAATAAGAATCTGTTTATTATACTCAAAGATTCCGTTCTATTAAGCTCCAAATATTATAAGCCTTTATTTATTTTGATCTAAATAATATACTAGTGTTAGTACTCGACATTGACCCGAGTAATTAAGAGTGGGCTTAAAGACTAATTTTGCTTTAATAACAAGGAAGATCACTAGCTCCAACAATTATACATATTTTTCGCAATGCCTTCTACTTGAGTAAAACACTTATATTTTGTATTAAATAAGTAATGAGTTAACCGGAGATGCTCGGCCAAGGAAGGAGTAAGAATTCCAATTGACTATTTCTTCTTAATGTTGTCTGTGCAGCGAGGGTAATCTAACAGGAATTAACGCCTGTATATTATATGAAATGTATTATTATAAATTAAAAGAAGTTGTGTTATAAGCTTCAAATAACATACCAACATATACATATGAAAAAATTTGTCTAGATGAAAAGTACATCTTTTATTTTTGTCAAAAAATATCAAAATCGACATTCGCGAAGGAAATTGAAAAAAACTGTTATTTACTAATTTTGCAAAAAAAAAAAAGTACTTAATATAATTTATTGCCATTGTAAAGAGGAACACAAAACCACAAATATTTTTTTATACTTGCAAACTTAAAAAGTTATAGAGATTAATGTTGCCAGAAAAAAATCCCTCGATAACTGGTTTATTTTTGCAAATATTGCAAAATTTATGTAATGAAATATTCCGAAATTTAAAAATAATATATATTGTAGCTCTAAGGTAGTTTATGTCCAAAATGCATCGTTTTGTATCATTTTGCCCTTCGAGGAAAAACAGAAGAAAAAAATTGGAAAAATATTCAGAAAATGACGGTTGTTTTAGTTGAACATCAACTTTTATTTGTCAAATTTATATGGAAACAAATTTCTACATCTTATATTTTTTTCTTTTAATCCAATACTCTAATGAAAATCACTTTTTTACACCTGAAAAAAAAAAAAAAAGCATTGCAATTTACACCGTTTTCTTTTTTTCCCCATAATTTTTTGGATTATGAATAAACTTAGAAAACATCGATATTAGTATTGTTGTTTTTTGAGACGCCAGTAACTTTTTGATTTATAACTCAGCTCCCTATCTAGTTTCCTTGAGCTCTAAAAATTAATTTTTGTTTTTAAAGGAATTCAATAAGTATATGACCCCACCCCGAAAATTGTAATCCCTGACCTCAGTCAAAAGAGGCACACATGCAAAGTTTCGACCTCATAGTCCCAGCAGTATGGACACCCATGAAGGAAACACACAAAAAAACTTCTAAAATACCGAGCTATTCTCAATTAAGAAATTTTTTGGAAAAAAATTTCAAAAATTAAATTTCTAACATCAAATTAAAAAAAAAAGTTAATATTAAACGTTTTAGAAAAAAAAGTTGTTATTTACAGAAAATTAAATCTTTCAGAAAAAACTATAAAAAATTAAATTAAATTGCATTTATTATTATCTCTAGTAAAAAGAAAAAATTCCTTAATTTGGAGGGAGGTTATTTTTTTTCATAACTTAAGAATAGTTAAATAATAGTAATAAATAAGAATCCATAGTTACACCTTATTTTTCTGGTGTTGATCCCGATTCCGATTCATTTTTTTATTACTACTAATAATTACGCTTCAAGGGTTACAAAATATCCAATATAGTTATACTGTTAAATGAGATAAATGGTTTATGGGTTTGATTTATGAAAATTTTGTCCCTTATGATAAACTATTTACTTCACATGATATTCCCTGATATCAAATTTATAATAACACTGAAAATATATAGTGCATAAAATATACTATATGATCAAAATGATCGATAATATTTATGGTTATAAATGCAATAATTCTCAAATTACTTTAAGTATCAAAATGAATGAAATAGTCTAATTTTAGTATATTATATTTAATATTCTCTATTTGAAAACAAATAACCAATTTTGTGATAATAATTTAAAAACCCATATTACGGTAACATAAATTAATATATATTTGAAAGCTATGATCAATGATGAAAATCCAGTATATAATGGGCTGGGTTACGCTCCGTTTTTATGAGTACAGACGAATGTTCAATCAGGTTTTGATTTTAATTAAATCTATTTAAGAAAGTATGTTCACAATATAGGAATTAAAGTATAATGACAACTACTAAGGAAAAGTAAATTTATTCTTCAGAATACCAATTCAAAAAAAAAAAAAAAAAACCGGGCCAACTAAAAAATACACCAGATTTTCATAGCTGGCATCTATTTATGTAGTATACAAGTTTGAACTTGTACAAGGTTGGACCGTTTTTCAATTTAGAAATTTAAGTGATTATTTATTCACATTCTGGTTCAACCATACATTGAGCATAAACAAACTATGATAAACAATTCGTCAAAAAAAACAACCATCTAAGATCTATTAGATGCTAAAGTTGAGATAGCGAGGATTATTGAAATATTTAAGTGCTCTAGGAGCCTAGTTTTCAAGGCGGCTAAGATGAAAAATGATAGAGAAGACCTCTCCAGGAAAGCAGGAAGTGGAACGCACAATTGAAAAAGGGATCTGGAGATACTGCCCAGCTTGGAGAAGAAAATCAAGGATGGGCCCACGAAATCAATGAATTGCCTCACCAACAAATTCTCTGTAGTTGCTAGGATCATCAAGAGAGCCGTAAAGATCGACTTGGGATTATCGTAATTCATGAGGACCCCACGCCACCTTCTGACTGAGATGATGGAGGCAGGAGGCTCGAAAGGTAAAGAGATTACTTTGCTGTTTATGACACATTGGAGAGGGAAACCAACAAAATTTGACCCCCAAATTTGGGGACACTGAAGGCTGCCATAGTGGTTGTATGGAAAAATTTGTCTGATAAGCTACCGGCGATGTGCAAAGGCTGTGAATGATGCTTAATGTGGCCATATTGAGTGAACAAGTAAGTAAACGCTTTGTTAACAAGTTTTGTGTTTTTTTTTTGTTATTTTTGTAAATATTGAAGTATATCTTAAGCAACCTCTCGAGTCCACGTTTTGTTGCCCAACCCTGTATGTCCCTAAGCTTTAACCAAGAAGCGAACAAAGACCATATGACAACTATTTTTATACAAAATAGTTGTCATAGTGAAACTTTTTTCGGCTTCAAGGGACATTGTGTATACTTAAAAATTACTCTATAACTAACACCAGAGCCTCGAATTCCCCTTTTAATTGAATTAACAAATTGAACTATGGCAAGGGAAGAAAGGTAGTGTACGTCGTAAGAGAAAATTGAGGATAACGATAAAGTTACATTATCTGTAGGAGGATAAAAAAACCACATCTTGTGTAGAAAAAAAGTGACCATAACCAGTGATGTCCAAATTATATGAATAAAATTTATTTACATTTTTGGCTTTTAGTTACATTTTCTTTGCATTTTAGACCTTTACTTTAATTTATATGGATTTTAGGTAGAAAATGTGTATTAGAGAAATCGTTCCATAGTAACCTCTATTACACTCTCTGTAAGCTTTACTCTCCATAATAAGAAAGCTCTTCTCTTAGGTTCCCCACTCTCGTTTATCCTATCCATCTTGACGTCAAAACTATCTTGGTTTTATAAGTGTTGAGACTCGATCCAGCACTCTTTTTTTGTTTCGTTTTCTGTTTGTTTTTGGTTCGGTCTTAAGTGATTTTTTATAGAACGACTTTTTGGTCCAGACCACCGTCTCAGATCGTGGACCTATTATTTTTTTCTTTCGGTCCCACTCTATGGACCGATTTTTTTCGAACTTACCGCAAATAAAACTAAATCATGCTAAGCCTCATAATAGAGTAGAGTTGACTCCTTCCTTGAGTCTTGTGAGGGGGGAAATGCGACTTTTGACATCAGCAATGAAAGAAACCCGTCTCCTCTGTTACAAAACTCTTTTGAATAAGTCTTTCAGTTCTTTTGAACTTTTTTTGACATTTTGACATTCATGTTGAGAGGAAGTTCTGCAGTGTCCGTCATTCAAACACCGAGGATCTCAAAGCCACTGTCAGCCAGCACTGGGACGCTTTGAGAGAGGACTATGTCTGCAGCAGGCGCCAGCTCTTCCACCGCCGCCACCTTCAGCTATCATTGCCGCTATGGGCGGGTACATGAAGGATTGAGAGAGCTCAAATAAACATATATTTATAGTATTAATTTTGTTCAAATACTGTGGCTAATTAAATTTTAAAATTCAAAATGTTCCGATTTTAAAGGCCCTCTCGGTATCATTGGGGTGAATTATTGTCATTATGAATGAAGTTTTTTTCACAATCCATATTAAAATATGTAGGGGAAAGCTTATTATGCAGTCAAAACTTAAAGTATCCATGTACATAAATAATATCCAAATATTATTTTGTTCTAACAATCACATAAAACTGAACGTGACATATACAGAAATTATGAAGATTTGAGTCATGCTAATATTTTAACAGAGATTGTGAAAACTTGAATTATAAGTCATCTAAAGTTATTCTAAAGCAAAAAAGTGTAATGGAAAACATCAAATTTATATTTATATATATATATATATTACATAGTGCGTGTAACGTACTGCAGAGGTAAAAAGATTTATTCTAATATGAAATGACTTTCACTTCAAAAAGAAAAACCTAGAGAATCATATTTTAATAAAAGAGAAAATTTAAATTTTTTTAAAAAACCCTCAAACAATCAAGACTACAAAATATGTAGTAAGTATTGAGAGGACTCTTGTCTCTCTTCTAAAAAGGACTATCACGGGCAATCTAACCCCCCTCCCTCCCTGTACTAACATATCAAGGCTTTATACCAAATGATAACAATAATACTATTAATGCTAGTTCTGATGATATTACGTTGGTTGTTTGAAAATTACTTGCAAAGTTCAAGAGATGGCACTACAGGCGCATATCGAAGTTATGTTTAGTTAATAGTATCTCCTGGAAGAAAGCACATGAATTTTCCATATCGCTATATTGATTTCTGTTTGGCATTTGTTTGAATCAAGGAAGTAGTTAGGTTTTCCAAAAGTTGACGAAAAAGAATTTCACGTCTTGATTAAACATTACTTTATAAAATGCAAAACGCATCAGAAGAATAAAAAAGAAGCTTGATAAACATTATGGGTACTCAGCACCCTCAATTCGAACAGTTTTTTGGAAAAAAAAGTTCAAAAATCTACAGCTCATCATTTAAAAAAAAATTAAATAATTTTTTTGAGAAAACTTTCAACAATCTATTGTTGATGATAAGAAATTAAATTTTTTGGGGAAAAATTGAAATATTAAATTATCTAGTAAAAAGCATCAATTCCTAAATTTGGGGTGGAGGGGCTACAGCTCCACCCCATATAGGAATACAAATGTATAGACACTATAGAGGATATTACTAAACAATATTAGAATACAGTATTTTGGCAGTGTAGGTATATAAATAAACCTATTTATATATAAGCAATTATATGACGGTGTTGATAGTTTTTGGGCTAAGCCCTCGCCCCAAATGATGAAAGCTAGCTACACCCCTGGGTATCTCTATAGATAAAAATGATACTAGGTCGTACACTACAATTGGAAAAAACTTTGACCTCATCCAGACCCTGAACAGTGTTTTGGTTATATTTAATAGCGTATAATATGGTAATATTATATAAATATATAATATGACTTCCATTGGCCTCAATCACTGCTCAATTATCCCATTGAATACTCGACAGGCTTTTATGATGTCTGCAGAGGAGACCTTTGCAGCCATAAGCTTTATGGGGGCCTTGAGTTGCTTCATGCTGTTGTGTAATTTGGGACAGGCGTGTCTCTACAACTCCTTCAACATTTATGAGTCTAAAGGACTCAGGTCAGGGGAGCCTTAATAAGTTAGCCCTGCCTTGAAGGTAGGGGTCCCCTTTTTGAACTGAGACCTGTACTGAAAAAAAGCTAGAGTTCTTTAGCTTTTAAGTAACCCTCCAGACTTTTCTGAGGTAGTCAGTGATTTCAGTTAACTTTTTTACTGGCCGGCGGGAATAATTCGGTGATCGTTTTTAAATAGTATTTTATTTTTAAAAAAGTTTTGTTTTGTTAGATTCAAAAAATTTTTGTAGATTAATTTAAACATATTAATTATAAATTTTATGACTTTATTTTTGTTATGCGACTTTGCTTTTTGTCCTTTGGGTAAAGAAAAAGCCTTATAAAGTTTTTACTTTAGATGGAAATTAATAAGGGGAGGGGGGGAAATCGTTCGTTTTTCACTTGACTAAATTACACGTTTGAAGTGGTGTTTTAATTAATGTATGGATTGCATTTTCCTTAATTTTATGCATATATCGAGAAATGTCATCTCGAAATAGAAAATTGGGTCCTCATTAACTTAATTAAATTCCTTATTTCTATTTGAGAATGTAATAGGTTTATTATTTTTTATATGGAATTATCTCACCTAGTATTTCGTATTATTTATAAGCAGCATTTAAAGTTTATCCTTGGAAATAGGATCCAAATGGGTCATTATTAGGTGTTTGAAGATATATGTAAACTTTTTAGGAAAATATATTTTGAGTATGTTAAAAAATGTCAAAATATATGAAGTAAATGAAATAATATGTTATAGGTTTTTATGTGCATACTTTTTTTTTGAATTTATAAAAATTTGACAATAAAGGATTTCATGAATGTTTTCTTTTATCAGAGACCTCTGCTAATCTGATAAAAACAAGTTTAATTCAGAGAACTAACTCGCCACATCTACAATTACAATGGGACTGAACAAAAATAAACGCCACACAAAGGTCAATGGACTCACTTCCACAGTATCGTCCTATCTTTAATATCAGATTTTCTCTATTCCAGTTCGGTTTGGATCTTTCGACGTATATCTCGAGTAAATTTCGGGTACCCAAACTTTCGGATCCAGATCCGAAATTATAATTAGATAGATATGAAAGGCAGATATACCTTTTTTCTAGCTTTCATGAGTAGTCAGGATTGAACAACAGAAGCACGACTGACGTATTAAATATAAGCCATCACCCTTTTCTATATCTAATTATCCAACAATAACACAGCCGAAATCATCTGAAATGGTGAAATGGTTGATTTAACCGAGTCAGTACACTTTAAATCCTAGTGCAAGGGCGTTAATTACAGTTCTAATTGGGCATATAAAAGTGGTTGTGGTCAAAAAGCTGGATCCTCTTCATTTAAGATATTTTAGAAAGAGGTGCCAGAAGAGTTATCACAGAGATAACTCTTAAAAATTCATACTTTCTGTTAAATTAATAAACCTATCTGCTGAATTGGGTTGATAAAATCTAACCGGCGTTTTGCATGTGCCATTAAGCTCAGTGAGGAAGCGCTCAAAGACTAAAATACACCCTGGTTTATCAATCATAACGTCAAACTATTGTTCTTTCTCAAGACTTTATTATTATTCCCTCATTTTTTAGAGAAAGAACATTCAAGTATTGAATAACCCCGTGTGTGTTCATGAAAAAAGGTCAGTAACAATAAGGATTACATGTTGCACATGTTAATGGGCACGTAAAAATGAGGATTGGTTCGGGAGTTATCTCTTACATTATTAAAGTAAAATTTGTCCTTTAGTCGACTCCTAATTACAAAGAGCTCAGTTAACAAACGGAATAATTTTTCACCAATATATTTGTATACTTAAGAACTCATAATCAAAAATAGTAGATGGGGAAAAGAATGCATATTTTTGTAGATTTTTCTCAAATAAGACATGTTATATACGAAATAAGATATATCCATAGAGATAAAATACTAACAGTGATGCTAATGAGCAATAGTAAGATAAATTTTTTGACGTCGCAACAGCATACGAGAGAAAAAAGTTAGTTGACCAAAACAATCAAAGATAAAGTATATCCAGCTATAAACTTCAACAATTTTATACAAATTAAATACATAATTTGTATCTGTTTGGTCATTACATCACATCAACCTATAATTGTACCTCCAGAGCGGCAACTTTTTGCAAAATATCGGTTTTAAGAAAAAAAAAAATCAATTTTAATCTATTGATGATAATGTCTTTGATTCATCTCCTGAATTTAAACCATATATTCGCACTAATTAAATCTATTTCAAAATGTTATGCAGGCATAAAATTATATCATTTGGGAAAAGCGAGAGGGTTCAGGGGAACAAATTACAACTACAAATGGGGTAGAAGAACTGGGAAATTACTCCAATGACATAACCTAGGGTCATTAGGCGATTTGTCATATCTTTATGGAAAAACACCATTCATTAGATTTAAACTGTCAAATTTTTACATTTACCTAAAAAAGAGGCATGTGATAGGCATTATGTTGGAATTTAATAATTTCATAAAAACCATGATTTATCAATTTGACTGGCTTGATTTTTATATATTTGACTATTTAAATCTAAAGAATACTTCTTTTTTTTCAAAAATAAAATAAAATGACAAATAGTTGATAAATGGCCAAATGGACTTATGTTATGTCATTGTTGTAATTTCACAGTTTTTCTTCCCCATTTGTAGCGGGCACACTTAAGCCTTCACTTTCAGGTTTTTAATAGTATACACTGAGATGAAAATCCGTTGTACTTTTTAGATGGTGTCTCTTTTTTTGGAATTGGTATTCTGTACCATGAGTTTTCTTTTTCTTAGCTGTTGTCATTTTTTATTTAATTCCTGAGTAGTGAACAACCTTTCATAAATATATTATATTATATTTAAAACCTTATTGAACATTCGTGTGTGCTCATAAAAGATGGAGAGTAACCTTGAGGATTTGTTGCAGACATATAATTGTAGGTCCTTATTGGACTCAGAGAAGAATGGAGGATAATTCCAGAGTAGTAATTTTAGAAAATATCCTTGTTTATATCCTTTTCTTCTTCCTCCCTTGTCACAGCTGATTATAGATGATCTACTGAAACGTCATAATCCTTATTCTTTCTCACCTCCAAAACCTTCCTGAAATTGATTTTCGTTTTTTTTACATGCTCATTCAACACTGAATTTTAATCTCTCTCTATGGATATATCTTACTCAACCTCTATATATCCATTTTTTGCATATTCAACGTTGAGTAATATAATTCTTCAAAATCTCGAAAATTAGTTTAATAATTCGTAAGTAATTCAGAAACTAATGAAGTACCAATCCCTCCTCCCTAAAAAAAAGTCCATAAATTGAAGTACTTGTGTATGATAAATTAATCATTTATATAGAAAGTTGAGCAAAAAATAGGATACACATAAGGTATGACATTATCTGGGATCTGATACACACACTGCTAACTGGAGATAGAAACACATAAGTGAAATTTGTGGTGGGAGGGACCCCTCTTACGCTCCAGACCATAAAGAAAATATAAATAGAGGCAACAAGCTCAACTAGCTTTCTTATCCACTCTCTAATTTTTCTATGTTAAATGCAGGAATTTTAAAATTACCTGATAATGAGTTATATTGTATTAAAAAAGGAAATATTAAATAAATATAAAAATCTAAATAAGTAAACAATGTAGTTTTGTATATTATTATACCAATCTCGAGTGATTTTTTTATTGCAAAATTGAAAGCAAATATATTCCTGCAAAATTAGAAATAAGATTACTCAAGGACAATTATTTGGCTTGAAAAGAATCAAAATTAAGGAGTTAATTGGATGAAAATCTATCCTAAACAACAAACGATGATTGTGGGGGCTAGGTTTGGAACGCATGTATTTAAAAGAGTATTGAAAATATATTTGTTTGTTTATTTATATATTAACGTTTTATGAATCCCCACAGAGGAGATAAATCACTCTTACTTCATAAAAAGAAGATAATAAACTATTTTCCTACTTTTTATATATGTAAACTAAAAAATTATCTTACAAATTTAAATACAAAGCCTATAACAGAGTCATATATATATATATATGAAATTTTGGGATTATTTATATTGTATATATATATAAAATCTGTTTTTATTGAGAATTGAATGACTCTACATGAAATAATAAACCATATTTATTATAAGCATCCAATTTGACATATAATTAGTCTATTTTCATGTGGATTACAGGCTGTTTCTTAAGTCCAAAGTTGGCTAAATCATATAAGAAGAAAAAAATATATAAATTAAATTATAATCCAAAATTCTTGAACAACAGCTTTGATACAAAAAAAATATAGTGCAAATTCGTAATCAATGCATTTAATAATATATATATATTAAATTTAAATGTATCTGAGTTTTTTGCGTGCGTTAGTCCATCTATCACGGCAAACCCAATTAATAGATTTTCCTGATATTTTTTTATTATTATTATTTTATGATGCTACTAAAAAAGTAAGAAAGTTTGAGCTATCTTTATAATGGGAGAGGCCAACTAGATGTTACATTAACAGAAATCTTATGCTAACCCTAAAATTCAGATATTGATACAGATTTTTAAGAAACAGTTCAGTAGAGCCGTCTTTTGTCCCTTTTACTGAAAAATATATTATATAGGTACTTCCTACTTGAATATATTATACATCCACCTCAACACCTTTAAAGCATATTTGGATTGACACATCATTAGAAAACTTACGCAAGACAGCCTTAAGGCAATTACAAACATGACTTTTAAGCCGGGCGAAAGATGGTTTGAATAATGAATTTTATCAATTGACTTCTGTCAATCTATAGAGGAACGCCAAAAACACCAGATAACATTTTGTGGGAGTATCAATGCTTATCACTAACTTATGGAGACGTTATGAAATTTATTACTAAATTATTCAATCAACAACTAGGACAAGAAGATTTCCTCTCTACTTCGAATGCTGAAAAATTTGATGCAATTATTATGAAAACGCAATATATGGTCTTTAAATTACGTACTATAAAAGAAAATAATCTGAATGGAATTTGACATATTGTTAACCTTTATGGAAATGTTTTATTTAAAATTTAGACTCTTTTTCTAAAGTTCCCGTAATGCTATTTCTAGGTATTTATTTTAATTATTCCTGATTGAGCTTTATTTTATAACAGTCTTTTCGTTTGTCTATATGTTTTAGCAAATTATATTTCTTGTATCTTATTTTGAATTATTAACAGATTATAAATGTTTTGAATGCATGCAAGTAAAGGTAAATACAAAAAAAAATTGAATCATTTTAAATGGTTTTTATTAAATAAACAGCAAGTTTATCTTTGATTGTCAAGATGACGGTATTTTTTGTTTGGTTTTCGTAAACAATACTTTTATGAAACTTTTTAAATGAAATACACTCCTGATCTTTTTATTAACAAAAATTCAATTATTATTTGTAATTTTTTTTAAAGATATTCTTTGTTTGATTAACATCTCTAATCCAAACTTTTTGTTAAAGAATTTGTTGATCCATACATGTTTATATGTTGATAGGCTATATATTTATGCAGTACTATTAATATTTATGATATTTTTTCTTTAAAAGAAGTTTAAAATTAGTTTTCTTATGACTACTTCAAGTCAATGCATTTAATTTTTTTTTAAATGAGGAAATTAACAATTGTAGAAAATATTAAAAAAAATTTACAACAAAAAGAAATTGAAGTAGGCCTTTAATAAAATTTTTAATTAAAAATATGCATGTTTGGATGCAATTTTGTATCAGGGATTTATTATTTTCCTACAAAATTTAAAATTAATCTTAATTTAATCTAAATGAGAATAAATTGTTGTATTATAACTAACACAAACAACGACCTATTCTTGACAAAAACAAATTTCAAAGAAATTACGAACATGCACTCAAAAAAAATTTATGATGGTATTAATTATTTCAAAGGTATTAAAATATGTGTTAAACTAATATTAATATTAATTAAAACTTTATGCTTATGCTAAAATTAAGATGAGGAGCATAACATTACAATAAATATATAATGAACTTTTATGTTATTTTTTCAAAAATATATTTTTATATATATTGTACAGGCCTCTTACGTTTTTATTTCAGTATTTAAAAATAGTTAAAAATAAAATAAAAAGATTTGTACCGTTTTATTGTGCAATAATCAATAAAATTTGAATTCTTCAAGAATGTTTTAAACTCCATATTTAATTTTGTCATTTGTTTCTCGCATCAAATCTGACTTGAAATAATTTTCGATTTGAATTTTTAGAGTTTTGTTAAAAAAGAATTAATGTTTCGGTTTTTGCATATTTTTTAATACCCAAAGAGATTTATTTTGAAGCATACATCGTTAACCTACACCATCTAATATAATAACCATTCTATCACATTGTCTTCAGTATGAGGACCCAAAACTTGCAAATGACAAAATACGTAATTTTTATGGAATCAAATAACTTAAACCCGATATGTGATATGTTTACAAACTATACTTTCCAACCAATATATCCTTCTTTACAAGCAGTAGCACCCTTGGCACACCGAGGAACAGGTTGGCAGCTCTTGACAGTGAAGACCGCGTCCAAGGCGTACCACCCTGTCATGATGGCAGCTTGGATCGAATCCAAGTTTAGATTAGGGGTGTGTCAGACATTATTCTCCAAGACACTCCAACCTGCAAATTCCAGGTGGTTTAGGTCAGGGATGGAATGGGCACAATGGAGGCAGGCCAGAAGTGAGCCCTATTGTTAATACAGAGGTTTTTGTTCTTCTTAGCTGTATAGGACTATAATTCACTTGTTGATGTTGTAGCCAGTCTGTATGGAAATGCAACAGTCTTTGCCACCTTCTCGGCTATGGCACTAACGCAAAGGAGATCGCACACGCGTTCCCTTTTTGTTTTTGCTCTGACATTTTGACACTTAGAGACATTGGGTATAAACAAAACTAATTTATTTTTGTTCAGCTGTAGTTTGATTTCGTAATAAAACCTTCAAAATTAATTGATTTATTTTTAAAACTTTAAACAAAAAACTTATCACTTTTTACGGATATTAAAAAATTTCTTTATTTCTAAAGAATTATTTATAAAAAAAGTAATCTGAATCAAAATGTTGCACTAAGCGCTGTAAATGTTTAAAAGTTTATAAAAACCAGCTGGACCACAGTTTAAGAAACACTTAATTTAGGGATCAAATGATATTTCAAAAGTACCCTGCCCATCCTCATAAGGCTCTTTCCGTCCACTTTTTTACCCCTCTCTGGGCAATCTGGTGTTAAAGACCCAGATCTCTTACATGGCCCCTCATAAACTTGAAGGGATTTGTCTGGGCGTTTTTCACACCTTGGGTCCAGTTTGACCTTTTTGACACAGCCCTTCTTTCTCTCGAAAAACTTGTTTTCTTATCTCTATTCTTTTTTTTAATTTCTGACCAATTGAGACATAGTTTATGTTCAAACTTTGTAACATTCTATTGAGTAAAAAAATGTTTACACATACAGTTGATTGTATTATATATTAAATTTTAGGACAATATAATGGAAAACCAAAAATGTATATCTATAAGAGTAAACTATAATTAATCGCAACTTTTTATTATAACTAATAGTTGTTGTTATAGCTAATACGGATGGTAAACGAATATTCCTATAGCTTCTTGAGATCCTTGAAGCTCTATGTGAAGACTAACATGTCTCACTTCAGCAAAAAAGATGTAATAAAGGGCTGTTCAGTCTCTATATCCAGTTAATAGTAGGTGATCAATAAGTTTTTCAAGAGGAAGAAGGGCTCTGTCAATAATACCAAAGTGGACCCGGATGAGTTAAATAAAACAGGTCAAGCCAATCCTCTCAATTCCATGAGGGTTCATGTAAGAGATCTCTGATTTTCGCACGAGACTATCTAGAGAGCTATCAAAAAAGTGGTCAGAAAGAGCCTTTTGAGGGTGCAGAGGCCACTTTAGACACCATCAATGAAAGAAACCCCATCACCTCAGTTGTAAAACTCTTTTTGAATGAGCCTTTTTAGTACTTTTGAACTATTTTTTGACACTTTTACGACCTCCCCCCTACAGTACTGACACAAAGTCCCTCAACTACACATTTCGGGTGCATGTCGAGGGGAAGACCTACCATGTCCGTCATTCAAAGACAGGGGGCCTCAAAACTAATGTCAGCTAGCACTGGGACGGCATGACAGAAGACTACATCCGCAGCGTGTACCATGCCGTTTGCCGTCGCCTGGATGCCATCATTACCGCTAAGGATCGCTACGTCAATAATTAAGAGAGCTCAGACACACATCGATATATAATATTAATTATGTTGAACTTCTATTGTTAATCAATAAATTATATATTGTTGAAGTTAAAAATTCAATATGTTCATGTAGCACTCGATATGTCTCTTGAAACTTTTCTTGACTAATCATGGAACTGTAGATATCTGGAATAAAGAGAGAATTTTTCGTTTTCCCATATGAGTCGTTTTTTCTTTAATGTATACAATAATAAATAATAATTATATTTGGGTTGAAAATGTTGTGTCAACATACAAATTTCAGCAGAGATTTGTATTCTTTACTTTTCTTAAAACAAATTTTAACCAAAGTATTATTTTTTACTTAACAGTTATTTTTTTTAATTTTAAACAAACAATAACATTACTTACAATGGATATCATTGAATGTTTTTATTTCCAAAGAATTACTAACTAAAAATATATTTAGATACAAAGCACTGTAAGAGTATAAAGTTTGTAAGAAAAGAAGCATCTATCACTAAAGTGGTGAAAAAAGCCAGGAAGGGAGAATGATGTGATAGAGCATATGTACTAATATTCAGTATTTGAAATAGGATTTCATATCAATCCTCTAGATTGAAAGTGATAAGAAGATTGAAAACCCATGGCAATATAAGAACTGATGGCGAAATATGTATAACATTTATGTATACTAACAACAAAATATGATCGATAAAATTTAAGATCATCATTTAGTCACTCAATTGTTCCACGATAAGATAAAGAAATACATTTTTTTTTAATAAATAGAAGGATATTTCATTTTCTAAAAATCATAGTCATTAAATTGAATTACGGACAGCACTTATTAAAAAAGGCCAAAAGAATACTGTGACTTTGATAAAAATTGTAATCTTGTAAATAAAACATTTTTTTTTTAAAGAAAACATTAAACGTCATTCAACAAATATTACTGAAAAGTCTATGAAGAAAGGCAACTATAAAAATTTCTTATTATTTTCTTTAAAATAAAAGTAACTAAATAATATATTTGGAAAAATGAGTGACGTAGCTCAATGCCCTCGGGGAAAATTATTATCTTGAACTCAATGCGCGTAGGTTCGATACTCTGTCACTCAAAATCAAGGTGTATGTCAAGGGAAAGACCTACAGTGTCCTTCATGCAAACATCAAGCCCATCAAAGCCACTGCTATCCAGTTTTGGAACACTATGACAGAGGACTACATCTGCAGCGGGCGCCGGGCCTTATGTCGCCGGCTAGAAGTCATCATTACCGCTTAGACACACATCTATTTATACTATTAATTTAGTTGACACTCTATTGTTAATTAATTAATTATATCACTTTGAAGTTTAAATATTCAAAGTGTTTAAATTTTAGTGGACCACTCAGTAGGCAACATTAAAATTCTTGTAACTAAAAATATTGGATCCTAGATGCTTGATAATGATGTCACTCATGAACATTATGACGATATCATTGAGCAAAGATTTTTCAATTGAACGACCATTTACGTCCGATTTGGACGGTTTCCTTAAGATTTAGAACGGTAAAGGAAGAGAGATCAAAATGTTAGGACTGTAGGATTCATTATCTAGTAAGGGTCAAGAGAAGTAGACAAATCGATAGCTGACAGAGAAATAAGGGATATTGTAATACCATTTTACAATTTTCAATCTTTATTTTTATAGATTCGCTTATTAGATTATATAATTTATTTTAAAACTTGTCTAAACGAATTTCTTGTTGATAATCCATTGCATCTTTTTTCGATGCAAAGAAAACAAAAGGTATGTCTGTATGGTGTTGTTTCTGTTTTCACTCTTGTTACCTTCATATCATTGTCATCACACGAGCTACACCATTATAATTTATCAGCATAATACTTGTACAACAAAGTACAATATACAAAATAATTCATGGAGTCTATGTTTTTTTCCTTTATGTCACTCTCTCGCTCTCTTCCCTTATTATCAATTTATCTTGAGTATGAAATCTCATATATATGTAATAGAGTTCCTCATTTCCCAGGAAACATATGTTTAAACTACAGTATCCAGGAAATATACAAATCCCGTAAGGAAATAATCAATATAAAAAATTTATATATTTCTGATTATATTGTATCAAGCAATATTTAATTACGAAATATTCTTACCCGCAGTTGTATAAAATTGAGAGTGGGAGGAATTTTTTCTAGTTGTCTATCAAATCAGGCTTTTTCCTTTTCCGAAGCTGTTAACATTATTTTATCTTTTTTGAAGAGAAAACTTCCCAGTATAAAGTAGTAATTAGTACGTCTGCTCATGAAAGACGAAGAGAAAGACTCAAATAATAGGAAACTTCGGTATGTTAAAAGAATAATACGAAAATTAACGTTGTTACCCTGACAATTTGAAGAATGTTTGAGGGAGTGTAGCTTAGCTGCGACCAAAGGGGCTGGCATCATTTTGAGAGGTTTTGCCCTTAAAAATCATCGACATCGTAATACAATAAATTGGTACATATACATAATACTTTGGGGGTAATGACGCAATTGAGTGCCACAAGCAACTCTGAGATGAAAGATATCAATACAAATCTTACTCCGTTATCGGAGCCTTTAGTAGAAAACTTCTAACTTTTGCAGAAACATGATTTACTTATTGTAAATTATCCGGTACCCTTGAAGTTGGAAGTAAATTTTATAACAACAAACGTGGAAAATGCACTTTTTGCTGTTTAATGGAGACTATCAATAATTTCTTGTGGGAATGTCCAGTTTTATGTAAATATAACATATAAAGACGTTCTCTAAGTTTTAGATGACTCTTTTAGATGCAAGATCCAGAGTGATGACTTTTTAACCTTTTGTAGTGGAACAAGCAGTCAAAAAGTTAATGCTGTCCTTGCAAAGCGCAATATATATTTTCTTCACCCTGAGGTCAAGGAAAGATTTTTTCAGTTGGTTGCATAGTGTGTCTATTTATTATTTATTTGCATGCATTAAATTGTTTTTGTCTCGTCTTTTTTTTTTTTTTAATCTGAAAATATATGAATAACGAGTAAAAAAGAGAAAAAAATGAAAAAAGTTTCTTTGAAAAAATTTCTAAATTCAAATTTTTCCTGTCGTGCCTGAACTTGATCAAATGATCTATCATGATTTGTTTTTCACAATTTTTGTATTATTATTTTTTTTTTTTTTTTCCAAAGTGATCATTTTTCCTTTCTCAAGAAAAACATTCCTTGAAAAGTAGGGAAGGGCTACAGCCTCTCCAGCCCCCTGCAGACGCATTGGTATCTAGGAATGATATTGACATGAATTACATTTGCTAAATACGGAGTGGGATTTGAGTTCATTCCCTTCATCTCACAGCTACTCGCAGCTTATCTAAAAAAAGGTCATGACAACAAAGCTGTTCCCCTTTCAAAACATTTTCCAAATTTTCAGGGCTACCACCTTTATTTTCGGTATCTTTTATTTACCATACCAGCAGAAAATATTTTATACCTCACTGCGTATAAAATAGTCACTAATGCATGAAAGACAAAGAGTAAGATAGATTATTTTTTGAAAAATTATAAGTGTAAGTATTTGTTGAACTCTGAATAGAACTGAGGATTACTATAATTACTACTTATATTATTGCTTGAGACGGAGTGGGATGTGTGTTTATTGCCACGAGTTTAAAAAAAATATGTAAAATCCCTAATAATTTTTCGAGTCTTTAATCCACGTAATTCAGATCCAAAATCGAAAAAACATTTCTCGTACACCACTATTTGCTCCTCAAAAAGAAGATACTTCGAAGGAAGAGTCATTTTCCGTCAGAAACGTCAACGTTGATCTACAGACGAGATTTAGTTTACTCTTCAAAACGTGATGACAACTATCAAGCAACAAGATTAGCCTTGGAATTAAAGAATTGATATATCTATTGTATTTTTCTTAAATTTTTGTAGTTTTAAACATAAAAGCACTTTTATTTTTATCTATTATCACTAATAGTTACGCGGGTTAGGTTTTTAAAGATAGAGACCGCTAGTCCTGCTTTTTTGAATACCGTAACCTGATCTGACCGACATGCAACAAACTATTTAAAGTTTAATTTTATCATTATAATATGTAGTGTAAATTAACGAAACGTATATTATGAAATAGTTAAATCCAGGATATCCAAGGAATATCCACAGGGGCAGCCGCAGGATTATATTTTGAAGGTGCCTTGGTATATATAATTTTTTTGAAAAAAAATTGTAAAAGAATTTCTAAAATTTAATTTTCAATTTCTTTTTTTTTCCAAAATCCACATCTCTTCACCAAAAATTGAAATTTTAAGAAAAAAATTTACAGCTTTCAGAAAATATTAAATTTGTTGAAAAAAAAAGTTCAAAAGTTCACAACCTTCACAAAAAATTAAATTTTTAGAGAAATTATTTTTAAATCCAAGCTATCCACAGAAAATTAAATTCTCCAGGAAAAAAATTAATATATCATTTTTTTGGGGGGAAAAATTGGAAAAGTTAAATTAAATTTAATCAAAAATCAAATTTTCAAGTAAAAAACAAAAATTCCTTAATTTTGGGGGCTACAGTCCCTCCAACCCACCCCCTACGGACGTCCTTAATCCCCTTGGTTGAACATTCCGAGAGATCTTGGGAAAAAGTATCTCGAGAAATCCAGGGAATACACTATCCTAGAAAAAAAACCCTACTATATTGTACTACATCTAAATAAATTAAATATTATAATAAAGCAAGTCTATGTTTTATTGTGTTTTTTTAATAACATGAGATATTTATTTTTTTATCCTCCCATCATAATCATTATGTACGATGTAAAATATATATATATATATTGTGAATTAAGAGCCATGTTTGTACCCTACACATACAATTAATAAAATTTATGCTTAGTTCTCTCTAGTAAATGTCTTTTTATTCTAAATGACTAAATAAGATAATTATTTTATTTTATACTGGTGAGAATACTCGACATTGCTCGGAGCTTTTAGGCGTCAATTAACTTTGTGTCAACAATATCAATATCTACTCTCCTTTTTAAATATGACAGGTTGAGTTTTGAACACATTTTTTTTTCTAACTTTTTGTTTGTTGGGGTAGGGATGACTTGGGTAATATGGGCCCCTGGGTAATATGAACAACTCTACACATAAATGATCATTCTAGAGTTATTTTGTTCAGTAAATGAGTAAATGACATGATCATTCAGCAGTATTCCATGCAAACTAATTTTTAGTGATAAAAATCGTATGTATTCGGGCATATTCAAAAGTAAAGAAACCGAAAATCAACATGGTAATCCTGACCATTTGAAGAATATTTCGGAGGAGAGCAGCTACAATCAGCTGTGACAAGTGAGGAGGGAGAGAAGAAAATAAACAAGAACATTTGCCAAAATGACTCTGAGATTGATCCTTCATTCTACACTGAGTCCAACAAGAACGGACAATTATAACTCCACAACAGTTCTTCAAAGTTACTCTCCTTTTTTTTATGAGCACTTGGGTAAATCAGGTTGAATATAATTGAATGTAGTGGAAAAGGAAGTTCAATTCTCAGGAATTGAATACGAATGACAACAGCTCAGTATAAGGAAATTTACTCTGTACCTTGTCAACTCCAAAAAAAGGGAGCGAGTTAAAAAAATACAGCAAATTTCCATCATTAATAATAAAAACGTTAGTGCTTTTTTCTCGCTAATACGTTTGAATCTTCAAAATAAGGGGAAATAATTAATAAGAGCACTAATATAATGCAGGTCACCAACTTATTTTCTACTCACATTATTGGTGGAAATCTGCAATAATATAATTGACTTGCTTGTTAACCCATAAAAGGTGATCATTATTTAAGGCTATCAAGATTTCTATAATATAGGGTCACTCATGTATTATTCGAATGTGAGAGTTATACATTTTTCAATCTTATAATTGCATTGGGGCCTCCCCTTTTCTTTCTCTTTCCATATGATGCGCTGAGCTTTGGTTACACACGCTCGTTATTATAAATGAGTCATGTACAGAGATACAACCTTAGCTTTATTAATATAGATATTAAATTTCATATCTACAAATCGAATTTATTTAGAATGACCGGCAATCGAATATTCTTTATTTGATTAACATCTCTAGTTTCATTCTCAATTAAGATAATATTAACTTTTAATACTACGGAATATTTTTTCACAAATGTATTAGAAAATAAGTATTAGTAGATACATTTCAATCACTTAATATATTGTATTACGAATATAAATGCTACATAGTAACGTTTTACTTCGTGCAGTAAATGCATAATATTGAAAAGAATAACATGCATATCTTTTTATGATTCTATACATAAATATTTTTATTGACTTGCATCATGACTTTTTTTCCCTTATGCCTCCAAAAAGAACAATATCATTGTATCTTTATTATGTTAGAAAAATACAAAAGTCTTGAAGAGCTACCAAAAAATTACTTATAACGAAATATATCTTTATTATATTTGATTTTCAACAGATGTGCAAAACCCTTCATACATACTTTGTTACTACATTGTTGCCAAATGAAAAAAAATACTGGAAATATTGAATATCAATACTTATCTTGGAAAAGTATCAAATTTTTTATTTCAACCAACAAAAAAATATTGGGAAACAAAATAATAGCTGTTTAAGTAAAAAAATATGGAAGTAGTTGTCCGTCAATTATTTCAAATCTTTTTGGTAGAGTAAGACAAAGTAACTGAACATTTATAACATCAAAATGGCAGCACAAATAGCTGGAGTCTAGTAATTAAACAAGTAAGTAAACAACCATCATACCTAAAGTTGTAAATCATCTAGGGCATAGGGGAGAGAAAGAAGATTATTAAATCTTAGATTCTATTTTCCAAATTGCATACCGTGGCACGCTGGGCTGGCTATGTAAGTAGTGCCTCCAAAAAAGATTTGGAGACATGAAGCTGGTATACAGGGCAGGTCTTGATTATCAGTGTAAAATGGGTACCTATTGACTTCAAAAACAATTGTTGCTATTCTACAATTATGCTCTACAACTCAACTGTGGAAACTGAGTCAAGCCTGAAAAACATCAAGAACGGTGTCAGGAAAACTCCCCTTGGAGAATTTGCCGTGACATTAAAAGCCCTGGGAAAGCACACCGGGAGGAAAAATCGTCTTCCTTTATTTAATATAAATAATAATCTCACTTACGTAATGACTAATGAGCTCAAACTAGAGACAAAATAGGTAATACGAATATAAGGTAAAAAAAACAGAAACAAATACGACAGCAATATATATTTTCTCATATAATCTTGGAGGACTTTGAAAAGCGTACTGTTAAATAAAGGATAAGATAATTTCATCTTATATTTGTTATTAATGATTCCCTTTTCGACTATTAGTTTAGTAACATATTGCGGGAAAGTGCAGTATTATATTTTTAAATGTATTACTCATCTTTTTTCTTCCTCCAAACTCGACAAGTCAAGTTGATGCCAAAGAGTTCAATTTAGGTTTCCTTTGACCAAATCAATCTCTTCAAAATGTGACCTCGAGAGGTTGCTTTGGAAATACTTGAATATTTTTATTTTATTTTTAATAATAACAAAGAAAAAATTGACACAACTTTTCAAACTTGGTCACTCAAATATGGTCACCTTCAGCATCAATCACAGCCTTTGCTCCTCGCCGGAAAACCTTGCAGGCGTTGACGAGAAACTCCTCAGAAAAGTTTCCCTACGCATCCGTTATGGTGATCATGAGTGAGTCCACATTTGGGTATGGAGATTTTAATGATCCTCTCTCAAATGTAACCCCCACAGATATGTCCAGCGAGTTGAAATCTAGCGAGGAAGGGACCACATCTCGTTGCCTCTTTACCTTTGAGCCCCTTGGTCTTCATGACTTTAGTCAGAAAATACTGTGGGTTCTTTGTGTATGATGACAATCCAAAGTCCAATCCCTTCATGGCCCTCCTGATGATCATAGCAGCCTTCCTTGATTTCTTCTCCAAGCTGGACAGTAATTCCGTTTCCCTCTTTAAACTGTGCTTTCTGCTTTCCTGGAGAAGTCTTCTGCATCATTCTTCATCTTGGCCATCATGAAAACCAGGCTCCTTGAGACTGGTTAAAATGTCCATAATCCTCGCTACATCAACTATTTATGCACAAAGGATAGCTGAACCAGAAAGTCAAAAAAATCACCAAATCTTCTTATATTAATGAGAAAATTCACATTAATTAAACTGTCCACGTTTTGCGGCTCATGCCTGTATATATGTATATCTATATATATTCTGTCTCTCACTGTTAAAATAATACTATTTAGGTATGTTAACAAAGGATCCAAAAAGTCATAATTTTGTATTTTTTATATCATAACTATTATTTAATTTTAGCTGGAAAATGCTGTGATGACAAAATTACCATACCTGGGAATGAAGACGATGTAATTGCAATTTACCTTGGTAAAAAATAAAACCTTTTATCACCTGCAATCGTCATACTTTCCATGAATATTTGCTTGTTTCATCTATTTGAACACTAGATGGGCATCAAATTTGAAAACATCGTCATAACAAACATAACAACGCATACCTATTAATATTAAATCATTTATCTTGCACTTGAAATTATGACTATTACCACTCAGTAAGGCATTGTGCAATTTGGTCACTTAATAGATACCTAAGATGTATGAATTGATAAAAAAATAATTATTAATCGAAATATTTTGTGAATAGCTTCGAATTGTTTAAAAAAATTTTAAATACAAAAACTCTCAAGAAAAATATAAACTGGGTAGGGCAGCAAAGCGTTGACTGATAATTAATGTTTATTTTCTCATTACTATGGAAAGATTTAGTGATTATTTTTTGATAATCTTTTTTCGCCGTCCTCTTTACATAAACAAGCTATACTAACCTTTTAGTAATTTTGTCACCATGAGCGAGCAACAGGCAACGTATCACAGATTTCCTAGATGCTGTAGTTGATGTGATGAATGAATATTAAGAACATTGTTAAGTGTTCTAGGTTTTTAAGTTGACCAAGATGAAAAAAATGTAGAAGACCTCTCTAGAAAGTTAGTTAGGGGGGACATAATTTAAAGAGGGTATGAAGTTCTTGATAGGGTTGAAAATGAATATAAGGCAGGATCCCACTTAGTTGATGAATAGCCTCGCCAACGACTTCTCTGTTTCTGCTAGAACCATCAGGAGACCTATAAAGCACAACTTGGGATTAGTTTCTTTCACATACCACCTTCTTACAGAGCCACAATGCAAGAAAATCCTCACATGGATCAAAGCAAACGGGTCAATTCTGAAAATTTTCTTGGAAAAGAAGATTATCATGGAAAAATCGGCCAAGAAGCCTACCATAACGTGCTAAGGTTCACCATCTTGGTATGGCAGGGTAACTGCGTGTTGACTCAGGACGACATGTCCTCTTACATGTCCGCGAAGTACCAAAAGTTCAGAGCTAATGACATAGGTTGATTCTGGTACAAAGATATATGGCCCCTTCCTCATCAGATTTGAATCCACGGGACTTTTACATATATAAGAAACACTTTGGAGAGGGAGAATAACAGGACCTCACACCCAAATGTAGACTCACTGAAGTCCTCCATAGTGGCTACATGGGAAAACTTGTCAGAGGAGTTTGTCATCAACTCCTGCATGTCCTCAGGCAACGTATGAAGTCTGTGATTGATAATGAACGTGGCCATAATGAGTGAAAAAAGTTTCGCATAAGCCTTGTCTACATGTTTTGTTGACATAATTTTTTTGCCTATTATTGTATTTCTAAATCCATCTCTCGAGTCCACGTCTTGCTGCCCTACCCTGTATATATATATATATACAAAGGAATTGTGGAATGGGCTTAAAAAAAAAAAAATCAAAAATGAATATCGAACCCTAACAATTTGAAAAATGTTGTGGAGGAGAGAAAGAACAATGCTCATGACATTTCATTAGATCAACTTAAATCAGCTGTGACAAGAGAGGAAGGAAAAAAGCATATAAACAATGACATTTACTAGTATTACTCCGATGTAGATCCCCAATTTTAATCTGAGTCCAACACGGACTTACAATTATATTTTTGCAACAAATGCTCAGGTTAGTCTTTTATGAGCGCACACGAACGTTCAAAAAAGTTTTGGAATTAATTGAATCAATTTAGGAAAAGGACGTTTACTACTCAGGAATTAAATAATAATGACAACTGTAATACGAAATAAAAGTCGTTTTTTATACTACCAATTAAAGATTAACGGGCGAGCTAAAAAAGCACATCGGATTTACATGTATGTATATAAATATAATGCTGCGCACGTCCCTGTAACTAACTACCTGTAAGTGTATTCATGGAAAAAGTAAGTAACAACATTGTTTGTGAGTTATTTTCTATAAAATTAAAATGAGTCCTATAACCGTGCCTTCTCTTTACTCCAAGTAATATCGGATACTACCACTGGCAAATAATAAATAAGTAATTTTAATGTAGAAAAAGGAAATTATTGTATCAATTAATATTTGGTAATTATATTAAATGACTAATTATGTTCTAACTAAATAAGGCAAATAAGTACAAATTGTAACTTTTACAATCCACTAATACATGTTGTAACCTGTACAAAATTAAGAGTTGTACACAACATTAATGTTGTAAATATATATATCTCAGGTGTGAACAGAACTCAAAATTGAACAGCGTTCAATGAACGGAATATTTTTGAACGATCATAAAAATGAGACTTTAGCGTTCCCTTCCAATAGTACTTAGAATTCATATTTTGTAGATTTTGTAGCAATGGCACAGGGGGGGAGGGCACACCTTTTGAAGGCTCTTATTGAACATGAAAGATTCTAGTACTCTACCTTAACTCGAACACATAAACTTGACCAATTTAGTTATTCTGAATCATGGGACTAGGCTCATCCTTTAACCGTGGATGTAAGCAATTAGACCACTAAAAATAATAAGTTATGTTCTCGTGTATTGCGAGGACCATAGTATAGTTTCTCAATAATAAGTTAGCAATGCCAATGGTAGTTATTTTCATCAAAGAGAGTTGTAGCTCTTTCGAGGTTGAATGTGGCTAAGATAATGAGGTATCTTCTGATATTTACATGGTATTCCTTGTTTTTCGTTATATTTTATACACAGTGTGCGACAGCAAAGCGCTGTAACTATTTGTATTTGTAATTAAAATATCTTATTTCAATATGTCACATCCTTCATTGTTTCAACCCTTGAATATATTCTTTGTTATCGACTTACTTCTACTATTAGTAACATCCAACTAAAAAATCTTTCTCTATATGAATACTTTCATACACACACACAATATGAACAAGATCATAACCATAGCTACAAGCGATATACAAAATATGTATTAATAGTTTGTCATTAAATAAATTAATTGAAGGAATTAAACATTGACAAAGGAATTTACATTAATATATGTATTCCAACTTAATGAATTTGTAGCCGGATTTTTATTCTAAATTGAAATGAATGAACTTATAGAGTTATAGTATTCATATTCTTAAATAAATATCACTGAAGACATAGAAAAATAAAGCTAAAAATTCGTCGAAAGAACCTATAAATAAATTATTATGGTTCTCATAAATAGGCATTGGAAGTATGAATTCACATTCTTAGATATACAACTTCGACCCTTTAGGTAGCTACGTAATGCAGACCATCGTTCGATTGCAATTTCAGATTTCTCCAACTGTACTGAACTTTACAGTTTTCATCGTACTCTTCAACGATTCCACCTTTGACTACCTTCCCAAATCTTCTGAGTGGTTTGTCGCACCACAGCCAACCAACTCTTCTTCTGACACATCCTGGAGCATAACAAACAGGAAATCACTACTCTTGTCTAATATTAAGCTAATGCTTATACGTCAATCCATGAGTAACTGGAGGATGAAGTAATCAACTCTTCTTCTTCCATCCGAACCGCTATTGTGTTTATTTATTTTTCTTTTGTCTTAATTTATATTATAGTGTTGATAGGTTTGGTGATATTACCTTTAACGACTCTAGCCATTTTGACATGCTTTCCTTTTTTTTTCTCCAGCCATTTTTTCCTTGAGATATCAGCTTAAGCGAATCTAGCCATTTTTACACCTAGATACTTTTCCTTTTTTTTCTTCGGCCATTTTTTTACTCCCATTTTTTCGTTGAGATATCAGTTT
Organism: Lepeophtheirus salmonis; assembly: GCF_016086655.4. NCBI lineage: Eukaryota > Metazoa > Arthropoda > Copepoda > Siphonostomatoida > Caligidae > Lepeophtheirus > Lepeophtheirus salmonis. Next base: position 14,560,512 of record NC_092584.1, read on the forward strand.
AAACTAATCTAGCCAATTCTACCCCTAGAAACTTTTCCTATTTTTTTCTCCTCCCATTTTTTCCTTGTGATATCATTTTATAGAAATCTAGCCATTTTTAAACCTAGACACGTTTCCTTTTTTTTACTTCCATGTTTTCCTAGAGATATCAGTTTAAGCGAATGTAGCCATTTTTACACCTAGACACTTTTCCTTTTTTTTTTACTCCAGCTATTTTTTTACTCACATTTTTTCCTAGCAATATCAGTTTAAGCGAATCTAGCCATTTTTACACCTAGACACTTTTCCTTTTTTTTTCTTTAGCCATTTTTTTACTCCCATTTTTTTGTTGAGATATCAGTTTAAACTTATCTAGCCAATTCTACACCTAGAAACTTTTTCTTTTTTTTTCTACTCCCATTTTTTCCTTGTGATATCAGTTTATAGAAATCTAGCCATTTTTAAACCTAGACACGCTTCCTTTTATTTTACTCCCATGTTTTCCTAGAGATATCAGTTTAAGCGAATCTAGCCATTTTTACACCTAGACACTTGTCCTTTTTTTTTTTTTTTTTCTTCAGCCATTTTTTTACTCCCATTTTTTCCTTGAGATCAGTTTAAACGACTCTAGCCATTAGTTACACCTAGACACTTTTTCTTTTCTTTTCTCTCTTTCCATTTTTTACTTGAGATATTAGTTTATACAAATCTAGCCATTTATTACTCCCAGACACTGCTCTTTTTTTCTCTTTCCATTTTTTCCTTGTGATATCAGTTTAAACGAATCTAGCCATTTGTTACACCTTGACATTTTTTCCTGCCATTTTTCCCTTGAGATATCATAGGCGTCATCCCGCTAACACAAAAATACCCTTTGTATTTGGTTGTCAGCTATCTATTCCCTCTTCTCACTTGATACGTCATGGCTATTTCATAATTTATTCTTTTTGATAAATACACAAAGTAATAAGTTATTAGTGTGAATGATTTACTTATTTGGTTAACTACCAGATGATTTCGGGCCTTTTCTTTGTTTCTTTTTGGAGGAAAGGTTGCATGATACAATTATGATAAAGACTTGATCAGTTTAAATGAATCTAGCCATTTTGTACACCTGGACACGTTTCTATTTTTTTTTCTCCTGCCATGTTTCCTTGTGATATTAGTTTAAACAAATCTAGCCATTTCTTACACCAAGACACTTTTCCTGTTTTTTACTCCTCCCATTTTTTCCTAGAGATACTTTCCTGAAACCTTTCCCCCAAAATGGCCAAAATCAAAATTGTGACGTCACTTGGAACACTCTTCTTGTATTGAACAAATGCCAAATACTGATTTTTTTTTTTTAGAGAACAGGAAAAATTACTTTAAAAAACGCCAAAAATAATTAATTATTACTATTCAATTCAGATTTAGGTAGATGTTTACAACATGAGTGTATTTCTTTACTTTTTAAAGTAGATAAATAGTACATTCAACAACGCATGTATATTGTATTTACATTTATTGAAATAAATAAAATATTTAATCTTTGAGATAAAACTTGTTTCTTTATCTTTTAAAAAAGTGCAAGTAAGAACTACATTTTTAGATATTATTCGTACTAAGGGAATATGTTCTAAATTATGTAAAACATACTTTTCTTAAGTAGCTGGCACTTAAACATTTTATATTAATAAATATATATTATATATATATGAAGATATTCTTGTGGTTATATATGTAGTTTCAAAATATATGTATGTAAAAAGCAGATAATACTTGCAAAATGACAAACGTATTTCAACAAGAGCATTGAATTTCAAATTCTGCCTTTTGAAATCTTCAACAACTTTCCGTTGTTGAGAAGAGAGAGAAATTGGTTGATTACTTAAGAGTTGGTGAGAAAATCTGTCAGTCTATCAAATTTGTCGGTGAGGAGTCGAATTTGCTCCTTGAGCTCCTTTATTTCCCTCTCTGTAGAATAACTCTCCTTACGTCTCTTTTCCGCCTCATTTTTAGCAATGATTTTAGCTTTAGCGGACTTTATAACATTAGGATCCATGTCCTTGACGGAGAGAAGTGGACAAAAGTCCATTCTTCCGCGATGATTAGGAGTCAATGTGAGCTTTTTATCCGTTAAATATCTATAAAATAGAAGAATCCCCGTTGCTCCAGTAAGATTGTAGGATATTTTACGAAAAAAGGGATTTTGAAATAGGAGTCTACAACAAGCTAAATTGGGTAGAGCCATAAGTAGCTTGAAGGAGGGCCAACTCGATAGAAAATCAAATGGATCTCCCAATAATAAAGACTCTGTATAGGATATGGTTTCTACTCGAGACACAAAGCTGACGATTTCTGCTTTTGCTCTAATGAGGCCCGTGTCGCTGACTGCGAGACCATTCAGAAGATTCATTAGCACAACCAAGATCAGAAACACAAAAGAGAGTAAAAACGCATAACTGAGGGGACTCAACTTGCTATTGACGTTGATAGGAATATCCGCAAACTCAATTTCACCTATTTAATATAAGAATAAAATACATATGATTAGGTTGTCATAGAGTATAAATGAAGAGAAAACTTACCGACGAACATAGTTGATGTTTTAACAAGAGATAACCAAGGATAGTTGAAGAATGTATACTCATCATTCTTCAAGTCATACCCTGGTATATCCTTGTGAAGCATTATATAGAAGCCCAAAGCAAAAGCGAATATGAAGAAAGAATACCAAAGGAGAAAAAAGAAAAAAGTTTTTAGTACTTTGTAAAACATGGTAACATAAATGTTGTATCTTTCCAATCTGGGATGACGTGCTATTAGTGTAATCATTTCAGACCATGACAACAAAATAGTGATAGCTGCCAAATGCCTCTTTGTCTCGCAGGGTTCCAGGAAATAAGAATCTGGTACGAACAAAATGACACAAACTAATGTAATCATAGATACCTCTAACCAATTTTCAGGAGTAAAAATGTAGCGCTTCAGACTTACACCAAGCTGAAATAGTTCCCTCAATATCAAAAGAACAATCAAGCCTGTTAAAACAGACCACAGAGCTGCCGTTCTGAAGTAAAGGACAATAAAAATGATACAAAGCGTTACGGCTTCCAACCAAGATCCAAGAATCAATCGAAGAACACTTGAGCCAAATCCAGGTTTCCCTTTTCTTCTTGAAAAGGTTGAAATCTCATATCTCCAATCTCGTATCATCAGAAATATCTGGATGAAGGAATGAGTTAAAAATATCCAAAACCAAAAGCTGAGCCCTTGGTCAGAATCACGATAGCTCAAATCCGAGCAGTAAGACGTACTATTAGAAGCAATCCCAACATTTTTTCTGAGTGATAAGCCACCAAATCTTTCAACAATATACCATGTTAGAGCGACAACAAAAAGAAGGTAAAATCGCAGATTTCGATTAAAATATCCACGAATTCTCTGCCACTTCAACCATAAAAAGCTAGTGATAACAGGATGCTTAAGGAGATGTCTATGATTTTTAGACTGACTCATATGCCACAAAGATTCAGTTTCAGGAAGGACAGGCCTTTCCTCACAGGCATTGTGATTTTCATCTTCTGCCCTTTTAGTAGTCTCTTGACGTAAAATTGGTGGAGCAAGGAATGAGTAATCAAAAGTTATTTCAAAATCCTCATTCGTGACATCATATTTAGATTGAAGACCAGACTCATCAAAGAACTCTTCAAGAGTTTCGGGTAAAATCTTATCAATTGGTCGTTCTCCCCATTGATTTATAATCCCAATATTTGCACCAAGCTCAAGAAGTCGTTTTACAACTTCCTGTCCCCAAATTTGAGTGGCATAGTGTAAAGGAACGTTCCCAAGTTCATCAGCATCGTTAATAATCAAGCTTAGTTCATCATCCAAATCTTTTGAGAGTAAAATGATACTAGCACAGTCTTGATAATCCGCATCAGGCCTATCTCTTTGACTTTTCTTAAGAATCCAATGAATAATATTTTCACCTCCAAAAACATCCTTGCTCGTAGAAAATATTCGTTTCCGACATGAATCCTCATCATTTAAATGAAAAGCTTTAAATACAGACAAGACACCTGCTTGTCCTCCAGCTGCAGCAAGAAGTATAGGTATGGTGGGGTTATCCATGAGTGTAGCTTGAGGATTACATCCCTGATCCAAAAGTGCTTCGACAAAACTTGGAAGTCCATACTCTGACGACTTCTGAATAAAAGTCATTCCCCCACAGTTGTACTTATTGATCTCAGAGACCATTTCACTCATTTTTTGAAGGATAATTTTAAAATGCAAAAGATTTTGGGCATTACTCTCCTTGGACCTTTTATTCATTTGAGCTTTATCCAATAGTCGATTTAAACCATATAATAGCTCTTTGCTCTCAGCAATGCTTGAATTAGATTTCTCGGGGATTCTTAAAGAAGGCCAAGTAGACTGAATTGCCTGTTTGATAGGTTTTCCATGCACAGTTATGTTTGAATCTGCACCGCGTTTAAGTAATGCCTCGGCAAAATATCTATTTTTAGCTTGAACAACTGCAAGATATAGAGGAGTACGTCGACCCGCAAGGTCCTCAGCATCTAGTTCATCAACTTTCTCATTATGGATTAGAGAGTTGAATATATCGACATTTCCATCAGACTGGACAGCATAGTGCAAGGGAGAAAGACCTTTACGATCAACAAGATTCACATCTGCACCATACTTTACGAGACTCACAAAGTTGGAATAATTCCCTGCTTCAATAGCAACATGAAGTAGACCCACTCCCAAAACTTCATTGTATGTATCAGCACGGGCCCCTGCACGGAGCAATAGATTAACAAATTCTTCATTGCGATCCTCTAGTGCAATATGTAAAAATGACTTGAATTTGAGCCTTTGATGCCCTTCATTGATCCAATGATGGGATGGGAGCGTTTTTCTTTTTATATCATCATCAGAACTAGGACATACTTCAGCCAAAATCTCATTGAATCTCAACTTATCTTTTTGGAGGAAGGATCTGATTGCATTTTCCTAGGGGATAAGAGTATATTTTAGTGTATACTAATGTATTAATGATTCCCTATAATGAATTCATACTTCTAATTCACCAAAACAGCTCGTTGTACGGCAAAACCTCCCCTTTTTCATATCCGCAAGAGGAACGGAGTCCTCTAGCTTTGTGTACATTCTTTGTTTCACTTAGAATTGGCGTATTACAATCAATGAAGGAAGAGTTCCATCTGCAAAAAAACGTACACATAAAATCCACAATGAAGCACAATCAACTTTTTCTTTAAAGGAAAGAGAAGGCAAACGTAAAGGCTGGGATATAGAAACAAAAAGAATAGAAAGGCCATATGTATAATAAGGCTAAAAATTGTTGAAATAGTACATTTTCACAACATAAAACAATGAATATAACCTTTACTCACCATAAAGATTAAATATATAAATATAGAGACAAACACATTTAATAGTTGAAGAAAGGTACGTACCTTTAAATCCTCATCTGCAGTTGTCCGTTCTATGAATAGAACACAAGCACAAGTGGTTATTCTTTTTTTATTTTCGTCAGGCAGACCTGTATGTATGTTTATAGCACGAAACATTTAATAAGTATAAAACCACGCAACCTCTCCCCCTATTAATGAATTGAAATCATCATTAAATAAAGCAATATTATCAGAAATCGTTAATTTAACAGTCATAACTCACATATTATTGATATATACATTATAAAAACTTCAGCTATAAATTACTATTCATAAAAGCGATAACATATTTTGTATTTATTGAAAAAGAATGTATAATATGATCATGTAATTTAATGTTGATGTTATGTACACGTATAGTGTCGGGAGTGGTATTATTGAAGTTCTATTATGTCAGTGTATTTATTAGATAATGTAGAAAAATGACTCATGCTTTTTTACATTTTCATAGATGAAAAATAGATTGTTAAAAGCACTTGTTATTAATTGTAAACAAGCTGTTCCATCAATAGTAATTTTTATGTATAAACTTGTAAATTGTTTGTTGATCTATATTTTGTTGGCAAGTGAAATAAAATAGGAAGACTGAAGTAGAATATAACACTGAAATAAGCTAGAGAAATTGTATCCAAATGTAATGATAAGCAAAGATGAGAAAAAGTTCTTATACAACAAGTCCAAGGAGAGTTGAAGTCCTGGATTTTTTTTATCGAGCTCTCAAATTTCTTTTTATGTTTTCAATTCAAGTCTATGATGATAATATAGAATCTAACGTGTTAAGGGATTTCTAACTTGACTTCAGTATGAACTAGGTTTCGAGTCCAAGTCGATTCCCAAGTCTGAACGATATCGAGTACTTGTTAAGTATTGAATCTTTGATTGTGAGATTAAGTCGAATCTCAAATCTTCCAAAAATTGACTCTAGTGCAAGTCACAAGTCTGGAATTCATAGTTGATCAGTCAAAAATACAATATAACTCAATAATTTATTATCCCAATGTAGAAGAGATACTGACAATACACACAGCTCTTGTAATAGAATTACCCTACTAATCTTATTTTTCTATTCATGATCCAGTAGCACTCTCTGAAAGGGTCATGGAGTCAAATATAATTTTAATGGCATAAAAAATAAGTATTGCAGTGATCAATCGATCAATAATGCCAAGTTTCATGAATATTTACATAATATTTATAATAATGAGGATTCTTGTTTTTTCAATATGTGCAGTTCATATTGAATAATATATTTGGTAAATTAAAGATTCTATTAAAACAGCTTTATTTGTTTATATTCTATGTAATCAATATTTTTTTTTAAACTAGACTTTTATGACATTATTGAAAAAATTAACTATCTAATGAATTCTAAATTTATTTATTACTATATTGAATAATAAATTATGGATATTCGTCAGCAGTATATTTGTGATATCTATATTAATAAAGCAAATTCTGTCTTTCTCTCTGTATGAATGTCTGATTATATGAAACAACTCACCGATTGCACTGTAGGAGGTGCTCCATGAGTTTTATCTTAAAAAGTGACGAAAATTGTGTGTATAATTGGCATGTTAAAAAAAAAGAAACCAAAATCAACATGGAAACCCTGACAATTTGAGGAATGCTTTGGAGGAGATCAGCTATGGCAAAGCAGGCGGGGGAGAATGAAACAAAACAACGACATTTGCTAGAATTACTCCAATGTTGATCTCCCAATATATACTGGGTCCAATAAGGACTTTCAATTATATCCTTGCAACAAATCCCCAGAGTTAAACTTTTATGAGCACACACGATTGTTAAATCAAGTTTTGAATTAAATTAAAAATAATAGAAAAGGAAGTTCACTTTTCTGGATTTAAATAATAATGACAATTCACAAGATATAAATAACTAATCATAAACATTTTTATTTAAGAAATAACCATGTGGACGTATTTATAAAATATTGCAGGCCTGTGTATATAGCATCGTACATCGAATATGTTTACCGGGTGCAACGCAAGGTTAAAAGAAATACAAGGTTAGACCATCATGTAATCGGGCTTGCTAGAATTTTCAATCTGCTATATTTTACCGACTGCTGTGCAAGACAGGCAGATTTTGACAAAACATGCAACCACTCATAGTCTATAACATCACTATTCCTAGAATTTTCAATTTAATGAATCATAGCGACTGCTGGGCAAGAAAAACAGATTTTGACCAAACACGCAACCATTCATTTACTATGACGTAAATATCAAAGTTAATAGAAATACACGGTTTGTCCATCATGTAATCGCACTTACTAGAATTTTCAATCTGATGCATTGTACTGACTGTTGGGTAGGACAGACAGATTCTGACAAAACACACAACCATTTATAGTCTATGACGTCACTTTTGCTAGAATTTTCAATTTTATGGATCGTACCGACTGCCAGTCAAGAATAACCGATTTTGACAAAACACGCAACCACTCATCTACTATGACGTCAATATTAAAAGCGTGGAGGAAGTCAAACATCAGTTGTCCACGTTTTATGGTATAACCTTGTATTTCTATTAACCTTGGTCAATATTAAAAGCGTGGTGGAAGTCAAACATCAGTCGTACACGCGTTATGGTATAATCTTGTATTTCTATTAACCTTGGTGCAACGTATATTCTTCTTCCTGAGGTAAATGATATAAATATTCTTGATATAGGAAATAATTATGAATGAAACATTGCTGGCAGGTGCGGATAACAAAAAAAAAAATTATTTATGTTTTTTTTTTTATGGTTTCTTATGTATCATAAGTATAATTAAGGTTCCGATTCAGCAGCTCTATCTGTCCCAGTCTAGGTTATTTCATTTTAACGGTGTCGGTTCAGCTTTATAAGTTTTATACAGACTCAGTTTGGTAAAAGTCATTTAAAACAATGGGCGTTGTTATGAGATATGAGATACAAACAGGCCCAAAGCTACCTTATACTCAGAGTACGTAGTACTCCATGTTCCAGAAGGGAAGGTTGCTTAAGACAATCGCTTTCAAAATGGGGATTGTGAGGGGAGTATAGGGGGAGGGCGATGGAAGATGGAGAATACAGGATTGGTTTCAGTCTAAACATACATAGTACACTAGACCTATTTTTCCCCATGCTTTAAGATGAGAGAAGCTCGAAAATCTTTTTTTAGGAATATAAATATGTCCTATATCCTGCCTCATTGGCCTTAAAGTTTTTCAAAAATGAAATTTTTGATGATTTTGGTTAGTTTTTGGACAAAAAGAATAAATAAAAAATACGAACGAATGCCAAAAAAGAAATCAAACTAAAATATAATTATTTTTGAATAATACTTTTTTTCATATTTTATTATGTAAGTATCAAGATTGCTCAATAGAATGAAGGTAAAGTGAAAAAGTAATGGTGTGCAGATCGCAGTACTAAAAATGTATACTCCCATCTATTAATCTTATTTTCTTTTATATTTACCCATTTTTTATGAGGGGGGTATGATATTAATATTTTCCAAAGATTATATACTCACTTCAATTTGTTATTTTTGGATAATTTTTCTAATACCGATTTGAAAATCAGAATGATATACCTTTTTCATTATTCTATATATTTTTTTACACTTCTGTAAATAAAAACGTAAAAATAAGAAAAAAGTGATAATTTATACTTTCCATTTATTTATTTAAGACATTATTTTTAAAACTTTCAAACCGTGGCCTTTTAAATTCTATGGCTTGAAGGAGATACTATCTCTACTTAGGATCTTTAGTTATTATTTTGCTTAGTCAGTCATCATTCTTATTCCTAACCATCCAAATATTATGTTTATCATTTTTTGCTTTCATGTAGTCTTCCTTTCCTGACCATGAAGCCAATCTGACCCTATATTCAGTATGATTAAAAAGCGGAAGCACCTCCTGTGTCAAATATCACATGTGATTATGAGGCTGATTTATGACGACCTCAGCTAATTCATTGTCAATCTTTCTGAAAAATAGCATGTCTAAGTAAACTTTCAAGTCAGTGAAGGGAGCATCCGCTGCAAATGCTGAAGTTATCCACATTGGCGTATTAAAAAAAGTGAGGAATGTGTTTATCCTATCTAGATTTTTCATTGTATCTCTATTATATTTCATTTCCTGACTTAATAAAACTACTTTTGGGAGTATATATTTATGGTCATCCATCTTGTTTGATAAATCACTCCAGGTTTCTTCCAGTGAATACCTCGAGGAGGAGCCCCTCCGAGTGAAATTATAGTAAATTCTTCTATTTCTTGGTAATTAACTCTTGGAGATGTGTGGAATTTCAAAATTTTATCCATCTTCTGTAAACAATTTTACCTATTTCGATCAGGCATAATTTACAAAACAACCTTTCCCCAAACTGTATATGGTCAATAGTGTCTACATGTTAGATAAAATAACTTCTTATTATTTTTATTCTATAAGCTTAACGGTCCTCTGTTAATTTCACTATCACTGGAGGTGGTCTCAAACACCAGGACAGTAATCCTATCCGTGAATTTACAGGTGTCTAATATATCGATTACAAATTTATAAATACATCGATTGGTATGATTTCTTCAATGGCTATTTTGGCTAGATCTTTGACGAAATACTTTTCCTTGTACTCAGGCAAAATTTCGAGGCACAGAAAGTATTTGAATATTTGTCTATTAGTGGGATCTTGTGAATCACTGATTTTAGAAGAAGGGTATCCAGTAAATACTTTGTTAGTAGATCCATAGTAGTGGGTTTGCCTAATACTTGTTTCTTTGCTGCGTTTAAAAATCAATTGATGTTACTCTTAAAACTATCAAAATGCGTTTATCCATAATATGTAAGTAGTCTTCTTTTACATAAATTAACAATGATCCAATCGCAAAGTAAATCAAGAAGTAATTTTGCCAACTCATTTAATTAAATATTAATTAATAATAACAAATAAATAGCTAAACTAGTTAGATAAAAACTTAATCCAATAAATTATCTGTCTAAATTTTACGTCTTTATTTATAGAAGTCTCACAATATGTATAAAATAATATAAAAGGTATATCATTCTTATTTTTAAGTTGGAATGCATTATATAAAAAATACTATTTTAAAATGATTACATTTTAGTTAAATGCATTTTTTGTCACTCAATCGTGTGTTTTATCAAAGATTTTTTTCCAAAAATCATTCAAAATTATATTTTGGAAAAACTAGGACAATGAGGCAGGGTAAGGAACATATTCAAGGTTAATATTAACCCTGTAACATCTTTTAGATCCCTAAAAAATAATTTTGGAGCTTCTCATATGTTAGAGTATTGGAAAAAATGCGGAAGCATCAAAATTGAAAAAAGTATACTTTTGAATATCTCTAATAGTACATATGTTTTGTATAAAGGGGGCCTCAGCGAAAAATGCATTAGTTTATATTGACAGAGTAAAGTTTGGGATACACTTATTTGACTAACTACCAGATGGTTTCGGCCTTTTTTCTGTTTCTTTTTGGAGGAAAGGTTGCATGATACAATAAGGGTAACGACATTTTTAATTAACATAAAATTATTTAGATGGAATATCAAAACGTTATAAATATACCAAAAATACAACAAATAATTTTTATGTTATACGCAATTTTACTCTCACTCCTCACAACCAGTGCCTTAAAAAGAATCTTGCGTTAGCAAATATTGTCGTATTTCCCAGTACTTAATTTAGATTATAATGTGCCATAATAATAAATGATGTTATCAATTTCGACCCAATTGGCTCAAACTATTTCTTAATCGACTTTTGGCTTCACTTGTTCAATTCAAGGATACCGATGGAGATCCTATCATTCTGCTAGCAAACAAAGCTCGATCAAAGGATTGCTAAGCTGATTTATGGCAACATATGGATTTCAACACTTTAGTACCACCTGAAAACTATAGAATTCATGATGACTATAATGAAGAGAAAGATTTCAAATGCCCAGAAGACCAGAGCAGGAAAGTTTCTGGAAAGGCTGGTGGATGTCTGGTATTTAATATTAACTTTGAATGGTCCATTGAAATCTGAACACTTACAATTTCAATAATTAATGAAGATTGACTGATTGAAATTAATTCATATTTCGACATATTATAGCATAGATAATTAATTACAAAACAAAACAAATTTGAGCTCTCTAGCTTACGTACAAGGAAAGAAAATGACACTTAAACATGGTGGACGAATGTCCATTTGCGCACTTCATGGAGATGGGTGCCTCCAGGAACACTGTCTACGCCGTCAGCAAGTCCAAAACGTTGGAGAGAAGAAGGGCTCTGCCAATAAAGCTAAACTGAATCTGAAGGAGTAAAAGAAAATAGCCCAGGTCAATCTCTTAAGTCCATGACGACCCATGATCTCTGGTTTACACACTAGACTGTCCAGAGAGCTATCAAAAAAGTTTATGGAAAGAACCTTGTAAGGATGAAGAGGCCACTTTTTGACAGTAATTCAAGAAACCCATCTCCTCCGTTGTAAGACTCTTTTGAACTCTTTTTTTGACACTTTTAGCCCCCCTACAGCCCTGATGCAGCACCTTCGACTACACATTTTTGGTACATGTTGAGAGGAAGGCAATGCAGTGTCTGTCATCCAAACACCGGGGCCTCAAATCCCCTCTCAGCCATCACTGGAACATCATGACAGAGGAATACATCTGCAACGGGTTCCATCCCTTCCGCCGCCTTCTGGAAGCCATCAATTTACCTAAGGATAGCTACATTATTGATTAAGGAAGCTCAGACACATATCCATTTATAGGGTTAATTTTGTTCAAATTCAACTGTCAATTAATACATTATATCTTGTTTAAGTTTAAAATTCAAAGTGTTCACATTTTAATGACTCACTCAGTATATTTTAAAAAATCTACATTTATTAATACTAACGAATAGTTTTAAGTATACTATTAATACGTTTAGTAACGAATAATTTTTTCTATATGTAAATATTATTTATTAATAGTATGTTGTATAAAATATAAACTTTTTAAATCTTATATTGGAGAGATTTCTTATGTGTTTCAAGAATATATGTTACATTTTTTTCATAGTTATTAATATTCATTATGTATTTTGTAAAAATTGTTTTTTATGAGACAGTGAGACATGGGTGGGGGAGGGGGTTCTAAAAATTTAGGATATCCAATTGAAGGGGGTATCAAGTTTTGGACAAACACAGACAGGGGGAGGGGTGAAAAATTTTATTTTTTCCAGACGTCATGCATATATGACCCCGATCATTACTCTTGAGCAAATAATGTCTAAGTATTGAGTGAGTTGCTACTTGTGAATTTGCTTATGGCAAACGGAGAGTGACACCAATGAGTTATCTTCTATATTATTAATGCAAAATTTGTATGTTTATTAACGCCTAATAACTCCAGACAATGCTGGGTACTACCCCTAAGAATAAATATCGGAGAATAGATTTCCATTTAACTCATCAAATACGTTGAATTGGAGACTTAGATATCAAAATGAAGTACTTCAGAAGGCTCCCGTGAGCACTTCACCTAAAAATGTCAAAATAATGACATTAATTAATATCTCATATTTTTTTTTGAGATATCGAGATATATTAAAACTTCATATTACTAGTATTAGAAAAGACGGTTAAGTTGTATTAGAAAATCCAACATTGTACCCACCATAATTCGATTCTGTAATGGTTAATATTAGTTAATAATTGACCAATCTACGTCAATTAGTCGGTAGAGGTAGAGAGTAGGAGTCGAGATTTGCGACTCAACTAGGAATAGAGCTCATATTTTGAAGACTTTGCGACTCGACTTCATCTCCCAATCAAAGACTCAACACTCGACTTATACTCGAAAGCTATGGTGAACTCATGAAAAAGCTTAAAACTATAGATTGTATATTATAATAATGCTCTTGAAATTTCTTAAATTCGCTCTAAACAAATCTGAGGACTCGATAAAAAGATTCCATATCCTGAATTTGTGAACAAAGACTTGAAACCTAGACTTAAACTTGCAGTATAAGGACTTCATCTCCCTCAGATTATCACTGTAAGAAATGATAACCTATTTAAGTATTTCATTTTGATATTACTGACTACATTTGTCTCCTGCGATGTGCATTGTGGTCCACTTAATGTTTAAATGTTCAACACCATGGTCTTACAGAAGCTTTGAACCTTAAAAATAACCCAAAATAGAAAAAAATGTATGGAATCAAGGGATCAAACTCTATTAAAATGAGACATGCTGTTCAAGTGCTTTAACAAAATGTGATTTTGTTGGACAGTGTTAATAGTGCAGAGAAAAAATTATAATTATATTTTAATTGATATATATATATTGTTCAACCTTTATTTAGACAGCAAATAATTTGTAAAAATTAGAATTATCTAAAATTTTCTGGTGAAGATGCATTAAAAAAAATATAATTAACCATTATAGTTTAAAATTTCTTCACCAGATTAAAGCTTACAGACATAGAATATTCAAATATCTAATCTAATAACATTAGCATCTAAAATCAATAAAATACAAAATATAACTCTAAGAGTAAATATGCTTTTAATAGTTCGTTTTTTTATTTATTTTTATTTTTTGCTCTTTCTAAAAAGTTTGAGTATTTTCTGCAAAGTTCTAAAATGTCTTGATATTATTAATTGGGTGATATCTCATGATATCCGAGGCCCATTCCCAAGCCTCCTCACCTGCACATTGGATCTTTAATTCCAATGTCCCATATTTGCTACAACCAAAATTAAAATTATGCATTTTTACAACAATTTACACCAAAGATAAAGGAGAATGCTTACTTCAGACGGAGAATTAACGATATGATGTCCTATTAAATATTGATAAAAAAAGAAGAAAGAACACACGCAATAATTGGGTTTCATTTTCTAATTGTTGAACTTATATTTTTTTTTACACAGAACCGTCCTTTGCAAATAAATTAAAAAATATATAAAAATGCTACATTGTACTCTTTCATATTTGCAAACTGAAAAGGATTGTTTATTTTCCAAAGCTGTTATCATTGTTATTTTAATTGAAGAGAGAACATATCGTTATTAAGTAATCCGTAGTGTGTGAAGGACCAATGGTAACAATGAGGTTTACTCAGAAGTTATAAGTATAAATCCTTTTTGGAGTTCTAGCGGAAACGCCACGACAGTTAAGCTGTTTTCCTCTTAAACATGATTAAAATTGTCTATTTGACCACGTTATTTTTTTGTTTTGACATACCAGCAGGTCAAATTATTTGAATATATGCTGATACATCTGTAATAACACAATTTAAATAAATGAGAAGGCGTGGTACAATTCTAGAGAGGCCAAATGTTTTTCAACAAAAATAAATAAAAAGTTTGAAAAACAATGATTTAAAATAATGATTGGGCCAAATGCTAGAGAAGGTAAAAGTTAAAAAGTTTGAAAAACAATGATTTAAAATAATGATTGTCAACATGAGCAAGCTCCCTCTAGTGGTACATGAAAGGAACATTTAATCGGTTAAGTCTTGCTAAAGGACTATAGGGAAAGAGCAGTTAAGGGAAAAATAAACAATTCCATCTAAACGCAAAGAAGACTATGTTCCTAATCCCGATCAATGATTATTGTTGTAACATCGTTGTCCCCATTTTTCTCTTTTCCCTAGGGAGGAGACAGTCTGTACAAACTCGCTGCGTGCCTGGAGGAGCATGTAGTAGCTTCTAATTTTAAGCCAATTAGAATTGAGTACTACTAATTCATACCTTCTTTGCCTAGAGTCCTTTAGTCCTGATTATTCCATAATTTTTGTATCTGAACTTGATATTTTTTCAGATGTTAAAGAATGTAAAATGTTTGGCAACACTGATGAACACAATCGATCATTCCTCGTAAATTAACTTAATTAGCTTTTAATACATATGGATTTGTCCCCAAAAGGTACATAAAATCAAACTTATAATCTAATTATTAAGTATTTAAAAAAAAAAACCAAAGTAAAAGATTGAAATTCAACTTAATGAATAAGTTTGTACTCTTGAAGAAAAAGTTGTTGAGCTTTCCCCATTCTTAGATTCATTCCCATCACCAAAGTGTAATACAAAATACATTTTTTATGGCCTAAAAACATAACATATTGATGAAGAATGTCAAGATTTATTTATTGAAAACTTTTAAACTTGTATATATGATTATTAATATGTATATTTTTTTGCAATACATAAAGTTTCTATTTGTTATTGATTGTTATTTCATACTGGGCAACAATAAAAATTGTTATAGTCCTTTATAAGTAAAACTAAAAGACATGAAACTTTTTCTGTAGAGTTCAAAAGTTGAAAAAAAAAAAAATCCTATAAAATCTTTTTAAAGCAATAATTTTATGTAGTTCTACAATAAAAAATTTATTCATGGGTGGCTGTAATCCCTCCAGTCCAACCACTCAAATTTTTATTTCACTATTATCTAGACACTGTACATATATTGCGTATTGTGCGCATCTTTCTGAAGACTTCTTCCATATAAAATGGTAATTTTCGATAAATTAAACTATAACTATATATATATAGTTATTGTCAAATTTAAATTAATATTATTGTGTTTTACCTCATTTCTAAAGCTTTTTTTTATCAATTTTCACTCCATTCTTCAGAATGGACCAATCAATTTGAAATTAGGGGCAAAATTAGCACGGGTTACTTTTTTTTAAAGAAACTACGAAACAAAAGATAAATTTCATTGTCAGACCCCCAAAAGTATAAAAAGCTAATTATTTTGTATTTTGTATGATTTTAGAGGGAGGACATTGAATACAACTAGAAAGAAGAAAACCTCCTACATTTAAAATTGTATTATTGCTATTCAATCCCTTTTAATTGAAAGATAGAACATGATTGATGCAAAAGTCATAACTCAACCGAGCTGTCAATATTTTTATGATTGCAATAAGTTGGTGAATACTGTCAATAACTTCCCATAATATGAATAATAATCAATTAATTATTAATCTACATATATTTAGAAATTGTGAGTTATTGTTAGTCGTAGCTTTGAGAATTTTCACAGGTTTTACTATGTTTTGGGAATGAATACATTGATTTAGCAAATTGACAAAGCATATTAAAGAAAATCAACATGTCTAGATGGATATCAACGAAAGGGTGTGAAGTAAATTCTTGAACTTTTTAGTAAAGAACAAATTGGTTAAACTTTTGGAAGAATGAAAAGGATTACAACATTGAGCCTTTATAACAGACTTAATATTGATATTTATCTTTCTATTTGTCAAAATGATTTCCTTTGGCTGCTACAATATTCTCCAAACTGGGTCTAAAGGCAGCGCAGTACTGCTACTCGACGGAGGCCATGAGCTCATCCAAATTTTGCTGAGGGGTAGCACAGGCTTTTTTCTCTACTACACCTCCAATGGTATAGTCTAGGGGAAGGAGGGTGGCCAAACTGACACATTATACTTTAATAAATTAAACTTAACAATTTCTTGCCTTTCTTTATCCAGTTGGACTTGGTTGCAGTTGAAAGGAGTTCCCAATGGTGTTGTACATAAGAGACTTTGAAAAATCCTTCAAATACCTCTTCACACTCCATTGAAAGCCTGGACATGCTGCCTCATCGACTTGGTGATCGCGGTGTGCCCTTACTCCATGATCCATATTTTCCGGCGTCCATCGCTGCCAGGGGAACCCTGAAGGCTCTTACCTGAAACCACCATACTTTGAATCTTGCAAAAATACTTAAGGAACAATCTACGACCTTCCCAATCTCCTGGACACTCACTTGGGCGTGGAGAAAATCAGATATTCTTTACTTTTTTGCCTCCATGCTGATCTGATAAATGTTGATTTTTGAAAGTTTGGTTTTTATTGTTTATTAACGGGAATAGTCCCTACTTTTAATAACAAAGCGTAGTATTTTAAAATATATTCGCCTTGAAGTAATCCAGGTTGATTCAAAGTCAAGGGTTCAAAGGCGAATAATCCATTTTACACAAAATAGTATTTTTCATTATTATAACTATTTCCTGAAACATAAACATTTTCTATATTTAAAATAAAAATAAATACATTTTCTATATTTAAAGTAAAAATAAATACATTTTCTATATTGAAAATAAAAATAAATACATTTTCTATTATAATCATAAATAAATA
The DNA here is from genome assembly GCF_016086655.4 of Lepeophtheirus salmonis. Classification (NCBI taxonomy): domain Eukaryota; kingdom Metazoa; phylum Arthropoda; class Copepoda; order Siphonostomatoida; family Caligidae; genus Lepeophtheirus; species Lepeophtheirus salmonis. Next base: position 14,578,109 of record NC_092584.1, read on the forward strand.
ACTATTCACCAAAAAATTTCTTGATTTTTGCATAAAAATACTTTGTATATATTACATTGAATATGAGTTTTATTCTCTATTTTTTTTATTGTTGCCAATTTTACATTTGACGTTCGTCGATATAATTGTTAGTAGGTTGTGTGGAATGGATTGAGGAATGATTTATTGGTGTGATGCATGACATGTTTATAATCTTTGTATTTGACTACTTAATTTGTTTATGAGTGATTTTGTTAAAATAATTTTTAAACCCCATAATTGCATTCCTTTGGGATTTTTTTTGTAAACAATGTGCGCATTAATAGCAAAAATATCCAAGGGATAAAAAAAAAGCCTTAAATGATAATGACCCTCAAATGATAATGACCCCCAGATGATTTTCCATCCAATCTATAAGTATCAGTCTTATAATCCAGAATATCAACAACTCCATTCCAGATATGTATTTTTTCATAATAGATGGATATGGGACGACTATTGTAGAATTTTTTCCTTTTTACTCTTCGTAGAACCGATGAAACTTGATTGTAGCGTTTCAAACTCGTGCCAATTAAAGTTAATTCATGACAAACCACTTGACTGCTACCATATTATTTATATATTTTAGCTCGATTTCACCTCTACTCATACTTTTATCTTTTTTTCATAGTGGGCATGTTTTTCCTATCTTTTAATACAGTTCTGATAGAATATAATCTATTTTTGAAAGACAACGGAAAATATAACCTCATTATTAAACATTGTTACCACAAGGGTAATAACAATACAAGGTTATACCATAACGCGTATACAACTGATGTTTGACTTCCACCACGCTATTATAAATTGACGTCATAGTGTATGAGTGGTTACGTTTTATCTAAAAAAACGTTTTTCTTCCCCAATAGGCGGTGCGATACATTAAAGGTAAAATTTTAGTAATATTGACGTCATAAACTATGAGCAGTTGCGTGTTTTGTCAAAATCTGTGTGTCTTGACGAGCAGTCGGTACGATCCATCAAATTGAAAATTCTAGCAAGCTCGATTACATGATTTCCTAACCTTGTATTTCTATTAATCTTGGTTACTCCTTACAAATTTTACCCTTCAGTGCAATAGAGACACCCACGTCCCTTTGTTTAATAACAAAGTTAAAAAAAATACGTATAAACTTGAATTTTGCACAGTAGATTAAATAGACATAATGCAATTTAAAAAATGTAATGTAACTTCGAAATTAATAAAAACTGTTTAATTATAAATACTTAAACTTGATAGTACAAATTGTCAAAAATTATTATCACTAAAATCAGTTTAAATAAGATATTTATTTTAAAAAAGATCAATATGATAATAAAATAAATAAAAAAACAGATATCAAATTGAAGGAAGTTTTTCCTTCTATCTTCAAACTCTTTAAACTATATAATTATGGAAAATCGTTTAATGGTTCGAGTGAATGAAATGTAGCACACATTGCAAGAGTATTCAGATGTAGCATTTCAGTTATAAATGCCCCATTTATTTTAGAAGCCGCATTTGTATTTATCGTTTGAGTTGACTGGTAAGGATTATTTTTACAAGTATCCTTGAGCTCCCCTTCAAGGAAAAGAGCATTCACTTCAAACTTTGATACTCCAGGGAAGTATTCGTTATTACATTTTATAACTTCAATATTGTGCATGGAAATTTTTATGTGAACTTCGACATCATACTCAAAACTTTTTCTCCAATATAATTTCCATTGAATAATGTCTTTTTCTGGTATTTCTCAATTCTTGTGATAAATATGATTCTTTCACTTTTTACGATTTTGGTCATGTTTTTTGGTCTACGAAAAATCATATGACAGAAATCTTAGGTACGTGAAATCTTATATTAAGACAGTAAAGAAACATAAATATGTTCAAAATGAGGACCCAAAACTTGCAGTATCATTTAATTAAACAACTAAACAACAGCAAGTTTTGTTTTTATCCAATGCCTTGAAGTGCAAAATGTCGGATCAACATCAAAATTGGCGACGCGTGAGTGATCTCCTATGAGCCGGTATTAGTACTGAGAAGGGTAAAAGGGTCGTTGGCATCTCCATTTAGACTGCCTACAACATCATAAAGTCTAGTACAACCCCATAGAAACAAGAAGAATTAAAAAATATGTGGGAACAATATGGCTGACATCTTGCTGTCCATAATGTTACCCTCTCCCAGTCCTGACCTCAGCTCTTTTGACATTGTAGTTTTGGATAACATGGATTTTTTTTTTTTTTTGTTGTACCTTTCATCCAAAATTGGATTCGCTCCAAGCTGCGATTATGACAGCGTGGTACACTATGGACACAAAATTCAACGTCAAGAGTAGCCAATGTGTTCGCCGGCGTGTGGATGCTGTTATTGCTTGTGAAGTATTACATATTGAATAAACAATAAAATCAAATATAGTATTTAAACATATCTTAAATTGGTTTTGAGAGGTACTTTCTTGGTTTTATAAAAATCACGTTTTCTTAACTTAGCTATGTTACTGCAAGTTTTGAGTCCCCGCTTTGTAACATATAATTTTAATTTAGGGAGCTTCCTAAAAAATAGGTTAAAAACCATCAATTTTGTGTATTGACACTTAAGAACAAAGAAATACACAGTCATGTATAGTTATAAAAACCGTTTGTGTAATGGGAATGTTAAAAAAAAAAAAATGAACATGGTAACCCTGAAAATTTGAATAATGTTTTGGAGATCAACTACATTCAGCTGTGACAATGGAAGAAGGCAGGAAGGAAAAAACAAGGGTATTTGATAGAATTACTCTGATGTCGATCCTCAATTCTACAGCAAAGACATTCAATGATAACTACGCAAACATTCCTCCATCTTTTATGACCACACACAAACGTCTTATAATTTTTTTGAATATAATTGAATCTATTTAGGAGAGGAAGTTCACTACTCAGGAATTAAATAAGAATTATAACTGCTAAGGAAAAGAAAATTCATTTTCAGAAATAACTTATCCCCGCCCAAAAAAAAAGGGTCATTTCAAAAGGGGTTTCTTTGTTATTACTTAATTAATAATGATGTACATGTCTTCTGCTCGTGGATGCAAGCAGGGCTATGACGGCATTACAAGGATCCAGATGTGAGCTTTCACAAATTCCCAATGAAGGACTCTAAAATTCTAACCAAATGGCTTAGGACCATCCCAAGAGATACGATTTACTAGACACCAACAGCGAATTCAAGACTATGCAATCTACATTTTAAAGTGGCTGATTTTATTACTGAATCTTTAGATCAATCCCGTGATAAAGGAATATCACTTCAACGAAGGTAAGCAATGCTACCCAATGCTAAGAATATTACTTGTGAATATCTAAGACGGCTCGTTTTTTGCTAAATTTCTTTCAAATATTTTTAGAAGGACTGTCCAATGCTTGTCAAATGTCTGGACAACGGAATGATAGCATAATTCAGAAGCATTCCCTTCAAATTCTAAATTATGAACTTTAATGTAATAATTTCTTCCCTTGTAATTTTAGTAATCAATAATACTTTAAATGATATATATATATATATTCACAGGAGGTTGAAAGAGGAAGCCATCCCATCTAAGCAGTCGAATCTAGCAAGCTACCTCTCATCACCATCACCACCTCCAAGACCAACACAGGCATCAACTAGCACCAATAGAGTGCATTTGGATAATGAAAGTAAAGAAGCTCTGGAGTATGCAATGTTTATGGAAGAGACCGTTCTTTTGGCACAAGATCTCTATGACAAACTCTCTTCGCAATTATTGCCCTCGTGGTTCTCGTTGCTTAAAACTTCAAAAGTTGCACTTGTCAAAATTATACATTCAGATATAAAAAGGCTTAACATTGCTGCTTGCCTCGAGGTGGAAGAAGACCTCTCCTTTTGAATTTTCTGTAACAACATCGAACTAAATAAGATCTTAGTATCACATTCCATAAATTCAGAAAGTACAATTAACTCTGTCACTTAAGCCATCAACATTGCCGCTTTTCTGGGTTCCACGGACGGTCAGACAGAGAAAGAGACATTTGACAACATCTGTGAACAGCTCCTTAATTTTTCTAACTCGGCAGAAATGTACCAAATTCAATCTTCCAAGCTCGATTTCATAATGGAGCAAATCCCTCATCTCTTCAAACAGCCTACAGGTAGAATATTCCTTTACTTTGATATGGTACAATATCAGTTCTGGCATCTACGAGCAAATATATACGTCCAATGCTCTGTCACTTCCGCCTACCAGATATCTTAGGATCGTATTCAGTGTATCTTCAACACCAGTAAGGATTATAAAACAGTTTTATGATTTACAACAACAGGAATGGCCTGTTGAAAAAAAATACTTAGCATGGTATGTAAATCAATTTAAGATATCTGCCTCTAAAATAAAAAAGTGGTTCTAGCTAGTGCAAAAAAGTGAATTCTTCTCGTCTTATCAGTGAAACTAAGAACAATTCTGCTTGTTCAAGTCGATCCATACAATGCCGAAGAAAGAATAATTTCTAAAATCTTATCCCTGAAAGTAAATCAATATGATATGCAAATTGAAACCTCCCTGCTATATAACTTTCTCTAGACGATCTTCAACACCAGCAAGGAATAGTATTTAAATTGTCGGTTATATGTCAAAATCATATAATCACTTGCAATATCTGCACATCTCTAAAAATATATCACTATGATATGACCTTAAATCAGGAAAATAATACAAGTAAATTAGTTATCATAATACCTTCAACTAGAAATGAAATTCTTAGAAACTTATGTAAAAGTGAGATACGTTTAAGTCTTCTAGCAATGATCAGAGATTCCTATTATGTCCACAGTTTTGTTTATACTATGTGTAGTATTATTCTAGAATCCCTTTACTTTTTTGTTGAGGGTATTATTATAGTTATTAATAAGTAATATTAATTGATTATTTACCATGTATTTTATCCAATATCCTATAAAAAACCATCAACAACTTGCAAATATGATCATTGTTTTTCTACCTATATTCCTAAAATATCGATACAGTTTTCAACGTTGTGGTGAAGAATTCTGCGTTGCTTACTGAAGATAAAATATTTGCCATCATCAATACAACAACAACAAAAACATTGCCAATCTGCATTCGAACTAACAGATGATTGTACTTCCAATATTATATTTTTATTATTACATACGAAATAAAAACTATTTTTATACTTATGTAAAGAAAAATATATGCTAAATGAATGTCGAAATTAATATAAATTAAGTTTTAATTTGTCAGGTATAAAATGAAATTATTAAGTTAAAGTATAAATATAATTTGGGATAAGTTAAGAAATTGATTAATTTAAGATTTGGATAAATTAAGAAATTGATTAATTTAAGATTGAGATCAATTGTTTCAAGTCGGATAAATTTATCAATGTTCATAAATCATACTAGTCATTTCTCCTTTTTGTAGCTACAGGTAAAGAGAGAGGCAGCCTTCTTGTGTGAGCGTGATATTTTTGTTTCCTTTCCAGTAGTTTTAGTATTCCTTGCATGACTGTCATGTAAGTTAAAGAGGTTAAGAACAGTAGTTAGGCCTTCAACTACGGCAAAATATTTTTTTGGAGGAGGGAAAAGGGAATATGGAAAAGAAATATGTTCAGAAGAATAAATTATGCACAGTTACCATTTTATAGGTTTTTTTCAAAGTGGGTCCCTCCAACTTCTGCCTCTAAATATGTAAAAATGAAACCATATGAAAATAAGTGTTACAAATACGTAACTTCCAACCCGAAAAATTTGATACTATTATGTCAGTGTCCTAAAAATACTCATGTATGCTCGGTCTTTAAAAAAAACCAGAAAAACTTTTGCCAGGCATAACAACCAAAAGGGCCATTGTAAAAAAGTATTGGGGAATTAGGAGGGGTTCCGTATTGTTGTTGAAGTGGTGGTACTGGTTTATAACCTGGTTCGAGGTTCCTCGGTTATCCTACACAAATCCTATGTGTTTGAGGTGCAATTTTGAAAAATAGGAGTGAAGTTAAAAGTGAATTTTGATAAAAAAAAAAAAACTAGTTAAGTTATAGCTAAAATAACGCTGTTTAAAAAAATTAAATGGTTTAGCTAAAAGTGAATTAACTTATTTAAGTTCAGTTAAGTTACATTAACTTGCCCAACTCTGACAGTGTAACAATAAAGGTTATAACATGATGTAGAAATAAAGTAAATAGATTTTTTAAAGCTTAGACAGCTGACGAGATATAAAGTGAAATACCCAAAGCACAAAACTATCGAAAACATATTTGCTGATTAAACTATTGATGACCAATCTTTAGTAAGTTTTTTTTTAATAGATATCACATTATTATTAGCACTATTAAGTTATGAAGACTCACTCCATGGATCTTATCTCCTTCAATGAAATAATATTTCACTGTGGAGATACTCTTTCTTATCAAGATTTTGGTCAGTTACTTTTCTGCTCAAAGCTCTAACTCCATATCCTGTATGGAATCTTTCTATACTTATATAAGAACTTAAATATTCCATTGCAACAAAAAAAAACTAATGAAAAATAGAGTGAGGAATAGTGAGAATTATCATTCTCCATTCACAGCTCCTTCATGGAAACACTTGAGTCAACTACTCCGAAAGTCAACACTACTTCCTCTCATATTCAAAGAAAACATAAATTGTGAAGATATCATTGGCTTTGTCTCAATATGGAAATGGGAAATTTCAATATTTTTTTCAAAATGTTCACATTCACAATTATTTACTCTTATAAATAGTACTTAGTTCTCCCATTGTACTGATGATATTTAGTTAAACATATTGTTAGTTGATTGTCTTTTTATATCACTGTTGCATTCTGGCAGGATCTTTCCATAAGTTATTTAGTACACGTCTCAGACAAATACATTCTACCTAAATATAGATTGAGTAATACTACTATTTTCAAGAATTGTTCATTTTGATACAGGTCCAACTTTTTAATAACTCTGAAATATGTTTTGAATAAGAGCTCTTCAAACTTTTACATTAGGAATTTTTAGAACTCGTGATGCATAGAAGAAGATATTATAAGTTCAAATCTCCATTTCGCTACTCTAAAACAATACAGATGTATTTTGTTGAACTTCTTACAACGTTTAATATCTTTGCTGAATATATTCAAATAAAAATAATGTTAAGAGGTAATTGCCAATCTTTTTAAATTCCAATTACATAATATGGTAATACCAATTTCTTAATAAATCATATAATGCTGAATATGTATCGATATGAGTAATTTAATGTTAGTACATATTATTATTGATGATTGTCGAAAACCAAGATTGACTTGATTGCAATTAAATATGCATGAAATACTCCTAAATATATGTACGTAAGGGAGCGTAAGAAAATATTTTATTATCTTTAACAAAATAATTAGATACATTTATTCGATCTTTTAGCAAGAATATATTGTTTTCTGATTGGAGTAATCATTTCTCAAAAATTGAATGAAAACGTTTTCGTTTCAATTCTTTAAATGTTCAGTTATGTTTTGAATATAATTGAATTTTGTAGAAAGGGGAAGTTCACTTCTATAAAGTTGAATAATAATGACAGCGCATGAGGGATGTGTTTGATTTTAGACTACATTTACCATTTTGTTTTAAATAAATTCAAATTTTAATCAAATGTGCTTTGAGGCATAGTGAGTAGTCAATGTTCACAGTAAGTGATAATTGTATACACAAAGTTAAATACATAATTTTCCAATATGCATTAATTTAATTTTAGGCACCCTTAAAGATAATAATAATTATACCCATAATCAAGGAAAAAATATTGTAATCTTTGGAGAAGAATTAATATAAAAAAATAATTAATTAAAGAAAGTATGAACGCCGTTCATTATTTTTTCGGTTCAATCACCAAGCCCAGTATACGAGTGTCGTTTGAAAAAGTCCTTGCAAAGTTTGGCATTCGTTTGAATCGAGGAATTGTTTGGAAAGATATAGCGATTGTATATTGAATTCGCTAGGATAATCATCATCGACTATCTGGAAAAGGATAAAACTATAATAGGTACATATTATTAATCGTTATTGGACCGTTTGAAAACCAAACTGCAAGATAAACAACCACGAGTGGTCCACAAAAAAGTCATTTACATCACGACAATGCACCAGCTCAGACTTCAGTAGTTGTGGTCGCAAAATTAATGAAAATAGGATTGCAACTCGAGATGCCCACATCACTAACAATCTCTCTCATACACTTTAACTCTTCTGTCATCCATCACCATATCATGGATGTATCAATGGTTTATGGAGTAGTAATCTCAAGAGGGCGTCTAGAACATTGAGTGTCATTTGTGCCCACATGACTACTCCAAAATAATTGAATTCACTATCAAACTTCTATAATCGAACATGCAGAGTCCTCGTAATGTTTATCAAGCTTCTTTTTAGTCTTTTGAGGCATTTTGCCTTTCATAAAGTAATTTATAATCAACACACAGAACTTTTTTTTCATCTTTTAAAAAAAAAATGAATCCACTTCCTCAATTCAAACGAATTCCAAACATAAAAAAAATATACCTACCTGGCTGAAAAATGGCGTGTGTTCTTCCAAGAGATACTACCAACTAAAGATAACCTCGATACGTGCCAGTATTGCTATCTCTCAAACTTTGCATGGACTTTTTAAACGACCCTCGTAATTATGATTTCTTTTTATGTTACTCTAATAATAATTACCCACAAATTGCAATCATTAAGTGTTCATTAATTAATAATTAATTGATTCATGTCATTTTGAAGATGCTCCAACAATTGGTTCGAACGGTTACCTTAACTGTTAACACAAAAAGTGTATATTTTGGTATTTGGTTGTCCACTCTCGATATTTTGATTTCTTGGGTGAATATTTTTCATAGTGTTTTTCGCAGGGATTTGTGCTCCTAGTGTAGTCTAAGTTTCTCGTCCAATGAACAACTCATCTTGAGAATTATAGAGCCAGAGATGATAACCAATTAATGAACACAATCTTAATCACTCAAATTTGTGAAAAATAATTAAACAATTTATCATTTTAAATTTGTGTAACATGAATATAAATCATTATTATATTGTATTAAAGTATGAATCATCATAAAATATATTTATTATTTTTTAGTACGTTGGGCAATGTGGTCATTCTGCAATGTGTCTGTTCGGCAAAATGGCATTGGTGAAAGTTAAACCATTAAAATGAATAACAAAACCCAACTGGGAGCTTGAAGAGAATCAATGGTGCAGCGTTTTAGTATTTTTTTGCAAGATGTAGCATGTAAAAAAATTAATAAAAAATTGAAATTAAATATAATATAATTGATTTCTTTTTACTGGACCTTATATCTGGATTTTCATATTGCTTATAGAATTTATTTTTGATAGAATAGAATCAGAATGATTTGAGAAATTTATTACCACCTTTATGGACTTACCTCTTTTTGTCTGGTTGAAGGAATGATCAAGAGACCACTTCCGTATAGCTATTGTAGGGTGTATTCCTTCGTATCTCCTTAAATATGTAAATTATGACCACCGCATTTCCTCGAAGTTGCCTACTGTGCTCTCATTCTCTGCCAATACATATTTTTGATCTTTGTCACCGGTACCAAGTCTTCCCATGGAATTTGATAGGGGGAGTATGCGATGTTTCCCTTACAGACTAAGGATAAAGAATTTTCCCTGGGAAATTTTACCTTAAATATGCTATTATACCAGTAGCTCACGATAATGATGTGACCGTATAATCTTTTTATATGCATACATTCTAAATCGATACAGTAATTATTAAATATTGATGCATGAGATATCCTAATTAATAAAAACTAAATGAAAGCAGCATTATTATTAAACTGGTGAAATGTCGATATATATTATTAAATTATTTATTTATTATCATTGAATCATCTTTTAAAAAGTAAAATCAATTAAATTACATCATAATTCCTAATTATCACTCCAAATAATAATTAATGATTGCATATAGTGTGCAAAAAAAGTTTATGTGCACCAAGATATTTTTCAGCTATTGATCACGTAGATCCTAAGCTTTAGTCAACGTATTAAACTTTTATTAAAAAAATGAACGATAAACGTAAAAATTTTGATTGCTTGATGTCATCTGTGGTATCTCAAAGTGTATATCTCACGAGACAAATACATTAATTTGGATAAAAACTGAGCTCATTGTCGCAATGTTCTACAGAAATGACAATATAATTTTGTAGGATTTTCCACATTTTTGTGGCTTTTTCAATTTTATAAATAAGAAATTATAGAACCTATGATTATTTATTTTGTTTTCAACGAAGAATTTAGAATTTTTGAATAACATATCATATACACAATTTTATAAGAAATAAATTGTCCAAAAAATCTATTTTGACGTTTTTGTAATTAAAATATTATTCTCCAAACCTTGATCTAGGATAAAAATCTGTTTCTAGAATTTTTTTTCAACCGTCTTCACAAAAAGTTAAATAATTTTACTAAATGTAAGTTAAGAATTGAACGAGTCAATTTATCATGTATTATAAAATCAAATGTAACAGAGTCAAAAATTAGAGTATATCTTTGTAACAAATGAAACATAAGAAGAGATGGAATTGAGCATAATTTACATGCTCTTAAATTAAGTATATGTTAGTTCAATCCGAATCATTAGCTAATAACTTCGTAGATAAAAGGAATTGTTCTTCACGCTTGATAATCTTTACATCTTCATTCGTCATTATTTCAAAGAGGGACGGAGCAAGATACTGTGGTACACGAATTACTTTGGGATATTTGTAGTTTTGGTTCCTCTTAAGCATGGAATTAACATTTTTTTGCAAATCAATGTGCATAGTTTTCTATAATTAAAAAATACTTTGAATAATACATAAGCAAACTTTATTGATTCAATAAAAAAATTTTTCTTGTGACAGAACAAATATTTAGATGTAATTTTTTATACTTAAAGTTACATGGATCAAAAATTTATGTATCAAAATGAATATTGTTTTTCCTTGTTTATAACAAATTTAATTTTAGCAATGATATTTGAGAAACTCATTCACTTTTTCATAAATATTCACAAAAACACTCTATTAGCGACTTCCAATTATATATAAATCTCAATGTCTAATCAAAAGCTAAAAAATCTAGTAAATAACTAAAACTAAAATAATCATGAACATGGGACGTTTATACCTCCAAGATATATTGATATCTTATATACTATACAGTATTTAACTGAATAAAATTTTTACTTTCATTTAATAACTAAATAACTTTTACTTTATTTTAATACGTAACGTAACTGCTTAAATCTATGATGATGACATTGAACAAAATTTAGTCATTGAGACAACTTTTGCGTCCTTTTCAACTGCATTTTTGAATAATTGATATAAGTTAACAAAATATGAAAATATTAGATCTCCGTCTTTTTGTAGTTGCAACCGGAATATGATATTTTATTTACCGAACCTGTTATCATTATTTTTTATTCTTGAGGAGAGTACATATAAGTACAAAGACATCTGCAGGATTATATATATATATATTTTTTTTTTTTTTTTTTGGGGGGGAGGGGAGTGGAGGGATATTATTTTGTAAATATTTTAAACAAAAATTTCAAAAATCCATAGTTTTAACAAAATTTAAATTATTTGGAAAAAAAAATCAAAATTAAATATTTTCGGGAAAAAATTTATAGCTATGCATAGTAAATTAAATTTTTGGAAAAATTTGAAATATTTTGAAAATTTTTTTTTAAAGATAAAATTATTTATCTAAAGAGAAATCAAAATATTTCAAAAAAAATAAACTAAATAAATAATTGGATAGTCCAAGATATTGAAAAAGTAGGGATCTGAGATAATTTATTCTATATAAAGGATGGACGATTTAAAAGTGTATTTTTGGGGAAGGGGGCTTTGTGTTTGGACTTCTTTTTTTAAATAAAAAAACCTTAGCTATTCACAAAAATATTAACTTTTTTCGAAAAAAAAATTTCAAATATTACATTTTTTGGAAAACAAATTTCAAAAATTAAACTTCAAATATTAATTTTTTTGGAAAGAATAATCAAAAATCCGTAGTTATTCACAAAAAAAAAAATATTTTGTAAAAAAATTTCGAATATAAACTTTTTTTGCTTGCTCTGCTTCATAATTTCCCAGAATGACCTTCTTTTCAGATCTTTAAAAAAATTAGACTTATTTTTTCATAATTTTTCCTGATTTCACAACAATAAATCTTAGTGAAAAATAAAAGTTCCTTTTTTTTTTAAATGGCATGCCCTGAAGTATAAAGTAATCCCTAGAGCGGAACTGATACATCCCTAATAACTACAATTTAAATTCATTAAGGTCCTTTAACTGTCGAGCACACTCATTGAACGGGCGTGACACAATACCACAGAGACCACAAAATGTTTTTTTACAAGAAGAAATATAAAGTTGAATTTTATTTTGTTCGAATGAGGCACAATTCTAAAGAAGGCACATGTTGAAAAGTTTAAAAAAAAATGGTTTTCAACTTGAGGTAGACGAGCTCCATCTAGTGGTACGTGGAAGGAACTGTAATCGGATAAGCCTTTGCATTTTAACATTAGACTTTTTCATGTTGTGTGGTATTGGGAAATTTTTATATGTTTTCAGACGGTACACAATGTAAAAAGTTTGAGAACCTGTGATTTATACGATCTGCCTTTGCTTCTAAATATAATTGCTTTTAGAAAATATGAACTTGTACCTAAAAGTTACATACAATCAAATAAATCATCTAATTATGAAATATTCATAATGATAAAACTTTGTAAAGATTAAAAATCTACTTACTGAAGAAGTTTGTACTCCTAAAAAAGAAGTTGTTGAGCTTTCCTCATTCTTAGATTCATTCCCATCACTAATGTTTAATGCAAAATACATTTTTCCATGACCTAAAAATATAGCATTCTGATGAATATGAATATTTATTGTGATGAAAACTTTGAAAACAGCAAATATTATTTTTAATATTTATATTTTTGTAGTACATAAATGTTGAATTTATTAGTGATTGTTCTTTTACATAGATCAAGAATAAAAATTATGGTAGTTTCGTATAAATATATACAAAACTGCTTTTATTTATTGGTATATATTTTAATAAATGTGAAATACTCTAGCATATAAATATCTCGTTCATTCATCCTTGAATCCAATATCTATATATATTGTTGTCAAGCCTGTTTTGACGTGGATGTATATTAGGGTGGAAAGGGGAAATGTCACTCCTGAAACGGAAATGCCAGTAGGAAAATAGGGATATAATTATGAAATTTGATGTAATGCAACCAAAATTGTATAATATTTTCTGGAAAGACAGCAGTTGTTGGTAAAAATTTAGAATGGAGTAATATTCTTACATACGAGTTTAGTTCCTTTCTGGACCAAGCTTGTTAGACAAAAATTCATAGCAATTTATACAAAAAGAAATAGTTTACAAAAATACCCCACCCTTGCCTTGTAATTAACTTAACTAAATTTATATTAATATTGCTCTTTCTCTCACAAATCCTGTTGCCAACTCTGGACCAGCTTGTTCGTTATTATTGCCAGGCTTCTTGATAATCGTTCATCGTTCTAAAAATCGTTGATGAACGATAAAAAAAGAACAAATTTAAAAAAGTGAACGACAAAAAATACAATTTTAAATTCTTAATAATTTATTTAGAATAAATTGTCTCTGAGCCCATGTTTTTTTTCAATATCTTCTATAATCCAATTGTTAATTAATTTTTTCATGAAATACATCGATCTTGAGATAAATATATTTTCTCTCATACATAGAAGGATAATGATATTGATGACTAGTGTGCATTTTTTATGTGGGCTAGTTTTTTTTTCTGTAATTGGATAATTTGAAAAATGAATTTTCTTTTCCTTGCTGTTGTCATTATTATTTAATTCGTGAGTAGAGAACTTCCTTTCCTAATTAGATTCAACTATATTAAAACCCTGATTGAACATTTGCGTGTGCTCATAAAAGACGGGGGGTCATCCTGAAGATTGATTGGAAAGTTATAATTGTAAGTCCTAGCTGGACTCAGAGAAGAATTGGGGATCGACATTGGAGTAATTCTTGTTACTATCCTTTTAATTCCATCTCCTCCTCTTCAACAGCTGATTGTAGCTAGACTCCTCCAAAAATTACCATATTGATTTGGGTTTTATTTTTTTAACATTTCCATTATACACACGATTGTTAACACTGTTCATGACTTTATTTGTCATGTTTGGGAGTATTTTACACCTTTCAATATTTTAATAATTTGTATATTATACGGACCAGTCCCAGCTTTGTACATAAAAGTCGTGTTTGAATAACGAAAGTGTTGAGATGATATTCACTTGTAAGAATATGGAAATTTGGTTTTACATGGACATCAACCCCCCCCCCTTGATGTCCATGTACATATGTACAGGGCACATAGTTATAATTAAAAGCTTATTTGTTTCATATAAAAACTTGTTGAGGTTAGGAAAGACAATATATTTTTTTATGGACTTATTTATTAATTTTTCTCCTCACTGAATAAGAGGATGATCATAATTCATTACCTAAAAACTTAAAATTCCTTTCTTGATGTATTAAAAGATTTTAGACAATTGTCAATTTACCATGATTGTGTTTAAAATTTCTTAAATTGGTCAAAATAAAACCAAAAGCTGTTTAAAAAGTAAATGATGTACCATTAAACGAATTCATTTTGAAAATTACAGGAATTTAAAGTGAATGATTCAGTGAAATAAACTAAGGAGTACTATATACATCGACTAAAACCAATATATAACTTGTATATTAGGGACCACTTCTACAGCTAGATATTTGACTAAATAAGTCTAAACATGACCATGGAGTCCCACAAGCAAGCATGACTATATCCTTTTTTTATGTTTTGTCCCCTCAATTGAATAGATGAAGAAATGCATAAATATTTCTAGTGTCCCATGCGCATGGGCAATGAAGTAATTCCCTAGATATAGTCCAATATATACCTACTCTAAATCCAAATCTGGAAAATAGGATATTATCACACCGGGTTTCAGGGTTTCTTGGATTCGAGAGTAGAAAGAATTTTTCAGCCACATATTGGTGACCTGAGAAGTAACTCGAAAGGTGGAGGGATTGAAATGAATAGAACAAACTGTTGACTTTGCTTTCAGTTAGATCATGGAATTGCTTGAATCCATCCATCAAGAAGGTCTTCCTTCTTCGGGAATACATGAAAAATAACTCATGGAGCCTTCCCTTCATTCTTGTATCCTGTTCTACATCGAGGGATACAATATATTTTAGAAATTGTATTTCTATTACAACAGCGGAACTCAAGAGCACACGAGACTCGATATTATCTACACAAAAAGATTATTAAAAAGAATGACATTCAAAATGAGTGTTGTGTCGGTCTGGACTGTATGAACCGGACCGACTATACATCGGATAAACTGAGTGAGTAGATGGACCACGGTCTAGACCGATAAAAATTAGAAAAAGAAAACATGTGATGTCACACACCTTTTTTAAAAAAATATATATTAATTATGATAATTAATTTCTATTGTCTCCGCAGATCGATGCAAAAACGAGTCACGTGACTAGATTTTTCATATTGATTAATATTTTTGGACCGACCGAGTCAATCGATCACGGGATCGACTCAGACCGATAATGGACCAACCCAACACTATTCAAAGTACTACTGTAGAGTGATGAAGCAGTTTTTTCTCTCCTTATCTGCATCGATGTACAGTTTCCTTTCCTGTAAAAACGAGTTTAAGTTATTAGATATATATTAGTCATTGACTAAAAGTTTTGAAAAGTAGAACAAAAAGCCTACATATTACTTTATTTCATAACAGAAAAACTAAGAAATTACTTACATAAAAAAAGAAAAAGTCGTTCAAAAAACATACGTTTTAAAAAGAAAATCTATTCATGGCTCAGATTGTTGTTATATAATGATTTGAGACTTCGATTTTAGTCTAAAAATTAGCCTATTATTTTTTGTTTGAAGTTGCCACTTACTAAAAAGTAAATTTGACGACTAATATAAAATATAAAAGCTATATCCAGTCGCCATTAATTGTTTTTTTCTCTTAGACTAAGTAAGGAGTACTTTAGAGCGCTCCCTGATGGACCGGGTGTTGCATGGAAATTAGAACACTCCTGTTACCTCTTATAGCTCGAGGTTGTGTTAACTAATTTCAAAACTTAAATTTGCTGAATTAGCTTTCACTTTCATTGACGTCATAAATTGCATCATAATAGAACGCCGTTTTGGTGATCAAAGTTGATATTTTTACTACATAAAATGGACAGATTTCTAATAAATATTGATTAAACTCCATCAAATAGATTTACGATTAAATAAAAATTTAACACCTGGATTCACTACTAATTAATGCTATTGATAAACAGATATATTTGAATTAAATCAAATTAATATGTATTTTCGATAGATTAGGGCCGAAAAACTTGGGATAGTTACAGAAAAAATACCTTATTCTTTTCATTATAATAGTTAATTTTTATCTACAACATGGAAATAAGATTGTATTTTAATATAATAACATATTTTTAATACATTTTATGGCCATATATAAAATTAACTAGGCAAAAGAGGGGTAAAATTTTTATAGACAGTAAGGTTTAAGTCCTTCTATTTGTTGATTCCATTTTAAAATCCAATATTTCACACAAATTTCCTTAATATTAATGAAACAAAGGTTTAAATTCTTATAAAACTTGTTTGTTTAGGCTCACAAAATGGAAGACATCAACAAGGATGACGTCATGTGAAAACGGGATGGGTAGGGGGAGTGTAGAAATTGGGAGTAATGTTACTTTGTTACATAAAATATGGAAGAGACCATGTAGCCACTGTATCCTCACTGTCAACTGATCTATAATAAATTATATAGAAAAATACATTTTGATTACATATCATAAACCTTTCCAACTTCTAAAAAGAAAAAATATAAATCCACCATTTATTTAACTTCAAAATAATAAATTAATTAAAAAATTTCCAATTTAAGTTGTTTTTCTACTATTTAAATATATAAAAGTTAATTCTTTTTGTCATTTATCTAAAAGTTATTTTTTTAAATATTTGGTGTATCCTTGGACAATTATGACGGATCCGGACAATTACTTCTTTTTATCTCCTTGGATTAATGATGATGAATCTGATTTAACTTCAGACGTTCAATCCCACGATGTTGTTATGTCTACTCCTGAGAAACAAAATTCATTAAATGAAGAGGAACCGTTGAAAGATGTTCCATTATGTGAAGAATCTCTTAAGCAGATAGAGGAAGTAATTGAAAGAGCTAGGGCACAAAGTCCTCCGCCTAGGAGTAAATCAAATGAGCGAAGAGTTCCCCAGGAAAGTACTGAAAAAGTTGTCTCTAATCGCAGAAATAGTGCTACCTCTAATGAAGGAGGCCATGATAAAACGATTCTCTCTACGGAAGAAGGTCGTAGAAAAAGTACTTCTTCTAGCGCTGGAGGTGGGGAAACAGGGAGTACTTCTGCTGAAAGAAGTCGTCGAAAAAGGACCACTTCTAGCGGAGGAGGTAGGGGAAAAGGGAATACTTCTGCTGGAAGAGGTCGTGGAAAAAGGAGTACCTCTAGAGGAGGAGGTCGTGGAAAAGGAAGTACCTCTTATGGAAGAGGCCGTGGGAAAAGAACTACCTCTATTGAAAGAGGACAAGGGAAAAAGACTACCTCTGTTGGAAGAGGTCGTGGAAAAAGGGCGCCCTCTGCTGAAAGAGGTCGTAGAAAAAGGGCGCCCTCTGCTGAAAGAGGTCGTGGTAGCAGGTCTATTTCTGCTGGAGGTAAAAAAACTACTAGCCAAAGAGGTCGAGGAGGAGGACGAGTAAAAGCGTCGGCCTCAACTAAAGTTGGCCGCGGGAAGGGGAAAAGGGCAACTTCAAGAGGAAGGGGAAAATCCCGTGGCAATAAAAGGGGGAAAAGGACAACTTCAAGAGGAAGAGGAACATCCCGTGGCCGTGGTAGGGGGAAAAGGGCAACTTCAAGTGGAAGAGGAGTATCCCAAGGCCGTGATCAAGGAAACAATGCATCACATTCTAGTCCAAGATGTCCGACTGATAGTTTAAATACTGGGAAAAGACAGGCTTCTCGAAGTAGATCTCGTACTGTCAAAGAGCGAAGAACTCTAAAAAAGATTGAAATCAAATATGAAATAGAATAGATCTTGTCAAACCCTAATAATCAAAGGATTTATGATGAAATTAATGAGTACTAAATGTATAAGTGACTTAGCTTAAAATTTGATGATATTTATGTGGATGAATTGTTTAATTGATTTATTTGAATGGACTTGGACTTTATCTGTTTCAATGAATAAATTTGTTTATGTGTGTTTGGCGGCTTACAATTTATTTTGAAATCTAATCATGTATTAACACATTTTTGTGTGTGGGGGATTCAAGTATGAAAGTGTTATTGGTATTCAATAAACTGGTCAAAAGTTATAATTGAAAGAAAAAAGTTAAGAAGTATTCTACTTATTTACCTTTAATTTTAAATAACGGTTTATACTTCATCTTGAATCATCCCATAATTGAGAATAAACAATGCATTTTTTTTGTACATTTTTTTAGAAGTTTTATGTAGAGATAAATAAAACTTCAGTTTTTCATCTGTTCATGGGTTATTATGATGCATCTGAAATATAACTTAAATTATGTTTCATTTTTAATAGGATATAAGGTTCTATATAGTATATTTATGACCATTATTGATTTTAGCTCTGCTTCATGAAAAGTACATTACTTATTGATGACATTGAAATTAAAAGCAATACTGCTGTTCATATAGTTCATATATGTTCATATATGCTGTTCAAATATTTTGATATTGGGATTATTTATATTTTTTTAATGCAATTCCTTTGTTTAATTAGTTATTAGTTATGATATTCAATAATCTAACACCTATTAACTGGAGAAAATGTCATGTACTACGACTATTAGTAAATAGTGGTATTTATTGGTTTAATTGAGAATAAAACAAAATTTAACCTAAACATATATAATTTGATTCGTAACCATTTTACCATTTAAACAGTTCAGGTGATTTACTCTACTTACTCTACACTATATCACTTATGGTTGATGTGACTTTCCTTACATCTCTCAAACCTTTTCTCCAACAAGAAAAAGAAAATGTATCAAAATTTAATGTTAGCTAGCCAATGACGTCATTTTTCCCAAGATAATTAGAGCGAAGGTATATCAATGATCATTTTTTCTGCCATATCAGGCAAAACCAAATGTAAAAAGGATCTAAATATCTTTAGACCTAAATATACGAGTAAATTTCGGTTCCAGATTCGAGACCAAAATTAAAAGGATATTTGTCTCAAATTTTATGAACATTATACAGAAAGTTCGGGCTTATAGAGAATAGAATGCGGATGAATGTTACATTTTTACTAATGCCCCAAACATTGATATTGCTATTAGAAAGTAATTAATAATTATTATTGTTAAAATAACAACGTGATGTAACTGTAATAAATTTTTTCCTCTGAGCCTTAATCAAGATTTTGTAGAGATGCTATCTTCAATTTAGATAATATCTTTTTTTTAAAACAAGAATTGAATATGAAAAAATTCTATAAAACTCTTATGATCCGAAAACTTATTATATTTATATGTTCAAGAACCCGAAGCCTGTTCGAATCCGAATCATGGATAATACAAATTTACCTACACCTAGGGGCGTTTGCAAGATTACATATATTTCTTTTGGGGGGAGGCGGGGGCATGGTTGACTCTTTTTACGCAGAATGATTTCTTAATAACCTTTTTCTTTTATATAGAAAATAAATCCTTAAATAGATTGGTGGGGAGCTGTGGCTGTTTTTTTTCAATATTAATGATTTTTTTTAAATTTCTACAGCCTCCACCCCAGCCTGCAGTCGCCCCTGATACCGTACTCGAATTTTTCGAATCTGGATCCAAAACTCATCTAATCTTTATTAAGCAATACAATAGGCTTTTTAAGAACCGCAAAATCCTATATATTTCGGGGTCTGGCTCTCATTTCTGATAATACAAGTTAAGTTATACCATTCTCAGGTACTTTGGATCCGTCTCCAAGACCCGTTCTATCTCTAAGGTAAACTTGCCGTAGGTAAAACACATTCTCAAGGTTAGTAAAAATAAAAGGTTGTGCCATAACAGGTGTAAAACTGATGTTTGACTTCCACCACGCTTTTTAATATGGACGCTATAGGATGGATTGCGTATTTTGTCAAAATCCGTCTTTCTTATCCAGTAGTAAATACCATAAATAAAATGGAAAATTCTAGCAATAGTGACGTCATAGAGTAAGATTGGCTGTGTGATTTGTCAAAATCGTCCTGGTTTTCTCAGCAGGCGGTACGCGTACGATACATGAAATTGAAAATTCTAGCAAGCCACATTAGTGGCATCAATGAGTGGCACACTCATTGATTATAAATGTTGAAGTTATGATGGTTTAACCTTGTATTTCTATAACCTTGGTATTACTTTTTTTGGGTGTACTTTCCTAACTTTTTTACGAAAACTGATAATACTAAGTATCTAAGTATCCTTGGTTCTTTGTAGTAGTGAGATTATATTTTATTTAATAAAAAGTAAAGGTAAACAAGATTATTGTTCAACAAATCAACGTTCAAAACATTAACAACAAGAGGTGAGAGGAGTCTAATCTACAGTTTACAAAAATAAAGAAGGGGTATTGATGTGTAGGGATTATCCTTGTGAACAATTTTTAATGACATATAATTTATTCGAATGTGAAATTGTAGCTTGATGTTGGAACATGAATATTATTTATTTTGTAAAAAAGTCGTCATTAAGGCAAAATTATATTAGAAATATTTAATTATTAAAATGAAATACGACTATGAATCATTTACCTGAATCTGTAGAGGAGTATTTCGACATAGCACTCATTGATGTAAACACTGATTCTTCATGTGTTGATTTATTTTTTTCTTTATAAAAGTCAACTTTTTTGAGATGAAATGTTCTCCCTATACAAATTGTATTTTATTTTACTTAGATGTGTATTCTAAAAAATCGAAGAAAGATTTGTATTTCAGATATAACCTGATTTTTTTATTTTAATGGGATATATTTTGAGTCTTTTTATTTATACTTGATCCCGTGCAATCATCTTTATTTAAGAAATTTGAACAATAATCATATCAAATCATTATCTAAATTGTGGTACTTTTGTATTTGATCATAATTTCCTCCGAAATGGTAGTCCAGAGTTGAGTTATTCAATAAACATAAATGCATGCAGGGAATTTCTCTTTTTTTATAATGAAGTCGAGTAAAAAATGCATAAGGAAAAGGGTTTCAGAATTGAGACTTTTGTTCAACTTCAGAATAAAATTTGATCTCTAATTTGTAGGTCGGATACCTAATTGTTTGACAAAAAAAGCCATGCAAGTACCGATGTACTGCAGTATATTATTCGAAAAAGGGTACTTTACCTAATGTTGGAGTTGTCAAAGTGTCTTGCGATGCCCTTTGGGGTTCCTCCATATCTTTTCCCATCTCATCATTTTCTAAGTTTTTAAAATCTGTAAAAATATACTAAAAATAAGATTTACAATAATAGCAATCAATGCTTAAACAAATTTATATCTATAAATCCCTTTTGTAAATTTCTGATTTCGAGTTAAATTTCCAGTTCTAACTCATAGGCTCGAGCTCTAAATCTAAATTTGTTTTTTTAGTTCACATTATTAAGTTTTTAAATACATAGTCTGAAAAGTCATTCAAGTTATGTCAAATTTTATTACCTTACCCTTATTCCCAGCCTACATCTATAATGGGAATATATAGAATTATAAATTTTAAGTATGTACTCGCGTGTGAAGTTTAGGTAGTTTTCATGTTTTTATTTTAGTTTCTAAGATTGCTTTCATTATCATTTAATTGTTGGGAGGGAACATAACAGTAATAATTAACAGTTTGCAATAAGTAAAATACATGTCTAAAAACTTATTGACTATATTTATGATATATTACAAACTAACAAATATAAATTCGAGTGAAATTGAAAATTTTGATTTTTCTACGTCAAAATATTGTCCTCGTGACCTTATGTGTAAAAACATATTCTGTTGACTTATACAATAAAATACAACAGAAGAATAAAAAAAATCTATTCAATAGTTTTTAAAATAATGTATCATTGTTTAGATGTATGTATATATTTCGTAGTCAATTTTTCTAGAATCAATTTAATAATATCTTCAGTGCCTAACTATTAATATTTTTTATTCAGAGACACAAAGACTTGTCTTAAAAAGGGCAGGGCGGGCAATTTAAAACATGCTTATCAAACACTGGCTGTCCACACTATATGTGGTGTTCAAGTCATTTTATCAAAAATATAATACTTTTGATTAGGGGTGTACCAATGCATCCAAATGGGCAAGAATTTACCTTTTAAGTTATCAGAATTTGCTCACAGATACGTATGCATAATTATTTATTTGAATAATATACCTTATTTAAGCTCTTTTTTGTAGACTAAATTAGGCTTATAAATCAATAAAATAGACGATGTTGTTCAGACAAATTCAAAAAAAAAATTCAAAAAAAAAATAAAAATGCAGATAACATAGAAAGATTTTAAAAATGCACAGGTTTGTAAAGGAAATCTAAATGAAAATAACAATTTAGGAATAACCACATTTTTAGTGCCCCTACATTTTAATTTTTATCATGATTCATTCAAAAAGTCCGTAACGGTAGAAATTTGGTTAAACGGTTTTACGGTAAACCATTAAAAAACTTTTTCATTAAACAATTCTTTTTTGTATGCTTGTTGAATAAAATTGTTTACAGCATAACAGAAGTCATGTCCATATTTTCTGAGTCCATTTCGAGTTATTAGTATCCGTCCCGGATACATTAAAAAAGACACGAGTCCGTACCCGAGCACTGGTTTATGCATATTTCAATTCCTAGGGCAAGTATATAAAACTCAGATAGGAACTGTAGATAGTACAAGACCATTTGATATCATGTACACCGAACCATTAAAATAGTAGAAAATAGTGTCAGTGTCCCAAGTATTTTTTCTTTCTTATCTATGAGGCAGTTGAAATTAGATCAGAGGCCGAGAGGTGAGGAGGCTTACTTGAAATATCTAATTACTTAATATGAGCCAAACTGAAATTACGTGACTCCTGAGCACGGAGAGTAATTAAATTTTTAAAGTTTAAATCTATTAATAATTAATTATGTTTGATAAATTTATGTATTTTTTCCCCTATCCGTAATGAATAAAAAGTTAAACATTAAGAAAAGTAAGCAATTTTGTTACTTCTTTATGAATTACATTTATACATAAAAAGGAATCGGTATTTGTATTGGAAAATTGGCTAAAAATTTGGTATCGGCATGTCCCTACTTTTAATGCATAAATACTTAATCAGTAGCTAAATAAAAACAATTATTGTTTCATTTATATTAATGTAACATTGGTGGCCTGTATTACTCTGATCATGGTGTAATTTGGGGACAAAAAAGGCTAAATATTTTTTGTGTGTTGGAGATAAGGGATAATAATCTTTAATGGAGAACATATACTGTGAAAGTTCTAGCTACATGCCTATGGATTGAAAGAAATAGTTGATTTAAAAGAAAAAAAAGTATCATATTACCCCAGTTACTTCTACAAAATTAAAGTTACTGAACACTGTTCAATTTGAACTTTAGCATGTTCTATAAAGACGTTTGAGCAAAGAAATATCGCAATTTGAAGCTTTTTTCATGAAGTTCAAGTCAAATATGGCTTAAAATGACCATATTTCTCGAAAAAACTCCAAATTTCGTGATATGTTTAAATTTTGTATCAAATTTGGATTTTTTTTAGATAAAAAGTAAAGCATGGAAGTCTAAAAATAAGTATATTAAACTTTATGCAAATTAATAAATAACATTTTAATAATATGTACTTAAAAATTAGGGGTGTACCAATGCATCGGAATCGGCAAGAATTGTTCTTTTTTGAAAGATCGGAATTGGACTCCGAATTGTCTCAATACTGTAGATTCCATCGATACCTCTTCATACTTATTTATATGCTGTATTAAGGAAAAAATAACGTTTTCCAATTTTTTTAATTTGATTACTTCAAATGATCAAGCAATAAAAGGAGGTGAGGATCATATTATAAGTTTAAATCTAGGGGCTTCTAAATCTAGGGGGCCGGATAGAACTATTTTTTCTTCAATTTTGTATTTTAACATTTAGAGTGTCCACGGAAAGTCCTATTAAATTTCCTTTATATAATATAATTATATGAATGGTTGCAATACATTATGTTTAAACTCTAGTTGCATCATAACTAGATCAGGATAATCAGTTTTGAATAAAATAAAAGTTTTTTAAGCCACAATGGAAGCCAAGAAAGAGGTTATAATCAATGAGTACCTGACGGGAAAATCTCGACCAGCCATCTTGAGGAATCTGAAGAGACTGGAGGTCAACTCCATGCTCATCAAGAGGACCATTGAGAGGTACGAGGAGAATCAATCTATCAAGGACAGCCCCAGTTCAGGGATACTAATGTCAAAAAGGGCGCCTGGAGTTGTCAAGGCAAGGGTAGGAACCTCTTCATGATTTCTATATAGGTTGAACAACAATGAGGGATCTTATCTGAGATTACCTTGGGATGTATCCCTACAAATTGAAGAGGCAACAGTACCTGTCAAGGAAGGTCAAGGCTAAAAGACTTGAGAGAAGCAATGTTATTCTTCAGAAGCTCAGGACTGCCACGGCTCCCAACATTATTTTCAGTGATAATGAAATTTCACAGGTTTTGAACCCCAAAAATGATCGAGTTCTGGCCAAAAAAGATGAGTTGGGCAACCATGGAGTCAATAGAGTGCAGAAGCCACAGTCTGTAATAGGTTGGACGGACCTGACTGAGACAGGGAAATCCCCCCTGGTGGTTGTGCCGGCTGGGATAAGATTAACATCAAAAAGTACATCAGCACTTCAACAGATACAGGTTGAAGTATTAGAACCTATAAAAAAAAGTCACGTTTTTAGGATATTTTAACGATTTAGAGCCATATTCAGGTTAGTGAAAGGAACATATAGACATAAAATCTTATCATATCCACCTTCATCCAATGACATTGGAAAGCCTATTCAGTAATAATGCCAGTAATACATATTATCAAACCAGGAATCAAACTACTGAAAGGACATTGGTCCATAAAAAATAGGTATAGTCCATAAAGATAGTATCGGAATCTGCTTAAATTTTGGTGCAATCCTATTAAAAGTCCATAATTTACATAGAGATACATATCGGTATTTATAAATTTCCATTTTTAATACTTACAACAGTAACTCCCTAACTTTTCATCATCGCAAACCAGTATGGAGCTGATTTTTATTTTTTTTGAAATATTGGATCTTTAGAATCTCAAAATGTTCCTATTATTCATGAAATCATTTGTTGACAATTTTCTTTGTAGAAAATTCGAATTAAAAGCAACAAAATTACTCAAGATATTGTGGCTCTAATTAATAATTATTTATATAAAATATAATTTTTTCATCCACTTTTTAATATTAGGAATGTGAACCAAATTTTTTTATTTGGGTTAATATAAAAAAAAGGGATTAACTCAATGTCAACTATATATATATATATATATATTAAATGTAATCTTATACCCTTACGATACTCCACAGAGCACAAACAGGGCCGATTTAATGTAAAGCTTAACCTGATCTGAAGCTCAAGGTCTTACTGGTGAGCTGTAATATGTATTTCTTGCAGGGCTGTGGAGTCAAAAATGATTAACATAAAACTTATTTGTAATCTAAGGCTTAGTGTTTGTAAAGTTTTTTTCTAAATGTTTATAAATTATAGATCTTATTTATTAAGTAGTATTAATTTATTAAAGTTGAAAGTTGGAACTAATTTATAGGTTTACTTACCAAATTTCAAACGTTCTCTATGATTACACTAACAATTCCCGAAAACGTCTAAAGTCTTAATTATTATGCTGCATAGAGCGTAGAGACTAGCTGTCTTACTTATAGTATTCTGAATAGTCAATGTATTAAGTGTAAAGTATTATGTTGCAGGGAGAGGTTTAATGTGTTGTCTTTCCTCGGTGGCGAGTGTATAAGCGATTGGTGGTTAGGGGGAAAATAAAGTTTTTTGTTAAGCTTAATAAATTTAAGTTTTCCTTTCCATATAATGAACTTCTTTACTAAGATTATGATTATATTAATGAATTATTAGATAATTGTGTTAAAAGTAGAATAAAATATTCTATATATATTTTTGGGAATGAACTTGTGTTTATTTTCCTCGCAATGAACTTGTCTTGGGATAAAAAGAGTCCAGTGAACATTCCGTACACGATCGATAGTGATGTACATATGTGTTCAGATGAGGTTTAACGTGTCTAGCTAAAATTATGTCAAGAAGGGCTCTAGAAACTAAATACTCTCTGGATTCTTCACGTTATATTAAAAAATTAAATAGAAGGGGGGGAGTATTTATATGTATGACTGTAAATACTGAGTATTCTTGAGAGTGCGATTTTTTGTTGTTGACGGTCCTAACATTTTTGTATGGGATTTTGATTTTACATTTATAGTTCTCGTTATCTCCCAATAATAGAAAAAATGTCACAAACCTTGCACCTTTTCTAAGGACTTAATCAAGTCATTTTCTGAAGGACTCCAGATCTCACATCCGTACATTCAAATCGAGAGGACATAAAGGTTATAAAATTTTACAATAAAACAAAGGTCATAAGTTTTGAAACTTCTTTTAATAATTCCCAAGTTCATCAACTCCATACTAAAAAATTTAGATATGGTGTCTAAAAAAATATATTCCTTTGTAAATAGGATCTACCAGTAGTATTAAAATTACTAATTAATGCTTTTGGAAAGAAATAATACACAGGGGCGTCGGCAGCGATTTATTTTTAAGGGGGTTTAATTTAAAAAAAAAAAGGAACTCGTAAAAAAAAGATACGTTTCCTTGTAAAATAACAAAAAGTCCTTGATTTTTTTTTTTTTGTTGTTGGGGGAGCTTCAAACCCCTTCAGCCCATCCTTGCAGATACTCCTGATACTTTTGTATTTCTTACTCAGATGTGAAATTTTGGAACCGTAACTGAATATAACAATTTTCAAAGAATTGTAAAAATATTAATTTCTTCATCTCTAAGACTTCAAAATTGGAAGGAGTTACAGATAATAAACTTTATTTTTGAGTAGGACTATTATAAATAATATTAATTTAAAATTGGGTCAAGTCCTTTTCCTCATGAAAATTTCTCGTTGAATTACCCTTATTTAGTTACCAATTATCTTTTTAATTTTAATGTAGAAAAGTTGTTTATTATCATTGGCTTACCTGATGCTTCCTTTGAACCTTTGGTTGAGGCACTTTTACTAAAAGTTTTGGTTTCAATCATCCTTGTAGTCACAAATTTTTTATATTTCTTACCTATTCAAACGTAATTTTTTTTAAATTATTTGCTACTCCAGATAGTTTTTTTCTAAATTAACATTTGAGAACAAGACTGAAAATCTTTGAATGATATAAAATATTTATAAGAACATAGTCGGTTTTTTTACTATTGAGATTATATAGGCCCTGGTAAGTTTGAATTCCTTTTGCTAAACTATAAAATTACCTATTCCACTTCAATGCCTGTATTTGTTAGTGAGTACCAATGACTAAATTATACTCTACTGCAATGACATTAAAAAAATCAACTCTAAAATTACTTGAAACTTTTCTTTGAGCCCTCCTTGGAGCCGTTCTTTTCGGTGTGGTTGATGACTGCCTTTGTAACTTGATTTTTGCTGATTTTCTTTTACGATGGACTTTAACTATAAAATGCAAAGAATTATCAGTGTATCGGTTGAATATCAACTAACAACTTGTTAGTCAAGGGTATTAAAAAAAGAGTTCGAAAACAATTTTTCTAAGTTTATATTATCCCTTAACTACATTTCGCTACAATAAGTTAGAATATGATTCATGGAACATTAGTATGTATTTCTCATTTCCAATCATGTTATTAAGATTTTGGAACATCAAATGTTTGGTTTTTTAGAATGAATTGAAATTATTAGTGACATTGTTTTATTACTAAGCTCAAAGTAGTGGTAAATCAGTACTTATTTATTAGGTCCAGTCCAGTCTTAGAAGAGGTCTTATCAGTTCATCGACCGGTCTTTTGGACTGTTAGCACTAGAACTTTTTTTTTTTTTAAAGAAATGAAGGTCAGTGACGTCATGAAGTACCAAATTTTATAAGTTTTAGGACTGATACGCAGGGCTGAACTCATAGACGTACTGGAACTCTGAAATTAGGAACGCTACAGCCTATTTTAAGCCACCCACCATTTAAGGTAGGGAACACAAAATACCGGTTTACACCATCACTACAGCTATTGTAACAAAAATAAAAGTGAATAAGGAAAAGATGTTTGAAGATGGAAAAGAGTCAACCATATGGATCAAGGGGGGGTTGATATCTGAAAATAAGTAAATTATCTAATTTTTATCCAAGTGTGTGTATGCACTGCGATATCCCGATTCATTTAATTAAAATTAAAAAGAAGGATTTGTCAAAGGTAGGACATAGAAAGCTCTATAACAGTGGTACTTAACCGGAGGAGAGGCTTGTAATTTGGCACTACCTTTTTGGGAGAAGATGGAGGTCCATTTATGTACAAAAAAAAGTAAATAAATATGGAATATTTAAAAATAAAAATAATTGTCTAAAGAGATAAAAAG
The DNA here is from genome assembly GCF_016086655.4 of Lepeophtheirus salmonis. Classification (NCBI taxonomy): domain Eukaryota; kingdom Metazoa; phylum Arthropoda; class Copepoda; order Siphonostomatoida; family Caligidae; genus Lepeophtheirus; species Lepeophtheirus salmonis. The sequence goes on from NC_092584.1 coordinate 14,606,999, forward strand.
GTTTGAGAACTACTACTCTATACAAAAAAACAAACACTCACTCACATTATTTTCCTTTCTTTAACTTAATAAGAGCTATTATTTAAAGTTGACTAGTTATAATTTGTAAGAAAGAATTTAATTAAACAATTGTGTAATGAATGTTTTAAGGCAATATTATATATTTTTTTGGTTGGTTTATTTATTTTATGTCTTAGAAAAAAAAAAGTTATTTTGTTTCCTTAAAACATTCATTACATCACGAGTCTCCAACCCTCAAGTTACAAATAATGTTTGAATTCTTATGTTTTTATTTATTATGAGTCAAAAGATAATTTATTTTTGAAAGTGACTTCTTTCTAGAGTAGCTAAAAGGTGAATGAATGCATCTATATCCAATTTCAACAAGTGATATTTGCATATTAGGGGAGTCGATACGGTGTTTGATATGTGATGATTATTGGAGGAGGGCGGGTATAGAAATGTTCTAATAATTACGTATTTTGTTAATTTAAAAAATATTTTATTTAGAAAAAACATGGACGCCATGCTCACGCAGGTATCAACGGTGCTACATAGGAAATATGACCATTAATACACTAATTCTTAAGGCAGATAAAATGAATGACATTCCGTATTTGCTTTTAATGAGGAAGCCCGTCAGCTGCACAAAAAGGTGGATGACACATTGCATTAAATAATTGTTTTAATTTAATTTTCTCATTCATTTCATAAATATTTAACAAATAAAATAAAATAGCGTTGAGTTCGTCAAAAAAAAGGAAGGAAGAAACGTTGTGCAAGTTCTATGTATATTAGAGATGGATCGAACAACAAAAAACTAAAAAGTCTTATGAGTCCTGTCCTAATAAAATTTATTATTCCTAAAAACAGTCCTTACGGGTATTTCATGGTAACTACAACAGCTGAAAGGACGTAATTACTAACTTATTCATTTCAAGTTATGAAGTTTTATGATAACCTCTTTTAAAGAGACAAGAAACCTGAAGTTTAAAATATTAGTGTGATTAGAACATATTCTGGTTATCATTTATTATTTTCTTAGTTTTTATAGGTATTCTATAATCCTAGCTATGTGTGACAAAAATAAAAAAAAGATAACTTGGATCGTAGGACTGAAGGACCGACTAATCACTCCTTGGGCCCGTTCAAGGGTAAAAAAAGATCGGACTGAAAATTTAAAAAAAGATATGACAAATAAATTGCAAAAAAAAAAAAAAATCGGACCAATAAAAGAAAAGACTGATTAGAAAGGTAGTTCTAGGCCCGATCTGAAACTAATGTATATGGAGTATATTTATTCCTTTTGGTAGGATTAGAAGGACATGAAGTGACCCAATTAGTGTCGGTTTTAGAGGATAAATATTTTAAAGGTAGTAAAATTTAAGGTTAAATTTCAATTCTTGTATATTATTATATATTTTTAAATAAATAAAAAATAATTTTTATCTTTTGCTATTTTTAAATGGAGTTTTATTTTATATTAATACAGAAACTTATCATTGTATATTAAATTGAGGAAAACAAATATCCTTTTTAATTTCCTGAACCCCATAAAAAAGTAGCGCAAATTTAGAAAAAAGTCCCACAGACGCTATGGACAGTATGGTTCACTGTAAAATGATAATGGTAAAAAGTTTGCGACAAAATCGTTTAGATAATATTGTTGCTTTGTAAATTCGTGTTGTACACTGTGAGACACAATTGTTGAGAGTAATGTCATCGTGAAGCAACATCATAGTCTACAATATGATTATGAGCAATATCACTGCAAGACAATATGTGTGTAATTATATTGTATTCGGACGATAAAACTATTGAACAATGGAGAAATATGTCTGGAAAGACCCAATTTAATACCCCATAATACCTGTGGGGCATGTGGTATTTATTGATATTATAAGAGTTACTCAGCGTCAGTGGAGTGCAAACATCCTTTGAGCCCAGTACTTCACCTATACAATCTGAGGGATCCGTTATGCTCAGAGAAGCGGCTAAAGTTGGAATTTTTTTTATCATTCAAACGTTTGATTGCCCGAATATAGTATAATTGAAATAAAATTACACATGATAACGTTGATATGCAAGAAGTTAGTCACAATTATAATGCTTACAATTATGGGGATATTATGAACAATCAAATTGTACAACACGATTTTACCATACAAAACCAACGATTTTCTCTACAATCTCTTTACCACAATAATTGCACCGGGCAGAATATAATATGACGAAATGCGAAGCAAATGAAAATTTTAAATATTATTTTTCAAACTTTCACTTTCAATAGGAAGCAATAGGAAAAATATGACATAATTAACAATGCCCCATAAATCATTTTTGTTTGGCGTAATATTAATTCAGCAAATTGTCGAGACACATAAGGACGACCGCAGGATTAAAAATTTCAGGAAAAATAAATCTTTTCTAAAAAACATTTTAATATTAAATTTTTGGAAATAATTTCAAAAATCCAAAGCTGTTCAGAAAAATTTTAAATATTATTTTTTCTTTTGAAAAGTCCATTGTAATATTAAATTTTTGTAGAAAAATTCATATACAAAAAAAAATTTTTTTTTATATTTTAAAAATTAAATAAAAATGTTTTAAAATTTTCTAATAATAAGCAAACATTTCTTAATTTGTGGTGAGGCTACATCTTTCCAACCACCCCTTGCGGTTGCAGCTGATGAAGGTGACTTACCATGCTTAAAGTCTTTTAATTTGTCCTGGTGGCTCCTTGTATATCGTGCTGGCCTGACTAATAAAACAGTTGTACTTCCAAGGAAGGAACTATTTAATTGAGGATCTACAAATGAGTTCTATGATTTGATTCTTATATTATTTGATGATTGTATAAGTACTTATTTTTTCATCGTGATTTACTTCCGTAGTTTCAATGCTTGTATTTTGTAAATTGTTTGAAGTTGTTGTTACTGTCTTGATTGAGCTAAAGTTGCTTCCAGGAGAGACTGAAACATTTTCTTTTGAAGTAACTATAAATTTCATTATTAGTACTAATACATTTTCAATATACAAATTCGATTAGATACACCCGGACTGTTTTAAACACTTATTTATTTAAAAACTATTAAGATAAATTATTGCAAAAAAATATACATATAATAATACCATGTGGACCGTCAACACAGCAGCAGAAAAGAATGATTTTTCTCAAATTCAAGTTTGGATTACATTTGTATTCTTCGACAAATTATCGTCAATTTATATGAACTTTTTTTGCACATAAACTCCCCAAAAATTGATCATCATACTAAAAAAAGAAGAGAAATTGATAGACTTAATTTGAAAGACCATATCGAGGACAATATACATCACTTAAATCAAGTAAAAATTTTTAAATTATACGTGAAACTAGAATATTTTTACTTATTCCACAACTGTGAATAGAAAGTATTTAATGGACTCAAATATCTTTTTGATATATTGGCTTGCTTGTATAAAAAAAGAATAATGACAACTTTCTTTTTTTCTTCACTTTTAATCAAAATTAATTTTATGTTGACGTACCCCATATATAAACTTACATCTGTACATTAATTTAATATGATCTCCTTCAGTAGCATTCGTTCCATGTATACGAGATCAAATATATTTTTAGGCATTTAATATTCTTCTTCCATTAAATTTCCATTGTAGAACAGTTTTTGACCTTTTGCGACTCTGCCGAACTTATAATTTTTTTTTGGTATGGATGTGACGTTTGTAGGAATTTATTTTTAGGTCCAAATTAATTCCCTTTGAGATAGCTGAATGAATATAATTGCGTCTGCAGGGGGGGTTGGGATGGAAGGGGCTTGAGCGCCTTCTCCCCAAAATCAAGGAATTTTTGTTGTTATCAATAAAAAATTATCGCCTTCTGGAAAAAATTGCAAAGCTGATAAAAAAAGGTTTTTTTTTTAAAGTGTTCTTTTGTTTAAAAATTTCCTCAAATTCTGGCCCTGATCAAAAAATTAGTTTCAAATTTTTGCCCCCACCCCCTAAAAAAAACTTTCAGAAAACCCATATTTGTCTAACATATCGCACTTAAATAACAATTGCTGCAACATTTAGAACACATTTTTTTCACGTTCAGTTTGTTTTCAATTGTATAGACTTTCCTAATATCTCTGTCATTTCCAGCAAATTTAGTCAGGATAAATTGCAGCCTTGCTGTAACCCAGATGACATCCATTGTACCTTCTACCTTTTTATTTCAATAATTGTTTATTTAGATGAGTGAAAATATGTAAAGAAATAAATTCTTACTACTTATGCTAAGTTAAGTTTTGTGAGAAGGTTTAAAATAGTCCAGATTTATCTAATCGACCCTGTATATAGATATATACTAACCATTTTGTTTTATCAAATAAGCTTTCAGAGTTTTGTTCTGATCCACGTGCTCAAATTCTAGGCTTGTATCATTGCCAATATTTGTATCATTATTTGTACTTCCTATGGTGGAATTACTAAATCTTCTATCTTAGACTCTAACATTAATATTTGAATAATTAATATATATATGAGCGTCATTCCATCATACATTTTCACTAGGAAACTAATTTATGTCAAATTTGGTATGTGGTGTAAGAGACCACAGCGGGAGAAAAAAATTTGAATCTGTAACTTAATAAAAACTCAAAGAATTAGTAGAAAAGGTATGATTTATAAAAATCATCACTTCATTTTTTTTTTTACATTTATCATTTATAATATTTTTATAAAAAAAGCTTTATTCAATTATTCCTTTCTTAAACTATATAAATGATAAATTTATAATATAAGATTGTTTTTAAGATAACGGATAGTTTTTAATTGATGCATTGATACTTGCTTATATGTAGGTGATTGCCTTGGTTTACAATATATCGCAAATCAAATATTGATCAAAATGCTAATTTCTTCATATTTAAGGTCTCAGAGTTTGATTGAGTTACAGATCATAACTTATTTTCCTGCTTGGTCAACTTTCTATAATATCACGACGAAAATTTTGACAAATCTGTTTCCTAGTAAAAAATGCTCATTGAATGACCCATACAGGGCGTTAAGAACAAATCGGTGCTTGCGTGCACCCGCAATTTATGACGAAGCGTATCTTTTTTTGCTGGAAGAAACGTTATTGTATCATCAAACTTTAAAGAAGTTTTGGACATCTTGGGGTCAGCTGCTCCAGATATAAAGAAGATTCAATTAACAAGAACTTGTTTTGAACAAGATAACCATTTCAAATCAGGAGTTCTCAAATGTGATTGACGTCCTGATCAGGACCGTAAAAAAATTGTAAGGCTCATCTGAAGACTAATAATTACAGATCTGTCATCACCTGCAAAAAAAAAAAGAGTATCTTGGAATGTCAGGACAAGTGAATTCATCCAAAAAGTTCAGAAAATGATTGACCGATCCAGAAGCTTCTGCTCCAATGCTGAGAAGTTGGGGACCAACAAAGTGACCGTAAGATACATACTGTGTTTTGGAGGACCTGAGCTATGACTTCATTGAAAATGAAATATGCCCCAAGATCTTAGACCAATGGGTCATTTTGTATGGGGCTATGTTGAATCTAAAACAAATCGAAAATCTCATGCCATCAAGGACTCAACTATTGCCTCCATTAAAGAGACAATGACCAATATGCCAAGGAGCTACCTCGTAAACATCTGCTCTTCCTTCCAAGCCCGGATCCAGGTTGTGATGGATGCTGTAGGTAATACATCAGATGAGCTCTTTTTACAACATTCTTATGTACAATTCAAGGGGGGTCTGCTGTGGGTGGGCTGGAGGAGTTGTAGCCCCTCACCCTAAATTAAGGAATTTTTCCTTTTTACTAGAATATGTAATATTTGAAATTTAATTTTTTATGAATACCTGTGGATATTTGATATTTTTTTCTACAAAATTAAATTTTTAGAGATTAGCTATGGATTTCCAAATAATTTAATATTTGATTTTTTTTCCAAAAAATGTAATTTTCTCTGAATAGCTGTGAATTTTTTAATTTTTTTCTCCAAATAATATAATATTTGAAATTTTTTTTCAAAAAATATAATTTTCTCTGAATACCTGAAAATTATTTTAATTTTTTTTTTGAGAATATTTTGAATTTTTTCTTCCAAAATAATTAAATATTTTAATTTTTTTGTGAATAGCTTTGGATTTTTAATTTTTTTTGCAAAAATTCAATATTGGAAATTTAATTTTTGAAATTTTTTTCCAAAAATTTAATTTTTTGTTAACAGTTGTGGGTTTTTGAAAAAAAAAAAAATATTTGAATTTGTTTTGAAGAATTTTGTATTCTAAATTTTTTTCCAAAAAATTCCAAAAACCAATCACCCCTCAAAATATAATACATATTAATATAATATAAATTATTCTTAATTCTAGTCAATTTTTAAGAATATTTTTTGAAAAATGCGCCGATTTGATCTTAACAACCTGTAAATTTATTTTATACCTTTTAAATGCTAAATCAGGTTGCAAATGTACTGTTTCATTTTGACCAAGTTCATCCATTAATAATATCTGGAGTGAAGTATTGTTCATATCTGATTTACAACATTAAACATATTAACAAAAAATTATAGGACTATTTAAAAGTTACTTGTTGTGTTTGCTGAAAGACTTGCGTTTGGAATAGTTATTCCCACTATGTGATGAATATCTGTTACAAGGTGTAATAAATTGTTAGGCTCATTAACTCAAAGTAGTATGTAAATTATTGTATAAGTACTTTTATTAGGAGATTCAATGTTCAAAGTGATATTGGAATCATGGCCATTAAAATGATCTAAAAGTAAAGTAGGACAGATGATTAACAGTGTGAAATATCAATATAACATACATACTATAGTAAGGCTTGAATATGGATCCAATAATTTGGGAATCATTTATTGGCATAGCTGTATCTAAATTTCAATGAAAATAGCTAATTTATTAGTATATATTTCTATGAAATTTGTCTTGTTGTTTTCTCTACACTTATAAGTCATACTTGACGTTTATAAAAAGGCACATCCCACCAATTATTTTGTTTGCATATAACAAGTAATACAGTCCCGTACTTAGCTATTGGAAGGTTATATCTAGTGTTGTGTTTGTCTTTATTTAAGAACCCGGTCCAGTCCGGTCCCAGTCCCTCTAGTCGGCCTTAAAGACGTGCCGTGATTAAGGGTATTTTTCCATATTTTAATTATTTCATTATAAATGGAAAAAGTTATATAGTTATGTTCGTTTTATATTGTATTACAATGGAAATATGAATATTTTTTTCAAGTTATGTGCCATTTGATTGTTTGTTTTTCACCTTAACTGGAATTTTGATCACGGCTTGTTCAAAAAAAGATGTGATATGTTAGGAAAATATACTAAGCAAAATTTCATTGGATTGCGATGTCATCTGTATGTAATACATATAGTTCATGGTTTGATAGGAGACAAAAGTTATTTATTTAGTCAATTAAAATTAAAATAAAGATTATATCATAATTTTGCAATAATTATTATGACAGACATTTCGTATTGTAACCTATAAAACATAAAAATAAAGTGTTTTTTTTCTTAAACTACCCTTTGGAGCAAAAAAAGAGAACATCATCATAACATTTTGAACTTTCCTTTCTGAAAATTTAAAAAAAGGATGCGGGCTACGTTACCGAAGACCGACGGTATTAAGGACCGGTTATAAGACTGGACTGACCCGAAGGGCCTGTTATTACATGACGGGAGTCTAAACTTTTTATACTTTTCTAAAATGGTATTTAAAAAAATATATATTTTTACTTTTTTATTAAAAATCAGCGGCTTTTTTTTTAACCCTTTGTTAGTGAACAGGGACATTCTGCAACCCAATTTTGATATAATTGCTTGCTGTTTGTTTGTTTATAGATGGTAAGACTGGAAACTCTTAGTAGTTAAAAAATTGTATTTTCTTGGGACTATTTACAAATTTTGACATTATTAATCAAGGTAATGTGAATTTGACTAATTTATTCGTTTTGTTGCCTTGTGTATTATCCTTTTTTGAACACAAATGTAATATCAGCTGTTATCCCATATATCACACTCAATCTTATCAAGGTTAATGAGTACATTTTCAGTAACAAAAGTTCGTTAAAAGTAATTAATATTTCATTGAAGCTATTTCAAAAAATAAAATTATAATACTTATATTATAATAATAACAAATGACTTCTTGTCGATGCCCAAATCTAATGTTGTTATGATTGATGAGCGTAATTTTGAGTCTATGTCAACTGTGTAGCAAAAAAATAAAATTTGCTTAATATTCAAATTAACGTTAAACTCAAGTTCATTGACGATAAAATAAATTTCAAGTTTATTTTTCAATAAAGTGAGCCCACTACAACTGCATTTGTTAAAACGAGTATATGCCGACATAATTTAGCCATGAGTCAATTTTTATTTAAAGTTTTATTTTTTATATGTTTGGCATTCAATTGTGACTATATAGTAAATAGTTTTTACTCTGCATTTGAATGCAAGTATATGTAATTTTTTGCTCATTGTTATAACACTAACAAGTAGGTATCAATAAATTGAGTTGTATAAAATGTTAGGTAAAGGCATGCAAGATTTTTTTTTTCTTTGGGTAATCTGAAAACGTTTTATTTTATTTAACAAAGATGTAATATTATTATTCATGCAGTTAAATAAAATATTAACTTACAGTATGCTCTAAAAAAAAAAAAGGACTTGGTAACCCAGACAATTTGAAGAATGTTTAGAAGTAGAGGAGCTTAGCTCTACTGAGGTTATGAGAGCAGCTATGAAATGAAGGAAATTAACACCAATCTCACTCCTTTTCTCTTAAGGACATCGGCAGGAGTTACTCTTTTTTTTATTATCAATTCTACTCCGAGTCGAACAAGTACTTACACTAACTGTCCAAGAAATCATCAGTGTAACTATCAATCTAGTTGTTACATTATACTTCGATTCTCTCTGTTCCAGAATTAAAGAGTAATTATTTCAGCATTGAAAAAATGATTGTACGTTTGTCATTTGTCAATTTTTTTTTTTTTTTTGAAGCATAACCATTGCTCATATTTTATACAATTCTACATAGTTATTCTTTAATTTTGGAGGAGAGAACGTCTAAATATTGTAACCACGAGGGGTCCTCGTAGATGATGGAGAGTTTGTTTGAGAGTTATAAGTGTAAGTCCTTGTTAGACTTGGAGTATAATTGAGGATCGAAAACGGAGTAATTTTTGTCTATGCCCTTCCTAAATAAATAGTGAGACTTTTGCTTGACGAAGAAAAACAAGCCATATGAAACACAGCGCTATGCAGTGGATTTCTTGGCTCGGGGGTCAATGAAGATCCCAGCTAGCTGCGAGTTTGAATGTGAACTGCATGACACAGGTACTTTCAGTTAATTTAATAAAACGTATTGACAGCTATACTGCTATCCTCATAAAAATTCTTCAAATTGTCAAATTTACCATATTAATTTTTGCTTTCCTTTTTTGTACATACCGAAAATGCTTTAAATTTACAACCCTTGTGCAAAACCGCCATCCTAAAGAGATTGTCAAGACAAAAGATAGTTGAATTTTTAATAACCTATTTTATTATGACTGTCTCCTTCTCACAACAGCTTTGCTTTCTTTCTTTTTAACATACCACAGGAATTTATATTTTATACAATTTATATCCATAAAGTAGCTTTCAGTTGCTTGGTTTTGAAATATTTATTGGGAGTCAATGTGAGATCTCATTGTGTAGAAGACTATTAGTATTTTACGAATAATTACCATTGACACTTGTAATAAGTGTGCTTTGATTTCCTAGCTGAATAAAGCTCTCATAATTTGATTCATTATTTTGTGTTTCATTTTTCAACAGAGTTTGGTCTACAAAAAAAAAGTACAGTAATTTTTTTATGAAATAAATTTTTATGATTGACTATAATTACTTCCCAGGGTTGAGTTGAGAGGAGATCCTTGGAGAACCAATTCTAAAAATATGAATACATATTAGTAATTGGATAATTTTTCAAATACAATAATGCTCTTTTCCACCTCCTTAATCGTTACTTTTGGGATTATTTCTAGGGATATAGTTTGAAGGTATTATCTATACTCTGATCTATTAAATCTTTTTTTCAAAACATAACAGATTTTCTGACAAGGTAAGTTAATTTCTAAAAATAAAGATATTACTTCAAGAAGGAAATTTTAGAAACACAACTGTTACAGATCGATCTTGATCAAACGTGATAAGAAGGTCATTATAATCAAACTAAGGTGTCATTAAACCTTGAGAGGTGAAGGTCAGTGTAACACAAAATGTTACTTAAAAATGAACAATCGGTTATAACTTTGAGGCACAGAGCTGAAATTAGTGCCATTATTTTGGTTTAATAAGGATGTTTTATATTGCATAAAATACAGTGAAAGTTTTCTCTCTCTACCGAGTGTCCATTTTAGTTTAAAATATTTCTTGATTGGGAGAAAAAAGATCATGTTATCAATGTTTGTGATTTCAAAATATAATTTATCAAGGCATTTATACTTCTACCAACAAAACACATTTTAAAGCATAGAATCTCTTTATATTGAAAGAGATAATTGTTAAAGCTTGAAGATTATAATATGCAAATTTTTAAGAAATAAATCGTCTATAAGTACACGTGTACACGAATCATAGTTGTGGTAACCTGCATCTACAGTGCAGATAAAAACTCGAATCAAACATTAAAAATAAGTATTTTTCGTTCAAAACGAGCTGTTTTCAATAAAATTTTGAATTGGATAATTAAAAATGTGTCTATGTTAAAATTTTCAATAGGGCATGAGCTAATTAAAAAAATATATCATCCAAAAGATGGTGTGACCGTCTGTAGAATAAGCATGATTAGAATAATTTTCATGATAATATTATCATTCAGGTAGTTGTCATATTTCTCCGCTCTATTGCTTTGTTTACAAACTAGTTTAAGTAAAGTAATGCATCTGTTCAACAGATTATTTTTATAGGGATAGCTTACAAGAAAATTGTAAACTAAAACTATAATAATACTCTCATGACTTTAAAAGGACATGAAATTACACGCTAAAATTTTGCAAGTCTGCATATCTTGTAAATAAAAACTTTTTTTTTTTTATTTGGTCAAAATCAGATTCTCAAAATATATTTTTTTGTCGCTTTTTTTAAATTGAATGAATATTCATATCCGATTAAGTCGTAGTTACATACCTATTACTAAATAAATGATAATTCAACAGCTTGAAATAATAATGCCATTTTGACTAACTAGCAAATGATGTTGGAACTTTCTGTTTTTCAAAATTAAGTTACAATATGAACTAACGTGCTGATCATATAATACACTAACCAGAGATGAAACTCAGCTAAAAAAATAGAAAAACAAAGCTAGGCACATTAAATAAATCATATTAAGGGGTTGGGCAGTAAAACGTAGATTCTTGAGCTTTCTGACTGTGTCAGAATGCGGTGCGGGATCTTCATGTGTAAAAGGACAATTCCAAATCGGCCTTAAGGCCCTATTGATGGTCCTAGCAGACACGGATAAGTAGTTGGCGAGGGAATTCATCGATTTGTTTGGGTCCTCCTTGATCTTCTTCTCAGTGATGGAAAATAACTTCAGGCCCCTCTTTCAATTGTGGCCTCCACTTCTTTCTTTCCTAGAGATGTCTTTTCTCGAATTTTTCATCTTGGCCACTGTGAGAACCAAGCTCCTTGAGTCTTTCACAATCTCCATAATCATCACTGTTTCACATCTTCAGTATCAAGGCTTTTTGCTTACTCATGATGACGAGATGAGGAAATACTTAGTATAGTTTGTTTATTCACAAACGATGGCTGTACCAGAACGACAAAAAATAATCAGAAAACCTTCTATACAAATGAACAATAATTAATAGTGCACGCTTTGCTACCTAACTCTATACATTTGATCAAAATTTGGATATCAAGAAATGAGATCAATCAAATGGCTGATAAATATTTATAACACATAAAAAAATACTAATGGTGTAAAAAAACTGTGAAGACATCATTAATAGAAAATATTTTATTAGATAATATTGAACGTATCTTTCATATACATTATATGTATCGTACAATTTTTATAATTTTCTTTGATCAAATGTACAATCTTTCTGATTAATGTTTTTCTGCTTATTAACTTGCTTATAAATAATAATAATTAATAATTATAAACAAGCTAATATGTATAACATTTCTGATAGTACAGAATGTCACTCCACCCCCCACCCCCCTCCCAGTATTGTGACAGTCCTTAATTATTCTGTTCAGTCCAGTCTTAAGACCGTCTTAGGACTGTCAGTCCTTAAAATGTTTATAGAAATGTTGATGGTTCATTTATTGCCAAATAAGATATATCAGATATGTATGAAGAGTATTGCACATATCTTGCAAAAAAAAATTTGTTTTTTTCATTATAATACAATATAATACGATTATATGCTAATTTATTTAGTTATCAAATTTTTTCTATTATTTAACTAAATAATAAATAAAAAAAGGAAACATACCCTTAATGACGTCACAAGTGGTCAATTTTAGCTACTTTATGTGAGGACCAGTTGACTGAATTGTATTGGATGGGACCGGTGTTTCTTTGTGTTTAGAGAATGATTTTAATAAGTCTATTCTTTTTTAATTACCTTTATCATTCATTTTTCTCTCTATTTGATGTTCAATTGAAACTTAGAGAAATATTTACCCTCCGTTTTTTCATAATCCGGATGATCTGTTTTATATCAAAGAAATACAAAGATCCGCTACATATGGTACATAAAAAAATTAAAAAACCTCCTATTTAAAAAGGAATGGTTTTGTCAATCTAAATAACCATGAGTGGACAGTTTATCCATAAGTGAGGTCGACGAAGGTGGTCTGAAAAGTTTATTACCTCAACTGAAAGATGCTATCACTCCTAAATAAAAGCATTTTTTTTTCTTGGAGTAATTGCCACAAAAACAAAAAGGGTTTCAACAGAAAAACTCTATATCCGAATTTGTAGACGCACGAGGGCCCTTTTCCGAGTATCTTAAGGTTTACCCCTTTTCGAAGTAAAGTCAAGTTTGAGGAGAATTATCTCCCACTGAAGTTTGAGTATCCTGAAGCTTGCATGGAAAAGCCTATCCCTGTAGAGGAAACGTTAACAGGCAGAGTGTAGTTTTCCTGAGAGCTACTCAAAGATATTATCTCATTTTTTTGTATAAATACGTGGTAAAGAGGCAGTGAAGAGGAGATTATAGATAACTGGGGGGAATGAAATGCTAAGTGACGGGGATAATCCTCCAAGATGGTATGTTCCCATTAAATATATATATACACATAAATGCACAAACAAATAATATATTTTTAGAACATTTGAGAGCCAGTGATCATTTGAAGCATTTATTGATATGAAAACCAATTAGAAAGATATATCTAAAAATACATTCATAAATGATAAGAGCAGTGATAAAAAGAACAATATTTACGTTGTTTATCACATTAATTGGGGATATGTGCAAACAGATTACTTTATTTGATAATTAACTATTGAATGTGTATGTAAAGCATGTTAAAGAGTATATATTATGCCCTTACTCTAAGGAATAGAAGAATAATTATCTTCACACTAAAACTAATTAGTTCTATAAGGATTTGCTAGAAGTTAAAGAGAATTGGGATGTAATTACAAGTGGAGAAGGGGAAGGCCCAAATGATCAAATATTCACATCAACAGGGGCATTATTTTATATATTATTTTTTTTTTGAAAATTTCGAAAGAAAGTTTGTGGTTTTTTACAATTTTATAAATTCAAGATTTGATTCAAAACCTTTTTTAAAGAAAATAAAACGAGGAGTTGGTCTTCCGAACTTTATAATCCACAAGGGGACTACTTCACTTGTTCTCAATTACAAAGGAACCAGCCATTTTTGGCCACCAACTCCTTTTTTCCTACCTCTTGAGTTAATAAAAAATAAATAAATAAGAACGGCCTACTAGGTCGGGGTGAAACCTCAGCGGAAAAACTGGTAATCAAACGGTTGAACTAACAAGTTCTCCGTAGGTTGAAATCGATAAAAAAACCCTATTGAAAAACCAATTTACTTCATTAAAGCAAAAATGGATCCGCTACAGAATCGCTACTTCAACAATTTATACGAATAAGTCGAATAACGCAGATGAGAGTATGAATTGCACATTCCGTAGCAAGAAAATATTTTCTACGAATGTAATAGGGTAAGTCCTTTGGTAAGTATGTGTAAAGTAAAATTAAAAGAAAAACCACAAGTCTCAACGTCAAAAACTGATTGTGTAGTAGCCACAGATCCGAATCTTCCCAGGGTTTTTAAGGTGGAAACCATCATCAGTAAAGTGCAGGTGATAATATATTCTTGGAGTTGTAACAAGAACCCCATACCAACCAATTTGGAAGGTTTAATCGAGAAAGAACTCGACGTTTTAGCAAATTTATCCTACAGTGGTTCTTAATTCGGACTTATAGGTGCTTGTATGAAGAAAAAAAAAAATGGAAAAAGCTGTGATTTTTATTTTAGTTTTTCATATTATTGGTTTTTCTTTAAGCCATATTAAATATGTGTAGCATTGAGTTTTAGTCAGTTAGATTGTTTGTTTTTGTAAGTCAGAATTATAAATAAAGGGATGTCTATTGAGCTTAAACAAAAAAAAAACCGGGTTTTTTTTTACATTTTTGAGTTAAACTTTTTTGAAAAGATAAAATAATCTTTTTAAATAAAAAGACTACCAATCTCATTTTTTAAAGGTAAAAATATAAAAAATCCCTTGAAAGTGTGGCGGCAATGACTATTGTTTAAATTTATTCAAAGATTACCGTTTCAAAAAAAAATTAAAAATATGCTTTTATTTACGAGTGCTATCATCTTTCAGTTAAGGTGAAAAACTTTTTAGACCACCTTCGTCGACCTCCCTTATCGATAAACTGTCCACTCATAATTATTTAGATTGACAAAACCATTCCTTTTTAAATAGGAGGTTTTGTAAATTTTTTTATGTACTAGGAAACTATAAACAAGAAGGAATACAATAGAGAAGAATCGGAATAAGATAAAATATTATTCTGCATCCTATACATTAGTCGTCATAACATTCGCTTAATATCTTATTTTGAAGAATTTATTCGCCCTTAAAATGTATTAAATTTTAATTTTTGTGAGAATAGCGGATCTTTGTATTTCTTTGATATAAAGCAGATCATCCGGATTATGAAAAAATGGAGAGTAAAAATTCCTCTAAGTTCCAATTGAACATCAAAAGGATTCCATTAATTTTCCAACAAAAAACATCCATTTCATACTTCTTAAAGTAATACACAAAACATATTTTGATTAAAAATTCCGAAGGAACATCAATTTTAACTAAAAATAAACAAACACGTGAAATGGTTTAACGCAAAATGTCTTGTAGCAAAATATTTTACGTCTAAATTATCTAGTGCCATAATAATGTAAACGTGGGGTTTGGTACCCCGGTACTATATTTGTACGGAGTATGTAATTTTACAAAATAGTAATCTGATATTAGAACCAGTACTCTGTCAAATCATTAAAAAATTTGTCTGCCCATGACAAATAGTTTAGTTTTCCTTTAGTTTTCCGACATCAAACTTCCCACTCCAAACAAAATATTGTTCTTTAAAAAAAACAGGAATTCGAATTTTTTTATTTTAGAAAAAGTAAATGAACTTCTAAGTTTGTACCCTTTTTATATAGCCAAATGACTATCAGAGAAGTTGATGAGGATATTGACAAATCGGTTGGGTCATGCCATGGAATTTTTTCAAATTTTGTGGGCATGAGACGAGTATGAAAGAAGTTTGTTCCGAAATGGCTAAATTTTGACAGAAAGAATCGTCGCATGAGCATTGCTAATGAGCTGTTGACAGGGGTCAATGATGATCCTAATTTGCTCAAAAGGGTCGTAACTGTGTATAAAGCTATGATATTGAAACCAAAGCCCAATCGTCCAAATTTAAGAGCCCATGAAGGAATAACACAAAATCGCCAAACACGA
The DNA here is from genome assembly GCF_016086655.4 of Lepeophtheirus salmonis. Lineage (NCBI taxonomy): Eukaryota > Metazoa > Arthropoda > Copepoda > Siphonostomatoida > Caligidae > Lepeophtheirus > Lepeophtheirus salmonis. Next base: position 14,623,059 of record NC_092584.1, read on the forward strand.
AAAATACTTGTAACCCTTATGCCTCTCACAAACAAACTAAATATATAATATAGAATTAAACATATACAATGTCTTTTTCAAATGTACTAACATAGAAAATAAAAAGAATAGCAAACCAAATATACATTGCCCGCAAAATTTCAAAAATAACCTTACTTTTTGAACACACCACGTATCAAATATATTTATATATTGAGGGGAAATATCCTTGAGGCCAAAAAGCTTTAAGGCAAAATGTCCTAGGTAAAATTACCAGGGACACATTATCATATGTGGACTTTATAGACATATGGGAAGGCTCTAGATCACGATTAGACTTATAGGACCTATTAGACCCTCATATTTCTTTATTATATATCAAAAAGTCACACAAAAATTTTTTAAGGTAATTATTATTTACCTCTTTTCGCAACTCTATGAATTTGAGAATGACTCCATTTTATCGATTTGGAATTTTGGGTGTTTCCAAGGGAAGGGAAGTAGTTTGATGAAAAAACTATAAGCAACACAGTCCCAAGACGTTTACGTAAAAGCATAGCTTTTTTGTTTGTTAAGTTTTTAAAAAAGGCATCATTATAGTTGTAGATACATGTTTTAAATATTTTGTTAAACGTATTCCTTAAAATTAAACAATATGATACATGAGATCTTTATTTATTTATTTAGTTAAATAGTGAATCATAGTATAATCATATTGTATTGCCTTTACAATTAAAATTTTGATATTAGTAAGAAAAACAAAACGGCATATACTAAACTGTATCACATCTCTTATTCCTTAGAAAAGAAACAAAAAAAGCCCGAAATCAGTTAATAGTTTGTAAGGTCGTATCAGATCTAAAAAAATTTAATCGTTTTGTTATCTCACAACTCCTAATCTGTTTATCTGCTTAATTTGGTGTCCTTTATGGGTGCCCAGACTCTTAATCTAGGAGGTTGAAACTTTTCTTATAAGGGGGCTTATTCTATATCCAAAACATAAATTTTGTTTTTTAGACCTCAAGGAGACTAGATAAAAAAATAACTGGCGTATCATAAAACAATTACATAAATAAAGACGTTTTCTAAATTCATTCAAAATCGAAAAAAGTTATAGGGAAATAAGAAATCGCTGAAAATAAGACTTTCATTTCTTTATGCGCAAAAAATGAATTTCCCAATGGAGTAATGGATTCATAGATTGAATAAAGTTTGTAGAAATGTGTCTGGAAATTCGTTTGTATTTAAAATTGACACATACAAATCGATATTTAACTGAAAAGTCAATCATTTTCTGATTAATATTTCAAGTTGTTTCCTTTTCTTCACTTTTTTTCCTCAAACGTCAATTATCATTTTGTAAGAAGAAATGCAACAAAACGATGATAAAATTTTAGACTCTTTAGATTATAGTCTATATTTTCTATTTCGGAAAATTTAATACATAATTTTTGCAATATTTGCAAAAATGAACAAGTTTCCGAGGGTAATTTTTTCGACGACATTTATCTCTACAGGTTTTTTTTGCAAGTACGAAAAAAATCTTGGTAGGCTTGTTTTCCTTCTTATGCTATAAATAATATTAACTACTTTTTTTGCAAAATTAGTGCAAAACAGCTTTTTGAAATTTTCTTTGCAAATTTCGTTTTGATAAAAATAAAAGAACGATTCTCATCTAGACCATTTTTACGTGCATATATTTTGGTATATTATTTGAACTACATAACAAGACTTTTTTTATTATTCAAATCTCATTTCACATAATATTCAGGGGCTGTATTATGATGCTCGCCCGCACTAAAAGGGTATAAACTTTACGAAGAAATAGCAATTTACCATTTTCAATGTGATTTCTGCTCCCTTTCTTGGCCCGAGTAATTCCAGATAACCCTTTGCTTGTTTCTATACGTGATAATGAGCTAAACAAAACCATGATAAGAGTAAGATTGTATTTCTTAATGTACTTTAGATCTCGTTAAAGCTCAATTTGATTATGCATGAACTAAACTATCCTAATGTAATTTGTAAATACTGGAAATAATCAGCTTTGAGTTACTGATAAAAATAAAAAGCTGTTGAAATTCAAATATTTATCTTAGTTCAAAATTGACGCTATTTCTAGAAGAATGTTTCTTTTTATTTCGACTTTTAAAGTAAGTAAATGCTATTTTTTTATTATTAACTAATCCAAACCTTCAGCCAAGTTATTATGTAATTGATGAGCAGAATTGCCATAAAATGAGGCATTACAATGACAATTTTTTACGTGATTTTGATAAGAGTAAAAAACTAATAATTACCAATAAGATGGCATTTCAATATTCATAAACAATAGTTTACTTGTGAAGAAACAAAAATATTTTTGCTCTCTTGATTTTCTAATCCATTTTTATTGGCTGATAATTTAGAACAGCAATTTCATTCTTTTTGATTTGTCAGGACAGGATGTAAGGAAGAAACTAATATTTATACAGACTTGTATAAGCCTTCTTATGAGAGGAGCTCATTGGGAATCAGGACCCTTATGTATTAAAGTTTCCAGTTCTCTTACAATTGCAAATTGCCTTGTATGGCCTCCTTCCTGGTTATCAAGCCAATTTTTTACGTACCCAGTTTTGCGTCTGAGACTATCTTATTCATCCTCACTGCTTGTAATTCGCTGATGTGACGGGGTAAACTGTGTTCATGACCACCTTGAGCTGCTCAGAAATCTCTCTGGGAGATATTTCCGCCCGAAAAAGTGCCGAGATCTATATCCAAAAGTCTCTTTCTATGCTTATTTTTACGGAAAGATGTAGGAAAATAACAAAGAGGAACACTCATTTTGTTCAAACGAATTCAAGCCAAGAAATTAATGTATCTTTGAGTATAGAATCCAAAACTGATTTCAGCTTTTCTCTCACTCATTTGAATTCTGAGATATCTTGTATTATAATAATTCAGTACTATTATCGTTCAGAGTCCTTTTTTACCCCTAAAACAACCCCCAAATTAAAATTAGGATTAATAAAACTTCATAACATTGTATAATGAATAAGTTATAAGGGTCTAAAGAAAAGTGTCCTTTTTCATCATTTTTCAGCCTAAAAATGGAAATACACTGAACTCAGAACAAGATACAGAATCAATTAAAACACTTTTTTATCCGTTTTACAAATCTTCCTTGTAATTTGGGGAATGTTTTAATCGTAACTCTCAACAATAGTAGTCAAAATTAAAATAATCCCAGATATTTCAGAATTAAGATAACTGAGACAAGAACTGAGATAAGTTTTGGATTCTGTGTTGATAGATAAATTCATTTTTCAGCTTGTTCCCCTTTCTAACCCATTTAAATTATTTTGTATTGATATCGGTGAAATCGACATTATTGAGCCAATTCCAATATCCAATTCCATTAGTTCAAGAAATAACGATCCTATTGATTCCGATACATCGGTACACATCTACTAAATATATGAATATATTTTCGACAATACATTATCAAGATGAATAAAGAATTGCATTAATCAGATTTTATGTTTCAGGAGGATACTGATTCAATATTAGAGATAATATGTATATTTAAAGAATTTATCAGTGTTTATAATATACCAGCTTCTACCTGAAGGTTAAAAATACATTTTTAATTTCGACCTCAAAGTCAATTTAAAAAAACTTTTCCAGGGAATATACGTAGATATGCAAATATTTAGTTGCTAGAAATCAATTGTATATATTTAAAAATGAATAACATTAAAATATTCAAAAAATAAAAATTAAATCTTTTTATATTACAAGAAATTTTTATAATTGTCTTTATGTATAAATATAATTAAATACAACACTAGACATGGTTTATGGATAAACAAGACTTAAATAAAATTATATAAGTGATTATAATATAATAATAACTAATTCATATATGTAGACAAAGTATTCAGATTGTCCAAAGAGAATATTAAATAGATAAATTGAAACATTCAAATAAATGACAAAGAATTTAAAAAAAAAAAATATTTGTTGACTCTTTCGACATTTAAAAAATAGAAGGACGTTACTTTTTGAAATGTAACGACTAATTGCATCGTTTTTGTGATAATTCAATGGGAAAGAAGTCTTCATGGAGATTAATTAATTAATTAGTATAATATTTACTTAGAAAAATATTATATCTGTTTGTATGTATGTATAATTTATATGTCGTTAATTAAGGAAAACGATCAAAAGAAATAATATAATTGTTGTTTTAATGGAGTTTGGTAAGTTTTAAATTAATCCTCCAACGGTCATTGTAAATTATTTTTTAACAAAAACCAATAAGAACTTGAAAAAGTTTGACATACAATCACTTCCAATCCGTTGCAATTTTGTTTACCTATAAGGACACCCTCTTGTGGTAATGCAAATTTTTTTCCTTCGGAACGGGTTTCAGGGACTCAATTTCATCTAACACAAAGCTATATCGTCGATTGTTGATCGGGGATGGCTGGGAAAAAGTATCTTCCACCATTGTTCCACCTTGACTAATAGTCCTCCATAGCCGTGAAAATATATTCAGATCGGATCCTGTGGATATTCTATCATCATCCCAAGGACTTAGGGAAAGTTCAAAGGATCGTCTCCGCTCCTCATAGGAGGCCTCAATCTTATGGTTTGCAAGGAGTTCTTGAACAATTCGAGCATCACAACTTGGGCATTTGAGTATTCGTGAATCTACGAGAAGTGGTGATGCAGAGGGAAGTCGAAGCATGGAGCACATCGTACTTCTGCGTAAATCATGAACAGATTCGGCTTTTGAAGGAGAGAGGGGACCCCATACTCCGGAGGAATGATCACAGGAAGGTTTCTTTTTGGACATGGGACGAAGGTGCTCTTCAATTGCAGAGACACTCAATTGACGACGAATGGCAGGGATTGTAGGAGCCCAAATTTCATTGCCTGATTGTACGCCACCTGGCCGTTGGTGTGAGGAATATACTAGGCGATGAAGGGGATAGCATCCATTACAAGAGCAGACTGAGCGGACTTCTTCATCGATGTCCATTTCTTGAGCTTGCCAATGGATAACATCGTTCTGTTGAAGAATGACATCTCCATCCAGTCTAACTGTATGCGCTGCAGCCTGAAAGAAAAAAGAAGGAAACACTTGTATTAATTAATATTCTCATCATTGAATAAAATTGATTCCAAACAATAAACGACAATATAAATTTTGAATGTTAAACTAATAAACTTTATTTCAATAAAATAATAATGTACAGGGTCTTGCAGATAAATTGGTACTGAATTTAACTGCTTCTAAATCAATAAAGGTAGTCAAGCAGAAAAAAAGTGTAATGATTCCATTTATTTCTTTATTTTATTAACAATAATGTTATTCAGTTACTTATTGTATGATCACATTCAAAATGGACGCAATCAAAATATAATAACATAACTTCTCGAATGGTACATTAAAATGATATATACACTCTCTGTTTATTGGTATGGATGCAGTTAAAGTCAGTCACAATTTATCTGCAAGACCCTGTATAATATATATCCGTTTATTAGTATTTTAATATACACTGAATGAATTTTTATAAGCACTTTATGGTGTATAATTGTTACTTGTTCTCTCTTCAAGAATTATGGTAACAGATTTGGAAAATAAAAACATTGTTCAGATTGTCAACTAGAAAAAATATAGGGCATGTTCTATGTCATATTTTATACAACTCTTTACATTCCTACAATCAGTCATCACTACTGATGGTTAGATAAATGTTCTAGGATTTATGAAGAACTTTTGCATTTTATTTATAATCATACATTTTTTGTTGGAGAGCAAATTAATACTGGAACAACGGGTTTATAGCACCTCCATATAGTACCGTCCATAGTGCTTCAACACTCTTGTACCACCTGTAAATTTAACAACCCTATATGTGCAGTTTCTGCATTGAACAAAAAATTGAGTTAGACACATGCTTGTAAATGCTTTAAATCATTCGTGAATTGATTCATTCGTCAAAAATAAGATTTACAGCATATATTTTTACGAGCAATTCAAAAACAACCATATTCAGTGTGTGTGTCGGTTTTTTTATTATTATTAATAATAAGAGATGATGAATATGTTGTATGAATGGAAAAAAATAGATGAAAAATTAACAATTCCATATATTTTGTCAAATTGTTCAAAAAATTACAAGTCTATGACAAGTGTAATTTTATCCAAAACACTCATTACATCAGATAATAGATCATTCATACCGCATGATTTAGAAATACTGAAGAGCAGTTACAATTATTTTTGCATGTTCAATCTCGTAATTAATTATAAATAGTGTAAGTAAAATAACCTGTTTTATTGAGTGATTCATAGACATTCAATGTCATATTCAATTAACGACTACAAACTATATTTATCATGTAATCATCTGGGATATCTAGTCTCACGCAATCAGAGTAAGAATCAAACAATTTCAATGCTACCAATGACGTAATTCACATAAACATTTTTATTATACTTTAAAAATAGATCAAAATCAGAATTTTACACTTAATAATCCTTTAAAATTAAAAAGGTGGATTTGTTCTTTAAGAAAAACAAAACATGGTTTTACCATTTTATGATGTTATATTTTTATTTTGTTTTTGTCGAACGGTCTATAATTAGACATTTTTAGTACGATTTTTCAACAAAAATACCAAATTTAATGTAGACATTCGCTGATGTCAAAATATTTTCCAATCCAATATAATTAGAAAATTATTTTTCGATTGCATCTGATATTTCACAAATGATTAGATGTATTAGATTGTTTTGCTTTTCTTGCCAACAGATTCATTTCCTTTAGATACAATAATCTAATAAAATCAAAACAAAATATTTGATAGTTTCATTTTAGAAACAATACGATCATAATTAATTTTATGAAATTATGCCCTTAGTTGTAATAATTTAAGAACATCTTGTTTTATCCCATGTTGGTTAATGGTTTACTGGATCTAAAAACTTGTCTATTTCCTTTTTTTTCAATTAATTGCTACAAATGTAATATCAGATTTTAGCCCATATATGACACTTAATCTCATCAAAGTTAATGAGTACATTTTTAGTAAAAAAAGTTCGTTGAAAATAAATAATATTTCAATGAAGTCTTTACCGAAAATGATATTATAATATTTCAACTAATGTAATCAAAAATTATATTTTGTTGATACCAAAATCTAATATTGTTATGATTTATCTTCCGTTCACTCCTTTTTTATTATTATCATATAAACTATCATAGCAAATATCATAATTTTTAGCTGCTTTCCCCCATACAAATAATTTGGATATTTTGGCCAACTTATAGGCTTTCAGATTTAGATCCGATATATTAGCCATGTCTAATTGATTTTCTACTTATACTTTGTCGTTGCACTAAAGGATACGTTCCTAAATCTTGTACTATTACGAAAAACGAGATTTTTTTTAGAATCAAGAAAAAAAAAACTCAAAACTAATTTGAGACATGCTTAGATATGATATTTAGTTATATTTTGTATTCAATATGTCCTCCTTTACATGCAATAACAGTCTCGACAAGCCGGCGAATAGATTGCCATCTTTTGACGATGAAAGCCGTGTCTATTGGATAGTACGTTGTCATGATGGCACCTGGGAGCAAATCCTAATCTACATCAGAAGCTGTTCTTCTTGGCATGATGGGCTTATTGAGGTTGTACGCAGTGTGGATTAAGATGTTAATAGTCACTGCAGCTTTCTGGGCACTAGCCCTGTCGTGGAGGAGATTGTACATGCGTTACCTCGTTGTTGTAGGTTGCATATTTTTACATTTGGAGAAATGGGATAAAAACTTGTTAATTTTTGTTTCAGCTGTCGTTTGGTTAAATAATAAAAGCTCTTAATTAAAAAAAGACGGAGATGAAGTTTTAATTAAATACTACTGCAAGTTTTGGTCCCCACTCTCTACATCTGATGAAAGGGGCAAAAAAAAAAAAATCGACTATGCTTCTTGGCTTTTGATATGCTTTAACAAGGGAAAAAAAGAAAATTAAACTCTTAACAGAAAAATATTTGGATAAAAAGAAAAAAAAAGTGATGAGTAAGAGTAGTAATTACTTTTATAACGAAAAGGACTATCCTCTTATATTCGAGATATCCGGAAGTACGATATAATTAAATTCAGTATGGATTCTAGGAAATGGCCTTCAAAATACTTTATATACTTGAAATCTATAGCATAGTAATTTTGGCCATTATTCTTAGCATACGATTGTTTACATTTACTGAACAAGACATGTCAATATTTCAGATAATGTTAATAGCACAATTAAAGATATATTGAAGTATTTATAAAAATACTTCTCGATAAAGCGCAAAGTGAGATACAAATTTATGTAATTGGATTCCTTGAAAATAATGTACAGAAAATCAAAAAATCTCTTAATCTAGATACATATATTATTATATTAAATCTACTAAACATAGAACAAGAATTAGTAATAGTAAATACATAAAAAATATCCTTTTTCACTTAAGTAAAGATAACAAAAAAATATATATATAAGAAAGTCACCATTAAATGAAGGAAGGAAAGAAGATCCTATATTTTTCTTATATTTCAAGTACAGTACAATTTCGATTATCTGATAATCTTGGAAATTGAAGTACATAACATGGGGGAAACCTGTAAATAAAAGATTATTGAGAACTCTCATCCTCTTATAGCATAAGCATCTTCAGAAGCGAGATTAATAAATCATTCCTTGGTCATTTATACGTAAAGTTGTGAACTCTTAACATTTTATCACGTGTTTCTATTTTGCAAAGCTATTATCATCGTTCTTTAATTTTTGAGGAGATAATTTTTAAGTACATGGTGTGAGTGCTCATACACATAATATATGACACGGGCCAGCTTTTTGGAGTTGCTACCTGAATACATATTTATTATTTCCCAAAGCTTCTGTCATTATTTTCATATTTTTGAAGAGAGAACATATAACTTATAAGTATAAACTAAGTAATCACTAGTGAGTGAAAGATGAAAAGTAATACTGAGGGCGTGTGAGGATTTATAAGTGCAAGTCTTTGTTGGACTCGGAGGAGTTTTGAAGAAAGAAATTGGAGTAAATCCTGCCTATATTGTTGCTGGATACGAGCAGCTTGTGTTTATTTCACAGCCGCTCGCAGCTAATTGAATGAAACGTCATAACAGCTATGCTTCTCTTCTCCCAAACATTCTTCAAACTATCAGGGTTACCAAGTTCATTTTCGTTTTTCTTTATTTTTTTTTAAACATACCGGTGGAATATATTTTTTTCATCTATACTGATGAATGTTCAAGAGTAATATTGATGATTTGTTGGTGGGTTATAAGTGTAAGTCCTTCCTGCTCTTTGAGTAGAATTAACATCTATTAAGGAGTAATGTCTGCCATGATTCTGTTGGATACAGAGCCTATTTTTTGTGAATTCCTTTCCTTATATAGGTGTTCGTAGCTAATCTTATAAAGCGTCATAGCAGCTATGCAGCTTTCATTGCAAATATTCTTCAAATTGTCAGGGTTACCACGTCAATTTTTTGTTTTCTCTTTTAAATATACAATATACAACTTGGCAACAAATTTCATTCTAAAATATGATTTTTTTATTAAGTCATTGAATTCATCGATTTTTTCAAAGCTTTGACTTTAATTTTTATATTTGAAAGTCGAGTAAGAAATTAACTGTACTGAGTATTTCAAAAATTATTTTAATTATTGTATATGTTACAGCCAAGGATTAGTTTTGATTTTATGTTACTCGCCTTTAAATACTGGTTTCATACTCATTATAGTCCTGATTCTATCTCTGGTAAATATTTGATTTACAGTTTTTTCTTTTTTTTTCTTTCATAAGAATTTTGTTCTGATTCGTCATATTCTTTTTTCAAACACGTAGAAATATTCAAGGGTGAATTCAGGTATGAAAAGGAAGGTTTTCATAAAATTTACTTTTATACAGTGTTCGAGGTAAAATCGTTTTCTTTTTGATAAGGATTAACTTTTGCAAGGAAAAATGAAATAGTCGAGAGAAGAACAATTTTTGAACAGATACAAGCTTTTATCCATTACGCTTTAACCAAATCAATATTTATGACCTCTCTTTACCCAGTTGGTCTTGGTTACTATTTAACGTAGTTGCAAGGTCGTCCTACATAAAACACGTTCCAAAATCCTTCAAATAAATCCTAAATAACATTGAGCGACTTGGCATGCATTGTAATCCACACTGCCGGACATCTGGTGATCACATTGTTCACGTCCTCAATGATACTGATTTTCCAGGTTCTAACGCTATCAGGGGACCTCTCAAGGCTCTGACATGAGCCCACTATACTTTCAATCTTGTAATCAAATCTCTGAGAGCACCCTATAACCTTCGTGATATTCTCAACAGTTACTTGGGTGTAGAGCAAACCAGACACCCTTTGAATTTTCACATCTATGCTGAAAGTTGTTGAAAGTTTGTTTATTCATTACTAAATAACTGAATAAGTTCATACTTACAATAACACAACCTAGTATTTTAAAATAATGAAAATGATTATTTGTCTCTTAAAAAAGAAAATAAAATGAATATATTTGCAAAATATCTAATAGCCATTTCTTGAAAATTAGTATATTTTCTATTCATCATGTTCAGACAAAAAAATATACAAAGCTGCTTATTAAAAACAAATATATATATTATCCAAATCCATACAACATCTCAAGATCGATTCTCATGCGACGATAATTTTGGACGCAATTAAGCAGTTTCGCAAACTTCGGTGACGCTCGTTTCACGCCTAAAACGTTCGAAAATTTCATGGCACGAGCCAACCGATATGTCAATATCCTTAAAAACTTCCCTAATAGTAATTTGACTCACTATTTCAACTTTTTCATCTGCTTCTCGACGTTAAAGCATTCTTCAAATTGTCATGGTGAACATATTAGCTTTCAGTTTCTATATTTTGCACATACCTAAAACCACATACCATATGTACAAGGATGGTCTGAAAAGTTTCCAACCTTGATGCGATGATGGCAGCACTCGTAAGTTAGAGCTAGAATATATCTATTCAGCATTTGTTGATGGTTACACACCAAATTTTGGAGGCACAATTATTATGTCACAGTCGTTTGAATTAGTTTAAGGAGTCATTTTGTGAAAATGTACACAATTGAGTCTTGCTTAAATTTTTTGTGAACGACAGTATATTTTGGATTTTTTTATTTCGAAAAAAATTAATTTTCTGTTAGTAGCTGTAGATTTATGAAGTTTTTTATAAAATCTAATTTTTTGTAAATAGCTGTGGATTTTTGAAAGAATTTTCGAAAAATTTAAAATACTGAATTTTTGATTAAAAATTTAGTTTTTTAAATTTTTTTCCAAAAAATTATCATCTTTAAATTTTTTTTCAAAAACAATTATAAAACCAAGATCCCCGCCCCTAAAAAAAAGTATCTATATATATGTATAGACACTACAGACGTCCCTAACATATGTACAACTTCATGGATAATGTTCAAAATCGAGTATTGCTTTGGTGGTGCAGTTTAGCACAATAAATCAGAGTTATGGTCCTGCTTAATTACTGTAGATAAAACTTGGATACACTATTATACACCCAAACAAAATACAATCCTAACAGTAGGTAGACTGCAAAGACTTTCGTCAAATGATGATGCAATCACCTTCGTGAGCAATGATTTTGTAGAGAAAAACGCTGAGTAATATTTTGACGGGAACAAAGAGGTAAGCATTCCTAGGAGAAGTTACAAGGAGACTGTTGAAAAATAAAAATTCAGAAAAAATGACTTGTGTCTGTATTAGGTCCGAAACTTTTCAGAGCACTCTCGTATTATAGATGATACAACTATACATATTAGGCTAATTAGTTATACTCCAAATCTCCAAGTATACCTCATTTACACGTTACAATTTAATCAATTATTCATAATAATGTAAAACATTTATTTATATGTTTGAAACATCTGATATATGACTGTAAGTAACTTTTTTGTCAGAATCTTTGTTTGTGTTTACAAAGTAGTTGTATACTTAAGAATATAAAAACTAGTTTTGTGCTGCAAGCTGAATTTTACGACTCATGTTTGTTCGAGTTTCTAAAATAAACACTCTAGGAATTACGGGCTATAATCGTTACTCGATTTAAAACTCATTCCTTGCTTGAATACTTGTACTCTCCCTAACACTTTTTGCACGCAAAAAACATATCAGTAAAGAATCATTTTAGAACAAAAGAGTTATTTAAAATTTGTCAAATAAAATTTGATAACCTTCCCTGATAAGTAATAATTCATTTCCCGTTAGTAAAGATGGTATTTTTGTAAGAGTGAGAGGAGACGGCGGAGCAAAAAATATGATTAGTGATGGAAATCGTGTGTATTTGTCAGCATGTTAAAAAAGGAACATAGCATAGTAACCCTGACAATTTAGAGAATTTTATAGAGTAGAGCAGTTTTGCTGTCGTGACGTATCATTCGATCACCTAATATCTGTAACAAGAAAGGGAGGAGAAGGACAGAAGTAAGAATAACTCTGATGGCGATCCTCAATTCCACTATGAGTCCAACAAGAACTTACAATTATATGTCCTCAAGGTGACTCTCCGTCTTTTATTAGGACCCAGGAATGTTCAATCACGTTTTGTATATAATTAAATGTAGTAGCAGGTGGTTAATTACACAGGAGTCAAATTATTATGACAACAGCTGAGGAAAAGATAATTCATTCTTTAGATTTAGATTCTTTAGAAGCACGAGCAGGTCTTTGCCACTTGGTTCCAATACAAATCATGTAATTCTTTCTTGATCCGACCAATAAGTTCGTATTTGGTGTTCCAGGGGGTTTGGTTGGTTTGTTGTTCGAATATAAACCCAAACAAAAAGATACATTGAATTCAGATCATGTGAGTCTGGAGGCCAAAAGTCTAGTGAGATGAGGTTGTCAAAATTGTCTTGTAGATATTTGATAATTTGTTTTTCTAGGTGTGGCAGGGAACTGAGTTCTGCTGCCACATGTAAGGCCTTGTCAATTAATTCGATTTTTTTTATAACTGGTGTAAGTTTTAACTAGCTATCTAACAAAAAAAATCCGTCGCCTATGTACCCGTGTTTGCCTAAGAGAGTGTGCCAAAATGGAGGCATAGATAGCTTCTGCACCCTGTATATAGATAATGTGCTTAAAAATAAAAATGGGGAATCCCAGGTTTGGACAAGTATCAAGTTAATATACACATTTTATGTACACAAGCCGAGTTTTTTCAGTGTTTTTTTTTTTTTGTTTACTTTATAAAACTTGAGTATCAATTAAAGAGTATTGCTAGTTGTATATCAAAAATAAATACCAAATTACGTTATGCATAAAAAAAGGCATATGGAACATGATTGATTTTGTTCATTTCTTTATAAACGGTAGAGTAATCACTACATATTTTTGAAATGAAAAGGTATGAATGTTTGTATTTAAAGTATACATTGATTTGGTATGCAAAACGATCAGTAATGCATAAACATGTCCTGAAAATTTGAAAAATATTTGAAAGGAGAGCAGCTTAGCTGTTATGACGTGGTATTAGATCATCAGCAAGCAGCGGTGAGAGGTAGGTGGGTGACGGTCTGTAACTTGATGCTTAAAAAATTGCCCAAGTTCAGAATAATTTTGGAAGAGCATTTTATGTGAGTAACATGCATATCTTATTTTTTATAAAATAAAATTATCATTCAGGGAGTTGTAGTATTATTTTCACAACAGATGACACTGTCGCTTTGTTTACAAACAAATATAAGTAAATAACACTCATGCCCTATTTGATGTTTGGTGTTTTATATGTTTATTTGACAATAACCACGATTCCTTCTTACACCAAGATGGTGGAATATATTTCGAAGCATATCCTATATCAATGACCTCAACCGTATACTAAAATATACCAAAAATCTTTAAAATGACCGTAGTGAGTTTTGGAAAGACTTAGAATGAATGAGTATTGAAATAAAGCAGCTGTCTTACTATATATACCTACTAATATAAATAATTAATGAATACGCTAAACAAGGGTCCCTTTGTCTATTATGCAACACTTTTTTAAATGGCACTTCTTTGTCTTTTTTGTTATGTTTCGATGTTTAAATCAATTTATTTATTATAAACAAATGTCTAAAGACACTGTGAAGAAAAAATAAGCAAAGTCAACCCAGATATAAGAACGTCATAACTAAAAACATGGAGCAACGCAGAGCTGCAATTTTGGAGCTATCCGCGCGTGGAAAATCACCATCAGAGATCTCTAAATACTTGGTTGTAGCCGCTCTACTGTGTACCGCGTGACTGCAAAAGGCTCACCAAAATCTTCACAAGATCCAAATAAAGGCCAAAAGAATTGATGGAGGCAGTTAAAGACACCATTAAAGGTAGAAGAGGCAAGGTGACTATCAATGCCCTTCCTCGTGAATCTGACAGGAACTATATCACTATACGCAACTTGTTGAAGCAATACTTTAACCTTAATTCCTACAAAAGAACTCCTTTTAAGGCCTTTGGATCGAGTTAAGTGTGTGAGCTGGTGCAAAATCCTCCTCAACATACTAGAAAAACAAAACTCTTGGCCTCCCCACAGGCCTAAGTGTTACACCTGGACTTTGGTATTTTTGAGCACATCAAGGGGAAGCTTTTGGGAGTCCGATAAACAATAAAAAACTAACTGAATGCCATCATCAACACTGCTTAAGCCATCGTATAGCCGACCTTTGTAAAGAACTGCTGTGCAAAGTCATGAGCCAGACTAAAACGGATCATTTAGGCAAAAGCCTGCTATATTGCTTGCAAAAGTAAATAAGTTGTCCCATGATTGTATTTATGAATTCAATTATCCAAATTTCATTATATTTTTTGAAATATAACAATTTTTGTAATTGCATTATACAAGGAGGAATCTAGTAATCAAGTGCCCCTTTAATGAGTGAATATGACATGTCTAAGGATTACAAAATATTTTACTTCATTCTAGATATCAATTAATTAATTCATTCATTTTCATTCATTTTATTAAATGTCAATTGATGTTATTCCACAACAACGCAAATAAAAATAATTTAGTATTGGATTCAAGTTATAACTATCAACTCCTTTTTGTATCGAACGTAAGGTCACATTTTTGATACTGTCCATTTTGGGGCACTAAACAATTAAGTGAAAACCAACAATAACAATCCTTTTTTCATTCATATTTTGGAAAATAGTCAACTATTAGACATCAAAATAGGTACAACACATAAAAGTACTTCAGCCTTAAGGTCTATAAAAATGTTATAACACTTTTAACTTGTTTTATAATATAATATATAGTGATGATAAATTATCAATCTTTTCAGCCTACAAAAATTACTCGGTCTCAAAGTGAAACACAACACAAATCCTTATAAATATGCTTAATAACCCCTAAAGCAATAAACCCTCCTCCAAAATACCTAATCAAAGAGACTCATCAACTAGTTGGAAAGGGAGACTAGTAATATTGGACGAATTGCTTTGAAGCAAACTTCAATTATTATTTTCAAAATAATCTTTTACAAGCAATGAAATCTAAATCTTATTGTTAGTATGACAAAAAAAGTGGTTATAAATATTTTGGGGCTATGAATCTGATTTATTTTAATACTAATTTTGATCTTATTCAACAAAATAATATTAAACTACAGTGGGTACTCAGTAGAGCACGAAAACTCCTCCTGAAATCAAATTGAGTGATGTATCTCAATTTGATCCAAAGTTATAGTCGATTATTTTTTATTTTTTTTGTTCAGTCTTATCTTAAACTTGACATCTCAAAATATAATGGTATCTTACTGCGACCATATTTAAATCTTTGTAGCAAGTTTTATAAAAGTCTATATGCAACTTTTCCCCTAATCAAGGTGATTTACTAACAAATTATTGAATTAACATACAAACAGACACACAATATCTATAATGGCACTTGGTAGACGCAAAACCTCCCCGAAAAATCCAATTGAATTATGTATTTCCATTTGTTCTAAAGTTAAGATGGAGAATAAACCTACGGTTTATTACGCAATATGTGACCTTAGTCAGAAACCTTTATAATTGTTTATGTTCTGATATTTCTGAAAAAGCACTCAAATAGATAGATACAAAGAAGGCATTGCTTGCTCTTAACTGTATCGTTTATGGCATATATTTGTGTAGATAATAAAAAACCTCTAAAGCATTCGATAAAAAGTATAATTGAATTGTAACGCCATGATACATGTAAACATAATATCAGCAAGTACATAATTAAATGCCTGTTGATACAATTTTCTACATTTTTAAACATTTATCTACATAAGTACGTGCTCCAAATGATGCAAAGTATACAACAAACAAAATAATGTTTATTCATTGAGGGAGTAGAAAGGAATAAGGTAGAAGAAAAAAAAGGTCGTAAAAAAGGGTGATAGGACGCGATTGTAATAGACCATTTTTCTTGACCATCTATAAATCTAAATTCACCACGTTTAAATGGCAATAGGGCATGAGTAAAATAAATATATATATATACATGCAGAGTGGGGAGGCAAAAATGTTGAATTAAGTTTGGGGTATTTTTTTTTTTTTTTGTAGGATTTTGTAATACACTGTTTTTGGATACGTAGAAATGTAGTACTGAAGCTTTATCATTCAATACGATATCCAATGGCCTCATTGACAGCCTCCATTCTGCCCATATAGCTTGTTCACTTCTTCTTGATATTCTGTTCAGGGGAGTCTATCCACTCCTTGTCGATGGAATCTTTGAGGGAGTTCTTATTGGTGTGAGGAGTGGCATTAGTCTTCCTCTCGATGAAACCCCACCAGCAATAGCCGAGAGGTTTGAAGTCTCTGTATTTGGCTAGATTTTCTTACACTTCTCGAGTCTCTTCTTCTTTCACTTTTGGTTGAGGAGGTACCTTCGTCTTCATACAAGGAAATGAGGCCCAAATCTCTATGGATAACGACCTTGATCATCTTGGGCTCCATGTTGAGGCTACCTTCCTCGTGTATTGAATATTTCCCATCTTTATTGCTGGGCATTGCTCTATAATTAATATAAATGAAAAGAATACTATAATGGAAAAGAATATATGTTTGTTTTTTAAAGCAGTTCTCATCATTCGTTCATTTTTGAGGAGAGAATGCGTAGAAAATATCAAGTGAATGAGTTTACTCATAAATGAAAGGAGGGTTACTCTGAGGAGTTATATGTGTAAGGCCTTGTTATAATTGGATTAGAATTGAGGATCGATATCAGACTAACTCCTGCCTATATCATTCCTAGGTACAAAGTGGGGTTCGCGTTTATTTCATTCATCTCATAGATGCAACAGCTAATTTAATGAAACGTCATAATATGTGTATAAACTATAAAGTGTAACCAAGAATGTGTTTGGTCATTAATGACGGAGAGTAATGCTGAGGAGATCCAAACGTAAGTTCTTGTTTGGCTCGGAGTAAAATTGAGGATTGACATCGTAGTTCTTCCATTGGGACGAAATTAGACAGAATAAATGTGTCTTGTCTGTATATTACGCAAGATAAAAAAAATGATAAGACGACGACAATTGGTTCTAGAGACACCAAAAGAGGGCGCGAATTTTATCTTCGATCCCTTTATGTAGGTATATTCTGGTAAAATTTGGCAAGTATAAATTAAACCAGCTCTGGGTAAGTTGAGCAAAAGCAAAAAGCGTTCCCCTTTGACTTCTCTTGTAAATTCTTGCGGATTTAGTAATGACAATACCTTATAGAAGTTTTTTGTTTTTTTACAAATTTTGATTTTTTGGTTGTTTATACTTTTGAGTAAATTTGAAGAGAGTTTTAAAAAAATCTAACAGAAAACCAATTAACGTACTCCAGTCAATTTTTTTTTTCCCCGATTCATTATAAATGCTTATAATCGATTTTCAGCCATCCTTTCTATAAATAATCCAATTATAAGAAAAAGTTTTGTTGAAGTCAAATCTTCTCACGTCTTTTGTTCGGTTATGTATAGCAATATTGTTTTTTAGTTGTTGAAGAACAAAAATAAGTTATTTGAGTATGGATATAGTCATTTATTTCAAAATGAATTATATGTCTTGATAAGTTTTAGCTACGTGACATATTTGATACATCAGTTGTGGAATCCTTGATTTGAACAGTTTGACAATATTTTGTCTCAAAAATTTTAATGTATGCAATTTAGCTAATGGATCATTAAACAAAACAGAAAATGCTCATTTCTTACTTATGATTATCTTCCAGTGATGCAAACCTAAAAAGTGTAAATTTAGTTTAAGAAGTGTAATAATAAGAAAACAATTGATTTTTCATAAAAACATGGCCAAAACAGTCAGTCAGTTTCTCACCAAGAGTTCAAAAATATCCCTTTAAAAAACACAGATTTTTATTTTAGAAGATAGTTTTATGTCATTAAAAATAGGTTAAGATGTAAAATAGTCTATAAACCCGTTAGCAGAGTTATAAATAGACTAAGGATTTTTGTCTAACCTAACTTTGGTGATTCTTTGATTATATTTTTGGAGGGAAAATCCAACTTCAAAAAGCTTCTTTCATTAGGAGAGAAAATAAAAGAAAACACACTATATCTTTTTGGAGGCAAAACTACATATGTATATGATGAAGTAAGGTTTTTGATTTGGATAGGTGAGGAATCAAGATTTCAACAACATCCAATGAGGGGAAGGGTAAATTAGTAGCAAAATTATTATTGAATAATCTCCCTTGTATCTTGCAAGAAAGAAGGAAAACTTTTCCACCAAATTTTTCTTCACTCTGGTTGAATATTGTGAAATTTAACTTGTATCTGTTATGAGTAATGGTTCAAGGCTACCATTAACTACATAGCCTAATCTGAACAGTTAAAGAAAATTGCCGAAAAGACCTTCAAGAACCAGCCCTTGGAAGCCTTTCATCAAAGCTAATTTGTCATTTTTACCCAAAGCTACCACAAATCTATAAATATAAGGAAAATTCAAGAATAACTCTCTTGATATACATTCATAAGCCGAAAAAAAGGATTAAAACAATCATTGAAAAGAAATGGCAATAATTAAGACAAAAATAACTTATTCATTCAAAAAAATCCTGATCTTCCATTAATGCAAAGGGCTGGATGAATAATCAGTTATAATGATGATAAGATGCCTCCGTCTAGCAACACTCCTAAAGATCTTGCCAGCTTCAAATACTAATTTGGACGTTGAACAGTCTTTAAGTATGTTTCAAACTACCATTAGGTATCAAATGTAGAAATAAATGCAATAATTTTTTTCTAAAATCTTGATTCGTCAATATAATATAGCAAATTTATCAATAAATTATTGAAAATAAATAAAAAACACAAATGACCAAAAAAAATCATATTTCTTTAAATACAAATTACTTAATTTTGATATTTTTGAGTTTATTTTCAAAATTTTAGCGCTATTTTGTTTGCTCGTTTTGCCCAAAAAGTCAAAAATTCAAAGTTTAGTGATATTTAATGTCAGAATCGGGAATTTTTATTTGAATCAGCCTTGTAATTCGTAATTTTCTGAAATTGTCCTTTCACTAATGTTGTTTCAGTCCTTATTTTGGACTAAGGATTATAGTTTAGTTCAGTCCGGTCCCATTCAGTCTTATTTTACGATCCCTTGTGACGTTTTTACTTTTTTAATTATTCTGTTATATAATAAAACACAATATAATAACATAGTAAAAATATAATTTTTTTTTTTGCTTTATAATGAAAAAATGAATCTTTTTTGCAAGATATGTGCAATGCTTTTAATTCATATCTCATCCATCTTATTTGGTTAAAAAACCATCGATATTAATCCAAGGTCTTATAGTTACATACCGGTCCCAAATACAGATAAAACCACCCTTATGACTGGACCGAGTAAATATGGACCGATACAACACTACCCATCACTACTATATAAGGAGTAGAACCCATGTTAATTTACTGGGACTCAAGGCTGTTTGCATATGATATATTGAAACGTTATGACAACTGAACTGCTCTTCTCTCTAATATTCATCAAATTGTCAGTGATACAATTTTTGATTGTTTTTTGTTTTTTTGCTTACAATTTACAACTCCAGTACATTAACGCCACCCTAAAGAGATTGTCAAAAGATAATTGATTTTTTAAGAACGTATTTGTATTATGAAGGGGTTCTTCTCACATCAGTTATATTAAATAAAAAACTATACTTTATCATTACTTTTCAAGAGATGTATTTGATATCTCTTTCTTTTTTCTTTTTGCATTTTTAATAATTCACTTACGTGCCTTTGTTGTTGTCTAAAAGCCTTTTGTTCATAGGAATATATAGAGTCGGGAGAGGAACACATATGTTTCTTTTATAATAAATAGACAAAATATATATACAAGGATGATCATAAGTCTTAAACTTCTTTAATTTTTATTAATCCAGTTATAGGTTGGTCGTAGAGTAAAATAGTACAAGAAAGGATTTAGACAAATAATGACCTTTAATTTTATATATTGGCCCTTTTTATCAACTACTTCTATGTGACGAGATTGTTGTGAAAAGGGGTGTAAAGATTAAGATTTGGACTTGAAGGGTGGGGGGCGAGAGCATACATAGACTTGACAATCTCGGCATTGAATTCTGGTATGTATTGGAGGTTTGAAAGATCACCTTTGCCGTTTTGAATGAGTTGGCCTCAAGCCATGGAAGGACTGCAACCTTGAAAACGTATGAAATGAAATCCACCGTCTTAATATGGAGACCATCCAGGATAAAAACCAAAGGCAGTTATTCTCCTATACTTTAAACCCCTGCCCAAATCATGAGAAAATTACTATTAATCCACTTTGGAACCGTTCGGATGTCTAAGGATACCCCTTTTTGATGAGGAGGTCAAGATTCAGTCGTTTTGTTGGTTGAATTTTTGATCCAGATATAATTCCTTCTTGTTCAAAAAAACAACAAACCATCTCTTAATGAAAACTCTAATAAATTTGACTTCTTTCAAAACGATTCGATCTGTGGCATACTTGCCGTAACAAAACTTGATAGAAACCATCCTAGATCCTTATAGATGATCCCACTCATCAAAGTCCTTGACAAATTAATCTTCTTTGCAATTTTAGCCATTGCTCTTTAGGGGTTCCTATAAATTTTTTCTTCAATTTACAAGGCGTTTCCAGATTACTAGCTGACCTAGGGTATCCAATTCTTGGCTTATTATCTCCAGTCTCTTGCATCTTTTTTATGTTTTATATTGCAGAAGTAAGACTAACTGAACATCTCAAAATCTGAAATATTTGATGCTGTGATTCACTTGTTTTCATTCGATTGTTTGTCTTAGATGATACATCTCGAGTAATACAAATATCACATTCGTCGTTAGGACAATAGAAGGATTGAACTCAGATTGCATTACAACCAATCAAATTCTAGATAGAATACTTTAGAACAAAATATTAGGCAGCAAATATTTAAGCCTTAAAGCTTTTGGACAGTCCTGTATATAAATTAATAGTTAGTTTGACATTTTATGTCAGAGGGAGTTTTTTTTATATGGTAGTTAAATAAATCCAATTATATGGTTTTTATTATATAGCATATATGTTAATGTTTGTACAATGTACTAATATGAAATCCGTTTTTACAGCCTTCCAAATGCTTTGTCATGCACAAAGGAGTTTAAAAAGAGTAAGAAGGGGCGGGGCGGATTAAATCTCTTTTTAATGCTGTGCAGCAATTCTTAATTAACTAAAAATGAACCACAAAGGGATACGAAATAATTGCAAGTTTTTTGTTCTTTATGACTTGTTCTTTTTGCTATTATATACTTCATTTGTTTATTTTTTTGACTTAAAAATCATTTTAGCAAGTGAAAAACATTTATTGAAGTAACATAATGATTTTTGGAATTTTTTTCTTCAAATTAATAATTGTCTACCTAGCGTGTTTACTAATGAATGATATATCATACCATACTTTCCAATATGATTACTGCAGGCTTTAAAAAAAGTTGCAGTTTCACATATTTTCTTCAAATATTATATAAAAAGGGCGTTATTGGTACGTTCCATATGTGCAAAAAAACCCATTTATGCGTTAAGAAATGTTAGTATTAGTTAGCCAGTTACGTCAATATCTCTTAATATTTCACTACTTTTTATGTATGTAATATTAGTAGTGATAATACTTTTGTAGATAAAATATACAGCTTTATGATTTAAAAAGGAAAACCAGTTGGTACTACTTTTTTTTAAAAATTATTTCCATAACTGTCAAAAAATGAATCATGGTGATGCCAGATTACATAGCTCATGGATTTAAAAAGGAAATAAGTTGAAATTATCAATTATCTTATCTTGATTGGCCTCTTTCATCTTTAACATGGAAAAAAGAGCAAAAGTCAACTAAAAAAAAGTTTTTTTACATCAATTATTATTATACCCATACACAACTTTTCCCCTTTTCATAATATGAAAGTGTTGATCAAATCTCCCCAAAATGAACCATCTATTGTACAATGTAAATAATTTGGCTCCAAATAGAAGGAAAATATTGTTTTTAAAGTATATCTTCAGAACACGTCCCAGTTGGACTTAAATTCATCCCATTGAACAATCTTTGCTGATTGGTCAGATGCTAAAAAAACTCTAAGGAAAGAGGCGGCATATATATCAAAATGGAGAAAATGATAACCTTAAAGTCAGATAGGTCTGTAATAGTCTCTTTAATATATTATTATTAATAATTTGACTTCTGTGATTATTAGCGATGGGATTTTTGAAGAGAAACATTACAATTTTATTCTTCTTACGTTCGACAAAAGTGTCATCCCTAGACATAAATGAGTAAGCATAATCTAGAAGCTTGATTACCATTATTATTATTATTTTTTATTATTCAATTAACAGAGTTCAAGTTTTTGAATGCCTACGGGCTAAAACCAACATTTAGTATTAACTTTTAAGCTATACAACACGAAAATGACTTTCAAACAATCAACTCTAATAGATTTGCCCTTTGGTTTCTGCTCTTTTTGTAGTTGCAACTTAACCGGATTTTTTTTTCTAAAGCCGTTATCATTCATATTAAATTTCTGAAAAAGAAGCATATAAGTATAAAATAATAACTTCTTAGTGAAATACGAAAAATAACAGTCAAGATTTGTTTTTGAGTTATCAGTGAGTAATCTGTAATTAACAAAGATAAATAATACTAGAATGGAAGAGGGAACGGATTTTTGTTGTTACTACTTGTACTACTTACTATATGTATTTTTATTTTCTAAAGCTGTTTTCATTACATTTATTCTTGAGGAGAGAACATATTTGCGTATAAACTATAAAATGTTACAACGAATGTGTTTGCTCATAAATGACGGAAAGTAAAACTAAGAGTTGGTTTCAGAGTTACAAAGTCTAAGTCCTTGTCAGACTTGAAGTAGAATTCAGGATATACATCGGAGATATTCCCTTCTATATCCTTACTAGATACGGAGTTGGACTTTTATGCCATCTCACAGCTGCTTCCAACTGATTTAATAAAACGGGATGACAGTTAAGCTCCTCTCCTCCCAAACATTATATAAATCATCAGAGTTACAATGTAATTTTTCAGTTATTTTATTTTATTTTTATTAAACGGCAGGTCATATTTTATTCAACTCTAATGATAACGCCAGGCAAAGAGCAATTTTCTTTCTCCCACCATCCCAAAAAGTTGTTTAAGTAGCAATATAATTGGAAATACATATATGTTATTGCATGATGATTATGTTATGTAATGACGTATAAAATGATTAGTTAAATGTGTGTAAGTGAGTGTTTATATTTGTCCAATGGATGGATTTTGTATAATTTTTTTATGTAGGTTCTTAAGTCTAAAAAAACGGTTCTGGTAACCATTTTTTTCGCATTTCAGTCCATGATGGCCTTAAAATAGCATTTTTTAGTATTTTACTTGTACAGCTTGAGGGCCAAGGTGTATTTTGAATATTAAAAGAGTTCTTTTGATGCTCAAGGAAGCGGTATGGAAGAATTTAACCTGTGTCATGAACCAACAGCCCACAACCCGTGGTTGAAGGTGTATTCTAGCATATAATAAGGGATTATCGTCACTCGGAAATACGGTGGCGGTGCTGTTGAACTACCTTGAGGCCCAGTACTTCATCTGCACAACTTTGGTACTCAACGAAGGGGCGGCAAAAAAGGTTAACCTGCCTGGGGGCTATCAGCCAATAGCCCAAGGGTGTGGTGTAATCTAGGATATAAGAAGGGGTTTTGGTGCACAGAAATATGATGGCGGTGCTGTTTAAAATTTGATAAAATTAAACTTTTTTGAGGAAAAAAATTGAAATATTTAAAATTTATAAAATCCCAGCTATTCACATATATAAGTTAGTTTTAAATTATTTTTCCATTAACGCATAAAACATGTCATACATTATTTTCTTAAATGATAAAATATTAACAATATCCAGCCCAACTAGAGTTCTGATGTAACCACATTTATTTCATAGAGCTTACATACAAATTATTGATGTATA
The DNA here is from genome assembly GCF_016086655.4 of Lepeophtheirus salmonis. NCBI lineage: Eukaryota > Metazoa > Arthropoda > Copepoda > Siphonostomatoida > Caligidae > Lepeophtheirus > Lepeophtheirus salmonis. The sequence continues at coordinate 14,647,636 of NC_092584.1, forward strand.
GCAATACATATAGTTGTATTAATATACAGTCTTTAGTACAATAAAACTTCATTATTTATCCTTGAAGGAAAAAAGAAGTTTCAAAAAAAAAAAAATATGTAGCAACTAATTCTAATAATAATTATTTTTCATGTAAAAAAAGTAATCATTACATTTCATTATTGATAAGTTGAGGTACATAAGATATTTATTTTATTGATAGAGAAAATCAGTGAAGTGGGATAAGGGGGGATGTCATTCAAGGTTAATGGAAATACAAGGTTAACCAAAACGCTTTTCCAACTGATGTTTGACGCTTTTTAATAGTAAGGTGAAAGAGTATTACTATTAGTCATATAATTTCTATCATTATATTGTGTTAACATACCATTATTATTCTTTATGACGTCAAAATCTGTCGGTCTTGAACAGAAGTCGTTATGGGTACATCAAATTGGAGAGGGGTTTTTTTTTTTTTTTTTTTTTCCAAAACTTAAAAAAGTAATAATTAATTCAATTTCATTAATAAATAAGAATTGGAATCGCAAAATAAACATTATTTTCCCGATGCCGATACTGATTCTGATTCCAGAAAAAACACCCCATTCTACCATTCTGATTAATCATCACATCACTAATATAAATATAAACTCTTTCTTAATTACACTGCTGTTGTATGTTGTGATGTGTGTCCCAAAAATTAGCTATTATTCTTGAAAGGACAAAAATCTTTTTATGATTAACTAACTCTTCGAGACACTAATCCAAGAATTAATTTTCAATTACTAATTTTTTTGAATTTCAAAAATTAAAAATTAAAAATAATGACGACAAAATCGTAAAAATCCTAGTGAAATTTTTAAATACAACTCTTTACCAATTTCATGGATTTCTAAAATTTTGATTGATTCCATACATAATCAGTAGCGTCCGTAAGCTTATATTTAGGGTGTAGTCAAAAAAATTTAAAAGTTTAAATTTTTCAGAAAAATAAATCAAAAATCCACACCTATTTTAAAAAAATAAAATATTTGGGAAATTAAAAATCAAATTAAAAATTTCAAACATTCACAGCTATAAAGAAAAAAATATATATATATTTAATAAAAAATTTCAAAAATCTACTACTGTTTACAAAAACTTAACTTTTTGATTAAAATTTTTTGTAAAAAAATTATATTTCTAATATTAAATTTTTTTACAAAAAATTTAAAGTATTCTTTGATTTGAGAATAATTCAAAGTTATTTACAGCAAATTGAATTTTTTGGATTATAATAGAATAATTAAATGGCAATTATTAATTTTTTTGGAAAAATAATTTAAATATTATATGTTCTTATTTGGGAGAGTTGGGGAGTCTACAACTCTTACAGCCTACACCCTGTGGATGCCCCGGAGACAGTACACTCTAAGTATTTACATTGTTTTCAAAGTTTGAGTAGGCATTTGTTGTTGCTTTATCTATTCCTTTCTTTTTTAAATTTATCTACTCGAGTTGACTTTTAATGACAAAACAATATTGAAATACAAAGTTAATTTATAATAGATCGAATTTCAATGAGAAAAACAACGATATAATTAATAAGAATCGATGCATTACTTAAATTTCTTATTTAATATAATTTCATACACTGCCAAGCTTGCGCAATTTGCCCTATTACATATGCCTATAAGTTAATTTATTCATACAAGTTTATTGGGATATTCTCATGAATAATAGCCCTATCTATGGGAACTAGGGTAGTTTGATATACCTTTACATCTTCTTCGAGCATAAGAAATATTGAAATGTAGTTTGTAGCTCTGCCAACCAAGTTGAGCCGAGGCTATGTTTTTGTTTCTCTTTGTTAGTCACACGGATCAAGAGAAAAGCAACATCTACATTTTGATCTAACTTAGTAAGAATATTATATATAAAAGGGAATTACAATTTCAGATGTCAAAGGCAAAGACAATGTAACACATAAACGACCATGAACATATTAAAGTACAGAGCTTAAATTGGTGTATAGTTGCAGGTTTGCGCTCTAAAGAGTGTCCATTCTAGTTTTTTTATCTGTAAAGAGGAAGCTAGGAATGCTAATAAGCACATACTCTTGAAGCTATAAGACTATATAAAAAGCTTTATAGAGATATTTTCTCCTTACATCTTTCTAGAAAATAATTTCGTATTCTTTGATGGCTTTTAGTCAGGCTTTTATTTAACAAAAAAGAAAATTGTATATTTTCCATTCCACAAATCGTTCATTTGGTAAAATTGTTAATTAGTACTGTTGGTATTGATTGATTCAAAACGGTACTACACTGAATAAGTATCAGAACTGTATCGTTTTAGGACTATTATGTCCCATAAATATTGAACTAACGATGACGTAACTCACTTATATTTGTATATATAAAGAACAAGAATAAAATTGTATTTAATAATATGCGTACAAATCCATTCTTTTTCCAATAAATAACTTTAGTAATGTGTATCTCGCGCTGTATAAGTGTGATTGACTTACGCTGGATGGGTGTTAGAAATATTTAATTTCATATTAAAAAATGTTTTATTTCGTTTTCTGATTGTATGACTCAAGTTTGTTGGAGCATGCGTCAAAGATGGTCACAAGCAAAGTGTTTATAGTCTTGATACTGTAACAACCAATCAAGCACAATTTTGGTTTCGTTGATTCTGTTGCAGTAATTTTGCATTTCAAAAAATAGCTCTGAAAGGCCTATTGTTGAAAATGTGGATAAAATAATGGAAATAGTGAAGTGTTACCGTCATGGTAGTACGGTATTAATTGTCAAGGGAGACAAACATTAGGGGAAATAAATGCTTTAAAAATAATGGATTTCTTTTTATTACACTTTACATTTTTTTTTAATTTGTCTCTTCCCCCCCCCCTTTCTAAGATATCAAGATATCAACATTTGGACGTCTATAAACTATAATCTAGTCCGACATTAAGCTCTTGTATCCACTGAGTGCCCCGTATTATTTTTTTCTTTGCTCCAGGTATCGTTCATGCAAAAACTGGGCCTGACCTTAGTTATTATTTACTATCCTAACACTATCCATAACTAGTCCTCTGCAATCCGTTTTGTATAGAGTTCCTCAATCGATAAAGCCGGCTTTATGTCCAACTATTTGTGGATTGCCCGTAAATACATTTTTATTTTATATTTTCTGTCGCAAAGTATTGAAGAGTATGGACACTAATTTTCGTACCGAAATCGGTACGAAGTAATTGGTATCGTGACAACACTAATCCGAACACAGGAAAGGTTAACCAAACAAAAATCTTTTTTTATATATATGAAAGAGTATTGGTTAAACTAAAGGGGTCTGTAGGGCACTTAATTTTGATAATAAAAGTTTAAATCATATTTGTTCGTGACATAATATTTTATTAGTAGAAATAATAAATTGTTTATTTGACGGAATAAATTGTTTCTGTCGTGTGACATCCGGGTAATTAGAATGTTAATCAAATATTTATTTAAAGGTCTTTATAAATTTAATCTGTGAATACTTAATTTAATATTTGGTTTAATTGATTAATAATTATTTGGGTAAAAATTAATAAATGTCTTAATGTCATCGAAATATATTGTTGCCTAAAGAAAAAAAGACTGTTTATAAAAAAAATTTAAAAATCTTTAGTAAAATATCACCTCTACCATAAAAATGCTTTTATTCCTATAATAAAGTTTAAAACTTTCCGATATTCATTTTTTTTATATAACTTCACAGTTGTGCTGAGTAAATATGTGGAAATTAACCTGTAAGAAAATTATGTTAGGGAGGAAATTAAAGTTTAAACTTTAAAGCTTTCTTTAATATGCATTTTTTAATATTTATAATTCTACATGATACGGCAACATAAGAAAATAGAACAAGTTGCATAAATCAGAAAAAAAATTATTTTTGTTTCATAATAGTAGTTGACATTTAAAGTTTTTGTCTTACACAGTTTTAAAAATCATATCTGATAGGTACTGAATAAACTGAACTTCTGTGTTTTAATAGCTGGTGCATTTTTTTCATATTTTTGTTTCTATTTAAATAATTTTTGATTAAAAAAGGATATTTATAAGAAATGTGCAAAATTTAATTTGCAACATATTTCATTTCGGAACTGCACATGATTAGTGAATTAAATCATTAGGTATTTGCAAGGTTGTGCCCGGCTCAGGTTCAGCGGTTCTATCGGTCCAGGTCTCAGTTCTTTCATTTCAATGGTTTCGTTCTCAGTTCAGCTTTATTAGTGTCGGTTCCGGTCTTCAGTTTCGATTCTTTTCTTTACAGGATCATTGCAGTAACACGCAATGAAAACGTGGAGCATTGCTAGGAAATTTGGCCAAGGAAATTATTTTAGATACAAACAGAGATACCTTATACACAGGGCGCATAGTGGCCCAAGTTCCAGTAGAAGATCCGAAAACTCGTAATAAAGGGGGCCTCAGTTTAAAATGTATAAGGTTTAGCTTAATTGACCATGGAGTAATTTGCACTTTAATAATTTTGCAAATTTTAAATTATGAAAAGGAATCGAAGAAATTGTATTATTTATATATAAATTGAAGGTAAAAACTAATCTTTAATAAATGCACTTTTAAAAAGATCAAGAGTTGAACAAGAGTTAGTTTAATTTGATAAAATAATCAGTCAAAACATTTTTGGAAAATTTTATGTTCGACGGGAAACGCACGTTTCTCACCATTCCAACCTATAACAGAAACTGACTGTATTTTTAAAATTACTCTACAATCTTGCCTCTAAAATGAATCTATACTTGTATAGTACAGAATTGCCACGCATTATAAATATGGATGATATGTTGATGTACCTTGTATATATTATGAGTACATTTTATATAAGTATCAACAAATTATTCACATGATTTATTGTTTATTGTTTATTTTTCCCCACATTACCGAATACACGTTTCCAAAAGTTATTTTGTTTAAATATTTATAAATAAATATAGTGATTTATGTGATAAATGATATTGCTTTCACAAAAAAATGAAGGGGAAAAAAAGGATAGACGCATAAACACAGGAGAAAATTACACATGGATGATAAGATAGGCCAACAGGCAGTCACTTACCTGAATTGCTTCTTGCTCATCACGTTTCTCGTCCTCAGTATTGAGCATCATGAATTTGAGGACCATGAGATTAAGGGACGCAGCAATGATTGCGAGACCAAACATAATAAAAAAGAGAGCAAAGGTCACGTACTCTGGTTTTGTTTCCAAGGCATTGTCTTGTTGGAGTGCTACAAGATCTCCAAATCCTATCGTTGTAAGAGTTACGAAGCAATAGTAAATCGCATTGAAGTATGTCCAACCTTCGAGAATAAAAAAAAGTAGTTAGAAAATCAAATTATATCTCGACTTTTTTTTTCTTTGAAGAAGTATAAAATAAAAAATATCAAAAGGGCCTCATAGAAAGATGCAACTAATAAATGCGTTTACCAATTGTAGACAGTTTGACAATAGTCAACTATAGTTTACCAACAATCAATACTCAAGTGTTGTTTGTACAAAGCTATAAATCCCGTGACGAAACAAAAACCACAGGATTCATGTTTGTACAAAGTAGAGACATAGATAACTATTTTTTTCTCTACTAGGAGCGCTGAGTATACTTGCATACTTCTATCATTATTCTTCCTCAATTCTACTTTGAGTCATCAAGAACATACATTCCCCAAAAAAATTAAAAAATAATAATGTAATTGAGATCATCCCAATTTTAAAAGACTTAAATTACCTTCGTAATGCGAGAAGGTTGCAGCCCCAGTGAATACAACTATAAAACTAAGCGCGGACGCCACTAATATCAGGTCCATCTCCGTTGTTTCTGGCTGTTTGGCCTTCAGTAGCCGTCTTACTCTATTTATGACAATGGACGAAAAATTATTGAGCCTTTCACCAATGGAATTAAACATGAGAAGACCCAGAGGGATTCCTATCATGGCATACACCATTGTGAAAAATTTCCCTCCATCTGTTTTTGGAGTAGAGTGTCCGTAACCTGTAAGAAATTGTTTTCTCAAAGTGAAGGATCTATATCAAGTTCCCTTTATGTATTACCTATTGTTGTAAGAACTGTAGTGGCGTAGTAGAATGAGCCAGCAAACTTCCAAGGCATACCCGCTTTGAATGGTTGCCACAATGTGATGACTTCTTCCATAACTAAAAATCGCCTCTTGATATGTTGTATTTACTCTTCAATTGTTCTTCCAGTTCTATAAGAAAAAGGATCGTTTATAATTAAATCTTATAAGAAAAGTTTTTCGCAATCATTTATAAAAAATAGTAGAAAGTTATATTATAATTATAAAAAAATTAATTAATTAAATGTTAAATAAAAATTATTTCTAAAACATTATTTTCCCTTGTTGATACGGAGAGATGTGGGACAGTTGAGGAATTCGCACAATTATACCGAGGATTAGACTTGCAAAAAACTTATAATTGAAGACATTTTTTTTAACAAACAGTTAATCTAGTTAAAAAAGGCTCCTTCCGCTTTTCATTTTTAAGTCTAGATAATAATTTAATAGACAAGTACAGGGTAGGGATTTTAAATCTGGAAAAAGTTTATACATGGCAACCCAGAGATCTTTGCTTACGAAAGTGTGCACATCTGACAAAGCTTTTCTGATTCAGCTGGCAAAAATGTATCAAAAAAATACAAATTCCTTGAGAGTTCTTAAGGAATAAAAACCCCTTGTGGCCATTATGGCGTGCCTCTGTCCCTGGTACACATCAAATGACTCAAATAATTATGCTAGAAAACTTAAATTGATGTTGACTAATTTGGTGTTATGCTACAATTTAAAATTGGTAGAATTTGTTCAAATCGGGAAATTGTTCACAGATTTATGCGGGAAACCTCAAGATTTTTAAGACTTTTTTCGTAAGGGAAATTTTCCCTTCTAACGACTTGGATTGAACCCCTTGGACTATTATGTGTAGAGTGTTTGGAAAGAAAGAGTCCAATAATGATTATTATAGGATAACCTGTAAGTTAAGGCTCAAACTGGCCCACTACAAATAGAGTAGAACAACGTCGTTACTTTTATATTATAACACAACTTTCCATCCAAAAATAAAAATGGGAAAAAGACTCAAAATCATATGGCAGTCAGCTCAATTATACCTACTGCTATTCATCCCGTAACAACTACTATATTTATACAAGTATTCGTTACAATTTCTAAAAATGAATAGCATCAATATATATATAATATTAATATGAAAATCCTACATAGTATTTTATTCGATACTGTATTATAATATAGGTTTGTAGTATTTTGTTATAAGCGTAGCAATACATTTTTATTTGTATATAATGGCCAAAATATTTTCATAGAAAATGTAAACAACGACTACTTGGAATCAACAAGAAATTGTATTCCTGTCCTTTTGGAAACGGAGCATAAGTATAAAATAACTTAGTACTTCGTTTAATTATAAAGAAGAATAAACTATGAAATAGCTATGACGTAACAATTGAGACGAGGGAATCGACAGTTGACAACAAAATACATAGGTATTTTTGTGTTAGGGAGGTAACACCGTGAAGAACTAAGTAAATTATTACACATAACATAATATAAGTACACCATTTTTCATATTTTTTTGGAAAAAGTTATTTATTTGAATTAAATAGCCCAACTTATATCTATATAAAAAAAAATATTTCTGCCAATTAGACCCATGGCTTTTAATATGGGTCTAAAAACCATACCAAGCTCAATTTACTATGATAGATCATTTTAAAAATCTCAAGTTTTCCACCTTCTCTACTTATTATATCATTGCCAATATAATGTCGTTTAGTTTGTCAATTGAATTCGTTAGTAGGCCTTCCATGTATCTTTCATAAATATGAATAGTTTACCCTTTTATTAAATGAAAGCTTAATTAAAGCATGTATTACTTTACTAAACAAGGAGATGGAGAAATGGAGACTCTCTGCACAAAATTGCAGAGCGGATCGAGACAGTTGATCAACTCAAGGTCATCGAGGAGAGATTCAGTGTGAAACTCAAGACATTATAAACAGTTAAAGTCATGTTGAAGAATGGCGATACGATTTTCAGGGATAAAAAGACTAAGAACTTCACCCACGATCGAGGTGAGCCCAGCTCTGATTAAAGCCAACACTTGAATTTCAATCAAGAGCTTCCTGAAGGAGCTGAAAGTTTCTGAGAAGACCATGAGGTAGTTGCTAAATAAGGAATTGGGCATAAAGAGCCTTAAGAAGACTAGGATCCAGATGCTGACCGCTAAAAAGCCCAAAAAACGTATTGCCATCTGTACCTGTAAAGACGTTTCTTGTGTTATCAAGATTTTTCAAAAGAAAGATTTGAACGTGCACGTTATATTTTTCACCCATTAGAAGACTTCCCTCTAGAAAAGCACATAAATCAGTGGAATGAAAGGACATTAGTACCTCTGTCAAGCATGTTGGCCCCTCAGAGAAGTTCATCCCCAAGTCCAAGTATCCCCCGACAATCTACCTATGTTTACTTTAATGTAACAGAGCAACTTTTAATTGTATATTAAAGAGCAAGACAAAGGGTTTTTTTACTCGATAAGAAATGAAAGGACATTGTATGTATATGATATAAAAGAGCATTCTTGCGTTTCTTCATTTCCATTTTAGAAGGACCAAAAAGGTAAAATCTCTCTGACAAGGGGAAGAATAAATACGCCATTATTAATCTATAACTTTGTATATTAACAACTCAACGTATATTTTTCTTATATAAAATAAATCCCCTTGCCAAATTATATACATTTATTATAATTTTATGAGAAAATCGGCAGATAGTTAGACTCATAATGCCACTGTTACTGTGCCCATCAATCCAGAAGAAAGGTACAGTGATTTAACTCAAAAATGAGTCTAGAATACGTACATTTGTATTTTTGAAGGATCATCGTCACTTTTTAACAACTAAGTATTCGGGTTAATCTGTTGGAGGCGCTGCAAATTGCAAAACTTAGCAAAAACCATTGTCATTATGAAATACATTTGAATAAACCTCATTTGAAAAAAAAAAATATTTGAAATGATAGTGTACAGCATTCTCAAGAGGTTTGATACACTTTCAATCTTTTATGGTAATCAAACTCGTCAACTTTTAATTGAAAAAATCACTGTTGTGTCTCCTAGGTTTGAATAGATAATAATCGTTAAACCATCTCACCAAATAGAAGAGCTTATACTGCGATATACAAACTTGAAGTGTTAAAGTATACATTTGGAAATGGTCATTGCCCTGCTGGAGGAATATTTGAAATAAACATTAACAAAATTTCTTATTTTATAATTGTTGATGATTAGTTGATTAAATAATTGGTAATTGGTCTTTAAAATGTTGTTTTTCCCCACAAAAAATCCACTTCCAATTATTTGATTTAGACAAATTGTATCAATCTAAAAATTTTGAATAACACCAAATCTGATGGCACCAATTTTAGCTGACAAACATAATTTTTTGTGTTCAAAATTTATTAAAGTTTCAAATCATTAAAAAAAATGGAAAAATAATTTTTGGTAATTTAGAAATTAAAGTAATCAACTGCTTTTCATAAATCAAACCAATAAAAACTTAAGACCTAAATTTTAATTATTTTAAAAATATATAATACTATGGTGATACTTTTTTTCGACTGTAAACACACGTTCCTCACTACTCCGACCGACTGTGTTTCCAAGAAAACTTTAGAATCTTGCCTCTGGAGTAAAGCTCCACCCACCCCGCTACAACTTCTACAGCCTAATTTACAACCATTATAAAAAAGGAAACTATGTGGCCGTGCATGTATATACCTTTACCTAAGAGTGGCTGGGGTTCAAACACACGCACACTGATTTCAGTTAAATGACTATTCCTGAGTTTATTGTTCACAATTAAATGGGTTGCTCCAACCAGAAACTTTAATTGAGTCCATAAAGAAGAAATGTATAGAAGTATTACAGATGGTATCAATGTAATTATAGAATTTTAAAAGATCACTTAGAAATAAACGAATGAATCACCCCTCACTTACATTTCTTTCTAAAAAAATACCCCAATTACAAACCCAAACAGTATCGGCCTATTATACATTGCAAATTTTCTTGATCGCTTTCAATGCGTTTTTCCCTTTCATGTAGTAAAAATATAAAATATAGTGGATCTCTTCCTTTGTGACCTCTACCCTCGACGCAATATAATGTACGACTATGCCGGCTAAACGTAGTGCTTTATAGAAAGCTTTTGTAGTATACACTCCCACCTTTACAATATTGTATGATCTGCTGTGACAAATAATGAAATAGATATAGTTAGAAAAAACGGCGGAAAATACGAAATTACTTTTTCACTAACCTAATATAAATAGAACTCTAAATTCTAGGCACTTTCATTATTTAAAAAAAGATAATGAAGGTGAACGTGATGATCCTCCTCACAATTTTGAAATTTTTTGGGAGGAGGACATCTTAGCTGCAATTATGATTTATTAAATCGCCTGCAAGCAGTTATGAAATTATTATGTCGGTCCTTTTTTCTACTCAGAGTTTAATAAGGGATAATCAGTGATGCTATCCGTTCAGTGTTAACATACATATACATGTTTCGTCCTCAAAAAATTAAACACTAATCATAACAGCTGTGAAATCTAAATAAAAACACTTCTCAAATTGCCTACAACAAAAAATATCGACCTCTAGAAAATGCTTATTAATTACAACTAAATATTTATATATGATAGGATATATTAGAATGGTAATATATATCCTATTTTGAGATATGTATAAGCTTTAAGTAGATTTAAGCTAATTCAACCAATTATATATTTAATTCAATTTTAAAACTATGTAGTCAGCACTTTCTAAAAAGTTTCTATTTCCAAAAAAAAAAAACTTTAAAAAAAATTGTTTGTTGATTTTTCCGTATGGAAAAATCAACTGTAGACATACAACACGATAGAAAAAAAAAATATAATTATACTAATTTAATTAGTTATTCTAATAATTTTGAGTTAATTAATATATTTTTCAAAAGAACTGTTTCATTACCATAATATATTTTACATTAATACTTATTATTATTTTGATTTATTAACTCACATATAATATATTCATGAATATATTTTAACATATTAGGGAAACTATCTACTCTATGACATTACCCCTAATAAAGCATCACATAAATGTATATAATACTCCGTAAAAAAAGAGGGGTTTGAAATACAATTATTTCTCTTTTTAAAGTTTAATTTATTTCTGCTAAAAAAACCAAAAAAAAAATTTGTGAGCTTACAGTTCTTACGAGGGTTGCTTGAAAAGTCCGAGAAATGGCACTGCTGGCGCGTATCAAGATTAGGCTAGTTAGTGGGATCTCTTGAAAGAACAAAGACCAATTTTATGGTGTAGTGTATTTCTTTCTGTTTGGCATCCGTTAGAATCGAGGAAGGGGAGTGATTTTCAAAAAAATGACGAAAAAGAATCTTGTGTGTTGATTGAACATTACTTTATGAAAAGCAAAATGTCTCAAAAGACTAAAAAGAAGCTTGATAAAGATTAAAGGTACTCTGCACCTTTGATTTTAACAGTTTATAAGTTATTTCAATATTTTCGAGATTAACACTGAACGTACAGGTTGCCCTGTTAGGGTTACTACTCCTGAAATCATTTATAAAATCCATGATATAGTAATGGATGACAGAAGAGTGAAGGCGTACGAGAATCCTAGTGCTGTGTGTTGGAACCCTATTTCCATTAATTTTGCGACCACAACTACTAAGGTGTGAGCTGGTGCATCGTCGTGATGGAAAATGATTTTTTTAAGACTTTTTTGGAGTAGAGCAGCTTAGTTCTCATGACCTTTCATTTAATCAGCTATATGGGAAAATGGGGTGGGCTGACATGTTGGGGGAATAAATTAAGAATACCTGCAATGAAAATGTTATTTTGTGCTTTTGAAGTATTATTTAATTGAATTTATGTTTCATTTGGATTTTATTTTATTCTTGGAAATCTGGAGAGAAAGAGGAAATATAGCCAATATATTAAAAGGGTACTTATGCTTTCAAAAAAATATATAAATAGTGAAAGCCTTCCTCTTAACTTCAAAGTGATTTTGATGTGTACAATATACTATATTTATATTTCTTCAAAGGTATAATTTATTTGAAAAATTGGTTGTATGCAAAATGGCCACCTTTGCATACATAGCCCATGTTCTGCAAAGTCCAGTGCATAGCAAAGAAAAGACTCTTTTTTTTTTGTTCAAAGTTGGTTGTTTTATCGTTTATAATTATTATTAATTTTTTTTTTTTTTTGCTTATTGGAGTTGAGTACCCATAACACTTTTCAAGCCAATGCTTAGCTTGAACGATATTTTATTTTCCGATCAAGAACCAGTTAAAAATTGATACGCGAAATTGATTTTTAATCCATTGTTTTGCAAATACCAAAAGTAACGTCACTACTCAATACTTATGTCAATTTATAGGACGAAATATCTCCTAAAAAGTTAAAAAATAATAATAATAGTTTAAGAAAAAGAAAAAAATATTATAGGACGACTAATAAATACTTTAGTCTCATATGCACTTACTACAAAAACAGTGCCCATTGTAAGTTACATAAAAAAAGGCTAAGATTTTTAATTCATTTTTACATATTACCTTTATATTTCATTTAAATGTTAAAATATAGGATATACATAAGAGAGCACCAACAAAAAAAAAACACATTGACAGTGCTACCTACATATTCGATTTTACATGCAGAAGCCTAAAGAAACTATAAGGGAAAATACATTTATCAATAATGTTTTTTCTTATCTCTAATTCTGATTCGTCAAAAATTCAGTACTTGCGCTTTTTTATCCCTATCGGAGTTCGTTTTTATATCACGTCTTTTGACTAAGATTTATCTTATGTAATACAGAATTATGTATTTTTCTTTCGAATAAACCAGAAACATAAATTATTAATTAAACCTTAGTTCATAGTATACTTATGCTCTAAAAAAATTATAAAAGTTATTTTAAGACGAAAATACATAACACTAATCCTCACAGAAGGGTATTTTTATTCTATATATTTTTATTGAGGTTCCGTGAATTCTGAGCATAATTTATATACATGGTTTAGTTTACCTGTTTAGTTCAACCATATTGTCTCTTCTTTCCTTTTAGTCTCTTTACATACGCCCACAATATTTCATTAATATCACTACATTAATATTTCTTAGATCAAAATATGTTTATGATATCCAACAGTTTTTCAGATACTCATACAAAAAAAAGATGTATTTCATCTTTTTAGAAGAGGTTTCCGTACCTCACTAAGTGGATATCATATTCTTTCTGGAAGTATCATCGACCATTGTTATTTATCATTTAAATATGTTACTTCATCGTTCATAGGCTCAAATACTCATCAATCGTTCTATAACTTGTATGAAATGATTGTATACTTCCATAAGAACTGAGAAGTTTGATACAGATAAAGAATACTCGAAGGAAATACCCAGTGAGGAACAAAGAGAGTTATTGCCCTTAATCTACAACTCTTTCATTGAAACTCTTCCTTCTAAAATTTACTCTATTTTGTGTCCCATTCTTTAAAAAAAATACTTTCATGGATTTGAGCCCTTAAGTATCATTGATGTACATAACAAACAAACAACTCATATTATTTATGAGACGGACTACATATATAAAGTTGTACAATGATTAATGTAATTCAATACAAATAGAGTCACACTTCCAAATATCTTATTACTTGTGAGTCTCAGCTATCAATAGAAAAAGAGTAGAAGACAATCTTAGGCTAACATGACATTGCTCAGGATGTAGTAGCAAGCGAACATTGCATATCAAATGAGCAATACAATCTGTGTCTAAATGACGCATTAAGTCACGCCTCCTATATAGAAATGCTGCATTCAAAAGACTTACTTATTTTCGAGATAATTGAGCCTCAATTTATTTTGCCTGGAGTTACTCACGATAAAACGAAATTGAAATAGGACTTGCTAAAGTCAATTATATCTGCCAATCTCCATGATTGAGTTTTAGATTGATTATTAATGCTGCTGCGTTGGATATATTCTCCCATGTAGAACAGTAAGTTCCTGCACTTTCTACTAATCCTTTTAAATGGTTCATAAGTTCTGCTCCAAAGTTGCTACAAAGACTGATTGTGTAGCTCTTTTTCTTTTGTATAACCCTCCCTTGTAACTGTGCAAGTCATAAAAGTCTTTTGAAACACAATATATTTTCTTGCCTTTGTCTATTTCCTGAAGAAATAAAAACCAAAGGAAGGGGTACATGTGCTTTGTTATAGTAGTACATGGGGTGGAATGTTCTGGGCTTCATACATAGATGGCGTTGTTTCTGGTTTGTTTAGTTTTTTCATTTGTCTCATCTTCAGTTAGTGCCAACCCTTAAAACGACAGCTGTCAAAATTTCATGACAATTTAATTTATTCTTTATTCTGTGAATTATTGTGATAAGTGTGACGCTACTTTTGTTAATACCAAAACTATTCCGTGGTTTGCTTTACAATGCTTCTTGATAGGAAAAATACTGTTCAAGCTAAGCAATGGCTATCCAAAACAGCAATTTAAAAATGTCATATGCTGTCTTCAAACGTGTTCGTAGATACACAAATGATTCAGAACGCAGTGAACGTCCAAATGAGGCAGTTACAACATAAAACATCAGAAAATCCACAAAAACGTTTTAAATGTTTGGAAAAGGAATTTGCTGGGTTAGCTGTCATTGTAAAGATATTAAAAAGGTGTTACCTTTAGATTGCACAATCATTTGTCCAAGAGAAAGCTTTGTTCATAGTGGGTGCGTTTTTTGCTCACTGTTGACCAAAAACAAAAACGCACTGATGATTCTGAGCAATGTTTGGCCATGTTAAATACTAGTATTGGGTTTCTGTCTGGAAAACCTAGACCTGTCATAGACCGTTATATTTTTTAATGGAACAAATTAGTTCGGTCCAACAAAAAAGCTGGGTCTGCACCGGTTTCATATAAAAATTCGGTCAATATCGGTCCAAAGGAAAAGTTCGGTCTAGATCGGTCCAAAGGAAAAAATAGGTCTAGTTCGGTCCAAAAAAAATAGGTCTCAACCGATTTTACATAGAAATTGTTTATAACATGACCTCATATGTTTCTTCAAGTACAATGAAGTTATACGAAGTTTAAACAGAGATAGCTTGGATTAATTTTGATCCAGCCGTATCTTATATGTATATTTTGTTTTAGAACTTATCTTGTACTTTTGACATTTTTTTTTTGGAAAAAAATTAATGACAGCTGATCTAGAAAAATAAATTGGTGTCTCATAATATATGAGAACGAAAAAAATCGGTTCATAAAGTGAGACCGAACAAAATCGGTCCATAAAGTAAGACCGAATCAAAATCGATCTAAAAAGTGAGCTTCCCCGGTCTGAACTGAAAAGTCGGTACAAATCGCTCTAGAAAAAATTATTCAAGACCGAATTGAAAAAAATATTCGGTGCTGGACCGAGTTTCAACACTATTAAATACCTACATTTATTTGTATTTTGGTAATAAGGGCACCACTACCAAAATTAATTGGTAGTTGCTTCTCCAATAAAGCAATCTGCTTATTTATCAAAGGCTTAAAGCTTCGGCTATTAAATACTTTCTTTTTCGATTACAAATTATGATTATAAAGGGTTACAAATACCAAAAAATTAAGTTAAAAATTCATGTCATCACCCTGTACATATACATAAACATATAAATAATATTCCCTTCAGCAATGATTCTGAAGGCATTTAAATGCATTTCATTTATTGACCTATATAAGCATTAAAGCACATTGCACATCTATTGTTATATTCAAAGTAGGTATAATTTTGGATCAAAATAGTACATAGTATACAATAATATATAGAACAACTCAATAAATACTTTATTTTTTTCGATTACATATTTTTTATTCATTAAAATCCTATGCTATTTTTAGATCTTTCTACTTGAATTAATTGAATTTTGTATTTGATAGATGAAAAAAAAAATCATTATTTATTTTTCGTATATGATAATAGAGATATTATTAAATATATTTTTGTTTAGTAAAGCAAATATATGGAAAATAAACACAAAAAAAAACACATTCTTGTACAAAGATTAAGAAAAGGTGTTATTTACAGTATGAGACAACATAACTTGCTTTTTCCAAAATACAATAAAATATTTTTTATAAATCAAAAAAAATTTGTTTTTGTTCCATAATAATGATACACATTTAAAATTTTAAGATTCATATCAGGTACCTAGTTGATGTCATTTATTGTTGAATAAACCCAACTTTGGTATTTTAACACCCGGTGATTTTTTCATCTGCTGGTTGATTCTGATACATCGGTACACATCTACTAAATATATGAATATATTTTCGACAAGACATTATCAAGATGAATAAAGAATTACATTAATCAGATTTTATGTTTCAGGAGGATACTGATTCAGTACTAGAGATAATATGTATATCTAAAGAATTTATAGGTGAGTATAATATACTAGCTTCTATCTGAAGGTTAAAAATACATTTTTAATTTCGACCTCAAAGTCAATTTAAAAAAACTTTTTCAGGGAATATACGTAGATATGCAAATATTTAGTTGCTAGAAATCAATTGTATATATTTAAGAATTAATAATATTAAAATATTAAAGAAAATAAGAATTAAATCTTTTCATATTATAAGAAATTTTTATAATTGTCTTTATGTATAAATAATAAATAGTATTAATAAATAAGTGTCACTTAATCAGTGTTGCCAAGTTACTCTATACTTATCATTGGAAGCGAGTATTAGATACAGAAATTATCAAGCTCTTAAAAAAGTCAATAAGTATCTATTCTTAAACTATGAGTAGAGGCAGTATTGTAGTCCAAGCAATTTTTTTATAGACTCAATGCCTTTGATTCAAATTGTTTGTAAGTCCGAGACGAGTACATGAAACATTATTCGAATCAGGACATGAGACCAAGTCCAGACATGAGTACAAAAGCTCTTCTTGAGGCTAAGAGCCTTTGATTTTGTAATAGGGAGGAGTAGCCTTCCTTTTTAGAGACTAAAATTCATTAAATAAATTAATCATGTCACTTTCATAAGGGGTCAAGGTGAGAATAATTTGCTCATTGTCCTGTGTAACTGAGGAGGATGAGAATTACTCCTGTTCGAAATTATGTAAGCATTAAATGATCAAATTACTTCATTGAATATAGGGACAGACTTAGACATAATTTTTAGAGTTGATATATCATGTTCGTAAAAAGCTTCACAGAGTGAATGGGATCCATTGGTTAGTAGTGTTTCATTCACGTTTCGAAGTAATGAGAATAAAACCTTCGTTAATTCTTTCATGTGGATATAACAAGTAGTTTAAATCATGAACTGTTCAAAACAAAATTTATTAAAAGTGTAAACATATTAAAAATAAAAAAATCTCGTGTATGAAGACATCATACATCTTTTTAAAACTATACTTCAAGATTTCTGACATGTATACCTTTAAATATTAAATTTAAAAATACTTAATACATTAATAACTTATTGGAATAAAAAAACTACTATAAATTTTATTGCAAATCATTTACTGTATTAATGACTACTTCTGTTAATCGAAATAGTTTTAATTCAAATATCTTTACTATTTGTTCTTTTATAAATACAAAAAAAAAGTTACGGAAAATTGTCATTCGCTTAATATGGTTCAGATCCAACAAATAACATTTAATAATGTTCATTACGCCATTTATGAGTCATGACTGTTATGTACATCAATAACATAAAAGGGGCGTATACTTACTCCATCTAATAGGAAGATGTGTCAAACTTTTTTACTTTCACCTTCTTCATCTTTAGGCTGAAGATCATTACACGTTTGACTTTAACTTCGAAAGCGCTTTAATAAATCAATTTGTGCAATCAATTCAACAACTTATTGTAATTACATATGAAGACAAGTCACCTTTTTTTTTTGTTATCTATGAGGTTGAACAATTATGATTCAAGAAAAGAACAAATGTAATCAGAGTCGCTTTAAATATTTGTTAAATTAATACAACTGCTAGTTACGTAAACATTATGCCCACAAGCAAATACCTTCATTTATCTTCCTTTTCCGCTTTTGTGCCAATTAAGTAATTCTAATAAATACATATTGAGGGTGTGTGCAAGAGCTGAGCTGGAAGGCCTTAACCCCCAAAAAAAAAAAAAAAATCGAGGAATTTTTGTTGCTGTCAGCAACAAATTATCGCAGGGTTTGATTTTCGGTTTCTTTTTTCTACAATGCCTCAATGCTACCAATTAGCATATCAAATAGAATACAAATAAGAGTGAGGAAATGCATAGATAACTATATATTTATGTAACTGTGGGTCTCTAAATCATGGGGGATACCATCCTTAACAACGAGGATAACTCTACGACATTATACTATAAATGTATCTATATATGTACATATATTTATAGAAAAGGAAAAAGAAAAGAAAAGCTCTGCTTTAAGACATCTGGGATTGATGATGATAAATATGAAATAAACTATGGAATGTAAAATAATTAATATTGGAAATAAAATTATCACTTTGCTTTGTTTAGATTCTATGTGATCAGAATAATTGATGTAAAGCTGTAGACAATTTTTCCGTTGGAAGACTCAAGAATTGATAAGGTTTATATCTATATTTAATTACAATATGTAACAAAATTCAGGGCTGGGAAATAATATTTTAGAGTCAAGGAAATTTCAGAAACTAATTGTAAATAGTCGATCAGATCACTTACATCACATCAATCAATATAAACTATAATGGAAATGAAACATATTAAAACTGGGTTTCATTCTCCTTCTTTTAAAATATCAATTACTTATTAAAATTAGTATAATAATTGACCTAATTAAATTTCATGGCAAAAAAATTTCAGGAAATCTTACATAGGTTATTTATTAAATATTTTATAAGAAAATTAAAAGTTACACTGCAAATATCAATCAAAATCGAACTTTTGTTTTGACAGCAAATTTTTTGAAGTTGTGATATAAGATTTATTCGTTATTTTTAGCTATAATATACATATAGTAATTGAAAGAAATATTAAAAAAATCATATTTTTCATTGAGGATCCTTCTTTTTACTGGATTTTGGTATGATTAGACACATTTTGTACGAACTGTATTCTACATAACTTAAGAAATAATTTTTTTTTTTTTAATTCTGGAACGTTTTTATTAACTTTTATTACTTTAAATTTCCACCTATATAGTTATTTCATTTCAAGATATGGCTCTGAACTGAAATTATAATTAAAAAGCGGGATCGTTAAAAAAGAGGCCAAATCTACTGCCATTGTAAATGTAATGGTCATTTTCGGATTCTATTGCTTAAATAATAGGAATAAACATGGGTTTTGTGTGTGTAGATGAAAATGCTGTTGCATAGTGAACTATCCTGATAATATAAATTTTTAAATGAAAGGGACCAAAATATAATGTCATCAAATGGGATGAAAATGAGGATATAAAACACGAAAATCAAGGGCGTAGAGTTAAGGATAGGACCTGAAAGCAGTTCATGAGTTCTCAACATGACAAGTTGAAGCGCTTCAGACAGACCCTTACTATCCCTTGCCTTGGATTAGAATCTAAAGTGAAGAGCCAGCCATTTTATTCCTATTAAAAACTAGACAGAAGCATGGATGTGAATCCCTCTAAAAAATGGCATGCAGACAAAAATTGTAAACCATACCCCTTTAATTAATATTTTTAATGTATAATTAAAATATGATGTATAGTTTAAAAAATCCATTATTTTTAATAGATGTTATTATTTTCCATAAATATTTTTCTCCTTGCTATCAAAACAGTGTTTAGATCTAGGTCGGACTCGACGATTTTCATTATTTTATCATTTTTGAGAATTGGCCCTACAGAGTGTGCTGCATCTTTGACATCCAAATTATTGGGACAGAATTGGAGAAACAAGAATTGCACATGATTGGCTGCCACAGTAACAGAACCATAAGCACTATTCACATTTTCAGCCTCCTGGCTTGGGTCTTTTTGAATTATTCGATAGAAAAACTTTGAAATTTGCTGGTGTCCATCTTTGACTACCGCTCAAATCAAAATAAACACAAAACTTTCTACAAAGCTGTATTTGTATTAATTCTTTTCTTTCTAACACTATCCAACGTAAACCGATCCTATTTATCAAATGTGAGATACACTTTACCAAGGCCAACTATTGGAAATATATTTTACTAAACCTATTTTAACGAAAATTCTTTAAATTCCATAAGACATCAATTAAATAATTGTTATAACTCCATTCTTTCTTAAAATTTTATAACCATTTTACTAAAATAATTAATTATAACATGATTCTAGACTTGTAATGATAATGTACTTCTCTTTTCTTGATATTTTGGTGTACAAAGCATATTCTACTCTGCTATTATATATAAATAGTTATTCGGAGCTGTTAAGGGATTATGTGTTTTACTGTGTCGGGAATCATTTTGTTAAAATCAAATTGCTTGTCAACATATTGGAATATTACTCTTGCAAAGATCTAGGACCTCAACACGAATAGATAAATTATTTATGTTTTCTATACTAGATAATTATAAGTTGTTTTACTGAAAACCATAGTTAAAAGGTAACAATACAATAATACGATTGTTTGAGTATTGATTGAAAAAATAATACAGTGTCAATGTATTCTTCAAAATTTACGTATCATATTTATGAGTTTTCCGTCTTTTTAATTTTTCATAGGCTATCTTTAAGATAGCGTATTTTTGCTAGTATTGAATAATATTTTTATTTTTTTTAATACACACAAAAAAGTGAGAATTTTATGTATGAAAAAAGAAAGAAAGAAAAAAAAGAAAACACGTGTCAATTGTTCGTTCCCATTACTTGATTGCATAACTTAATTGCATTTGTGCATTAATATGTGCTTCTGATGGTTATTTGTAGTAAAAACATAATATTAACATATTATTTGAACTCAAATTACTGGGCTTGGAAAAATATCCGAAGGCTATCACTTGTGATGAAATCTTGCGTATTTAAGGCATGTTCAGAAAAAATGAACCGAAAATCAACATGGTAACCCTGACAATTTGGAGAATGTTTTGGGGAAAGCAGCTTAGCCTCTGATGACCTTTCATTAGATCAGCTACAATCAGATGTGGCAAGGTAGGAAAGGCAAAAGGAAATAAACAAAGACATTGGCAAAAACTAATCCGATGTCGATCTTCTATTCTATTCTGAGGCAAACAAAAACTTACAATTATAACTCCACAACAAACCCTTAATCATTACTCAGGAGTTCAATAATAATGACAATAGCTTTAAAAAAAAACAATAATCATATCAGGTTGCAATTAATAAAAACGTGTCTCACACGCGTTTTAGGTCATATTTTATACCATTCTATCTATAGTATCTGTATGTAGTATAGTATACAAATACATTAATTCCATTCTTGTCAACTCTTTGTCTCAGCAGCCAAAATAAAAATCTTTTTTTCCCTCTCATTTAATTTACAAAGTTATTTTTAGAATGAGAAAAACTCTTCTGGAGAACCAAAACATATTAAATTAATTTTGGATAGTGATTTAAAAGGTTTCACAGACACTCGTTTTTCTTTATTTATAGTTCCTTTATTCGCTTACGACACTATTGCATAAATTTGCTAAAGAGCAATATACAACCAGTGTATAAATTGATTTATTTTCATTTAAATCGAAAAGAATATAATTTGATATATGCATAAAATATAGTGAATTAACCCAAAAACAATCTTAAATCGAAATCAGGAAAAGAAAATTTGTCCAATTAATCTTTTTATGTCTTTTAATCTCCCAAATCTCTTTATAACTGCGGACTGGTCAACACTTGAAAATTTAATTGCGGACCGGGGGGATGCTTGAAATAATAATAAGCGTGAATCTACTGTGTCTGGGTATCAAAGTGTCAAAACAGTTTTGAAGACTTTATATACTCATTTGAGAGCCAGTCGCCGTATATTATGCAGAGCTGACATGGTGTGTATGAATATATCTGTCACGATATATCGATACTTCAAGTAGAGATGGGGGTCTTGGTATTGGATTTTTTTTTTTAATTTGGAAAATTAAATTTTAAACATCAAATTTTTTGATTTTTTTTTTTTTTTCAAACATTAAATTTTGAGTAATTTATTTTCAAAAATGTACAGTTATTCACAAAAATAATACTTTTTTTCCAAAAAAGTGCTTAAATCTACACCAATTCACAAAAAATTTGATTTTTGGGGAAAAAAATCAAAAATGAAATTACAAATATAAATTCTTTTTTTTTTTTTTTTAAATCCACAACTGTTTCAAAAAATTAATTTTCAAATATTAAAGTTGTTATAAAAAAATTGCCAAACTCCAAAGTTCTTCACAGAAAACAATTTTTTTTTGAAAAATTAAATTATATTTTCTAGTAAAAAGCCAAAATTATTTTATTTGAGGGAGGGGCTACAGTCCCTCCGGCCCACCACCTGCAGACTTATTCTTCTTATAATAAAGCTTTTCAATTTTTTTTTTTTTTTTCTCAAAGAATTTTTTTTATGAAATGATAAATACATGCTAGTAAAACAAAATATAGTTAAGTATATGAATATATAATGAAATTATGTAGATCAATTACTCTCTTATGCTAAGGACTCACATAGATCATCTTCCAACGTGCATTGATTGTATAGGGGCTTACAACTATACTACATAATATATTTTATAATGGCAAATATATTACTCGAAGGGAATAATTATTTGTATATTTGGTTGACATCTGAAGGTATTGAACTAATTACATAAGTATAACCCTTAATTACATAGACGATGAATCAATTATAGAAAACTACAGATACTATAATTGTACATTATTTAAAAATGTATTATTGGAAGGGAGACGGGGGAAACAGATGCAAATAGTGTTGTGTACGTCTTGTCCAGTTCACTCTCTATCCAGTCCTGCATATCAGTCCTAAAGTGTATCAAGTTTGGCCCTTATGACGCCAATCAACCTTAGTTATTTATCCGTCGTATTAACAGTCTAAAGGATCGGTCCAAAGAAGTGATAGAACCCATCGGTGTCCAAGGATTATATTCGGGGGAGGAGGGGAGGATTTATTGTTTTTTGGACTATTTTTGAAAAAAAAAACCAAACACCTTTCAAAAAAACTATTGCTGTTCACCAAGAATTTTAAAAATTTCATCTTTTGAAAAAAAAAAATTAAAAATGTAGTTTCTAATGTTACATTTTTTGAAAAAAAAATCAAAATTTAATTTTAATTATTTAACTTTCTGGAAAACTATATTAAAAATCCGTAGTATTCATAAAACATTAAAATTAAATTTTAAAAAATTCAAAATAAACAAATGTTCAATACTTATATGAGTATATAATTTTTTTTTTAATTTTAAAAATTCCATTTTTTTTAAAAAAATCAAAAATGAAATTTCAAATTTTAATTTTTTCGAAAAATATTTTTTAATATGGGTTTTTTTTTATTATTTTAAAAATTCACAGCTATTCACAAAAAATAAAATATCTTGGAAAATAACTTCAAAAATGTACAGCTATTCACTGAATTTTTTTTAAATGGGAAAAATTAGTTTTTTTTGGAAATTTAGATATTGAAGGTTGGCTATAGCTCCTTCAGCATACTACCTGCGGATACCCCTGGAACTTGTCCTAAGACTGGCCTGGATTAGACCAAATAAATAAGGACAGATGCACTGCAGTCTAGTCACACATGTCGTTTCTGAAGTAAGGTAAATTTGATCCCTTGGTCATCATTGAGGGGGCTTTACTCCCTTAAATTATTATGTTATATAAGAAAGTAAAAATATATGGTCATATTATAGTGCATTGTAATGAAAATATGAATATGATCTTAATATATTTCTTATTTGGTTTAATAAACAATCCAGACATTAAGGAAAATTTCGAGGACCACAAGTTAAGGATCTGTTCCAAAGACTGAGAGTCCTAAGGACCGATTAGACAGATCCTAAGACTGTACTGGACTAAATAAATAAGAAATGACACAACACTAATTGCAAAACTGGAAGACCATTTTATTTATATATTCATATATTAGGTTGAGTCATACATAACTTGATTGTACCATAAAAACTCGAATCCTTATAGAAACACTAAAATAACTGTACATACAATCATATTACATAGTCGGACATGGATACTATTACGTCGGGGCACTTGTCTTTAACATCAAATGCAATTATTAAACATTTTGTGATTGTTATTAAATAATTTTTATAGATTGGACTTAGCCCGCGACCATCAGTTGAGAATCCATGTTCTAAACTGAGCCTATTAAATAAAAAATTGAATTATACCAAATTTTCAAAAGATCTTCTTAAGTTGGGTACAAAAAGTTCGTAATTAATTAGTCATAACAGTTAGTAACCAAAAAATAGAAAAATGATAAAAGTTTTGGAATATCGTTCAAAATATATGTTTTTCTTTGAAAAAAGAAGTCCATCCTTTTTAATTGACTTTCTTTTTTTTCCCCATTAATATCTATCTCTTGTTTGGCAATCAAAATAGTGTGTACACGACGATCAGAGTTGACGATTTCTAATATTTTATCCACAATTTCGCAATTTGTCCTCAAGCGCTTCCAATCCTTGACATCAAAATTACAGGAACGGAATCGTAGAAAACAAAATTTATAGTTATTGGCTATTACAGTATCAGGACCATAAACACTACTCAAATTTTCAGTCGCCTAACTTATATTTTCGGCTTGTACGAAGAAAGTTGTAAAATATGAGGTATTTTCTCTTTGTTGGTGTGATTATTTTGGTATGCACTCAAACAATACACAAAACTGTCTAATTGGTTTTTTAGTACGAAATCTAGTGTAAGATTATTGCACTTATAGAGGCCGAGATACACATTACTAAAGTCATCTTCTGAGAAAATAATGTATTTTCTTTTGACTACACCTTTTAGATAAAATGCAGTGGTCTAAAAATTGACAACATATTATGCTAAAAATTCAATTGTTTTAAATAATCTTAGTACATGGAGATTTTCTTGATATGTTCTAATGGTCGTTTAAAAAAAATTATATAGGGTCTAACAATCATTATGGGCATCTCAAACAACAGTAGAAGAAATATACCCAAGTTGTCAAAAAATTAATTAGAAATGTCTCATTTCTTTTAATTTTTTTCATTATTGCGTTTTATGTGACGTATAATATATTTTAATAATAAATGTTTGCAAAAAGTTAAAAAATATTTAATTGAAATTTTATATTTTAGTTGTATCGTCCTTCATTGTCTTTTATTTTTTTATAAGGATCAAATAAAAAATTGATCTTTCCTTCAACGGAGATGGTTTTTATTTCTTTATTCACTCAAGCTTAAATAACAAATACTCCAAAAGATGGGTTTTGGTATTGTTTTGCTTCTTTTCAGCAGATTAAAGCAATAAAAAAACTTGTTTTATACATATATGTATACTTATCATTTCACATTTATGTCTCGTAATATATCCTATCCAATGAACTGTCAACTTTTCGTGATGTCTTTGCAGACTCTAAGACTTAAGGATGTCATTGTTGTAATGAAAAAACATAGTTTATAAATTAGAAAAAGAAACACGGTTGTTGCGTGTGCTTTTTCTTCTTTTTTATTCATTATTTAATAAGGTTCTGTGACATTTATTGTATTATCACGCAAATTGTTTTTGATTTAATGATTAATAAAGGTTGCAAGTAGAAAAGAAATGTAATGATTCATTTTATTCTTGATTTTATTAACAAAAATGTTATTCAATGTGAAACAATATAATATATATAATATTTTTACCTAGCTAATAGCCCCTTTTATTACATAGTTAAATAGTTTAAATAAGTTTTTGTATAATATTTTTTCTTGTAGAGCACAAGTTCTATTATTCTTGCCGGTCTTTTAAAATATAGTGTCAAAACTTTGTATTACTAACTCTGTGTGCACTCTTTGTTCAATTGAAAACTTACTAATAATTTTTAAGAAACATCATCAAGAAAAAAAAACAGAAATTTATCTAAATTATACATTTTTTTGTATGTAAGATCTTCGTATGAGATGACTTAGATTTTTATTTCTGGTTTTGAGTATTAAAGTTGAATTAAAATTGTCTCTTTCCGTTAAAAGGTAATTAAGGCCATGATTATTAAAAATCCATTTTTTTAGCGGAATTTAATGTGATTTGCCATAAATATTATTATTAACTTTGTGTACATAAAAAGGGTCATGAACTTAATTTTAATTGACTTTATTTGAATATATAAATATTATTTTGGTTGACAAAATTATAAGATATATTTTATTGTAAGTTAATTTTGGATTCCATATTATTTTCAATCCGGAATGACATTTGTGCATAATCACGGAGGAGGCCAACAAGACATCTTATCTCTGAACAGAGACACATTGATGTACAGCAAATATTCATTTAGTTTTTTTTTTCTTTGTGGAATTTATGTTTTGTTGATTTTTTATTGGAACACTGTGTTTTTTCTTTACAACTGATGTATTGTTCATTTTGTGTACTAATAAAATATATAACTATCTTCTGAAGAAATCATATTTTATTTTAGCCAATCACGAAGGGATTCGTTGAATGGACTGATGAAGCTTTCAGGGTTCAGTATCTCCAATAAGGTTACGAACCACAACTCTAGAGGCTTCCTTCAAGAAGGAGTGGATCAAAATCAAGTCTGACTATATGGTCAAGGCTGCAAAGGATTTGGTCTCGTAATGAGAGAATTATTAGAGCTTAGAGCTCATATATTCAATAAAATTTGTACCGAGCACTATTTTTTGATAATTTTGTCAAAAAAACAAACATCACGTTTAAATTTGACATTTGAAAAATTGAAAAAAAAAATGTGTACCACAAGTTATGATCAACCCTGTATATAAGATGTAATTTGAAAAAAATCTTCTTTTATTTTTTGGTTGGAGAAGAGGCTTCAAAAACTTTAAAGTGGCTCAAGCCCCACAAAAAAGTGATTAGAGACATGTTTAATAACATTTGGCATTATTTTTTATTTCTTGAAATAAAAAAAACTTTTGTTATACTTGTAACTCAAATTTTCCCAAAATCCTCGGGGAAAAAAATCCATCAAAAAAAATTGTTCCTATATCTGTTTCTTTAAAATAAAAAAAGAAGGTGTGTAAAGAAGAATATAATCAAAAAAGATAAATAAAAACTTTACAAACAATATAAATACTTTGCATAGTAAATAAAACTTCATTTCTATTTAAAAAAATAACATTTAAAAACTATGGCAAAATAAACAAAGCTTTCTTATCTCAATACAATGAATTATTTCCCTATCTCTTTTCTCTAAATAGAAAATTCAAAGTATGTACATTATTCAAAAAAAAAAAAATTAATACACATTTACTCGCAAAGCCATTTTTCATATTTTTTTAAAATACTAATCTTGAAGCTGTAGTTTTTCTTTGCATATTAAATATGATTTTGATTATCTTTATACAGGACTTATCAATGGCACATATTTAGGGAGGTGCACATTAATGGACTGAATTCTAAAAAGTATGACTTGCCGATATGTAAAAAAAAATAACCAAAGGTAAAAAAAATTTTAACATCGTGCTCTTTTTTTAATTGCTTTCGTATAACTGCTTTATTTACCAAAGCAGTTATCATTAGTCTTTTATTTTCACAGAGAAAAAATAAGTAATAAGTCCTTTTGAAATATCTGTAGAAAAAGTAGCCAAATTAAAGAGTCGGATTTGTATATAATAGAACCCTCACAAAATACATTATTTACGTTTGTGTTAGCAAGGTAACGTTGAGGAAAGCCTATAAGTATGAAGTAATCGCTAGTTCGTGGAAGACAAATAGGAACTCTTAGGATTTTCATAGGAGTTATAAGGTTAAGTCATCGTTGGACTCGGAGTTGAATTGAGTATCGACAAAGTCCTGCCAATGTCTTTGCTAGATACGCTAATATAATGAAACGCCATGACAGCTACGCTGCTCTCCATACAAAAAACTTGTTACAGTGACCACGTTAATTTACGGGTTTTTTTTTAGTATACATACAAATTGATCCAATTATTTGAATCTCTATGATAGCCCTGACATTTTTTTTTCTTTTTTGTAGGATAATTTTTAAGCTTTCTTGACGTTTTATTAATTAGTAGCAAACCTCCCTGAGAGGAAGCAAATAAATACAAATCCCACTTATTACATAGCAAATGCATATAGGCTAGAATTACTTCGATATCGAACCTCAATTCTTCTCCTCCTATTCCTACACGGGCTTACACTTATAACTCTCATGAGTTCAGTTATGAACTTTCGCCCTAAATAGATTCAATTATATTAAAAACCTGATAGAACATTCGTGTTTACTCATAAATAACGGAGCGTAACCCTGAGGATTTTTAGCGGAGTTATTGGACTAAGAGTAGATTTGGGGGAATAATTCTTGACAATGTATTTTTTATTTCCTTATCTCTCTCTTTCCTTGTCGCAGCTGATTGTAGCTGATATTCTCGTAAACATTCTTTAAATTGTCCAGGTTACCATGTTGATTTTTGGTATAAGATACAATACATTTTTTCTAATTTGTATTTTAATATTCAACATAGTCTCCTTTGAATATTCTACACACTTCTTCCAACGATGCTCCCATCTCTGTAGCACGTCCAAACAGTACTCGGAATTTTTCTATGGAAAATAACTGTTCAAAAGACACTTTTTGTTTTTGGCTCAATTAATTCGAGTTGGATTGACATAGATGCGTCAAATTTGAAGACAAAAAGTATTTATGCATCTATTATATTTTGAATTTTTTTGCAAGGTTGCTCTTTTAAGAAGAAATATTTCATTACAAGCTTATACTCGGTTTTGTCCATATTCACATAAACACTCACATCAACTTACTGAACGAATTCGAGTCCAAAATGGCTACAACTTTGATGAGTAACTGTTAACACATGCTAGATATATTTGACTAGCTTTTATTTATGAGTGCTGCTATCTTCACGTTGAGGCTGGAAACTTTTTAGAACACACTCATACAAGAAATACACTTCCTTCTCTAGGAATTACCGGTGCAAGAACCTTCTCACATTAAATACAAGAGAATAATATCTCTCGAGTACATTGTCTATAGAGCTACGACATTCCATGAAATGAAATTTTACTTCAGAAAGGAGGATTTTTTAGTTTACTCCAACTACATATTTGATTAAACCTCTCATTTTGTCTTAAAAGCAATACCAAAAAGTTGACATACAAAGTAATACAACAAAATATAAAATTCAAATGCCTTTCGTTTTAAATATGTAGTTTAAAATTGTGATGTTTTTTTATGTGATGAAAGAAAAAACATAATATATATAGCTAGTTTACAGCATAAGAGTCAAATATGGAGGTTGTATAATACATAAAGCTACACTATCATTCCATATAAGCTCTTTTATTGACTACATTTAACCTAATTATTGGGGTCATAAAGGTTCAATTGTTTCAGATGGAGTTAAAAGATATTTGTTTTTTTGGGTAGCAATTTTAATCTTGTATGGAAAAACAAGTCATTAAATGATAAATAATTATTGAATAGAGATCGTCAAAACATAGAGAAAAATAACAGTTAATTACAGTTATAATTATATTAATTCACATGGATCGAAACACCATAAACCCGTCTAACGCCAAGGTTTTGAAAGTTATTATGTATTTCTTTTATATTTCTTCAAGTAGTATCTATTCCACACAAGAAAGAAATCTATTTAATCTGAGCCGAATTAAAATGTTGATGGATATATCTTTTTTAGAAATTTAGAGTTTTTCGGCATCGACAAAGATATTAATTTTGCTTAATAATAATGATAGATCCCAAGAAAACCTCCATTTTTTTATCTTTTTAAATATGAGTTGAACTAAACCTCTGCAAGGTTTCATTGAACAAACAAACTTTGGCTAAAAAATGTGGAAGATAATTAACCAAGAAATATTCAGAGTTACTTAGCCTTTTTACATAGTTACTCAATACTTAGATGATTCTCGCTTCAAGAATGAAAGAATAATAATAATGGCTTGATATAAAAAATTATATGACATGATTATAGATGAGCCATATAATACTTTAGTCTTCAGAGCGCTACCCGGCTGAGCCTTAGCTAAACACGCTCCATGATACATACAAAACACCAGCAATATTTAATTACTATGACTACATACAAATTAAGATTATGTATTTAATTCAAGTCAGGGAGACTTATATATAGTGCACCTTGTATACATGATCAATGCTACACGCAAAACAGTTCAGCTGGGTTCAAATCATTGAACACATCTTAGTCCTCTTAAATTATAATGAACAAGGTGCCCATTATTTTTAAACCGATAAACCGAATATTAAAAGTATAATTTTTGACTTATTGCATGATATTTGGGACCACAGAAATAGGCTTAAAAATATCCACTTTGAACACAAAAAACTAAAATGACCTGTACTGTGTGGTCCATTGAAATCTGACCACTTAGTAATTCAATAATTAATGAAAGTAGAAAGTATGAAATTAATTCATATTCTGTAACATTACAGCAGAAGCAATTAGTTACAAAAAAAAAAAAACTTAGTACTCTAGCTTACATACAATTCGTGAAAATGACACTTGAATGTGTTAGACGAATTTACATTTTCAGACTCTAAGCAGTTGGGTGTCTCCCTCCAGAAACACCGTTTACGCCGTCAGTAAGTTTAAAACGTTGGAAAGAAGAAGAGTTATGTCAAAAAGATTACAATTGACACGTAAGAAATAAAGAAAAACAATCTAGGTCAATCTCCTCAAGTCCATGAGGGCCTATGCAAGGGATCTCTTAGTTTTACACCAGACTGTCCAGACAGCTATCAAAAAAGAGAGTGGAAAAATCCTTGTTGAGGGTGGAGAGGCTACTTTTGATACCAGCAATGAGAGAAACACATCCTCTCCGTGGCACAACTTTTTCGAATGTGTCTTTTGAGTTCTTTTCAGCACTTTTTTTTTTTTATCCAAACATCAAGACCCTTAAAGCCACTGTCCGTCAGCACTGGGGTGTAATGGCAAATGACTACATCTGCAGCAGGTGTCAAGCCTCCTCCCCCCACCTGGAACCCATCATTGCTACTAAGGGCTGCTACATTAATGATTAAGGTAGCTCAGACATACATTTACTTATAGTTCAAATTTTGTCGAATTATATTGTTAATTAATAAATTATATGTTGTTAAATTTTAAATTCAAAGTGTTCAGATTTTAATGGACCAATCGGTAACACAGCAAAACAGCCTTAAACTTGGCCATGTTAAGTGTTTCAATTGTTCTTAACTGAATAATACTTTGTGCAGGAAGAGAAAGTTACAAACCAGACAAGAAAAAAGTATAATATAGATATAAATAATAAATATAGACTAGAAAGATAATCAAATCTATGCTCGGAATATATACAAAATTCATGTCAACGTGTAAGATCATTTGTTACACAATTTGATGCCTCTAGAGAATTGAGCAAGAATGTTGTGTTTTTTTTGTTTTTTTCTTCTTTTTTCCTCAAATTGCAAAGTTCTTAATGCTGTCAATGCTGCAATTAACAGAAGATAAAGTGTGGGGGTCTATTGTTTGTTTACATTTTATACAAAAATCATTTTTCGAGTGTATACCTTCATTTATTTTTTGAGGGGGGATATTAGACTGTTTCAAAATAAAGAGGTAAACATTATGTTTTATCAAAATATACATGTACTCAAAGGTATATGTATATCAAATTACTTTATAAAATTTATCAAAAGGGTGCGTTCATAATTGTATAATCTGTAAAATGACAAGGATAAAAATCCTACACAGTGTGCGACACTCTGACTTCCTTTCTCTACCAGGCAATAAAACAATTTGTTTTTGAACAAAAATATTTATTTTTCTTTAATTATGTAAGTACATATTAAAATTTTTGTTTTATATGGTAAGTATGAGATAGAGCATGTCCGCTGATGACATTTGAACATTAAATAGAGGAGGACAATATTATGTGTCTATTTAAAAAGTACAAATATTATTAACTGACAAGATTTTGGAGTGATATGTAATAACTGGGAATTTTTATGTTAGGAAACTTCTACAATCAATCTTTCTACCCTAGAATAATATTTTGTCATTTATGTATTGTTAAGCATCAAGGAGGCGTGTCTTGAGTGATTATTATCACATAAAATACTAGTGCCTGATTGGGCCCTTGAGCTTGACTATACAAGTCTGATATGGAAGGAAGTATGGGTGCAATCAGCCGTGTGAACTGTTTTTGTGTTTGTTATTCTAAAGAAATTTTCAAATGTTACCAATAATGAATAAGATATACTAAGCTAAAAAAAGGGCAGGAAATTCAAAATTACCTTTTTTTAACCTCATGGTAAGAACTACGTGGCTACTTGATCTAAGAAATAACAATCTAGCAACGATTGATTGTAGCTAAAGCTCAGCTTTTTGAATCAAGAAAGGAAAGAAAAAATGGAAACATATCTATATTAATAAAGCAAAGTTTTTCTCTTGTCGACAAATAATAACTTTCAGCTTTGTTATGTACTCCCGCCAATATGTAATAAATGAGTTTTTTTTTTAAATATTATCTTACTCTCTAGCGCTTCCTTTTGTTTTTGTTCCTCTTCCGATTCAATGGAGTCAAAAATGGCAGCCCCAATTAGGAGATAAGTGAATGTACAGACGATAAGACTTAGAGTCCGGACGTTTTGCTTCTTCATATTAGGGACCTAGGGGATGAAATTGAGGGAGACATCACTCCTGGAAGATTTCTCCGCATAGTCCCCACTGAATGAAACCACTTTGGTGAATACTGAAAAAAGAACTGGATGCATTTTTTTCTATTCCTTCCTCTGTGGCGATGTGGGATCCAGAGAAGGGAAGAGCTGTTTTACTTTGCCTTTGTTCCTGAAAGAAGAAAAAAAAAATTAGTCTACGTAGATGTGGTACGTCAGCATAAAAACAGTGTTGAACCAAAATCAAGAAAGAGAAAAATAAAACTTTTTTATTCAAATTCGTTTGATCAGCACAGATACTCAAGAATTTTAACTTCAATTTAAAACTTTATTTGATTTAATATACTCATATGTGACTCATGTATGACCTTTCAAATATTAATTTATCATTATCTGATTGTGACAACCCATTTTAGCTACTTTTTTTTCAAAAACATTCCAAAAAAACAAGCCCCCTCAAAATATAATCCTGCGGACGCCCTGAAACCCGACGAAAATTTAAGCCCAACAATACATATACCGGGTTCGTTAAAAAAAAAGTTTTTAATCATCCTGTATCTGTATGTGTCCAAATTTTCAATAAAAATTACAAATAACAAGCCCCCCTCAAAATATAATCCTGGGGGTGTTTTTCGAAAAATATCATTTATGTGATTTTGTGAACAGCTATAGATTTTTGAAATTTTGAACCAAAAAAAGTGTTATTCTAAAAAAAATTATTTTTTGTTAATAGCTATGGATTTTTGAAATTAATTTATATAGCAGGGGACGATTACAATAGTTGAAAAATATCGAATTTGAGTTAAAATTTAAAAAAAAAATTCACTAAATATTATTTTTTGAATATTAAACAACCATATTTTTTATTATATTGAATTATTAAATTTCAATGCGCCAATAGGGATTAAGATATAATAAGATTTGTATTATAGATCACTGATTAGTATTATAAATCTGTTAATCTCCCTCTCAATGACCACTTCACATCAGCACCACTTCCGACTTTAAAATAAACTTAATCTGAAGTGTAATTTATCCATATTAATAAAACAAAAATGCGCCTGAATGTATAAATTTATGCTTGGATGTTTGAATGGAAATATATAATATTCATATAGATGTTTTGATGTAACAAGTAAGAATGTAGCCATATTAAATAAATCTCGTATGCATCTTACAAGTAGCATCGGGCGTATTTATTGCACTTAGATACACCCATATAGTGCTCTAGAGACTGAATTCCTCCCTGGCTCATCAGTAGTCATAAATATCCTTTGTGCAGTGGGCATTGTAGACAAAAAGAAACCGAAAATCAATATGGTAACCCTGACCATTTGAGCAACGTTTTGAAGGAGAGAAATAATAATGGGCATGACGTTTCATTTGATCAGCTACAATCAGCTGTGACAAGGGAGGAAGGAGAGAAGGAAATAAACAAAGATATTTTCAAGAATTACTCACGTCAAATTCTAGTCTGAGTCCAACAAGGACTTACAATTATAAAACCACTTTGTCTTTTATGATCACACACGAATATTTAACCAGCTATTGAATATAGATGAAAACACTGCTCAGTAATTAAAAATAATGAGACTTGCACAGGAAAAGAAAATTCATTCTTTAGATTACCAATTCCAAAAATACGTGCTAGCAAAAAAAAAAACAATGGATTTATATTACCACTCATCAGTCATATGAGTTTATTTTTCTCAAGTTCTTTCTTACATTTTCAAAGAGAGAATATTTGGGATGGAGTAACTAAGTGTGAGTGTGCTCATGAAAAAGAGTGAGTATCACTGATGATTTCTTTGTTATTTATTTTCTATATTTTTTAAACAACGTTTGGTTATTTGATTATTCCGAATAACTCCGGGTAAAGCCGAGTACTTTATACTGAGTGTTAAGATATCTCAATTTTCTTCGAACTGAGTGAGTTTTGAATTTTGATAAAATATATAGTAACTGATAGCAAACAAAAACTAAAGATCCTAAAAATAAACTAATTTTAACCCTCAAAAAGCATTTTTATTTAAAAGAAAAGTTGATAAAAAATATTGATTTTGAGTTCACAACATTTTATGTTAAATTATTTAGTTGTGATGTAAATTTTATGACCAGAGCTTTCCTTAAAAAGGAACTCTTGCAACAGTTCCGTGTTGTAACTGACTAGTCTCCCGTATCATTCAATGATATCTTATAATTAATTAAACAAAGTTTTACTCCTGGGTATTGCTTCCTTTCATCTAAAAGTATGATGTTCAATTAAGAGAATTATAGAATTTCATTATATGACCATGAGATGGAATTTGAGTTTGATTATTGAGTGAGTTGATACAATATGAATGCATTGAGGGAAGCATATGTTCTTTTCCAGAAAAAAAATCCTAATTGAATTAAAAAAATAACATTTATTCAATTTAAGAGTAAACAATGATATTTGAATTGGTTTATTTGTATGTTTGAATGTAAATATAGTATACTTATATACATATTTTGATCTAACAAAAGTCAATGTGTTCTTATTAATGAAATCCCTCAGGTGTTTTGCATGTAGCGTCGATATAGTATGCAGGATGCACTGTATATAGTGCTCCCTTGTGTATATCATATTCATATTTTCAATGTAAGAAATAACAATGTAGTCATATTAATGAAATCCCTCAGGCGTTTTGCATGTAATATCGAGAGTATTAACATGATACGCTGTATATAGTGATCCCTTGTGTATATCATATTCATATTTTTGATCAAATAAAAATAAAAATTTAGTGATATTAATACATTCATGGGCAACACCCTCGGGAGAAGCTGTTTTCTTGAATTCAATGTACGTTCGCGCCCAGGCGATTTCTAGAGAAAGAAATATACTTTCTGTATATGGATTTCACCAAAAGATTTCTAGGTCAGATGGAGTAAATGTAATACTATAATGTTTACTTATACTTAATCAGTGCAACTCCATCTAACCAATTAAAGGAACATTAGACCAAAATAACAGGTACTTTGCATGTAGTACTGAGCGTGTTTAACTTAAGCTCAGCCAAGTAGATCTCAGGAGAATAAAGTACTGCCTTCCTTATCAGTTATACAGGGTTGTGTCTGTCATTTTTTATCCGTTCAAGTCCAGTCTTAGGACTGGCCTTTGAATTTTGTATAAAAATATCGATGGTTTATTTAGACAAATAAGATATATGACATCAAGGGAATTGCACATATCTTACAAAAAATATTATTTTTTTAATAATAATACAATAAAATATGAACATATCATATTGTTACATAGTTATATAATTTATTTTATTATTTGACGGAATAATTAAGAAAAGGAAAAACACACACATTGACTTCACGAGGGATCAAATTTACTTTATATAAGGACCGGAAAATGGGACTGGACTGGACTGGACCACGATCCTCGTTCTTAAATAAGGAGCGATACAACACTACTCATATCGTTATATTATTATTTTTTTCTCAAACTGTTATTATTACTCTTTCATCCTTGTGGAGAGAACATCTATGTATTGAGTGACTACGTGTGCTCATGAAAAACAGTGAGTAACACTGAGAATTTGACAATGGGTATCTTTTCGACCACACTTTATAACTCTGCCTAGTGCAAACCCTAGTACCGAACTATATTAATTTAACAATTGTACGCTCTCACCCATTAATTATTCTTGAATACATTAAAAATGTAGTTGATTTATCTTCCAAAGTAGTCAAATGGTTGAATAAGGACTTTTATTCTTTGTTCAATCAATAATATGTATTGTTGGTTAATTAAATTTGTAAATAAAGGAGAAATAGTTAATTAAACTTGTTAAAAAGCAACAAAAAAACTTTTCTTTATAATTTATATTTTTGCACATCATAATTATCAATTCTAAGTAAAATATTTGTTGCTAAAAAATTATTTATTTATTCTAAGTAATATGTACACTTGAAAACTATGTAATCTTGAAATGAAACTTCCTAATATTTTGGCCACTTGATCTAAGCAGTAACAATGCAGCAAAAAGAGTGTGTGGCTAAAGCCCAACGCATCATATAAGCATGTTCTGAAATCATTGAGACAGGTTCATTTGAAGGGAAAGGAGAAGAGTGAGCTACAAATTCCACCAGGATCGATTTTCTCATGAATTTTATGTCCACTCCATGGTTATTCAGAGACTATATAGCTAATGCATACATACCACATTTGCACATGTTTCTCAATTCATTGCTGAACATGGAGACTCATAATTTTCGCTTGTACTTTTTGATAGGTTACAAACTGGGCAAAACAGTGGCTCACCTTTCTACCGTTAACCCTGATGTATTTCTTAGTCTTGCAACTCTCTTTTGGTGGGCTGGAGAGATCCAAGGTTGGACTTTAAAGCTCTAAAAAGTTGTAATTTAAGAATCCTGACTGATAATCTCCACTTCGAAAACTCATCAGCGTGTGGTTATCCCATTCTTTTACTCGGGCCAGCAAGGATGAGTGAATGAAGTGCTGTAGGGCCCTGATGAAGCTCTTCCAGGACCACGGGAAGCAGTTTTTGGGGTCCCATCTATTTGTACGGTACGAATCTTTGTTCTTCTAGAGGGATTTCTGGATGTACCCAAGGCCAAGCAACCCTCTAATATTAAAAACGAAAAGAAAAAGGGAACACATATCCGTTGATGATTATTTTAGTAGGTAGCATTTTGGGCATGTTAAAAAAACGAAAATAAATATGGTAAACCTGGCAATTTGAAGAATTAAGGGAGATAAGCATAGATCTCATGACGTTTGAAAATTAAAATTTTAGGAAAAACATTTCAAAAATAAAATTTTGAATATTAAATTTATTGAAGAAAAAAATTTCCCAAAATTATAATTTTTTTTTAAATTACAAAAATCCAAAACTATTCTAAAATTCAAAGATCCACAGTTTTTGACAAGAAATTAAATTTCAAAAATCTACAGCTGTCCACAAAAAATTACATTTTTGGAAAAAATTGAGAAATTACATTTTTTGAAAGAAAATTTTGAAAAAATAAATTAAATTTCAATTTTTTTTTTTTTTTTCAAAAAATCATTCAAATATTCAATTTAAATATATTAAAGATAGTAAAAAGCAAGAATTCCTTAATTGGAAGGGTGCTACCCCTTCAGCTCGCCCTTTGAGGACGCCCAAGATATGCTCGCCGGGATTTCTGCTATTTGTGCTTATTTACGCGTGAAAGTAAGGTAGAAAAATTATTGATCAATTGAAAAGCTTTTTCTAAAAAAAAGAATAGTTGAAACATAAAGATCAACAAGATCAAATGCATGAGGTGGTTTTAGGATCTATTTAATCTAGTGTGTACTTACTCTAACTCAATTTGATGATTGAAAACAAAAAGGAGAAAAAAAACAACTAAATATTAACTTGATTAGATTCATACTTTATTCATCTGTTAATATTTTTCTTTTTTCAAAAAAGCTATAATGAACTTGCAAAAAATATTTTTATTTATATAATAGTAGGGAAGACCAGAACAATTACAAATGATCATTTTTCTCAGGTATAAGAACCAAAACATAATTATACACAATCATAAAACAGTGTAAGTAACTGTAAATTCACACTCCGTGGTATTTTTTTTTAATTGAATGAAATAGCTCCAGCCTAAATGTGGGGTACGTTCAGAGAAATGATGTCACAGTTTATTTTTAATAATATATATTAATTTTATTGGACTTTTATGGAAATCGGTGGCGTTTTAGGTTAGAAGCACCACTTGGACTCATCTCAGAGCATGCGGATTTGAACTCAGAAAAGTTATGTACTATGGACATCTAGGGACTCATAAAGTTTGAAATGTTTAGAAGCTGGATTTGATTCCACTTTCATCTTTTGCATGATTTTAAAAGCCATTGGGTGCATATTCAAACGAAGTGTTGTCATAGGTTTGATAATTATGTATAGCACGACAAATCACCATACCAATTCTGTCACATATGTAAATAATAACAATGGTATTCATTACAAAGTCGGGTGAGAAGAAAATTATTAATAAAAATAATAATTCAGAGATTTTGTTGGATTATTTAATTAAGATTAATTAGTTTTTTATCAGAATTTCGGACAAGGATGTCACCAGAACGCAAAGTCCTTAGCAAGTCTTAATGAAATCAGTAATGAGGTTATAACTATCCTAATTAAATCAGGGTATTCTTGCAGTAGCTGTTTATGATCATGGACTTATTGAGGCTGACTTTAAATTGAATAAATACAAGAACTTCATAGAGGAGTGTGTAGAATGGAAGTATATATCAATAGATGATCTTTTAGAATCTTAAAATTACAAAAAGTATTTTTAATTAGAAAAATCAATTCAAATTCACGGTGTTTCGTTCTTTGAGTTAACACCATAGAGAAAGGAGTACATAAAGGCGACAAGGTACGCAAAAGGTTGAGTAATATACTCCAGCTTAGAGGTGGGGCACATTCAAAGAAATGATGTCACATTTTATTTGTAATAATATATATATATCAATTTTATTGGACTTATATGGGATTTGGTGGTGTTTTAGGTTAAAAGCATAACTTGGACTTATCTCGAAGCATATGGAATTGGACTCAGAAGCATGATAACTTCGACTCATAAAAAAGTATGCGCTATAGACATCTAGGAATATTTATGCGGCTGGTATGATAAGAATGATATATTATATTCATTGAAATAGGTCAATTCGTATGTAAATAGATATTTGTAAGTATATTAAGTAAATAAAGAGATAATTCATAATAAAAACTATTAAAACAGAAATTTACAATAGGTTTTCGTGGTTTGAAATTGATGAAATTGAGTTGGATACTATATTATTAATCAGACTCAACTTGGACAAAATAGCAGGAATACACGAAGGCATGGTAACTTAGAGTGGCCTTGGAATCTTTAAAATATCTTAAACTCGGAAAAAATGGATTCGACTATAGCACAGGATTCTAAAACATTCTAACAAAGGATTGTTCTTTAAAAAAAATTTTTTGTAATCAAAGGGTTTATTTGTATTAAGTCAAGAATAACATCATTATCTTCTCCACTTTTGTTATATCTTAGCAACAACTGGCGTATTTATGTAAATGAATAACACAAGTTTTATTTAGAAAGAGTATGGAACTGAAAGGATCAAGCAAACAACTATAATGAAAGGTTTATATATTTATTCATCCAAATATTTTAATAATAATAATTAAGTATTTAAAAGGTATCTACTATTTATTCAAGAGTTTATTAGGACAATTCCTTTTTTCGCCTTTTGCCAGGTGGATCATTGTCCGATCTGCAATTCTTCATGGAGTTCAACCCACTTATCTTACTATAAAAGATTGTTGCAATTGAATTATTAGTTTTCCAAAAAAGTTGAACGAGAAGTTTTCCAAGAACAGTAAAAAAATATTTTTGATTTCTCCTCAATCCCAAAAATTTAAGAAATAATCATCATCCCAAAAAGAAAGTCATGACATTATGATTGACGTTTCTTTCTTAGTAATTTTATATCTATAATTAGTTTCAGTCACCTCGTATTGCATTAATTTAATTTCTTTGACTTCCATATAGCTAAATCTGATGAGAAATAGAATTAAATTTACTAGTAAAAGTGCTGTATTTTCATTTTCTTTAGCTTTTTACTGTTTTCTTTGCTGTTTATTGGTCCTCAAGCAAAGTGATCAGAGCATAATGCAAAACGGCATGAACTCTTTTTGACAAACAGCTTTTATCCATTCATCTCAAATCTCCATTGACTATTATTATAAAAGAAAACAAAACTTGAAATTGAATTGGGTGTTATGAGTTATAATTCAATCTAAGCTTTACCTGGATCTCTAGGAAACATATGGAAACTATGTACAGTTGAAGAAGCCTTGTCCAAATTGGAACAAACATAAGTAGTACAATGTTTTTATGATTTTGGTAAAAGTATAAAACTGCCATTAGAGAACAAATACAGAATATGAACTTAATAATTTGTAACAGTATATTCAAATCGAATCACCTATTAAGAAGTTGAATAATCAAGTTTTTCCCTTTAGCTGACTTTGAAAATAATAGTTTATTCTCTAAGACTGAAGGTTTTAATCCACTACTGCCTTGATATGCTAAACTACCAATAAATATACATTCTCGCATCTATGTACTTCTTTCTCTATGGTTAAACCATACAGTTAAAAATAGGAGGAATGATTTTCAACATATTACTTCTGAGTAAAGTAGAAGAATATCTTATTAGGTGCAATCCTATTGGTACGGTCCTAATAATATTTGTCAGTCATAACTCATAGGACAGGTATTTTGTAGAAACTAAGACAGCTGAATTTACGTCGTTACTACTAACTACGTCAATTGAGTTACTAAAGTTATATCATAATAAACCATAAATAAAACCATAATAAAATCATAAATAAGGAGATGGGAGACAAGAACGAATTATTATACGTTCTAGCTATCATTCATTAGGACTGTCGAATGGTAAAAAAGGGCGGAATGGGCGAGGGGGCAAAACACTTATAAGGCGATCACACCTAGGACTAATTAAACACTATGTATTTCACAATTATCTACTATTGAAAAAAAAAAAAAAAAAAAAATCAACCTAGGAGAAAATTCTTTAATAACTTTTGAAAGATTCTTAATACATTGAAATAGTTATTTTTTACAAAAAAAAAAAAAAACTATCTTTAAAAAGTTTTTAAAGAATTTTCCCATTAAGTGATTTTTTTTCTTTAGTAGAAAATCTCGGAGCAAACCAAAAAACGTCTAATCTCTTTAATTTGTCAAAAACAAACTAGCAATTCGAACTTTATGTAAATATGTAACAAATCAATATAAAAATATATTTGAGAATTTCGGAATTCAAAAATAACAGTTTCTTTTTTTATTAGGCATCGTATTCACCTTAATTAGAATACCAAATGTTTTTGATATCAATGTAGTCAGGGTAAATGCAAGTGAATGCTCACTAAATTGAAGTGAATATTTTTGGGCTAATTTAAGACTGTAGATTATACCCAAATTTAGGAAAAAAATAACATAAAATTAATATGGTAACCATGAAATTTGAAAAATGATTGAGAGGAGAACAGCTTAGCCGGCATGTATTTTCATTAAATTAGCTGCAAACCACTATGAGAGGACGAAAATAATAACAAATCTTACTCCCTATCAAGCAAGTTCATAGGCAAGAATTAATCCGTTCTTGATCCTCAATTCGACTCTGAGTTCAACAGACACCTACAATCATAACTGGTAATGAAAATCGTGTGTATTTTAGGTATGCTAAAAAATAGAAACCAAAAATGAAAATTGATAATCTTTACAACATTAAAAATGTTTTGAATGAGAACAGCTGAGCTCTTATTACGTTTCATTATATCAGTTATATTTAGCTGTGGCAAGTGATGAGCGGGAGAAAGAAAGAAACAAGGAGATGGGTAAGAATTGCACCGATTTCGATCCTCAATTCTACTCTGATTCCAAAAAAGCCACACGTATATGAGCACATATTAACTCTTGTTAGTTAATAAAAGGAAGTCTTCGTAAGAGGAAGTCTATATTATTACTAGTGATGAAAATGGTGTGTATTTTAGGCATAATAATATGACAATTGACAATTTGAACCGACAATTTGAAGAATAAATCTGAAAATTTGTTGCAGAGCTAAGCAAAGCTACTCTCCACCAA
This sequence comes from Lepeophtheirus salmonis, assembly GCF_016086655.4. Taxonomy (NCBI): domain Eukaryota; kingdom Metazoa; phylum Arthropoda; class Copepoda; order Siphonostomatoida; family Caligidae; genus Lepeophtheirus; species Lepeophtheirus salmonis. Next base: position 14,690,236 of record NC_092584.1, read on the forward strand.
AAATTTCTTCAAATTATCAGGGTTACAATGTTAAATTTCGGTTTCTTTTTTCCAAATGCCCAAAATACTTCCAATTAGCATCACCGTTTAGACTTACCCAGTCTTCCCTAATTATAAAAGTGACTGTTCATATGATTAAAGATATTTAACATTGTATATACACATAAGATAACATGAAATGAGATTATTTGCTGCTGAATAAATTAACAAAAGTAATTGACCTCTTTGTACGTACTAATGTATAGTTTTGTGACTATGTAGTGCTGAGTGTAACTTTTTGTTCTATCTATCTACAAATCATTGATTTCATTTGCTTGATTGCACTATACAAAATATTATATATTCAATAGTTGTATTGTATATATTATTTTTCGTTTCCCTACTATCATGTCTTGTCTAGCATGACTACTCATTCATTAGAAGTTGTGAAGGTCAGTTGAGTTTTCTGCAACTAAAAAGGTAGTGTATTGTAGACATTATGAGTTGAATAATACATCTCTAAAGGTGTTTTACTACGTCGTTCCTGCATATACACGTTAGTTCTGTGTCGGTCCTTACTTATTCAGTCCAGTCTAGCCTTAGAATCGGTCCTAAAAATTAAAAGAATTGGTCTTTAAGACTGTAATTCCATGGGACCGGTCATTAAGACCGTCGGTACTTGGAATTTTGTATAAAAATAACGATGGTTTATTTAGACAAATAAGATATATGAAATATCTATTAAGATTGTTGCACAAATCTTCCAAAAAAACTATATTTTCGATTATAATACAATATAATATTGTTAATTAGTACTAAAATGTATTCAACTATATAACGAAATAATTAAAAAGAGGAAAAACAACCCTCATTGACGTCGCAAGGGATCGTTTTTACTTTATGTAAGGACAAACAAGTGGGACTGTACTGAACCGCGGTCCTCAGTCCTAAATAAGGACCGAAACAACACTAGTACATGTATAAGTATAAAAAATATATAAATTATATCGGGAGAAGAGTTGTTCTAACATGTATATGTACATATGTCCAAAGATGTAAATTCAGTTTAGAATGGGCATGTTTAAAAAAAAAACCCCGAAAATCAACATGATAACCTTGACAACTTTAAGAATGTTTAGAAGAAGAGAAACAATAGTGATCAAGAAGTTTCATTGGATCAGCTACAATCAGGTGTGACAAGGGAGGAAGGAGAAAAGGATATAAACAAGGAATTTGCTAGAATTAACATACTCTGATACTCTAATTCTACTTTGAATCCAACAAAGACTATCAATTATAACTCTGCAATAAAATCTTAACGATACTTTTCGTCTTTTACGAGCACACACGAATGTTCAATCAGGTTTTGAATATAATTTAATCTATTTAAGAAATGATTTTTACAACTTAGGGACTAAATAATATCTATAAATGCTCAGAAAAAGAAAAATTCAATTTCTCAATTACCAATTTTAGTTGCTAGTGTTCAACAGCTGAAAAAAAAACCTACAATTGTTATTCTAGCAATGGGGTATGGCCGTTGCTTACTTATATTATATTTGGAAACAAAACAACATAGAGTGTCTTGTATAAAAATAGTACAACTCCCTCAATGATAGATTATTCATCTACACTAATAGCAATGTTTTACAGAGTTGGGTTCCAAAACTTTTTGTAGTATGACTAAATTACGAAAATGTGATTTTATAGATATCAAGAAAAGATATGTTTAAATAGTATATTTAGCTATACTTTTTATTTCGTATGTCCTCCATTACATGCAATACACACTGACAAATAGATTGGCTGCTCTTGACGACGAAGGCCGTGTCCAAGGCGAAACACACTGATAAATCGTATTTTTGAACAAATTCAAATTTGGATGAGATGTTAGGTAGACGTTCTTTTTGAAAACGCCCCAAATCGAAAAGTATAGTGGATTTTGGTCAAGGCTAAATAAAGACAACTTGGAGGTAGGCCAGAAGTCAGCCATATTACTGCTGCATAAGTTTTGGTTCTTCTTAGCTGTTTGGAGCAGTAATGGACTTTTGATATCGTAGGCAATCGGAATGGAGATGCCAATTATCTCTGCAGTCTTCTCGGTACTGACACTAATGCAGAGGATATCGATAATGTTGTCGCACCGACATTTTTATACTTTAAGACATAATATAAAAACAAAACGTGTTTAGTTGTGTTCACATGTCGTTTAGTACAATAAAGTTATGGTCGATTATGGATTTTTTATTTTTTCTGTTGCCTGGGCATTGAAATTTGATCTTGACCTCTAAAAATTTGATGACCTCTTACCATAATCAAGTATAATCTTTGATCAAAAACAATCCGTAACTTTTGTATTAATCCTGTTAACTAACAACCAAAGAAATATAGGCAGAAATATAACCTCCATTCAGCTTCTTTGGGGGAGGTAAAAATAAAAACACTACATTGTTCGGAAGCAAACGTGGACTGTTAATAAATGTTAATTATATAATTAAATAGGGAGGATGTGAGTTTTTACCCTGCATATTCCGAATCTGATGTCCTTTCTGCATAAGTAAACAATAATAAACATTTCTCAATTATTTCATCATGAGTGAGCAAGAAGCAAAAAGCAGAAGATCTCAGACCTTCTGGATGCCAAAATTGAGGTGGCAGAGATTATGGAAATTGTGAAGTGCTCCAGGAGCCTCATTTTCAAGGTGACCAAGATGAAAAAGGATGGAAAAGATATCTCAAGGAAAGAACGAAGTGAGGGACACAACTTGAAAAGGGATTCTGGGTTTCTGGGGACCTGAAGAAGAAGATCAAGGAGAACCCCACAAAATCCATGAATCGGCTCTCTAAGGAGTTTGACGTGGCCGAGGGTACAATCAGGAGGACTTTGGGTTTTCCTCTTACACAAGGACCCTACGCCACCTGTTGACAGACACTCTGAAGGAAAGGAGACTGCAGAGGTGCAAGAAAGTTCGTGCATGGATCAAGATAAAAATTTTCTCTAACGAGATTTTCACTGTAGACCAGGTCTATAACCGTTAGAACACCCGTTGGCTTGGGAAATCACCAGAGGAGGTCAAGGGGGTGTTCTGTACAAAACATCCGGCCCAAACAATGGTCCTTGGGGTCGTGGCGTCCAACGGCAAGAAGATGTCTCCCTTCTTTTTTAAGGCTCGGGAGAAAATCGGTCAGGAGCCCTACTACAAGGTGCTGAGGCTCACCATACTGCCATGGCGACAACTATGTGTGGACCCAAGATGGTGCACCCTCACACACATCGGCCAAATGCCAGAAGTTATGCGCCGACAACTTGGCTGTTTTTTGGCCCAAGGATATGTGGCCATCATTTTCGCCGGATTTGAACTCGTTAGACTTTGCTGTGTTAGGCACTTTGGTGAGGGAGACTAACCGGACGTCTCACCCGAATGTAGACTCCCTGAAGGCCGACATGTGAAGGAGTGGAACAACTTTTCCAAGAAGTTCATCATCAACTCCTGTACAGCTTATAAATTGAGCAAAAGAGGTCCAAGGTATTTAACTTGAATTGAAAAAAGATAATAATATTCTAAGCATTAACTTAATTGTATTAATAAATATTCACGCTCCTGGGAGTAATATCTATTGATAAAGGCCAACTTGTTCGATTATAAGAAAAAATAGTGAAAATGCACTTACAAAAAAATTTAAATTTCTTCAAAATAAAAAGCTATTAATACACATTATTATTGCATTTTGTGAAGAAAAGTCATTTTAAGGTTAAGAAAAAAACTTTTCAAAAAGGTAATATTTGATAAGAAGAAAATAATTACGTAATGGTTCTAAAAATATACTTCCAACTTCATTTTTTCGTGATAGAAATAATGCATTAGTACCTATTAAAAATATAAAGGTTTTGGTTTTTTTTATATAAATAGTTATCCAACTCTTTGATGAATGTTAAGTGAGTCTATTCATAGATGAATAATTAATTTATATGTGTTTGTACATAATAACCTAATCTATTCATCAGAGAATTTGATCCATCGATATATGTATTCCATACATTGATTTTCTTTGTGAGGACTTTTTTTTTTAATTATGTGGGCAATTTAATTTAACTTTTAATTGACAAACTTTGTTTGAGTATAATAGTAAATAAAGTGATTGTTATCAAAGATGTAACAAGTGTAATATTATGCATTGAAATATTGGCCATTAAAATTTCCAAAATAAAGAGAGCACTATATTAGAACCCCGGAATACGACCGCATCAATACTCAAAACATTTGAAGTTCAACACAAAATGGAGATAATTCTTTGTCGTCTCTGAGCTCGGATAAAACTTCGAAGTAATGATGTGAAATAAATTAACCTGAGCTAGTAATGTATCGATACAAAATTTGGACGTCCGTACTAAATTTTAAGGACTTTTCTGAATAGGACACTATAGCCGTCCCATAGAATAATCTTTGATAAACGACGTTATTAACCAATATTCTAATATTTTAATAAGTCTAAGATCTAGCCTTTGATTAGATCTAAATAAAGAATAAAGGCAAAATATTAATAAGTTTTAATAAACAAGCTCAAATAAGGTAACCTGAGATACTTTACTGTAAATATTAGTGAAAAAGATGCCTTTTATATGGTGCTTTAAAATATAGGACTTTTTCTATGAGCAATAAGAGGGACAGAGGGGACGGAGTAGGGACCGATTGGAAGACCAATACAACCCTATAGTGAGTCATGGAATTCTAGAGACCTTGAGAAATCATTCAAAGTTTATATTTCCACGTGAAGATAATATAAAAAGAAGTTATTGGTTGAAAAAAGGGAGAGGGAAAGGTGAAAGTCATTTTTTACTTCCATCCTTTCAAGACGGGAAATATAGAAAAATAAGCTAAGCTGCATGCGTGATTATTTCATGTGTCTTGAATTCCATGTGTGAGATAAATATTTCATTTTTGACAAAAAATAACTTTGTACTCAGTGCTCCAGACTCGGGATATTCGCCTACATACTGCCTCATTACTGGTGCTAGGTATTTTCATTACTACTAAATGTATTCCCTGTTAAATTCATTCCTGGAAATTGCATCCCTACTTTCAATATGGATATTTAGTGACGTCATACAGTTTTAATCCAGAGCTGAACTTAAAGGAGGTGAGAAGGAGAAGGGAATTAGGGTCCCAAGCAAAATTACTTTTTAGTTATGTAGATCTGAACTGTGAGACGAAGAAAGGAAGAGAAGGAGGGATGATGAAATTGATGAGAATGAGTAGAAGTAGTGATAGACGATTGCAGGGAAGAATAATGAGGGGATTTACTTCTCCTACTTCCCTAAGTATGACCAATATCCACAGATCAAGATTCCTTTCCTATTCCCTATTAAATATTTATGATGACGTCATTTCTAATCGATAAACACCATAAATCCTTCATATACGTTTCCCATCTATCATTAGTCATTACTCATCTCCAGTTTCACTAAATATCCCCCTTCAAAGTGGGAATAAAATGTCTGGGGATGAATTTTATTTGCAATGAAATTGCCAGGAATAGAAAGACAGCGAATGGGTTAACTGGGAATTAAATTACCGGTGACGCTAATTATTAGTAATGGAACGATTTCAAAAAGATCCCAATGCCTATTTCGGTGCCTAGTCTAGTAAAAATTCCTGATTTTTTATTATTTATAACACTGCTAACGATCTTTAGAATATTTTACATCTTTTATCTAAAACAATCACTGGTTGGAGTACTTGCAAACTTTTAGGTCAACAGATGTTACATAACTACTAGTGAGTCTAACGGGCAAATTGGTACAGAACCATTTTATTCAAAATAATTATTTTAGAATATGGTCTTGCATTCGAAAATTTGCACTAAAATTGAATTTTAATCTTATTAATGATCAGTTTATTATCTTTTCACAGTCTGAGCATTTTTTATCATAAATTATTTTATAAGGATGTTTTATAAAATTATGTTGTTTCCTGTATCCTGATGGAAATATTTCATAACTTAGCAAAGTGTTAAATAGTAAGGCATAAGAAATGGAAAAGGAGAATTGGAAATGACACCTTTTTTTGCTTCATCTCAATTCCAGAAGAAGCAGCCGATTTACCTATTCCTTGCTCCGATTAATCGTCCCATCACAACTAATTATATATAAAAGGGTAGTGTTGAAAAATAGTACATTATTAAGAAAAAAATATATCATCCGACAAAAACACAAAAGTAATAATTTTTAGCGTCTGTGGTTAGCTCATCATCTCCATATGGCTCATGTTATTTTCTCGCATAAAGGAAAAATAATATGAAAATCTCGTCAAAAAATGTACATATATAATTGGATAAATAACTATTATATATATTTAATAAGCATTTTTCAGACTATTTCTGTAGCGCCTCATTTCAATAAAGGCCGATTTGTATTGGCTATACTGTTCCCTGCGATTATTTTTTTTTTGTATCGATAGTTGAAATCCCGTGTGAATGTAAATCCGTCCGAGGAGCCTACATGACTTTAAGGACAACATCCAAGAAGAAATTACAATACATACGCTGATACACTAGTGAGGGTAACCACTATAAATCGGATTATTCATTGCATGGAAAATGGGGGACGTCACCTATCTGATATGATTGGCAAAACTATGTAAATCAATACATTAAATAGGTACTATCATTATGAAAAAAGAAAACTTTTCTCATATAAGAAACTTGTTTTTTTGCCTTTTATAAAAAGGAAGATTTGTTTTTCCATCCTTTATTTCGATCAATTAAAGACTTTTTAAAAGATAATTTATCAATTTATAATTACTTCATTGGGATGCTGAATTTCTGCTACTCAAAATGAAATTAGAAGCAATTCCAAAAGATTCATCAGAATAATTACACTGTCCAACAAAATCACACTTTCTTTAGCACTAGAATAGCATTTGCTTTACTGAGTAGAATTAGTTCCCTTTATTTCAAATATGGTCTTATGTTTTCTTTGTTTTCCTCATGGCCTTCAAAAAAAGGCCACAAAGTTTTTTTGTTTTTTTTTTGCCTATTTTTAAGGTTCAAACTTTTTTAAGCGTTTGGTATTGAAGATAGGGATAAATTATATGAATATATTTGAAAAACTAATGTTAAAAATTCTAAAACAATTTTTAAAATGTTCGTATCGTGCTTATAACTCGATTTTATTTTTGTTCAAAGTTGAAAATAAGTGATTTTTGTTCATTGGCTTCAATACGAATATATTCAAAAAGTTTAAAAGTATATCCTTTGATACCTGAAATTCTGAACTTTAATTTAAAAAAAAGCCTCCCCAAAAAAGCTCTATATCATTGTTAATTTGCCATCAGGCCACAACAATATTTCAAGGATACAAACTTATTTTTGAACTGATTTTATTCTATCAGATAATTACTGATAGAATACAGGAGAAATTTGTCAAAGAATACAAAATATTACATGCAGGCTCAATTTTGAGAAAAAATCATTGTAGCTTGTTTTTGTGTTGATGGAATACTATTTATAATTACCTCAAATTTTATTTATATAAAGAATGTCAATGTTAAAATAACAGGAAATTAAGCGATATATTTTTCTATGATAACTAAAAATATTTGAAGATATTATGTAGATCCACTCCGTGCCTTTCTAATTGTTACAGAGTAAACTTATTTCGAAGAAATATATGTATATCTTTACGGGTATAAATGTATAACCAAAAAATATGTAAAATAAAGAAGGATAAATATTTTGTATTCCTTTCTTTTTTTAGTATTTTCATAGCAATCATAATCATTCGATGAATATTTGCTTCATTGACTATATAACTTTATAGTTTATTAGATTTAATTTTCGATATGAAAACGCATAACGAAACCCTTCTCATAAATGATAGTATATACCCTTACAAAATTGGGTGATAGGTCATTTCATTCCCAGTAAATTTATTTCCTGTTGTTGTTTTTTTTGTTTTTTTTCTAGTAATTTAATTCCCAGTAAATTCATTCCCTGGACATTGCATTCCCACTTTCAATATGGATATTTAGTGACATCATACGGTTTCAATCCAGAGCTGAACTTAAAGGAGTTGAGAATAAGTGATCCTGGAGAAGGAGGTAAGGGTCCCGAGCAAAGTTGTTTTTGTTACGTAGATCTGAACTGTGAGACGAAGAAAGGAAGAGAAGAAATTGATGAGAGGGAGTAGAAGTAGTGATAGACGATCCCACGGAATAGTAATGAGGGGATTTACTTCTCCTACTTCCCTAAGTATGACCAATATCCACAAATCAAGATTCCATTCCTATTCACTATTAAATATTTATGATGACGTCATTTCTAATCCATAAACACCATAAATCTTTCATATACGTCTCCCATCTATCATTAGTCATTACACTCATGAATTTTATTAGGAATTAAATTTCCCATCATGCTGAATTAGAGACCTATCAAAAAAATTAACATTTGATATTATTTTAATTCCGATTTGATACGAAGAAAGGTCATTGATTGATGTTGTCGAAATGACAATGTTTTTTTGTTTTTTTCCAAAAAACGAATGTATTTTGTTAAAATTTGATGTTCTTTCTGTTTGTTAAGATTTGAAATTAATAAAGGGCATTGATTTCAATTATGGAAAGATATTATGTAAAAAGGCCCCAAGCAGGGATCTCCGTAGGATTATATATACAGGGTTTGGTTTTACATTTAAGAAATTTTTGAGACCAGGAGATATACTTCCATGTTCATGATTAGGTAATCATTCAATCCAACCACCCTCAGCTTCAACCACGGCGTCCAACCTGGCGCGGAACCTGCTGCACGCCTTGATCAGGTGATCTTTTTTCATATTGTTCACAAGCTCAATAATGGAGGCTCTCAGAGTAGCCAAATTGTTAGACTCACTCTCCAAGACGCCCCACACGAAAAAGTCCAAAGGATTTGCAGTCCGGGGAGCTAGGGGCCACATTTTCTTAAACCAAAACATCTCCAAATTGTCTGAAAGCCAGTTTTGTACCCAGATCGATCTGCCTTCTTCCTTGCTGGTGATCCCATCCCTCCAGACTTCTTGAATTAATTTGCAACGTTGCACAAGGTGACAGAGGACAACTTGATAAATTCGATGATCTCTTTGGGCGCACAGTCTGCACGGAGGGCGACAACGATCACTGCACGACGGTCGTATTCGGAAAACATTTTCGACACTTTGTAAACATAACTTATATAAAATTGTCTGCTGAATCTGATAAACTGTTTTTTAAAGCTGTACAACTAAGGGTGCCCAAGAAAAACAGGTTAAAAATTTTTTTTAATGTAAAACCGCACTCTGTACATTTATTTATTTTTAAATTCACAGAAAATTAAATTTTTTGCAAGAAAAATAAGTTAAATTACAAAAATTAATTTTTTTGGATAAAAAACTTTGTAGAATTAAATTTCAAAAGCTAAATTTTCTTGGAAAAACCAAAAATTCCTTAATTTGGACGGTGCTACAGCCTTTTCTGCAGCTGCTACCGGGGAGTCCTTTTTGAGTCTGGAAAATATATTGACCTTCTTTTTTATCTTTCCCTACATTGTAAAGGGAGTTCAGATCAGCTGAAGAGATAGATTAAAAGGTTGTGTCCCAAATGTACTCAAAATTATCATATTAACAATGTTGTACTTCACTTGCCGATTGATGTCGCAATATTTCTGAATAATTTTTTAGTGCATTAAAGTTAATGGGACACTCACTAACTCTGGGCCAAATAATTACAAAGACATTCATAGTTGAAAATAATATGATCTACCACTGTATTAAGAAACGAAACTTTTATACTGAATGGTTTTAAATGAAAAATATTACTACAAAAAGACAAAAACCAAGTCTGATTGATTAACAACAAAACAAGGGTAAAATCGGAACATAAGCCCTGTTATAGGCGATATGCTCCCCTCATATTTTATTTCACACCATAAAAGTCTGCCACATGTGTAGACTTCTGATTTTTCTGCGGCCGCTCCATCGCTCAAGAAATTATTCACTTTAACCTTTTTGAGAAAAATTGCTCATATACACATTTTTTTCCTTGAAAATTGCTCATTTATCTAAGTTGGTACGAAAATAATTGAGAAATTCCGATTTCTGGTTAAATTACACAATAGCTTTAAATGATTTTTTAATTATATTTTTCAAGGTAATAAACCTATCTTTATGAGGCTCTTTTTTTTTGTAGGTAAAACTATGTATATGATTAGAAGGTCATGATTACATGATTGGATATGTACGGGACTCATATTCTGACAACAGCCAATTAGAGGATGAAGAAATTTGGTACAAAATTGACTGTTGAATAATCCCCTTGAATCTTGCAACAAAGGAGAAATACTTTTGCACTAAATTGTGAAATCTTGATTTTTAGATATAATATAGCAAAACATAATATTAATGAATTATGATCAATTAAGACAATAATACTAAATACTTTAAATTATCCTTATAAAACTTTATTTTTCTTTAAATACACATCACTCCATTTTGATTGTTCATTTTTCAACAAATTTACTCTTTTTTACAACTCTTTTTTTTGTACTCATTTTTTCCACAAAAATCCCAAGTCTACTTATGAGATTTCACAACTTTTATGTAATAAAAGAGGGAATAATCCCCTATTTTAAAAATACTAACTGTAAATTGGTGAATTTTTTCGACAATTATTTATTATATCAAACTTTGTACACATATTTTTTTTTTAATCTTGGTTGTATAAAATACGGCTATGTTAATACTAATACCTATATATCTTCTTCTTTCTTGCTTTTTTTTTTTTTTTTTTTTTATATGATTAATTACAAAAAGTTATGTTACGTAGTTATACGGAGTGTTTGAAAAGTCTTGGAATTATATTAAAGCAAAAATTTAAGAGATTTGGTATGTATTTTGGTACATCCGGCTCGAACTTTTTGAAGTGATAGTTTTAGAAGTTAGGTATGCTGTTTATGTCAGATTAAATACTCTGAAGTGGAAAAGGGAAGCCAAAAGAATGGAGGTTACTATTTTAGTTCACACCAGTCACCCAAACATCAAAAAAATTCTCCCAGTTAGTAACCAAATGATATGGAGAGTCAAAAAGGTGATTGTCTAAGGGGATCTCTTTTTTCCCTGATTTATTATTGCTTTTTAACAACAGGATCAAGAGTGAAGGTTTTTCATCACTGAAGAAAATTACCTTATTTGAATGATGAGTAAGATCATTCAGGATGCGCTTACGAGGGTGCGTTTTTGTTGTTCTTCTTTTTTTTCAACTGACTAAGTAAAGGTCGTTTCTGAAGCAAGCCATGGGGACAATTTTTACATCTCTTGGCCCTGTATACTTGCCTATAATTTTTTCATTGGCCAGTTCAGTCATTTTCATTCTTCCATTGGTTTCAATGGCATCAAAAACATTCCAAGCCTTTTCGAACACCTGGTTTGTTCTACATTGGTTGAGTAAAAGATGTATGATAAAATGAAGAGAGATGATTTAAAAAAAAAAACGAAAACCATCCCATTCTAAATACTGCTAAATTTAAGTATAAATTTGTATAATCTTTCTATGTACTTTTTGTGGGACATTTGTTCAAATATGAAAATACGCACAAACGGTAGATTTCTTTGTATTCGGTGTATTAGTTTATTAAAGCTTATTTTATTCCCGAAGGACGAAGACTACTATAGTAACACCTTGACACGAGTGTAATTCGTTTCTGGATGGAACTTGAGCGTCAAAAAACTTATATGGCAAGGCAATTTATACATAAAAACTGAAAATAATCGGGCTTTAAGCTCTTTTTGCGTCCCATCGGCAAATTTTTGCTTAGAATCCAGCTCGTATCTATAAAAAAAAACGCATGTTGGGAGACTCGTAAATATAATTTTTACTGTTTTTGATCATTTAAATCGATTTTTGTACCGTTTAAACAAATTTGTACTGACATCAAAGCAATATTTAGAAAAATACACAAAAATAACGATTATAAACATTATAATATTACATTCAAAGCTATCCTTATTAGTATTCAAAAGGTCTATGCTGTACAAAAGACTCCCTTACTTCATAACTCGTAATATGAGATATGATCATAGATAGAAATAATATGATAATTATTATGAAATTGCTTTTTCTAGTAGCTACTTGATTTTTTTTTTTTGATTTTTTTTTTGCAAAGCTGTTATCATTATTTTTAATAAAGAGCATATTACTATAAAGTAATTACAAGTGCATGGAAGACAACAAGTAAAACTAAGATTTGCGGGACAGTTATAAATGTAAGTCCTTGTTAGACTCGCAGTAGAATTGAGGATCGAAATCAGAGTCACTCCTGCTCACTTGCAAGGGTGACAAGAAGTTATGCGCTATATAGTTTAACCCTGGGAAGTTACCCCTCATACATATATTGTAGCATTGTATCTACCACAGATAATTTAAGATCTTCCTTTACTTGAAGTCCTTTGCAATTAATGATGAAATTATGGGATTTTGTAGTAATATATATGAAGTAAATGTTGTTTCTTATTATTATGAACTCGAACCTTTTTTTTTTACCTTTTGCTGAGGAAAAAGAGGAAGAAGGAACACAAACAAATAAATTTGTGTTGCTACATGGACGACTTTAATTTTACATGTTCTTTTTAATATATACCATAAGTATTTGTAATAATTTATTGATTGTTAGTAACTTTTTGGCTTGAAATGTTTAAATTAAATAGAATGAGACTTGCAACGATCATCATCAGAATCCCTTTGAATTAATCATGGTAATAAATATATAATATTATATTTCTAATATTTTGCAGCTAAATCAAGGTATCTTTTTTCAGCTTGTTTAGTCATCATACCTCAAGACGTATTAAGATCAGGGTCCACCTTAGCCCTAAGCCTCCAGTGGACATTGGATAACGTAACAGAGATCTTGTTGAGTATGCCACAAATATATTAATATATTGTCGTGATTGGAAAAAACTCCATGAAACTTTCAAGAAGAGGCAAGGGTTTTTACAATATTAACCAGAATTATTAATTATTTCACAACCAAGACTAAAATTTTGTACTACAACAAATAGTACCTGGTTAGAATATAATATTAATATCCAATATAAATCGCATCATTTATGTTATTGTTTTTTTTTTGTTTTTTTTTGCTTAACCAATGAAAATGAACTATCAGTGCCCGATCGAAAGAGGAGGATCATGGAAGTTCTCTTTTAGGATACCGATCTACCTTAGGATAGCTATTGATATTAACTAGATTGGACACCTCATCTCTTTCACTATTGTGGAAGCACACCCTACTATGATTATGCATTGCTTTTGACACTTAAATTCTAACTGTTTACATATTATTAAAGCGTTGAACACAAATAATAGAATCAACAATATACCTATATGGATATATTATATAAAATATTTACAATAATAAATAGAAAAAAATAATCTTTACATAAGAAACAAGTGCAGAGGACTTATACATACAAATACATATTATATACAACAAGCAAGTCAAAATTCTCAAAAAATTTATCTGAAGATGATGAGGAAAATGTAGAAACTTTAATAATAGTTGATGAATGAAAAGATAAAACCTACACCTTCATACATATTACTTTTGAAGTTGTAGAGCCATGAAAATGAAAATAAGGTTTGTTACGATTTTAACAGAAGTATCCATCTTTTTCATTAAGTCTACTACAGCAACAATTTTAAGCTCAATGTATCCGTCTATTGATAATTTAGTGAATCGAACTACGTGGAGTTCAACATCTTTGATCAAAATATTCGAACCCAACTTCACACCTCTGACTAAGTTATCTAGCATTTTTGACTTTTTTTTTTTTTTTTTCAGATCATAATGCAAGTTCTATTTAAACGATTTTATAACTTGATTGTACCAATTAATAAAAACAAGCATTAAAAAAATGAATTATTTTATTAATAAACAAAACTGAATTGGAGTAGAAAAAAGTAAATAAAAATCCATAACATACGACAAAAAAAATCAAAAATCAATATATTTTCCTAATAGGAGTCCAATGTAAACGATGCAATTAGACTTCAAGACCTAACAGTGGAATTAAAAAATTGTGTTGGGATTTAAATCCCACATGACTCAATTTATGAAACTGAATTAGTTGTGAAAAAATTTTATAGCTATAATTGATTGTCCGAAATAGGTGAAAAAAGAAGAGAGGAAGATTGGTTGCGTTGTCTCAGGGATCCCACGTTAAGGTGAGCACACCTCTTATTCAACGCCGCAGATATAGGAGTTGAGAGGCTCGCCAATCCAACCTTTATGTGTGGCTTAAAACGCCACTTGCCCCCTCCTGGATGAAGACGAATAGGACGAGCACAGATACCAGATACTTAGTTCTTGGTGATACGATAAGACTTATCTAATTATTTTTTATTTTTTTATATATAGATATTCTTCTTTTCTCTCATCATAAGTACAACCGTTTAAAAATAAATCGGTTCAAACTCATTATAAAAAGGTGTAACATTCCTGTCTGATATTTTCTATTTTAAAATGTATTCAAATTGAATTAAATACACTAATTTTACACTTATGAATGCAAAAATGCATAAAAAATGACTTGAAGTGGGGGGAGACTCAGTTTAAATCATAAATAATATGTGGAAAATACATTTATGGTATAATATATACTTCCGCGGGGCGAACTTCTCAGGGCTAAACTGTCTGGAGTGTAACATCCTAGAACCCATTGCTATATACGGACAGGGATTTGATATTATATCCATCATCTCATAACTGTTTGTAGCTAATTTAATAAAATGTTATAACAGCTAATCTACTTTACTCCAAAACATTCTTTAAATTCTCAGGGTGATCACTTGTGTACCAGAGTAACAGTTTCGGAAAAACTCAAATTCATATAGCTTGGTATTATTTGGGCTGTTTGAAATATTTTCTATACACATTTGCTTAATGGAGAAAGTAAAATTCGAACTTTATCTTTATATTATGAAGTTAAAAAACAAAATTGGAGAGGTATGTTTGAAAATATTGAAGGAAATGGACTTATGAGCAGCAACTTGAGACTAGACTTGCATTAAGAATATATTTTTTTCCTCTTCAAATCAGACTTCTTGATTAATAATGCAAAAATTTGACAACCCACTTTTGGGAAACCTATGGGCTATAATGTGAATTAACTATTAATTTCTTTATATAATTGAGTAAATTAAATTTGTGTTAGTCATAAGCCATGGATAATTTATTCATGACAGAATATCAGAATAGATTCATATTACAGTAATACTCCAATTATTAGTTCGAATTATGTTTTGGTACAATTTGTCTTTTTAAAACCTTTTTATTTATAAAATCGACTGTTTATATGCAAAAAAAAAATCACATTAGTCCCAAACCCTAGCAGTCTCGAAAGGCTTGGATTCAAATCCAGGTTATATCTCCAAAACCATATCTATATCCAAACTCTATTTGGTATTCCTATATATATAATAAAACTAACGATCGTTTCATTTATAAATGGTCTTAATCCAATTTAAAAATGTTGCCCAGTAAATATTTAATATATCATTTACAAATAGTGAGTTTAGGTTTACAATTCAATTATGTACGCGAATGGATCACGATGCATTTTATTTTAAATTCAAATACTTAGAGTGAGTTGATACAGACAGTAGTGAGCATATTATTATCAGTTAACATTTGATTGATGCAGGAAAGGATGTACGCAAATGGAGCAAGAAGCATTGATTGTAAATTCAACTATCTGAATTCGGTTCATACACATAATAGTGAGCACGCTTACATTTAATGTCTTTATATTGTATATGATTCGGTTGATCACATGGAAATATTTTTTTAACACATCTGTTTAATTAACAAATGAGGAATGTTAGAAATGTATCGAACAGTATTCAAACAGTTGGCTTTTTCAAGGGAAACAATTAATTTTGGAGGAGTGTTCTTACTGCCCGTAAGTCAAGGGGTCCGGCATTTAAGAGCTTATTTTACAAATATATATATATAATTTACTTACATCCTGTATTTGTGTAAGAGAAGTCTCCTCTTCCACTCACTGAATCCTAAGGTCCTTGTTCCTTCATGATAGGTAATATTTTAAACATGAGATGTAGGATAGATTTTGGTTCAATTTTTCCAAAGTAAATAGTTGTAACTTACTTCATTTATTACAACTCAACGACTAAAGCTAAGGTTTTAGATATTCACATGTAAGAAAGGACTGTTGCTGCAAAGTTGTTTCACGAAATTCACAAGCTCATAGCTAATCAAATATATCTCTATAACAGAAGATGTGTAGGTGTGAAAATGGATGGGGTTAACTTATATTTAATGTGCTGTTTTATTTCTCATTACTTTTATTCTTCCACTCGATTCAAGCTCAAAATGAGGACTCACGATGATGTTGATATCATCGACATCGAGGGTGTGCTTATATATAGATATATGTCTGTGTTATATACACACCATATAGATAGATTCTTTGGTAGAGGGGAGGGGACTTTCCTTCCTCAAAAGTAAAGAAAAGTGAGCTTTCTCTCTCTCTACAACTTTCCACCGGAGGGAAGGAAAAGAGTGAGTGAGCGGAGAGTTGGAGAAGAAGAAAGAGAGAGGTTGATGATTCCCTAGGCAGATGCTGCTTCTTCGTTCACTCTATGTATGCGCCAATGTGTGTAATAACTCTTATTTACTATGTGGTACATACAAAGTAAGTAGGTAGCTCACTGTACAGTAGGACGGTTTGTTTTTCAACTTTTTTCCAAATTTCGGCTAGTTCGGAAAAGTATGGATTTGGTTAGGGAAAAAAACTAATGAAAATTTCATCGCCATACGATGTGATCTTTAGGTAGCAGATCCCGTTTCTTTTTAAAGTTTGAAAGGGGACCAAAGTTCTTTACTTCGTCAATCAAGATTTAAATGCAATAAGAATCATTATTTAGCATGAAGTTTTATTTAGTGTTGTACCTACCCTTATTTTTTCGCTCGAGTATATTTCAGACTTAGGATATATATTAGTCCTCGGGACCGGCCCTTCGGACTATAAGTACTACAACTGATTACAAAAAAAAGGAATAAAGTTAAGTGACGCCATGAAGGACTGGACTTTATAAGTTTGTGACTGATATGCAGGACTGAGCTGGGATGGACGTGACTGCATTCCCTAGTTCTAAATAAGGACTGACACAACACTAATTATGATAGACATTACCGATAAAAAAGATTTTTAAAGTTTTTTTTCTAAAACTACCCTATGGAGCAAAAAGAGAGAATAGCATGGGAAAAAAAATTATCTTTCATTTCTGAAAATGTACAAAAATGATGCGAGCTATACGCAGATCATCAAATCTTCCCAACTTTTTTCTCTTTTTTGCTCAATAAGACACTTTCATGAAAACGAAACTTTTGGAATAATCTTTATAGTTTAGAAAAATGTCAATCAAAATTATTTTATTCAAAATCACTAAAAATGTATTCCTAGTATCTATATAATACGAAGTAAATAATTTTTGCCTTTTTTCATGATTTGATTGAGATGTGCAACATAGAGATGACCTCGTAGGGCAAAGCAATATTGGATAGGTCATTTTCATACCATATGAAAAATTTTCCGTATGACTCGTCATCAAACTTGGAAGACAGTTGAAATTCAAACCGCACTACCCACTTACTTACATTGTCACATAGTTACTCATCTCCTCTTCCTCTTCTTTTCCCATAAAAATAAATAAATATTGTACATATTGCGTGTGCAATTTGGGATTTGCCCTCAGTTGTATGTGTGTAAAAGCTCTACCAGAGGTGATGGGGAAAAGTCCTTATAATAGAGGCGTCTACAGGGGATGGACTAGAGGACCCTCCTAAAAAAATGAATTTTTGCTTAATTTAATTATCTGTCCAAACTATGCTTTTTTGGACTTTTTTTTTTGCAATAAATTTCCAAAAAATAAGCCCTCCCCAAATTATAATCCTACGGCCGCCATTCTATAGTACTGCAAATCTCGAGTCATTAATCATAATTCCAAGTCCTTGAATATTTTTTAATAGTCCTCAAAATTATTTTGAGTTAATTATAAGTCCATGTATATAATCTCGTAGGTGGAGTTGGCATTTTTGTACGAAAAAAAAGGGTGTTTATTTTGGGCATGTTAAGAAAGAGAAACCAAAAATCTACAATTACAATTTGAAGAATGTTTTGGAGGAGAGCAGTCAAATTTGCAGTTACTCGTATGTTGATCATCAATTTTACTCTGAGTCCAACAAGGACTTACAATTATAACTCCCCAACAAATCCTCTTCATTGATACTCTCCTTCTTTTATGAGGACACACGAATGTTGAATATAGTTGAATCTAGAAGGAAAAGAAGTTTCTATTCAAGAATTAAATCATAAAGACAACTTCTAAGGAAAAGAAAATTCATTCTTCAGATTACCAATACCAAAAAATAAAACAGACCTGCTAAAAAGTACACACGATTTCACTCACTACGAATTGTATTACTGAATTAAGACACTTGTTAATATCAGGTACCCGCTACATGATTTTTGGTGGGAAAAATGGAGTTATTGTTATATAGAATGGAACCTTCTACATTTAAAATAGCTGAGTTTAGTGAAAATATTATGATTCTATTTAAACTCAAATTTAAGTAGTGCATTTTAAAACACTTCACACCAACGATTGAAGACCCTGCTTACTTCAGAAGGGGAAGTTAACCTCCCAACGACTGATTAAATAATGAACAAAAAAGAAGAAAGAGCACAAGCAACAACCGTTATCCTTGTCAAATTTTTAAACGTAACTTTTTTATTACAAACATGTCAACTCTATATATATGTGGGGTATATACTCTGTAGTGTTAAGGATTTTCTTGGGCTTAGTATGCAAGTACTACCTCACGAGTTACAAGTCTTTAGCCTCAATTCTTTGATTGCAGGACCAAACCCAGGAGCAAATCTTCAAAATATGCACTCGAGTTCAATTCTAGTCTCGATTCTGAATTCCCATCTCTGGTATCTTCTAACCTTGAACTCTAAACATATGGAGGGCTCACGAACTCCATGGATGAGGCCATTGCTCATAAAAATTATACAAAAATCAACAAATCCAATTTTATAGAAAAATGAATATTCTGCGATCGGAGAGCTGATGAAAGGTATTGTTTAGGGTTCATACACGAACGACACAAATTATTTAATGCGGGGACGGCCCCGGCTTAATATCTTACAATAGAATGATAATAAACGCCGAGTTATTCCAGTTGGAAAAAGGCGGTCAGATCTAAGTTAGATAAGAATCACCGAATATGTAATTGCCCCTATATTCAATTGGCTATCAACAGACCTTTTAAAATATAGATTTTTATGTCTTTCGTTTGGTTTTTAAAGAAGGTATTATGAGTTGGTATTGGCAAAGCAAAGAGAAAAATAACAGTTTTAAATTTAGAAAAGGAAAAACGGTTGATGTGTTTGCTCTTTTTTCTGTTTTGTTCATTCTTTAATAGGTAGTCGTTGTCTTAGCTCTCTCTCTCTCTCTCTATGATGAATTACCCACTACTTTAGTGTAATTTAAAAAAAAAAAAATATATATATATTATGCGATTAGAAAAAAAAATCTGGTTTTTAAAGTTCAATAAATAACCCTCTATAGCTTGTGTTTCCTTATTTAGGACGGAAGACTGCAGTTTAGTCTCAGTACGGTCCAGCCCAGTCCTGCGTCCTGCATATCAGTATTAAAACTTATAAAGTTCGGTCCTAAATGACATCAATCAACTTTCTATTTTCTTCTTAAATTATTGAAGTCAGAAGGAACGACAGTCTTAAGGGCCGCTTCTAAGACTGGACAGGTCCGAATAATAAGGACTGGCTCAACACTACGTATATCCAATTAATAAATAGAAATATTTATGACATGACTTTACTATCTAATGAGATGACACCCTAAACCATAACTTAGGCTGGAAACTTTGAGTTTCCGTGACTCCTACCACTTCCTCAATTGACCCAGCAATCCACTTGTCGTTCCTCCTGTTGTAGTACAGATCGACGGTATGATGACGGATAATTCCTGACCCATAGCTCCGATTGAAATCCACCCATTCAGCGATCAATTTTCAATATTTTTAAGACAAGATAGTCCTGGACCTATAGGTCCGTAACACGCCTCAACCTTTTCTCTCTTCTTCCTCGCTATAGACGATTCAGAATTCAATGCTTGTCCCTTTATACAGATTGTAAATTTCAGATTTAGAATAAATTCTTAAAACACGAATTACACAATAATCTGGATAACCCTCCGTAATGAACACTCCAAAAGTTATAGACAAATCCTTCTTATTCCTATGAATTTACAATTTATCACCAACACAAAACAATACAGAACGTTAAATTGGATTATAGCAATAAAAAATGATCTTGATTTTGCCTTGTTTCGAATATTTAGACATTTTCATAGAGTTTTAGTTAATTTAGCTTGCTATATTGCTTAAAAGTAGGGGTGTGCCGATGGAATGGAATCGGGAAAAATAACCTTTTTTTGAAGTATCAGAATCGGTTACTGGAATCGGCAGCCAATTCCACAGATACCTATGCATACATATCTATATGGATAATATGACTTATTTGAACTCATTTTTGGAGACAAAATTACGGTTATAGATCAATAAAATAGCAAGACTAGATGATGTAGTTTCGACAATTTCAAAAAGAGAAAAAAAGGAGGGAAATGTTATTTGCTTATTAAATTCCTTTGTATTTAATAAGGAATCGGGATCGTCCATAAAGATGGAATTGGAATCGAAACAAGAATAGGCTGAAAATTTGATATCCCTATTTCCTTTTTTTTTTCCTTCAGTTTTCTTGGTCTCTTATTTTTTTCAATTTTCTTTAAGTTAATGTTTTTACTGTAAGAATAACAAATTATATCTTGTTAAAACTTCAAGCTAATCTTGTTAAGATTATAATCTAATAACGATTTATTTTTTCTCTATGTATTATATTGGTAAAAGTATTTTTAGCATTTTAATTGACATTTACGGGTGCACAATGAATAGCTTTAAAAATTATACAAAATTTAAATAACTCAATTGGTATAATCGTAAAAATGTTTATACTGTTGTAAATTAAATTTAATTTTTTGGGTTTCTTTTTTACAAAGTTCACTAACCCGGATATAAAAAGGATGGGACTAGGGGCTGATAATAATTTATATGCACTTACATGGAAGCCCCAAGGTTGTTAGGGGGCTAGCGTAGAAATTTGATGCGGCTATAATAAGAATTTTCATTCTTGCTATCTGATATAAAGTTCATAAATTTGGATCATTACTTCATCGGACGAACAATTTTTTTAGATGCATAATAGGTAGTGATGAAAATCGTGTATATTTTGTGTATTTAAATGAAACGCAAATCAATTTGGTCACGCTCACAATTTGAAGAATGTTTTGGAGAGCAGCTACAATCAGCTGTGACAAATGAAGAGGGGGGAGAAGGAAATAAACAAACACATGCGGAGCAATGATTCCTACGTCGATCCTCAATTCTACTCTGAGTCCAGATTAATTGGAAATGTGTCCATTTAATGTAGTAAAAATACCAACTATGAGTCTGCAAGACGACATTGTCTTCAATTATGATGCAAATCATGACGTAATTGAAAATATTCTATGTATAGATATTAAGATATTAGAATATGCAACTTTGTAATTATTATTTTAAGACATTGTTTTTATACAAAAAAAAGTTAAGAGATCTTATCCCCAAAACAAAAGGTATATAAAATTATCCTAAGAAATCTCTCGATAATTATAATAAGAAAAGTTGTACGAGAATGAGAATCCCCTTAAGAGTATAGATCACCGTGTCCGCTTCTCAAACACTTTTATGTGGACAAAGCACTATTAATGAAAACAATGGTCATATTAAAAAAAAAAGAAACTGAAAATCAACATAGTAACCCTTGCCATTTGAGGACTGTATTGAATGAGAGAAAGAATAATGCTCATGACGTTTCATTTGATCAGCTACAATCAGCTGTGTCAAGGGAGGAAGGAGTGAAGGAAATAAACAAAGACATTGGGAAGAGTTACTCCGATGTCGATCCCCAATTTAACTCTGAGTCCAAAAAGGGCTCATACAATTATAAATTTACAACAAATCCTCAAGGTTAATGTTCAATCAGGTTTTGAGTATAATTGAATCTACTTAGTAAAGGAATAGGGCACGAGCAAACTAAAAAATATGCATTATCCACCAAGGGTGTTACTCACTGTCGCTTGGGCTAATATAATGCTGGATGGCTAAAGGTCGCTAATATCTTTTAATATTACGTTAACTGTTGTCTGACGCCAGAGTAATAATAATATTTCGTCATTACAAATTGCAATATTGCGCTATTTGTCAATTGTAAGATAGTGATTATTTATTATTATAATTTATACAAATGAATTCTTATACAATGAAGGGAAGACTCTCTCAACAATTCCAAACATGTCTACCAAGTTTGATTCATTTTCACTTCACGGAGGAAAATGTTTAAGTATAAGTTCATCCAAGTAATGGTGAAATTTTGTGTCTTGCCTGGATGCCTAAGTGGCATCTCTCTCTTCGACTCGGATCTTAAAATTAAAATAAAATATTATGAATAAAATTCATTTATTCGAAATGGCTGATACTATTTCCTCAATATCAAAACTAAATTTAAAACTAGACAGAGCTCGCTTACCCAATGGGTTTTTATGAGCGTTTTGACTCCATTGATATTTCATAATATGACATTTTCGGATTCACATAAATTTTTCAGGGGGTTTTGTGCCAAAGTTAATTTAAACTAATACGTTGGATTGTGGTTGTATTTTAGTGTGTTAAATTGTACATACATTAATGATCATGTATATTTCAATTTTTCAGGTACAGGAGCAAGGAACTTTCGTTTCAACGACTGAAAAACATCATTGAATAATCATATTAGTGTGTGTGATATTCTATTGAACATACTGGAATATTTGAATTCCACGTCTACTTCCGATTTTGTTTCTGAAAATTCAACTGAAAACAATGTTGAATATGAAATAGAATAAAAGAGAATCAGATCATTAAGCGTTTCCAAAACCTCAATCCTCATTTCGTAATTATCCCTCCTTCTAAAAGATTATTCACAGAGGAGTTAAGCCATATGGATATATGTTTTTTCTATGTTCTAAAGACAGGGAGGACTTTAGTATTGGAGTGTAAATTATAAATTACAAGCCTCAAAAAGGAAAAAAAATCCAGGAGTTGTTACAGTTTTTTTGTTTTGTTTTTTCAATGATAACTAGTATGATGTATTTAAATTTCAATCTATCAGGCTCTATGTAGTCATTATTAATAATTATTACCTACTTTTGTACCAATTTGTGTGTTAAGTAAAATAAAGTTTCATATAAAAAAAAAAAAAAAAAAAAAATAAGCGTCTCCAAAACCTAAAATCAAATAATTCGGTATTAGCCACAACCAATGGATTCTGAAATAGATAATTCCATTTAAACTTCTAAGTTAATGAAAACAATTAGAAGGTAAATACTATATTAATAAATTGAAATGTATTTCAGAATACCAAGGTTAATAGAAATACATTTATATTAACTTTACAAAATACAAAAAATATATTTAAAAGGACCATACAGGTATGAATGTATTAAATATTAACATAAAAAAAGCAAAGTCGAAGTGATAAGTATCTAATTCAAAAATGCTAGAAAATTTACTACAAAATATTAAAACATAGATATTTCTTTCCATTGAATAAGAGATCAGACGGCTTCGATAAATATACTTATATTTAGATGTATATAAATTGTGTGAAGATAAATTCTTTATAGATGTTGACTGTTGTTGTCTTTATTAAAAAAGAGCGAGAAAGTTATCATTCCTCAATAAAAATTATCTTGACTTTCATGAAAAGAAAAGTTGGTCCCTTTCCTCAACTTCATGAGAATGAGTAATTCATGAATGGACTATATTCGTATTATCTTGAAAGATCCTGATCCAAAAGGATGATAGCTTTTCATTATCTTAATGAGACATTCCTTGCTCAAAGAAGAAACAAATTCCAAGTATTGAACTTATTTGATATTAGCATCGAAATGAGTGGAAGCAGTCCAAACTCATCTAGAAACTCTTTCCGAAGAAAAAAATAATTTTCTTGTTGCCTAACCTTGTAAAATTAATATTGACTAATAAATGGATTAGTTGTAATGGATTTAAATACAAATTGTAATTCAGGGACTACTAGCGAGAACTGAGAAGGACTTCATACATTTCTTATTTCTTGAAAAGAGTAGATTCTTAAAATTAACTTCTTGGGTTGTCCAACTCATCTTTGGAAGAATACCTTTGAGTCAAGAATACTTTTTATTTAATTATTACTTAATAAAATCATTTTCATAAAGTCTCAAGTAATAATGGGTAATAAAATTAAAGTACTTTTGTCAACGGATGACTCAAATTCGACTGAAGTATTTCTTTGGATAGTAGTTAGTATTCCTTGGCCGAATAATTATAATTATTATACAAAGAGGTTTATTATTTGTCCGCAATGTGGCGCTACTCACTGGTGATGTGTTTACAAACGAAATTAAGTAAACAACGTACATGTTCTGTTAAATAATAATCATAAAAGGAAGAAAAATCATTTTTTCGATTACCAAATCCAAAACAGGGGTCTAGCTAAAAAATACTCAAAATTTTAATGTTTTTTAAGAACTTTCAACGAACTCCGACTGGATTTGATTATAATTTAATCAAGAGGAAAAGGAAGTCCACTTATCAGGAATTAAATAATAATGACAACAGCTAAGGAAATGAAGATCAATTCTTAAGATTTCTAATTTTTTTTAAAAAGGCCATATAAAAAACACATGCGATTTAAATCACTAGTGATGTGAGTGTATGAAATCAGTTTTAATATCAATTTGGTATGGTAGCATTTTAAATGTGTTAGTATCCTTGTAGCAATATTGTTCCAATAAATTGAACAACAATAATTTATGGGTTTTTTATATTCAAAGCTAATTTTTTTACACTCAAGAGTTAATACTATAGACCGTATTAGAGTAATGCATAGTCATGATTTATGATTTAAACCTAAGGCCATACTTCTTCCAAAAAAGCTTCATTTATTTTATTTTTAGCTTTATTTTTTATTTTTTTGTACAATAATTGTTCAAAAGTGCTCAAAACATTAGATTTAATTATTTCAACTAAATACAAGTATTTTGCTCTTCCTGAACAAAGTTAAAAAAAGCTTCAAATGAGGTATTTTTTTTTTTAGTAGGATAGTTTAAAACTTGCTTAAAATGGTATATTTAATGATTAAAACACTAATTTTCTAAATAACTTTTGTATTTTTTTAAAAACAAAATATGCACTTTGTAAGCCCGGAATCTGATACAAAAAAGTTATTCTTGAAATAAAGAAAATAGCTTGAATGATCAAATAAACATTCAATGAGCACAATTATATCTTTTGAAATATTAACAGCTCTCTTTGGTCCTTTTTGCTCAATTTTGTATGTTCTGAAAGTTGCTCTGTTCAATTCCAAATAGCTCTGTGAACTGAGCATATCCATACTATAATATGGGGCCCTTTTTACTTTATATTTTTAGTAAAATTTGAGTATTGTACAATAGTTAGTAGGGTGTGACGTCTTATAGCGTCTTGTTTAATTTCAGCACCTGGCATTTGTGAAGCTAAATCGTTTCATTTTGAACTATAAAATTACTTACTAATTCTACATATATTTACAAGTAAACAATGTACATAGGTGAAGGTCAGCGTAATAGGGTATTAGCAACAAGTACCAATCGTTCTTCAAAATCAAAATAAGTACCTTCACTCTATAGATTAAAAAAATAAAAATTGAAATTACAGGAATAAAATTCCCTGCACAACATTTTTCATTCATCACTGGGCCTCGAATATTCCAAAATCAACACTAGGCCGAGGCACTGCAGAAAAGTAGTGTGCTTTACATTTTATTTCCGTTTTTCATGAGTACACGTACTAGGGATTACTTTATACTTCGATGCTCTTTCTTCAAGTGAGAGATTATCGAATTGTGAGTGATGGGAATTTTCATGCACATGTTCACTTCCACAAATCATGCAGCGAGTTGTATTATAGACTTTAAGAAGGGGTCCTTAATGCTTCATGAAGCGGGAGTAGTAGGTAATGGCCCAGCTCTTCAAGCTACGGCTCTTTTGCCCAATCCGTGGATAGTTTATATTATAGGATATTAAAAGGGGTCTTTGATGCTCAAGGAAGCGGTAGCAGTGGTAATAATCCATCTTCTGGAACAGTGGTTCACTTGCACAATACGTGAGTCCTTGATAATCAGGAAGTGGTGGCGATAGATTTCGATCCCTGTTGTAGTCAAGTAGTTCACTAACGTGACCCTTTAGCCGAGGTGTATTATAATATATTCGAAGGGGTCTTTGATACTCAGAATAGTGGTGGGGATAGGTTTTTATTTACCTTAGGGACCTGCTGACCACCTGCACAACCTGTTGGATTTAGGTATATTTAGAAAAAAATAGGTGAAAGAGGAAAATAATGATTAAATAATAATGAAAAAAGGAATAGTTAATGAGTTATACTATTCTCTGGAAGAACTAAAGCTCCAATCAAGTAACTTGTTGTATTTAAAACCTCCTTTTTAATGAGAAATTCCTGTTGGTCAACTCATGTTGATATAATCGAAGTTTGTACAATTATAAAGCTATAATATTTGTCGTTGTTTTAATTTTATCAATATTACGTGGTATTTTAAGCAATTCTTCCATTTTGGCATAATATTTGAAATCCATAAAAAGGATAGATCGGCTGAATGTATACAATTTAAAATCAAAGAACAACAGGGCTTACTATACAATTCATTAATGGATAGTTAATAAAATGATAAGTTAATCATATTGACATTATCTCCTAGCCATATAATTAATCTGATTGAGATAGAGCAGTAAAGTTCGAACCATACAAAGGCAGCAAATATGCCAAGCGGCAACATAGCCTTAAGGAAAAATTTCCAGAGGCAAAAATATTCGTGGCAAAATTACCTAGAATCGAAAAATACAATCTGATTATAGCATTAAAAAAATTAAGTTGTCAGTTCTAGCACAACCTACACCTTCCAATCACTGTTTGAAGGATTTACAGTCATCATACATTTTAGAATTTAATTAACTTGAAATATTTTTTTTTTTTTTTTTTTCAAATGCAATTTTCTATCTAACCAGTTATCAGATTAAAAACATAAAAAGAGATTCGGAAGGCTTGATGGATTCTGATTTATTTTAATTCATAAAAAGACTTCTATACGATGCCAAAAGTGCAAAACTTAGTCCACGGCTAAATCCTGAAATTTCTTCTTGATAAGGTCATCTTTAGTATTGCAGGGGATTCGGTTGGTATGTTGTTCGATCACGCCCCATACAAAAAAAAAATCCATCAAGTTCAGATCCATCGAGTTAAGAGGGAAAAATTCCAGCGAGATGACGTCGTCAAAATTGTCTTGGAGCCATTTCATTCTTTTTTTCGAGGTGTGCCAGGGAGATGAGTCCATCTGCCACATATAAGGCCTCCCGTCGCGGATTTTAAAAGGGTTCCGTGCCTTTTCCAAATATTTGGAAAACGAATTCGTCAATTTATTCTGTTTTTTTTTTTTTTTTTTTTTCAACTAGTGCAGTTTTGAATAACCAATATAACAAAATAAATAAAGTACCCGTTTACCCAAGAGAGTGTGGCAAAGTGGCGGCATAGATAGCTTGCGTACCCTATTTCAGTTTCATTAAATTTATAAAATTTTGGGGGGCAATATATTCTTTAGAAAAACCTCCAAATTAAAGTTCCTTAAATTAAAAGAAAAAAATAAGGTAGATTTTTTTACGTAAACTCATTAAAAATAAAATTTCCAGAGCTGTAATGACTTTTTTCTTATCTAAATTAAGTTATACACAAATCACTTTTTCTTATGTGGGGGCAAATGGAGTTAATGTAAGTAAAAATAAATTAATATGATTATGTCAACAATATAAGTAGTGTGCCTCAAAAATTATTTCAATTAATTCATTCTCCTTTCCCCGCTAAATACATATACATATATCCTTACTTTAATTATTTCTTGGGATTAAGCTATTGGTCTTTCATCTATACAAAATAAATCATGGAAAATTCTTCATATTAAATTGCCAAAAAAAAAAAAAAAAAAAGCCCACCTCCCTGTTGAAGCCGTGTTATGGACCCAGAGATTAAGAACTACCATATCTTAACGATTTTGACGAATTGATCGCAGAATAGGTGGATTTTGACCCAGCCTTATGAATCTGAGCTATAGGTCGGAAATTTTTAGTCACCCACCATACCTACCGTCCCATTTGATGAGGCTGTGCAAAAAATCTATAGTCATAGTTCCATTTCATTTTTAACGGGGGCTATGAAGCAGAAGTGGATTGAGAATTCCCTACAGCTGATAAACATTTTAAGCATTCTCTATCTCGACAGTACACATTTTCTGGAACCGCTCAAGCTCCAAATTGATCCCAATTATCTAAATGGAGTGTAGCTTTAGCAACAAGATGGTTCATTCATTGTATGAAGTTTTAACAAGAATTAACGGGATTAAAATAATTGCTTCTAGGCAACGCACTGAGACATTAGGCTTAATTGTCTTAATTATCTAAGGCATCTTGTGGAACTAATAAAGTCTGGTGAAATAAGTATACAATATATTTGTTCTCATAAACTTCAGCAAGATCATTTGGTACTTATCTTTGCTGCAGTCAGACAAAGGAATGGATGGTGTTTCAATTTAAGTCCGAAACAATTTAGATTTGCCTTTAGATATTATTTGAAATGTTTAGTGGTTTAATTTTACTATATGAAAGTACTTTTGTCTTTATTTTTAACCTCACTTTTTTTGCAATAATTCTCATTTATTCTCTGGAGAGCGTGGGAAGATATTCATATACTAGACATGATGGGTACTTTCTTATTGCTCAGTAATAAAGATTGAAGGTTCTAATATCCGGTTAAAATTTATGTACTTCACATGAAGAGATTTGATAAAAACTTAAAAAGATAAGTAAATGCATTAACATCCATTAGACATTTTATTTGATCAATGACACCTTATTCGTGATTTTGAATGTAATCTTGAGATGACTTATTTTCCAGTGAATAGTGCAATTATACGAAGCAATAGATTGAAAAAAAAAAAATAGACTAAATAAATATATTTCAGCCTCCATCAAAATAATAATTATAATTATAACAATAATCAGGAAAAAAAGATGTAGTAATCTTCGGAAAAAATAGTCAAAAAGCTACCTCTTTGTACAAAAAGAAAATAAACGCCATTCATATTTCGTTCATCGTTCATTTTTTCCTTTTTGTCGTTCATTCGTTGAAAAAAATGAACGGAAAGAGTGAACGCTTTCGTTTTTCAGTTCAATGTCCAAGCCTGACTTAAAGTATAAGTAAAAGTCGAACTAATTCAATAAATTTAGAAATTATTGGATTCAGTTCTAATTACATTCCAACATACTTTACTGAATAATAAACCTTAATTCATTTATTAGATGCCACAAAAATTGGGATTGGTCAAAGAAGTATTTAAATTAGTGATGTCCCACGAGAAAAACTCATAAAAAATACAAAAAACCACAAAACTTAAAAAATTCTAATAATTCTTTGTATTTCCAGAATGTTATTTTATTCATATAACCATAATATAAACAAGGTAAGGAATTATAAGTAATAACCAGTTTTAACTTCCTCACGCCTGACGAGACGAAATCATTTCGTCAATAAAGCTTTTTTTCATGACGAAGACGAAAATCTGACAAAAATCATGACGAAGATGAAACTGACGAAAACGAAAATCTGACACAGACGAAAACTGACGAAAAGATGACGACGACGAAAATCTGACACACACGAAAACTGACGAAAAGATGACGAAGAATATTGGCTAACAAAGACGAGACGAGACGAAACTGAAAATAAGTTGCCTAAGTTAAAAGTGGTAAAATGACTGAAAAATCTACATTGGAACTTCCACTGGTCACAGTAAAACCGCAATAAGAAAAAAAATTATGTTTTGTTGAAATAGTAGCGTGGTGATCCAAGTTGTCGGCAAACAAAGTACAGTTTTCCTCGTCTTTGTGAGGGATAGAAAATGTATAAAAAGAGAAGAAAACCAATTAAAAAGGTTTTAAGTTTTGTGACTGGTCATATTCACTTGAAGAAACACCTAAAGAGGATGAGCTTGGTGGAGGATGACTCATGCAGATTGTGGGGAGATGAACCAGAATCTCCTGTACATCTCATTACGTTAGGAGAATAATATTGGGTTTTAGCCGAGATCTACAATGGAACAAGAAATACATTTTATTTTTTATTGATATAAGGTTTGCCAATGGTCTTTTTGGAGATGTTTTTATAGAAGTGTGCGATTTTGACAATAATCGCGAACTGCCGTGAAATGACATTATGTGTGTTGGTTCTTACTTTAACAGAGGATCTTATTTTCATTGTGGTGGGTTTATGTTTAATTTATTTTTAGTTTATGTTTTGGTTTGGAAGTGGTGTTTGTTTTAAGTCTTTTATATAAGTGTTCCCTTTGGGATTTTATTCTATTTCTAACAATGGGATGATTGCATTTTGATATGAAATATACCTAAACTTCTGGGATATATGCTATACGCACGGGTTGCTGCATTAAATTGGAGTTTCTGTGACCTTGGGGCGGCTTTGTCGTCGCATATGCTCCAGGGGTAAGAATAGAAAAAAAAAAACATTTTAGAATAAGGACATTGAAGAAGAACCTATTCAAAAAGCAACACATATCGTTTTACATGTTATGAACTTATAAAAGAAGCAAACTAAAAAAGATTAATGTAGTTCCATCAATATTTGTACCCAAAATACACTCCTAAATCTAGCTAAATGTAAAATACGAATTGGGTATCTTCAGAAGCAAGCCACAGGAAATCCTTGGAATTATTAAATGAAAAAATAAACGCGTTTCACTCATTCAAACAACTCAATAATTTGTCAGATATCCAATTAAGATTGTTTTCAGAGCAAGAGCTGACTTTTTATCCTTATCTAAATCATAAGGAGGTTCCAGCTTCAAAATTTGTGTATATTGTGAGGTCAAATAAAGCTAAGATTATTGATGGAATTCATAACGTCATAGCTTATTTGAATGGTAGAAAGACTATGTGGAACCAAAAAAAGATGATTACGAAAATTAAGGAATATATTTCTTCTGATGTCTCGTATACCAATAAGTTATCATTTGTAAATTTTGCTCTTCAACATCAATAAAGGTGGAGGAAGACTAATATACATATACAATGGACCTTGTTTTTAAGTCCTATGCGCGTAGTAAAATTATAGGATGATTTTTAAATTGATTGAATCAATAGCTTAGGAAACGTCTAATTTCATAGCTAATAAGTCCATTTGCAAGAAAATAGAAAACGCAATAGACGTAGTGATCCTGGGGCAAGTAGAAGAGTGAATAAACTTTATAATGTATCTTGAATTCATTGTATGTGTCTAAATCCCAAACTTATTATATTTAATATTATAATTGTATCTATAATATTGTAGCAAGTAAATGTGCATTTAATTTATGTATTCAGGGTGAAATATTAAATTTACTAAAATAAATTATTGAATTAATTATTTAAACTGATGAATTTCTACTTCAAAAATAAAGTTTCAACTTCATTTTGTGTTTGTACCAGATCATTATGTAGTAAGTTTCATTAAAATAACTAATTAATATGAAAAATTATTCTTCGATTGATCTTTCAATACTAGTTAGTTAGTTAAATATTTTTTACTGCTTGCGATACATACATAAAATCAAATTGTACAAATATCTTCCAATACTAATGTGATTAATTCATAAAGTCAGTATATTTGCACAATCAGTCAAATTGATTTAAAGTTGCATAATTTAAATTTAAGGATTCAAAACCAAGATCACAAACTATAAATTAAGAATAATTGATTATTAGACGTGTGTATTTTTAATAAACTTGTTAAAATTGATTTATTATTTTATGGACTAAAAAGTTAAATTTAATTTCTAGAGTATGATTCCAATAGTTTTTTGAGTTTGAATTTATCATGTTTAGAGATCCCGGCTCTAAATCTGCAGATATTTTTAAAATTTGCGACTCCAAATCAATGATAAACATGCATATTTTCTGTGTTCCAAATCGACTACGTGACTCATCAGCCCTAATTATTAATTCAGGGGAATTAGCCGTAAAAAAATTGAATAGTTGGTTAAAATACCACTTGGTGTTGAGACAATATTTCAACTACTCCAAATATTATAATTGTACAAATTCCTATGAATTTACCAAGTATAAGTTATCAACAAAAATGAAGTGCATATAAGTCAGTATTTAAAAACTTCCATTACAAATATGCCGTGGATACTACAGGAGAAGATTCGGGATTATTCTATTTGACTTTTGTAATGTTGATATGTATATATTAAAAATTAGATATAATTAATCTATTTATATTGGATATGGATGACTATTTCACTGTATTTAAGGAGTTATACAAAAATCCATTCTCAGATATTTATTATAACATCATGTACATAATCGATCCCTAAATTCCTCGTATAAATTACCTACTCAAATTCAATGTTTTGGCAATTTTTGTGATGGGATTAATTATTAAGGAAATTATATTAGGAATAATATCAAAGTATTTATTGTATCTTATATGTCATGCAAATGGCGAAACAATAAGGCTAAGTATTTATTTTAAATTGGCCGTGGGTTAAAAGACGCAGGGGGTTGTTGGGGGTAGGTGACCTGTTCCTTCCTTCCCATCTATACATAGTCTACATATTGCTTCCTGTATTATATTATATATCCCAACGCCTAAGCCTGGGACTATAGAAAGCACAATGACTGATAAACAAAATATGATATATGAAAGAGACGTTCTGACGTCATCTATATAAAAAACATTCAATCGAAATAAGGAAATAAGGAAGTATGTTTTATGTTATATATTTTTTTATTTATAATCTAAAATTGTTATTACCACCTGTATTTTATATATTTATATTAAATAAAATATTATTGATTTATAACAACTTCAATTTAATGAAAGGTTACGTTAGAATATAAACGTCAACAGAGCCCTACCTATATAAACATAAAATTCCAAAGAACAAGTGACGTCATTTTTTGAGGAGGTATGGGAAGAAATTTCAATTTTCGGCTTATAAAAGGTGTCTTTACTCAGTGCTTATCCATCTAATAGAAATCTATTTGGTGTCAACAAAATTCTACACTCAATATACATCGCAGGAACCTATTTCAAGTCCTTGATTCAATTATTTTTTGTAACCTACCTGCAATATTGCGGTATTTGTAAGTTGTAAGATAAATAGTTATTATAACTTATAGTACATTTGCCATTGTATTGTGTTGTCCCTGAGTGCTCTAGAGGAGGATCATTTCGATTCCCTTCAAATGAAGGTACATTTCTTGAATGTCGGATTGCTTTGAGACGAGATGATGATAATGGTTAACTCTGGAGGCCATCACCATACTCTGTATTATGTGAAAAACACTTCAAGCTATAAGATTTCCGAGTGCCTAGACAAACTCTAGCTTCCGTGTGAGGAAAATCATATAGGCACTTAAAACATTGAAAATGGGGCAAGTTTAAGGTTTTTAAATCTTCCTAAGAAATTTTAATTTATAAAGCCATACTTTTTTATAGAATGGTAACTTAATTAATATCGATGACAACAGCATGATCATGACTCCTGATCAATACTTAAATGTGTTAGTGGAGGAGGTACAGGCCAGTGAGAACATCAACGAGCGTATTTTAACTCCAAAACAAGACGAAGATGACCAATCTGATCCGTTGACCCCAAAGGATCAATATGTTCAAACTACTTGTAACAAAGAAGAACTCCTTCAACCTAAGTTCTCGATCCAAAACTTTGTTATTAATCCATCATATATATGTATTTTATTTGTTGGAACTTGAGAAAAAACATTGTATAGCTGTATTTTTGTACAATTTATAATAAAAAACTTTTTCATAGTGAAATTAGTATTGTAAAGTGTCTGCAAGTAAAATTCCCTATAATCAAGTTTATCAAACTTACTTCAATAAAATAAGTTGTTAAAATAATAATTTCAATAAGACAAAGTGTGATATAAAATATTTATATATTTATTCTCAGGTACAATAAGCATATAGCAGCAGAAAATAATATGGAAACATATAACAAAAAGAACCAGGTACCTCCTTTTTGATTACATCTTCCAATGAAGTTGTGAAATAATAATTAACACTCGAGATAATTGACCTTACTTAGGAAATTATTCAACTATTACCAACTACACAAAGGAAATCAAAATATTTAGTCATAGCTGATTTGATGTGTATTTTACATAATAATCATTATAAAATTTGATGAGGGGGAGGCAGTATATCCTCATTATCAAATTTAGTAATTAATAGAATTTCCTCAATAATGTGAAGACTACAAAAAATATGTTGATTTCCTTGCTGATCTGAATTTGGTAGTAATAATTTTGTTTCATTTTTAACATAATATCGCCACCAAGAATATCCAAAAATGGAAATTTAGATCCTGGAGCAATTTTATCTTAAAGTCCTGAATAAGAATATTACACCTCGATAATTGAGTCTTCTTCCACAAGGGATATTCTGCATCAATGAAAATACCACATTTAAAAACAATTTTTTGTTGTTAATTGTGTAAACTTTTATTATACCAGAATACTCATACGCCTTCCCATGGGAAATAGAAGTAGATACTTCTTTTTTTTTTTATGATATATTAACTGCCAGTTTGGTAAAGTCTCGCCCATTACATGATTTACATATGTCACCAAATATGGAAGCAGTCAATCTCTATTTTCCATGCCGGAGACGATGCTTGTAATCGAGTATTTTTTCTCGATTTTTATGATATCCTGATAAAATACTTTGACACAGTCCTTTACCTAATAATGGGTAAAGGGTTATGTCAAATAATCATGATCGAGGATGGCTGTTTTCAGACTTTCGTAATCAAAGCTATATTTGCATGTAGTCCTTAATTGAGAATTTAAAATGTTCACCAACAAATTCAGGTCTGTTGCGGGAACGCTCAGGGCGAGGATCATCATCATTGTTGACGCCAGAAATTTAGTTTTCGTACAGTTACTGGTATATACTAACATTTTTCCAACAAACCTCTGCATATCTTTTCAGTAACATTGGGTTATCCACCATATAATTTTCTGGGAAAAGTATGTAGTGTCTGTAGGGGACTTTGATGTATAAAGATTGCCATTAGAAACAAAATATTCCATTATCAGGAGAGCAGAAATCACAAGTTTACAGGTCCCATGTGGACCGATTCTTGCCACACATTCACAATAGTTATTAACTACCTCTACTAATTTTACTATGACAAACTTTTCATTATAATTAATTTTTTTCATTTCAGCTAGCTTCAGTTATACCAGAAAATATTGTTTTCTGTATGTCTTCCTATGATTCCACGAAGTTCAAGGCCAAGCCTGAATCTTTCATTTTTTTTTCCTTTGCGCATGGAAGCAATATCAAATTTTGATATCATCCTCTACTTGTCGATGTATAACATAATGGTCAATGATCCAAAGGGATGATAGCTCTTTGTTATCTTGGTGATTCAGTCCTTGCTCACTAAAGAAACAGATTCCGAGGATTGAACTTATTTGACATTAGCATCGAAAGGAGGAGAGACCTTCCATAATCATTTAGAAACTATTTCCAAAGAAAAAAAAAGCAATTTGCTTGTTACCTAACTTTGTTCTAGTAACATTGCCCTATAGATGGATTCGTTTTAATGCATTTAAATCCAAATTGTAATTCAAGGACTACTAGCGGGAAGGACTTCATACGTTTCTTACTTCTTGACAACAGTAGATTCTTGAAATTAACTTCTTGGGTTGTCCAACTCATACCTGGAAGAACAATTTTGAGTCAAGAATACTTTTAATTTAGTTATCATCACTTAATAAAATCAGTTTCATAACGTTTTAAATAATAATGAGTAATAAAATTAACGGACTTTTGTCGAATAACCACTTCTATTCTAATGATAACTTTTATTTAAATTTTTACTTTTTAAATTTATGTAGTATTAATAAGACTCGTCCCAATGACGGTCACCTGAAATAGAAAAATAGATATTTATTAAATAAATCCGATGTGCTTGCCCAGCTATTTTCTTGTTACTTAACCTTGTTCTAGTAACATTGGCCATGTGTCTTGTAAGGTTTTAAAATCTTCCTAAGAAATTTTAATTTATAAAGCCATACTTTTTTATAGAATGGTAACTTAATTAATATCGATGACAACAGCATGATCATGACTCCTGATCAATACTTAGATGTGTTAGTGGAGGAGGTACAGACCAGTGAGAACATCAACGAGCGTATTTTAACTCCAACACAAGACGAAGATGACCAATCTGATCCGTTGACCCCAAAGGATTCTAGATGTTACTGTAAAACCAAAGCTCTGTGGGAAAAACTCAAGCACTTGTAGTTCTGGTTCAGGCATGTAATACATCCTTTGATAAAACTAAAAATATTTTAATTGGAAGAGCTAACACTACATCAGTGTCTAATAATCGAGTTCTTAAATTAACATGAATTAAATATACAACATTACCACATAAGTATTAAAAAAACTAATAATAATTTGTAGAAAATGAAATTAAATAATTATAAATATTCAGTTTTTTTAATATATTCAGTTGTTAAGAGGAATTCAAGCTCTTTCGATCACTTTCCTCTGAATGGTGGGTGGGATTTTGAAGACTTTTTCTTCAGGCTGCTCTTTTAGAGAGATATCTTAATAGACTCAAATTCCATTCAAATAATTTTTCCATGGGCCTTCCTCATATCCACTTGGTCCATTAATTCGGGGATTAGGATCTGGAGATGAAGATAAATTTTTAATAGCGAATCAACAATAAAGTTATTTAAAGTATTGGCTCTGCTATATCGTTGTTTGCGGTACACAGCTCGATACGTCCATATTATTTTGTCTGTTCACATTTGAAGGTAAAAGTTCTCATGAATCTGAATCGGCTCAAGAAGAGTTCACTTTTTGTATCGTATTTAATCTAATAAGTAATAAGAGAGGAACAAATCTTTATGGTTTCAAATAAAAATTTCAATTATTCTAATTAAAATTTTTGCAAGTTAACAAATTTAAAATTTCACAATCCTCATACCCAAAAATATGCTTGACAATCTTAAGACTAATAATGTACATTTATTTATGTGTTGATAGGATTTAAAGTCTTTTTTGGTTCTAAAAGATATTTATTAATAATAACATGAATTTGTCATTTTGATACAAGGTCCAATTTAAAAAAAACAACTCTGACATAATATGTTTTGAATTAAAAATCATAAACTTTTACAATTCATGACTAATAGAATAAGACTTTAAAGTCAAATATCTAGTTCTGAAAATGTATGTTGGATGATTGGTTAAATCATAAAAGTATAGTTAGACTAGAAGAATGTATAAAATTGTTGATTATTTATTATACAATCTCCAATTGTTTGGTATTTTAACGTAATGTTAAGTCTAAGACTTGATAAATGATGACTGAATACAACACTAAATATACAAGTGAATATGAACCAAGTAGAAGTTATCA
Source organism: Lepeophtheirus salmonis (assembly GCF_016086655.4). NCBI lineage: Eukaryota > Metazoa > Arthropoda > Copepoda > Siphonostomatoida > Caligidae > Lepeophtheirus > Lepeophtheirus salmonis. The sequence goes on from NC_092584.1 coordinate 14,727,998, forward strand.
TATAAATTATCGACTGTCGTCCTATTATAAACTGGGCTTCGAGTAGTAATATCTTTTAATATCATATAGTTTTTAATACAACAGTACAAAATCACCGGTCTCAATATTATTTGATGATGATGGGGTATTATATCAACAAAATAGATTCTCTCGAAAAATACTATTTAGGTTGATCATTCTAACTAAGCACAATTTGAAATATTTATTTTTTAAATTCGTAACATCTGGCTCACTTTGTCTATTACATAATAATATTTATGAAAAACATCCCATGAATGTAAAAGGTTTTGCACACATATCAAGATATAATTTGATGTAAAATTGGTTATCATACAATATAATTGATGAACCAAGAGGAAGTCATGAATAGAATCACACACTTTAGCTTGAAGCATATTAGTTCATGAAAAAGAGTATATATAACAAACCGACTTTCCATTTCCATAAGGTAAAAAATAAAACTTAATCTATAGAACCAACTTTTACAAAATTAAAAATGGAGTTGCACTGTTGAAGAATAAATAAATATTATAGTATTACAATTACTCCATCTCACCTAGGAATTGTCTTTGAAGACCATATACATTAAAGTATATTTCCTTCTCTTGAAACTTCATTTGACCAATAAATGGAACATTTAAAAAAGTACAAAACATTAAATCATAAAACTATCACATTAGGATTGAATACAATTGAGATCCAAGTCTTAATTTTAAAACACCAGTTTTTGAATAAGTTAAGGCATTTTATACAGTTTCTTTTAATGAGTCATTACCTTTATTAGTAAGAATAATAATTATAAATTATTGGTATTCATTAGTGAATCATTTGCACGCATAAAAGCATTTATTAAATTATACATTTATCTAAAAAGTTTGATTGAGAATTGCAAAATACATTTTTTCAATATGTATTTTGCTAGAAGACGTTAAATATTTAGTCAATCAACTTTAGAAAATAATTTATAAATCCATTTTAAATATTCTAGGCGTGTTCATTATTTCAGAGCGTTTTTATATAACTAATGACAGAGTCTAAGTAACTGAAGATTGAATAAAGGATAAATATTTATATATTATGTATTAAAACAACAAAAAGACTACAGAGAGAAATAATGATGAATAAAACTTTAACCGGACGTAAATCTTGAGTCACGAACGCAGTTGCGAAAGGTTTTAACGGACTCTGCGCATACCAGAGGCCTTTCAGCATTATTTTCATAGCAATTTATAACTTTTTGTCGCACATCAGGGCAGACTGGACCTTTAAGAGGTGCTTTGAAAAGTGATTGAATTTTCTTGAGAGACTCTTGGAAGTGTTCATCCGTTAAATTGGCAATGCGGTCATGTTCATCTCGTAGATCATTAAGCCTTTTTTGATAATGAGCCTCTAGCTCACGAAGCTCCTCTTCTTTGACCTCCTTGACCTTGAGTGCAGAGAGAGAGGGCTCTTCTACGTACTGAATCAGGGGGACTGAGGAGGAGCAGGAGGTTGGTAGACCCTGACATTCCCTCCCTTTGCTCCTTCTTTCCTCAGAAGAATCCTTAAATTCTCCTTCTTGTGAGGACGCAAAAGATGGTGGCAGTGGTAAAGGTGTTGATGATCCCTGAGCACCTGTTTTGGACTCATCTGTAGCACTGCTGCCTTTCTTTGTATCACTTCCATCACTCAAATTGGACTTTAAACGTGAGTATACGGAATCTGACATCACAATTACTCCAGAGGTATCCTCATTTTCTACTGTGACACGACGAGGAGCCGATGAAGAAGCTCCCATGATCTTTCAGAAAGAATAGGAACAATTCAAAGAAGCAAATATTAAAGAAGTTAATAACTATTTTTACTAAAAAAATCTATTAGTCAGAGTAATGACGTCAGGAGTTATTGCATCAAAAATATTCTTGTTACGTACAAGTTGAGATTTTGTACAACTTGCAACTTATATTAGCAAGTTGTACAAGTGGCAATTATTTCGTCTTAAAATGCATTACATAATGACGAAATGGATCATCATTAAATGACTAACTTTTAATTGATACTGTCGTATTATTTTGACCTATTAAAATTACATGGTTATTATATATTTATGAGTAATATAACTCTGGAAATTTAAACACCATAATGTGCTACAGAATACTTATATTATACTAATTTTTATTAAAATAGTCAAAAATGATACTATTAATAAATTGATCATCCATGGAATGTTTAATCATTGTATGATCGTTACTTCAAGTACTGTAAATCTTTAATTTCTAATTATTAATCTCATTTTTTTTTGCAAGTTGTACAAAATCTCAACTTGTACGCAACATATATCAACAGCAAACACTTCCTATTATAAAGTTTCGAGTAGCTAACATGATGGCCATATGTAAAAAAATTCAAATGATTTTCTTTTCTTAAATACAAAAGTATCATAACTCATTGAGTTGAAAATATGGAACTACAATATAATTGTAATGTGTTGTCAACAATAAGTGAGGAACATTAGATCATAGGTTATTTTCATTCAAAAGTTACTTTTTTTAGCAGTAAATTAGTTCATTGTTCTTTTTAATTGCATCAAACAAAATATTATTGCATATGATAGCAGTGTTATTTTATTTAAGATTCAACTACTTAAAGGTACATGATTTGATCATATGGGATTTGGAGGTTGACATTTTGTTTCTTTTTTCAGCTGATCAATTAACATGTAAAAATATTTTATATACTCGAAGAACTATTAATTAATTGTTTTTAATTTAATTACCGATAAAGACCGGTCCTAGGACTGACAAATTTTATTAGTAACAGACTAATATGATTGCAGACTTTCAAGGTTTTTTAGACTTCTTCCGTGACAAAAAATTATTTTTATTACTTCAAAACAATTTAAGCCTTTTAAGTTTTGCTTTTCAGGCACGAGATAAATCTATTCAAGAAATAATTGTGTCATAGCTAGCGATATATACAATGAAGTCATTTAATGATCAGATAATTTTGAATAGAAAATTCTTGAGTATCCCTCATCGATTGCTCGAGACTATGATCAAATTAATCTTACCTTGATATTATGAAGAAGATGTGATTAAATAAATAATAGTGGAGTTTGAGTCTCTAATGAAGGAGGCTGTTGTTCCCTATTTCGGATTCTAAGGCTCTTAGTCTCTAGCAGAGCTTTAGTTCTCGGTTCCAGATTTGGACTTGAGTATTGATTCAAATAATTTTTCATGGACTCGTCTCGGACTCGGAAGCAATTGGAATCAAAGGCTTAGAGATTAGAAAAAGGTGGACTTGACTACACTACCGGCCTCTACTTTTACTTAAAAAATCAATATGAAGTTTCTCAATACCTTGATAATTACTTAATATAATAGCCACATATACTTCTCTACACTATCCTCCAACATTGATTTAAGTTTGACTAGTAATTAAACGAAAGAATAATTGACTGAAAGATCTAGTGAGGAACATCGATAGTTCTCATCCCCCATTAATTGAAGTTCTTGAGTCCATTTCTCCTTTCTCAACTTTGCTTCGTCTTCTACTCTAAGAAAACTATTTCATGATGCATATATTACAGAAATGTATGGTCTATATGGATAATTATATACTTTTGTACACTTTAAGTCTCACCCCTGATTAGTGATTTATTTATTAGTTGTGAGTCTCTTTTGTGATTCGAAAACAAGTAGAAGATTATTATAGACTTTAAAGATAATGTGCCTCTCTTTTCTTGATATTTTTGTCTGCAAAGAATATTCTATTCTGCTATTGCTTGTAAATAGTCCTTGGGACTGATTATGTGTTAAAAAAATATAGGTAACTTCTGTAGATTTTATTGGAATATTTGAATATTGTTGCAATTTCCAATCTTATTGACTCAGAAATCATCTCTTAAGCAGCTAAATGGCTTGTTAGTATACTAGAATATTACTCTCTCAAAAATCTGGAATTTTTACAAAAATAAATAAATTACTAGGTGAGTGCCATACGAGCTAACTATATGTTGTTTGATTGAAGATAATACTTAAAATGTATCAAGATTATATTACGATTATTTGATTCATTCGGTTTTATTTCGTTATTGAGACTCTTCATCAGGCGAGTAGAGACATCAAAAACATTCCTATTATTAGTTAAATAACTATTATTGGTTTCTATTACTAATTATTCCATTTTATATAAAAGTAATCAAAAAGTTCTCAGCTAACGTCAACCAGGGTCGACACAATTTATAGGTATATAGTTACCTTGGAGACACCATCTCTGGGATTCAAAGTTGATATTTATACAATATAAATTGGACAAACATCCAATAAATCTTGATTCAACTCATTCAAATGGCTTAAAGAATTGAAAAAAAACAACAACTTAAGACCTGGATTGAATACTACTTTATATCAATAACAGAGTGATATTTGAATTAAATCAAAGTAATATAAACTAACAGTCCTTATAAATGGCTAAATATTTTACAACTTCAATTATTTTCTTTGTTGGTTGCATTTTAACATGCAATTATTCGCTATTTTCCTTTACGTAAAGGAGAAAAGGATTTTCATTGTTATACAACTTGGATGTTTTAGGGCCCCAAAATGGCCGATATCAAAATTGTGACGTCACGTGAAAACGTTCGCTTCTCGCTCGCGGCTCCACTGAAATGAGCGTTTATATTTGGATATGCTCTTCTCTCTTTATATATTATTGAATAAAATTTTATTCATATGTGTCCATCCACCATTTTTCTTTTTTTTTCTCTCTCTCTCTTTTTTTTTTTTTTTCTCTTTCTCTTTTTCTTTCTGTTTTTAATATTATCCATATCAGCTTTACCCTAGTTTTTTATTCCTCAAGAATATTCCGTACAAGGCGACAGAGCTTTTAATAAATAATTTCCACTTCTTCTACTATCATCATTCGGGTCCATGATGTCCATTCTTAGACAAGGAAGTTCTCTTTTTGTGAAGCCTACTGGGAGAGCTTCTGTGCTCTCACGGAGTTTCTTTGCTACTCCTTCTGCTTCGAATTCTGGTAAATTGCCTATTTCGAAAGAACAGGGGTCGAATTTTATTTGTACTTAGACCTTTGAAGTACTTTGTTTCTCTGAGCTCCTGACATGATATAATATTAACATAAATATTTTATTAATGACTAACCTATTGGCATTTCCATATGTTTTTCAGCAGGATCCAATGACGTTGTGTTAGTCGATGGGGTTCGTACCCCCTTTGCCATGTCCGGAACAGTCTACAAAAAAATATGGCCCCACGATTTGCAACGTCACGCTTTCCTTGGACTCATGCATAAAACAGGACTCCCCAAGGAGTTAGTGGACTACATCTGTGTGGGAACTGTTATCCAGGAAGTAAAGACCTCAAATATTGCGAGAGAGGCGGCTCTTGGAGCTGGCTTCTCCGATAGAATCCCTGCACACACTGTGACTATGGCATGCATATCCTCAAACCAATCCATGACCAGCTGTGCAGGTCTAATCTCAGCTGGAGTGTATGACATCTGCATCGCTGGTGGGGTGGAGTCTATGAGTGACGTTCCTATTCGACACTCGAGAAAAATGAGGGAAATACTCTTAAGTCTCAACAAAGCCAGGACGGTTGGGGCTAGATTGTCTCTTCTCTCCAAAATACGCCCTGCATATTTAATTCCTGAGCTACCTGCTATAGCAGAATTCTCTACAAATGAAACCATGGGGCATTACAGCGATAGACTCTCTGCCACCTTTGGTGTAACTCGTTTGGAACAGGATGAATTTGCACGTCGGTCTCATCTTAATGCTGAAGAAGCCACTGCCAAAGGGTTCCTCACCGATGTCGTTTCTGTAAAGGTGCCCGGTGTAAAGGATATTGTCAAGATGGACAATGGCATCCGCGTTTCAACACCAGAAAAGATGGCGTCTCTTAAAGCTGCATTTGTAAAACCCTATGGCACCATCACTGCTGCTAATTCGTCCTATCTTACCGACGGAGCCTCTGCTTGTCTTCTCATGACAGAGAAAAAAGCCAAAGAACTTGGATTTAAACCTAAGGCTTTTCTACGTCAATTTACATACGTCTCTCAAGATCCTAAGGATCAGCTTTTATTAAGCCCTGCCTATGCAACCCCCAAAGTCCTCCAGAAAGCAGGATTAAAATTGAGTGATATAGATGTGTTTGAATACCATGAAGCCTTTGCTGGACAACTTTTGGCTAATATTAAGGCCATGAATTCTGATTATTTCTGTCAAAACATGATGGGTCTTAGTGGGAAGTTAGGTGATATCCCCGCTGAGAAATTAAATAACTGGGGAGGCTCTTTGTCCATTGGGCATCCATTTGGAGCTACAGGAGTTCGTTTGGCAATGCACACGGCTAACAGACTAGTCAGAGAAGATGGAAAGTTTGGACTTATCTCTGCATGCGCTGCTGGAGGTCAGGGTGTAGGAATGATCTTGGAGAGACATCCCGATGCCACTGCTGATTAAAAAGCAAGTTTCTTTATATCGTTACTTTTATTTATTGTATGCTCCTTGAATAAACTACTTATTTTAATCAATTTATGTACCTGCTGTCTTTATTTATTTATTTTTATTTAAAAAACTTGAAAGTTATCTTGGTAAAAAGCAAAGATTATTATCATTCATAAATATAAATATGTACTTCATACAAAAATTGTCTAGCTCTTCTTTTTGAGCAATACTTGAAAGTGTACGTCTATCCATATCATCATGCTGTCAACTAAAACATTTAGTCAGTTGTATTGGCGATACGTGAATTGAGTTATATTTAAACATACATAATATTTTATCGTGTTGTTTTGTATTATAATGGTAATTATCTATCATAGGGTGGGTTAAAAGTTGTAGTACGTGGAGAAAGGAAGCATTTTCAAATAAATAAGAATCGGGGGGAAGATATATGTAGAGGTGTTGTTTTTAGATGAATATGCTCCTTTAAACGGACTCAGTAGGCATGGTCTGCAATTTTTGTCCAGCGAAAGTTGTTTTGAACTGCTCCGCGATGGGATATTCGACCTAAACAGAAAGAAATAAGTGGGTTGGAAAAAGTATTTAAAAAGAAATATTTACATAGTCTTCGCCATTGGAGATTAAGACATTCATTTCAGAGGATTTGGATGAGACAATGACGACATCATACGACTCTTCACTTAAATACATTTGACATCCATCTGATTTATCAATTGAAATGGTGGGGACTTTTCCCATCACTTGCATTTTGATGGATTGACAATTAACGAATTCGCATGATGAGACAAGTGAGTCAAAGACAACTGAGGTCTTTTTACAACTATCGAGAATGATGTTATTGATTTTTTCCGTTCACACGAAGAACGCAACCTTCACACTTGTAGGCATAGATGGACTGATTCACTTCCGTGTCTCTGACAATTAGCCCAGCATTGTCTTTTTGAAATTCGACAACCCATTTTTTTCCATCGAGTTCAAACTTGGGAGCCTTATTGACCTTGGCTGGGGCAGTAAAGGATTTGTTACTGGTTGAAGCCGACTTCTTTTCTTGAACCGCAAGAGATCCTCTAAGTGAGGGATTTTTGTGGGTCTGCATGTCAGATGTGACTTTCTTTAGTCCCTTAGTAATGTCAGATCCCTTATTCAATTCGTCCAGCAGATCATTTCTTGATGAGTTACTATCATCCTTGTTTGGTGCAACATCATCAAATAGACCTGGAGGTGGGGGTGGAGGGGGAAGAGGTGGACCTCCGGATGGAGGAGGTGGAGGACAAGCGGATTTGGCCTCTCCTCCTTTTGGATTCCAGACCAATCCAGTGGTATGGTTCTTTTTAACAAATGATTGCAATTCCATCAAAAATGCAATCCATGACTTAACCCAGTCAACATGAATAGGAGCTTTGGCCTTGAAATCCTTTAGAACTCGATTGGTGTAAAATTGGCCAGCATCATTCATTTCCTTAACAAATGGAGATGGAGCTGGGGCCTAAAGATAAAAACAGATCAATTGTTTATCATCATGTCATGGGGAATTTATAAATACAAATAAGAGACGAAATTAAATTGTTGGTATATATTATGATCATACAAAAGCGTCCCGGGGAGGGCTACAACTTCTCCGACCCACTCTTGTCATATTTGTTATTGATATATTGACTATTATCTTAAGTGGATTTGAAAATCGACTTAACACTTAAAAAGCCGGACATTTAATGAATTAATAGAAAATTGCCCAGGCGTGCAAATAGTAACACGAACACGTGCAAGTAGAAAAAGATGGCTGTTCACTTTAGTTAAGAATACCTCTAAGGCGAGAGGAGATAAGACGGTTGAAAAATAATGAAACTGAGTAAACATGAGTATAAAATTTTGTTAAGTCATACATACACCATGGATCATAAAATAACTATTAATGTAGAACAGGAGGCAGTGGCACATGAAACATAGGGACCAAGATGTATACGCATCTAAGGCGTCGCAGGATTATATATATATATATTTTTTTTTTTTTGGGGAGGGAGCTTCATTTTTCTCTATTATATAGTTTGGTGGAATGTCAATTTTTGTAGAAAATAAATCCTAACCTCACAAAAAAGTTTAACTCGAAAAGAACAAAAAAAAAAAAAATTGTCTCTTCTAAAAAAAAAGTTATCCAGCATTTATAAAAAGATAATTTCTTCCCAAAGAAAAATACCCTAGTAACGACTAGTGTAGTGTCTGTCTTTATTTATTTGGTCCAGTCCAGTCTTGGGACCCGTCCTTAGGACTGTCGATCATTGGGACCGGTAATTAGAATTATCGTACCTTGCATTTTTTTATCAAAATATAGATGTTTTATGAAGCCAAATAAGATATAATACGAAAAATGTATTAATATTTTTGTACATATCTTGCAAAAAATATTATTATATAATTTCTTCTATAATACAACAGAATAATTAAAAAAAGGAAAGACACCCACATTGACACGTCATGAGGGATGGATTTTAACTCCGTTCAGGATCGACAATTGGAACTAGACTAGACTGGACCGTGGTCCTAAATAAGCACCGACACAACGCTAGTAATAACCCTACCTTTTTAAAAGGGTTAATTTGTAAAGGTCATTCGTTGGGGGGAAAAACAATCCCCCCAAAGCAAAAAAAACTTTTGGTGGAAGGCTCTGATAGTACACATGTTTCGTATAAAGGGGACCTCGGTTAAAAATATATTCGTGTAGGGTGCCTTGGCATAGTAAAGTTTGGGAAACCCTGGCATAAGAAATATTATAGTTATTTTTTTATAGAGCCCAGCAAGCTAAGTAGTGTATCTTTATCCATAATCTACTCCACCCATCCCTCTTATATTTACACTAAAAAACCCATCCTAAAACCACTTTTACAAATCCATAAGAAGCCATTAGCTATTTAGAACTCAGATACAACTGTATCACCCTGGCAACGTAAAAAAAAAAATCATTGGAAAACGCTGTAGCTGCACACAAAAAAAAAAAAAAAATACTAAGAAAATTGACTTACTAATTAAAGCAAATTAATTTTTATAATATATATTGCATTTTAAGAGTACAAGAGCCGAGACCGATAAGCAATATATTGCAGTCTCGGTTTGACTTTGTCGGTTACGGTTCTAGTTGTTTAAGAACCTGAACCACTAGACCGATAAGGGCAAAATCTTTTTATATACTTACAGTTCTTAAGGCATAATTTGTATTGAGATACATTTTTAGTTTGCAATTCTTTGGAATTAAACATATCAAAACTAGATCCGTGATAAGAAATGAGTTTTGTATGAAAAAAATACAATTGTAATGAGTCCTAGGACTGATTTTTTAATCCTCTTTGGAGTCTTTTATAATGGGGTATTTTATTATTCAACGGTGCTATTAGTTAGTCCTAGCTATCCTTTTATTTTCTTTACTTCTAGCTATAATTGAAAGAATAAAAACAAAAAAATAATGAATGATAACTAGAACGTATAATACGAGAGTGGTTTGAAAAGTTTCCTACCTCAATGTGAGGATGGCAACAATCGTAAATGAAAGCTAGAAACAATCTATTTAGCATCTATTGACAGTTACACACCAAATTTGGATGCACAGCTGTTATGAAGCAGTCGTTTAAGTGAGCGTTTTTGTGAAAATGGACAAAATCGAGTATCGAGCTGTCATTTAAAAAAAAAGTGTAACTTTTAAATAGATTCAAACAATAGCAAATATACCATATGAACGCTTGTTTTATTAAAATTTGACGCGTCTAAGTAATACCAACTCGGAGTAATTGGTGGGTTGTAGCCCCAACAAATTCCCTCCCAATCAAGTATTTCTTTTTACTAGAAAATATCTAATTTTTTTTTTTTTTTAATTTTAAATTTAATTTTTGGAACTCTTTTTCCAAAAAATTTAATTTTCTCTAAATAGCTATGGATTTTTGAATGTAAAAGAAAAAAAAATTAATATTTAAAATTTAATTTTTCAAATTTGTTTTCCAAAAAATTTCAAAAACCATGCCACCCTCAAAATATAATCCTATGGACACCCCTGTAATTTAGCCATAAAAAAGTGCCTCGTGAACAATTATTTTGCGTAGAAAAATCTAGAGTACTATTTGGACGGATAACAGAGAGATGGGAGTATCCCGGGGAGAAGTTTGTACCTATATTAAGTAAATAATTATACAAATACTTACAACAGCGACCCATCCAAGAGCAGGGATACTCTCAGAAATTGCAGATAAATGATTAAAGAACTCAGATCTTCTATTTGCTTCTCTAAAGGAAATTACATTTGATATTTTATCAGATGTAGGCTTCAGCAATTCTGCATTTGTAGTGTCAGAAGTAGGCTTCTTGGATATAGAAGCAAGGGCCAGGAAGGCCATTTGAGCATCAATTGCCTCTGAAACCATAGAAGCATGCTTAGCCACGTCTCCTCCGATCTTATTCGAAATGTTGTAGTAATTTTTGAAATGTGAGCTAACAATTTCATTGAATTCATCCACACTTGCACTATTAGGTCCACCACTGCTCCCAGTTCCAGAGTCTTCTAAAAAAAAAAAAAAGTGAAATAAACTATTGTCACAATAAATATTATTTAACATCTACATAAAGTAACATAAGCATAACATATATTATGAGAATAACATTTTTAATTTTCATGGCGATGATTATGTAATTATTTTGGACCTGGAATAACTCTTTTCCTTCGCTTCTTTTTCTTCTTATCCCTAATTATGATGGAGCAATTTGAACCCAATGTACACGAATAGTACATCATTTCTTCATCCATTGATGAAGAGGAATTGCGGCACACGTGACAATGGTCATCATCCCTCCCATAAAAAAAAATGGGCTCATACTTCTGGGATTTGTTCCTTTTGACGGGTTTCTTACACAGAGGATTCAAAGTATAAAACTCCGAGACAGACGATGACGTCTCTTTTTTTATATAATCATTTAGAGGGAGCATTGATACTGAGGATGACCCCATTAAATGACGAGATCTTGAATACCTTGGAAGCGTTCTTTTACGAGTGAAATGGAGACCCAAGAGCGAGCCACTCTTACATTTGCGCACAAAGCGGATTTTAGAGAGGCCAAAACCCATATTTCTGAATGAAAATTTACTATTTGACAAACTTCCCTCATATGATTGAGCGAAAATAAAATGATTGGCATAGATTACTGTGAAAATTATTATTAAGGTTCAAATTCATCAACATTTTGTGTTGAGTTTAAGTACTACATTGACAACATTTATATATATAGTGTGTATTGTTTTAAAATGTGTGTGTATAATATTAGATATAAATTAAAGCATACTTCGAAAAACAAATTAGGTATTAACTAAGGAACAAATAAATCCATGAGGATAAAATAAATGAAAGGAAAAAGCTCGAACACAATCACACAGACAATTAAGAGAGATAAACAGACAAAGATGAGTTAATTTGAAGGTGACCGTGTCGCATTATTTTTGCAATTTCTCCTTCCTTCTAGTTATTATTATTTATAAGGGATTCTTTATATCAAATGGCTTTAGAAAACTAGACGAAGTCCTTTTAAACATTTTGATTTTTTTCCTTTTCTATGACGTCAAACAAAAAAGAAAAATCTGAAACTTTTGTTATTAATTATTTGAAAGTGAATCACACGTTACATCACAAAGTGTGTTGAGTCGCTCATTATTTATTCGGTCCAGTCCAGTCTAAGGACCTGCCTATTGGCCCTTAAGACTGTCAGTCTTAAAGACCGCTCCTTCGATTTTTTTCTAAAAATGTCGATGGTTTATTAAGGGAAATATGATATATGTATTAAGAAAATTGCACATATCTTGCAAAAGATTTTCATTATAACACAAATATAGTTTAAATATATTTTATTTTTAATTACTTCTTAAATTTATTATAATATAATGAGAAAAAAAAAAAAAAAAAAACCCCATGGGATCACGAGGGATTGATTTTGCCTTCTTAAAGAACTAAAAAGTGAGACTTGACCGTACCGCGGTCCTCAATCCTATATAAGATATGACACCACACTCGTCACTAAAAAAAATCTACGTTGTATTTTGTTGTCAAATATCGATATTTCTATTCCCCCTATCCTGATCATTGTTCGGAATGGTTGAATTATTTCTTTTCGAGCAGTGGACAATTTCCTACTATTAAATAAATAATAATTTTATAATTGGAAAGGATTGAAAAACCATCAACTGATGTTGGGCATTTCTCCCTGTTTATTTTTGGATGAAAGGTTGCAATATACCATAAACATGCATTATTTGCCAAAAATCGTTGAGGAGAATACAAAAATGCAAAATATCTCAAATAAACATTCATAAATGACGTCAGTAAAATATAAACCCTTAAAAATAGTATTAACTAAAGGGTGGGGACAAAAATCAACAACCCTGCGACACGGCTATATATAAATCCACCGTTAAGAGCTGAGACATTTCTAAAAAGTAGTCGTATACACTATGGGCTATTGAACAAAGTCATCATTATCTTCCTCTACATAGACCAGATCTTCATCATCACTAGTATTCACGACAAAAGATATGACTTTCCTTGAGTTATCGAAAGGAGATGTGGACGTGGCCACCGTTGTTTGAGTAGAGCGAGAGATGGAAGTGCTTCTCGTACGTGCCCTAACTTTTTGGCCCGGAGAGGGATGGTGAAAATGATTTTCATCCACAGCAGAGAGTGTATGACTCCATGTTAAATGTCTCTGTTCATTCCCTGTCATGGCTTCGATGCTTGAGCGACTCATTTCTAGAGAGGATCCAGTTCTCGAAGACATATCTTGAAAGAGGAATGAAGAGGAACGAAAGTTTGTGGGGGTGTTTTGAGTAGGGAATCTTCTTGCGTGATGATGAGAGGTCATGACAGCATCTCGTGTATTTTTTTCGGGTTTAAATAGAACTGTATAAAGTTTGGGGAAGAGAAGGCAACCCAGCTGAACTATGGCACTTAGACAAAGAGATAAGGCTAGAATAACGGCACGGATATGTGGATCTGCACTCACCAAATACAAAGGGACGTAGGCAAACCAGTGTATGGTCGTAACTGCATTAGCAAAAAATATGTAACGGGTTTCATTAAAACCTCCTGGGCATTTACGAGTCTTGAATGCGTAGATAGTTGCTCCCAGAATGAGTATAAAGGGATAAACAAGGCCGGCCAGGAAATTTTCATCCACACCAGAACAAACGAGGATTCGTTTACCCAGAACTGACACATTAATCACAGTTTCAGGTGGCTCAATGATAAGCCAAATAGTATTTATGAGGACTTCTATCGAAACAAGGGCACCCGCTATGCAAAGAGAGGAGAGAGGACTCGTCCATCTGGGATTATTATTGTTGTTGTTGGCGTTATCCATTCGAAATATTCGAGAAACTCGATTAGTCTTTGTGACGACTGCAGCGTAGCAAATCGTGTAGCAAAATCCTATACAGAAGCGCATAGTACCGCAGGTCCAATTTGTGGGTTTTGCCACAATTACAAAAGTAGCACTGAAGGAAAGGAAAGTTCCCAGGAGAAGGAGTATACTTAATTCACGCCCACTTGCTTTGACGACAGGGGTCTCCCAATACTTCCAGAATATGAAGGACGTCATAAGAGTCATAATGATTCCCATAGAGGCAAATGACATGGATGCAATGGCCCACTTATCCCTAAAGTCCATATATATTTCGGGTATTAGGGAACACGATGTAAAATTGTCCACTTCGGAGGAGCGTTGTCCTAAGGGACAGATTTCACACTCATACTCGGACTTTCTGAATTCATTGATACCGCATTGCTTGCATGTCCAGCAACACCCATCAGAGGATGTAGGAACACGTATTTCATAGAGGTTACACTCATTTCGAGCACAAGAGGACAGAGGATAGTGCGTGAAATTGACGATTCCAGAGTTGAGCTGGATTTTACCGTTGATGTAAGTCCCGATTTTAAACCAGTCAAAGCTTGAGCCGCGCTGTTGAAAATTAATAATAGTATATCTAGGAGGTCCGTCATGTCGAAAGAAGAAAGATGAGCCCTTAAGGGAGAGTTCATCTTCATGTGATCCATAGAATTCGAAATCATTTCCACCAATGTCTTTAAATGTAACGTTTTCTAGATAGGTCCTCAAATCCGTTCGGGAGGCCTTCCAGAACTCTGGACAAATGGCTTGGTATGAGATCCCACATGTATCTTTGAGTAAATTATCTAAAGCATGAGCAAAGGCATAGACAGCATCTCTCACAAAATGAATATAGAGCTGTTGTTCCTCTATGACGAGATTTGATTTTTTGGAGCAGTTCTCCACTTTAGAACTGCAGTTATGATACACTCTAAGGTACTCTTCAAACCAAGGATTGCGCACATTTTTCTCAAATAAGGAATGAAAGTACTCATCAAAACCAGGATAGGGTCTCCTTAGAGGTTGAACTGCAACTGCTCCAAGTACAGCAGTTTCTCTGCCTTTAACAACAGATTCTCGAGATGCCCATGCATCTGATCCAATCCACAAGAATCGATCAAAAACTTTTAGCTCCTGGGCAGCTTCTAGGAGTCTTCCAGCAGGGATTCGATCACAGAAAACAATGACTATACGACTCAATTTGTTGTCCATGAGAGTCCGAATGATTTGTTGATAGTCACTTGAAGTGAAGTATTTGTTGATGATGACAAGAGCCTTTGAGAGGCAAATCCCCTTGGAATCAAACTGTTCTTTAATAGCCTGATAACCCATCTCCCCATACTCTGAGTTTGAATGAACAATGGAGGCATAATTCCAATGGAACTCTACAAAGAGCTCAGCGATGGCCTTTGCTTGATGCACATCACTTGGAACAGTACGGAAAAAATAGGGGAACTCTGCTGAATTGCAGAGTTTATCCGAGGTACTTAAATAACTGATTTGAGGAACTTTAAATATACGTCCTAGATTAGCGAGTTGTACTGAGACAGCAGAGGTCTGAGGACCAATCATACCAACAACTAAATCAGTCCATGACGCGTTATTTTCATTTGAAAGTATTTTACTCTGATCAACCTTGTTATAACTTCGAGTCATGAACCCCTCTAAAAAGGTCACTGCCTGCTCTGATGCGTAAATGGGATCGTCACAAGAGTCATATGCAACTGATCCTAGTGTGACTCCTTTTAGGATATGTGGATCCCGATTGATGTCGTCAAGTGTGTAGAGCATTGCTTCAAGAGGTTGTATTCCATCCTCACTCTGAATGTCCCCACAGTAATCTCCATGGATTTTAGAGTTTTTTTGTTTGTGTATAGGGAACAAAGAGCCAAGGAGGATATCTCCCTTGTATAACAAATGCAGAGTTGTTGTTGAATTTCTACTTATTTGCCCTTCTGAGCCTCCCTTCGGTGAGTAGACGGGCACACTGCTACTCATATTGCCGCATTCCGAGCTGCAAAATGATGATGTTGAGATGGGTAATAATAATAGTAGGAGAGTACTGAGTTGTAAGAGACGTTGGGATTGGATCCTCCAAGAGAATGGAGTGTGTAAGAGCTGAACGAAGAGATAATTATGAATAAAAAGGGATGATCGTCTCCGTTTCATCGTTCTATTTGGTGAGAGGTGATGATGAATATATATATATATTATTAATGAAAAGTTCGTAATAGTCCATGTATTTACTGCAAGTTTGCCCTTTTGAACCCAGGAGTAGACGACTACGACGGACGAGGAGGGAGGGGGGTGGGAGAGAAGAACTTAATCGTTTCTTTTTTCTGCAAAGACTCCCCTAATTGAATCACAAAATAAACATTATCCACTATTCCACCACATCCTCGCCTTCCTTCCCCGTTGATCATAAGCAACTGGAAATCTGTGTGTTTTTTTATCTATTTCTTCTTGTTATGTCCAAAGTATTGTTTTTAACATAAATATATATTTCTTGCTCTTATTTTTTGGGGGGAAAAAAAGATAAATAAAGAAGAAGCCCTTTTTATTGGGAAAGAAATTAAAAAAAACCAAAGTCAATTGAAGGAATATACTATAATTAAATCTATTATTCCTTGAAGCAAACAAGACGTAGTAGTACCAATACATTCTAGAAGATGTACAACGAATAAGTTTTTTTATTTTCTTCTTCGTATTACAAAAGAAGAATATTTGTTTTATATATTTGATGCGTTAGCATTTAAACTATCTTGAATAAAAATCAAGAAACTCTTAATTTATTTTTTTACTTCATATAAACATCATAACGGGTAGGAACTTGAAACTTACACACTTGTGAAGAAAAAAGAAGATAGCCTGCCATTCATTAATCATAGATTTAACAAAAACATTTTTCTGATATATAACTAATGTCAAATTGATATATTATACTCGCCCGCCATTGGCCTCACAGCAAGCCTCTTGCGAAAAGAGTTGTGATTGTAGTTCGGGTACATGGCAGCTCGCTCCTCGTCAAAGGAGACCTTCATGGCTTCAACGTTCGGGTTGCAAATGCTACAGGCCCTCCTCTCAAAGTGCGGGCAGAATGAAAAGTCCAGCTGATTTCTTCTTTTTTTTAATCAAGTGCATTACAGACAGTCTGGAAGACCGATAGTCTTAAGGACTGTTCTCGAGGAAAAACCGGTCGCGGGACGGGATTGAATAAATAAGGACTGACAAAACACTACATACCACCCCCCTTTTTTATAGAAACATTTGAGTCAATTATTAGCTTAATATTCAAATAAATGGGATGAGTATAGATAATAAGAATATTAGCTATATTTTAAATCTTGAAATTATTTGAAAGACTTATATTGGCCCCGATATGGCCCTATTCAACCATAAAATATGTCAATTTCTCAGTCTTTTATTGTGACGATATTTTGGCGAATTTAAGTACATTTTGCAGCACACCAACATGACATATAATAATAGTTTGTTGATTTAAATTGAAGATAATTCGTTGAAGAATACAAATTGTATCCATAATCAATTTTAGGCAAAACAATCTAGCTTGTTTTTGAGTTGACGAGCCACAATTTTATCTTAAAAATAATTATTATAATTTTTTCTTGTTGATATTAAATTTTTGGAGAAAAATTTAAAATCCACAGGTAATCATACAAATTTTAATTTTTCTGGAAAGAAAGTTTGAAAAATTAAATATTACACTTTTTGAAAAAAAATTCAAAATTATTCCCGGACGCCCTTAATATAATTTTTCCTCTAAAATAAACATTTTATATCAAAAAATGCCAAATAAAATATTATAATACTGCGTAAAGCGTACACTTTTTTTACATTTATGTACATATACAATCATAGAATTCTATATACATTGAATAATATTGTTGGCGGGTTAGCTTGATTACGTATATAATGGTGAAGTCATTCTCACGTAACCATTCAATTATACTATATAATAATTACAAATAGTCTAAACAAGTAGTTTCCGGCCAAAGTTAATAGAAATACAAATTTATATCACAACGCGTGTAAGACCGATGTTTGACTTCCACCAGGCTTTTTAATGGTGACGTCATGATTGGTAGGTGTTTTGTCAAAATCTGCTTGTATTGCCAGCAGTCGGTACGATACATCAAATAGAAAATTTTAACAAGCCCGACTACAAGATGGTCTAATTTATATTAACCTTGAGTTCCGGCCATATAGAATATATGAAACAACCTAGTTTTTCTTGAGGAGGTTGTTATCAACTCAAAATGCCCTCAGATGTATTTAAGTAATAATAATCAATACATTTTTCTTCTTTTTAACATTCTTAATGTCCTATACGACTTGTCTGCAGATGCATAGTACTTGTATCGCCGCAAAACTCAATAGGACTTTAAATGAGTATTATGACAGAAAGCATTAAGCAATGTGAAAAATCAAAGCTCATAACCAAGTGCATATAACAAGAAAATGAAGCTACCCAGTAATTTGAATTCTTCTACAGAATTTTGACTTTATGATTTGAGGTCCTGTCAGTTTTTAATTGAATAGAGTAGGAGCTATTTTTATACGAAGGTGGTCTGAAAAGTTTCCAACCTAACAAAGATACAATACATTTTTTTTAAATTTTTTTTTTTTGGATCAATTACTCCAAGTTGGATGACTGAGACGCGTCAAATTTTAACACAACAAGTCTTTATATGTTTGCTATTGCTTGAATCTATTACAAGCTTACACTTTCAAAAACAAATATTTAATGAAAACTACATACACAATTTTGTCCATTTTCACAAAAAACTCACATCAACTCGCTCAAACGATTGTTACATAAGAACTGCGCTTGGAAAATGAGTGAAGCTTTTGTAGGTAACTGTCAATATATATGAGTAGCTTTTATTTACGAGTGCTGCCACCTTCACGTTAAGTTTTGAAACTTTTTAGACCAACCTTGTAAATCAGACCTATACAACAGTTTTCGTGATTTACCGTGACACTAGCGCCATCAATCAATCTATACCATTAGCGTCCGGAGCGTGTGAGCTAGAGGGCTTGTAGCCTTCCTTATATTAAGGAATTTTTTCTTTTATCTTCAAAAATTTGGTATTTGACTTTTTTTCTTCAAAAATTTAATTTTTGAATTTTTTCAAAACATTAAATTTCTCAATAATAAAAAAATATATACATACTCCTGCAGACGCCCCTGTATATATATTTATCTACTGTTCTTGCGCTACTGATCACTAATCTAAACATGTATCAATAAAAACATCAAAAGGAAACATTTTACATAATAAAAATAATAATTACAGAACCTCTCTAATGTTTGTAGAAAGGTGATGACGGATATCATCATATCTTACACATAAAGAATAAACAGATTGTCTTCATTTTGTCAATAGATATAGTATGTATATATATTCGTACGTTTTCTTATTATTTATAAATGATATATAAAGAATGTGCAAGCTAACTAAGCTGCCACTTTGGAGTGTTCTCTTAAGCAAACCCATGCACATAGGCAGCGATTTTTTTATTTGTTAGATAGCTTCTTCTAATTTGTACCCGATGAAAAAAAAAAATGTAATTAATTGAAGAGTTCGTTCTCCCAAATATTTGGAAAAGACACAGAATCCACACCATGATCGACAACATATAAATTATTCGAATTTTGGAACTCAGTGAAAAGTTCTTTCCCAAGGTTATAAGGGAATTAGAGGACTTGAAAGGACTAAACTCTCTGACACACATAAAAAAAAAGTCTCAAATGACTACCAAACAATTTTGACTACTTCATCTCGCCGGATGTTTGTCCTCTCAATCCCGTTGGATCTTAATACAATGATTTTATTTGTGTGAGGTAAGATCGAACGACAAACCAAGCGAACCCTCTGCAACTCCCAAGACGGTTATTAAATTTAACCGAGAGAAATTTGCGTTTGAAAAATAATCATTTTACCAACAGAGACAACTTGCACACTCTGTATGCATTAAAAGATACTCTGAATTTATACATTCACTCATGATTCATTTTTCATATATATATATATCTTATTGTTTAAATTAGGTCTAAGACCAAGTTTTAAATAAACATATTTGGATTGATATTTCGATCCATGCCACGATCTCAGATAGTAGAATGAAATTTAATTCTTTTCAAATCTATTGACCGATTTGGACCTTATCGCCCCCCCCTTCCCACGAAATATATATATATGTACATATAATTCTGCGTACGCTCTTGTATATCCTGGAAAGAATTAGACTTCGGCCGTCTACGGTCTGAACAGATCTATCACTATAGAAAAAAAACCAATAATAACAAACCCAAATGAATTCGGTCTTGGAATGAGTCTGAACACTAATATATATTTGTACTTTTATCGAACCAAGTATATATTATGATATACAATATACATAGAAGTCTTCAATCTAAACATGTATGTTTTCTTATTCTCTCTCTCCCTCTCTTTTTAATAATAACAAGATTTAGTAATAACAATAACAAATCGCATCTTGTGAAAAGAAGAATACGAGGAGAAGAGAGGAGAGGGGAAGAAGTTGTACAATGTTTTAATGATATAAACCCTATCAGCATAAATAATATAGCCACTAGTGAGGTTTGGTATACCTAATCTATAATAATCAGTAGAGTGACATTTTTGTAAAGGAAGAAGAACGCAAGGAGAGGGTGGGAGAGATATATGTGCTACACCTGAACCTGGTTACTATCAGCTGCCTGTTACAGGGGTGTCTATTTTTCGTCATTCTAGAAAATTATGCAGCAGAGGCAAAAATTTAATATTTCAAATTTTGTTAAACAAATTAAATTTTTTATGAATAGCTGTGGATTTAAAAATTCAAAAAATTTAATTTTTGTGAATAGCTATGGATTTTGGAATTTTTGCTGGATATTTGATTTTGGGAAGAAAAAAAATGAATTACTGCTATAAAGAGGAGAACTCCCTACATTTAAAATAGCATTAGTGTAGTGACAATAAGTTATGTTTTACCTCTGTTTGTTTGATAGTCTCCAGGATTACGGCAAAAGTTACGGGTCGATTTTTATGAAACTTGGTACGAAGATTATATATGGCCACAATAAAAAAAAACCATTAAACCTTGAAGGGTGAACATAACACAAAACGTAAAAAATGTATAACCCTCCATAACTTTGGAAAATTGATATACAGAACTCTATTTGATATTAGGCGGAGGGTTGCGCTCTACAGAGTGCTCATTATAGTTTTATTTAAATTCATATTTATTAATTTAATTATGCATTTTTAAAGCAATTCACACCAAAGATGGGTGAGAATACTTACTCCAGAGGGAGAAGATTAAGTATTCAACAAAAAAGGGAGGAAGAGAAAATATACTTTTTTGTTACAACTTGTACAAAAAAAGTGTACAAGTTGCAACCAACAAAATGTGATGAATAATTTTAGATGAAGGATTTACAGTACTTGGGGTGTGGATCATGCAATAATTTAATATAATAAAATATAGAATATATATAGAAATGGTGTAGTTTTTGACTATATCTTTACAAATTACTAAAATATATGTATTATAAGGCACATTATAAAATTAAAATACCCACAGTTATATTACTCATAAATACATAATAACCATATAATTTTAATAGATCAAAATAATATGATAGTATCATTGTACAATTGATAATTAGAATGTTCAATGTTGCAATTAAATATTGTATAAATAAGATGAAGAAATTTCAACAATTTGGAAATTGTACAGAAATCGTGATTTTTAGCCGAAAATAGGGGTAATTTTTTATGATTAGGTATGGATTTTACAAATTTTGTTCCAAAAAATATAATATTTGAATTTTTTCCCCAAAATGTAATATTTGAAATTTTTGTCCAAAAAATATAATATTTGAAACTTTTTATCAAAAAATTTAATATAATTAACTTCGTTTTTAATTTTTTTTTCAAATTTCAATTTTTTTTCCCCCAAAAACTTTAACATTAGAAATTTTTTGTGAATAGTAGTGGATTTTAGGATCTTTTTTCCACAAAATTCGAAAAATCAAGACCCCCCTCAAAATATAATCCTGCAGACTTACAATTATAACTCAGTAAGTCAAAAACAAAAAACCAAGTCAACTCCAAAAATGTATCCAATCAGTAACACTACAAATTAACACTGACAATAGTGAAACAACACACATCACATAGTAGATCTAGGTTCAAACTCAAATCGTGAAAATCAATAATAATAATATGAGAGTCAGTTTGTCAAATAATAATGTCTTCTTTTACCGTGAGCAATGAAAGAAACTAAAAGAAACTAAATAATTACGTATACACATGCACCGAAGAAAAGCTCAGAGCATACTAATTATATTCCTTTGAAAGTAAAATGATTTATAAATACAGCTCCAAGCAGTTGGGAAATAGCCCAGCAGATGGTAGGGATCCATTCTGTGGCCAATCATTTTCACTTGAAATATAAAATAATAAAAATGTTAATATTATTATGATTTACGTACGTAAGAAGAAAAACTCAAATGTATTTGGATAGCGAGAATAGAACATTAATAATAAAATTATAATTGTCAAGGACAAATTATATATTTATATATTTTACATTATCATAATATATGTATGTAAAAATGACAAACAAGGGATACTGTTGGAAAAATTCTTTGAAGCTGACGTATATTATAAATAGACATGGGATTTCTGAGTGATCACTAAAACGCTCAAAAAAGTAGCTCACTTTGACCTTTTGGAAAAACTGCTCATTTAGACCTATTATATGTATGTGAGAATTGCTCATTTTTCTAAATTGGAATGAAATGAATAAACAAAGTTTGGGTTAAACGTAGATTACACAACATTTTTTGATGATATTTTTCAAGGAAAAATCCACTTGCAAAAACACTCATTCATTAGGTACTCATTTTGGAGGATTTTTTTTTTCAAAAAAAAATATGAAATAACGTCGAAATTTAGATATATTTTTGGTGAAATATATATTTTCATAAAATTGTCTTCTTAAAAAAAAGTTATAGAAAAACACTCTGTCTAAATCTCACTCCCTCAAGAAAAATAATTTCTCAGGAATTTTTTCAATAGTAAAACACAAATGGATTCCGTGTTTTCAGGAGACAATCTCGAGTATGCAGTAGGAACGAATAACGATAGTGCATGAAGAAGGATAAGAATCGATACCTATGAGACAATATCGATATTGGTAGTAAAGCAATAGGTTACAAATATTTATATACTTAATAAACACAAAAAACTTGAGATCAAATTCTCTGAGCAATCCATATTTTCTGAAATACGGATTCCAAAAGAAAAAATAATGATACATGTTGGTCACTAGATTCCAGGCAAAATTTACAAATAGATTTTTGTTAAACTTGCCATAAACATTGTGTAAAACTATTAAATTTTGAGAGTTCAAGGTAGCATAAAACATTAAAAATTCATAATCGACCATAACTAAGGAACGAATTGAAGTATATGGTTCAAATTGGTTTCCTTTTGTAGGTTTAATATAAATAATTCAACAAGAGCTGTACGTTAACACTTGTCCGACCGTCTGAGACAGGAAAAATGTTCTTTGGACAAGTTTATACAGTGTATAGACTGTTCAAACGAATAATTTGTCCCAATTCATGCACACTAAGTTCGCTCTGTCGAGACACCCCATTGTATTATCATTTTATCATTAGATTCTGCTTTATTTTAACAAATGTTCATCGAGTAAAATTATTTCCTGCAAATAACTCAACATTATCATTCTTATAACTCAAAAAATAATAGAATCAATTTATACACATTGATAATTGTAATAAAAAAAATTTAATGGGCTTTTTACATACAACTTTTTAAACTATAGCACAGGTAAAATAATGTAAATTGTAATGTTTCATATAGCAAAAAAATCCAATATAGGAAAAATGAATATAAGCAGAGGTTTTCCCTCTACTGTGAGTCCTTTCTAGTATTGATTTATTTTAATAAAAATAATATTAATTTTGAATGATGTAATTAACACCTATACTGAATTTTCCTTCTATAATATCATTTTTTCAATACAGAGAAGTTTATTGTTTCCAATGGAATAATCATGTCTATTATATGCAGACAATTTTTACTTTGAATAACATTTCAACCGACAGTTTATTTACTAACTTGAAAAATGAATGGGATGTACCTTCTGAAATGAGAAAGCTATTAATATATTTAGTTTCAACTATTGAAGGTTATGTAAGAACATTCAACTTTGGATCAATAAAGCACAGAACTTTTAATTTTGAATACCAACTTTTTTTGAATATCAATATCAGTCAACGATATAATATTAAGAAAAATCGATGTTTAATCACACTCTGTAAATAGTAATATATGTATGTTGTTTATCTGTCCACAAAATGGGGAAAAAAATTGTTATTATATCGTTATACAACCTTATTTCCATATTGTAGATAAAAATGAACTATTACAATGGAAATAACCAATTTTTTTTTTTTGGTCTAATTACTCTACTTTTCCCGTCCTCGAAAGATGCCACTTATGACACCAGCAATTAAAGAAACCTATCTCCTCCGTTTCAAAAGAGTCTTTGATCACAACACTTTCAGCTCCCCTATAGTCCTTATGATAGCCCCCTCGGAAACACCTATTGGGTGCATGTAGAGGAAAGGACCTAAAGTGTCCGTTATCCACACACCGATGCCCTCAAAGCCATTTTCAGACAGTACTGGGACGCCATGATAAAGGACTACATCTGCAGGGGCTGCCAGGCGTTTCGCTTCCTACTGGAAGCCATCAGTCGATATTAATGTCTACATTAATGATTAAGAGAGCTCAGACACACATCTATCTATTGTATTAATTTTTTTGAAGTTTAAAATTCAAAGTGTTCAGATTTTAATGGACCAATCGGGTTAACGTAATATATTAATTCAGTGAAAATATTCTATACGTTGTGCACAAGTTGCAACTCATAAATGAAATGAAGAAATTATATAGAGTATTTGTGATGAGGATATTGCAATGATATAG
This sequence comes from Lepeophtheirus salmonis, assembly GCF_016086655.4. Taxonomy (NCBI): domain Eukaryota; kingdom Metazoa; phylum Arthropoda; class Copepoda; order Siphonostomatoida; family Caligidae; genus Lepeophtheirus; species Lepeophtheirus salmonis. The sequence continues at coordinate 14,752,925 of NC_092584.1, forward strand.
GTAGTTGTCGGTATATTAATGATGCAATTAAGGACAATTTTATTGATGTGAGTGTTCTTGTAAAAATAGACAAAATCGAGTGTCGCTCAGTTGTCGCAGTTTAGGGACAATACATCTGAGTTTTGGCTGCGATTAGTTACCTTAGATGAAACTTGAATTCTCCATTAAAAGCATGAAACAAAAATAAAGTCTAAACAGTGGACTAAAAAGATTTTCGACAAATGAAGAGGCAATCACCTTCGTGAACAATTATTTTTTAAAGAAAAACTCCGAGTACTATTTGGACAGGTTGTAGAAATAGGAGCCTCAAAAGTTTTAATGTTCATTTTGGTAAGGGTATTTAATTTAGTTATTATGCATTTTTGGTTACAAGTACCTTCAGTGTAATATTTTTTAAGAAAAAAAAAATTAGGATACTCATTTTTACTCCTCTTAAGAAAGTTTTTTGAACATAATCATCGAAATATTTTTTTTAAAACTTCATAAATACGTGTAAGCGTTTCTAGGACAATTGGATGTAAAAAACATTTTTGCTGAAGGATCATTAGGCTGAAAAAGGATATTTAATATATCGAATATGCCAAGGGATAGAAGGTCTAAGTATTGAGTAACTACCTATAATTGTACTTGTTTCTTGGGTAGTTATCTCCTATATTATTGAAGCAACGTTTGTGTAGCAGTTGACTTTATGTATTATCAGCTGATACGAGGTATTAGACGTGATTTCAATATCAATATTAATTTATGTACAGTGTACCAAAACGTGGAATGTTAATTAATGTTCATTTTCTTATGAATATAGAAATGTTTGGTGATTATTTTTGACATTCTGGTTCATCCATCCTATGTACATAAACAAACTAAAATAAAGATTTCATCACCTACTCATCATGAGCGAGCAAAAAGCTCGCTCATGCGTATCTCAGATCTCCTACATGCTGAAGTTGAGGTGGCGAGGATTATGGACATTTTCAAGGTGAAGAATGGTGGTGAATACCTCTCCAGGAAAGCAAGAAATAGAGGGGCAAATTAAAGTAAGATCCGGATTTAATTTTGTCAGCACGTCATACTCTCTCTTTCTATCTCGAAATTTGAGGCAGCCACAGCGGATAGTTGAAATTAAATTACTGCAACCTTTCAAAATAAGAAAATAACTTTGCAAAGCGAAGAATATATTATTGGATTAGAAGGAGAGGAATATTGAATCAAACTATCACTACTCTTATAAGTTTCCATGTAAAATTACAGTAATGGAGTTTGAACGGTATATTTATAATAATTTTCCGTTTCAAGAGTTAATGGATTTGATGACATAGAAGTTTCTCTAACTATTACGTTCATCCTGCAATCATACTAGTATAGTTCATGGTAGATACAAGAAAAAATCATAATTGATTCACTTAATGAGACGTGATCTCCGCCCTCATCTCCAAAAAATACTTCATAAGAGAGAAACTCACAATCTCCTACACATTATGAGACATTCCATTTACTTCCCATGATCATCTTAAGTGCTAATTATTCGAATATCTCAAAAATGCCTCTCCTACTCCAAAAATATATTCTTCGTGTTGTGAAGTTAGTTCCTTATTAATATTAAAAGATTGCAATATTCGAATTTCATCTATCCGCTGTCACTGTTCCCATTTTCGAGGTAGAAAGAGAAAGTATGACTTGTGGGTAAACTTATACAATGTAACTATACGGAGTTCCTGTCCAGCTTGGAGAAGAAAATCAAGGTGGACACCACCAAACCAATGAATAGTTTCACCCACGACTTTAGATTTTACTCATTTTTTTTTCTATAGAAGTATTTCTAAAGCAATATCTCGCGAGTACAAGTTTTACTCCTCAACCCTGTAAATCAAGCACTTTAATTCAATTTACATATTGTAAATAATATCCATTGATAAATTAATATTTATTTATCTATGATGATATCTAAATAATAATGAACAGTTGGCAACAAGAGAGATATAGAAGGCTAGCATATGTTTATATGTAGTTAATGTTTTTTAATACACATGTTTCCTTTCCCTTTCGAAAACATCAGTAGTAGGTGCATCCAATAAAAGCTTCAAGGGGACGTAACTAGAAAAAAATGAAGTCAAATCCGCATATAATAAAAATACTCTTATGGTCAACGTTCTCTCTAATACCAACATAAAATACTTTGCATAGAAGAAACACGAAGTGGAAAATCCTCATTAAGTCAATTTTTTCTTCCTTTTTTTGTAATTCAATTCATAGGAATACATGAAAATGAAGACAGAGGCTGGGTTTTTGCATTTTTATTTATTGAACACGGTTTTAAGTAGAATTTGCCGGATTGCAGTTTTATTAATAGAGACTCTTAACCAAAAAAAAATATTAAATATATTTGATGATTTTTCATACTGCAAAACTTTATAATTATTATGTCCATTCATGTTTCTCAAATTTTAATCGATCAAATACTTAGTTATTTGTCATAAATTGCATGATTCAGTATTTATTAATTAATTATCGTCTCTGACTCAATAATTCTCAAAATGAGCTTGTCATTGGAGAAGAAACTTATGTTGTGTAAGTGTAAAGATATTATTCATATCAGTTGTATCATTGGTACACATTTGTCATGAAAACGTTGAAGGACCGAAGAAAATTGTTTTTGAAAATAGTTAAATAACTATCAAAGAAGCTGCTGAAGATATTGACATATTAGTTGGCTCTTAACATGACATTTTTCTAATATTTTGGACATAATATGAGTGTTACAGAAGTTTGTTCTGAAACTGCTCAATTTTGACAAAAAAAGAGACAAAAGTCGCATGAAGATCGCTAATGAGCTATTAAATGAAGTCAATGATGATCTTGATTTTCTCAAAATGGTCATAACTGGTGACGAATCATGGGTATATGGTTATGATATCGAAACCAATGCCCAAACCTCCAAATATAAGAGCTAAAGGACGTATAGCCAAACACGCAAAATACTTCTAACCATTATGCCTCTCACAAACGATCTAAACATATTAAATTTGAAAAGTTACATAATTTTTTTAAACATATTCCATATTCACCCAAGAAATCAAAGCATCGACAACGGACAACAAAATACATTACATCAAGGTGGAACGGTTAAATCTGCCGCAACTTTGTAGCACCACCCCAGCAATATTTTTTGTACTGGCACTGATTTTTCTGTTGCTAAAGGTTCTCGCAGTATTTGGTTAGTTACAAAAAAGCGCAGTGACAACACCTCGGGAATAACACCAACATAATCCCCCACAACACCAAGGACAGCCTGATTACCGTTATTGTCTGCACATTCACCTTTCTCCGGCCGGTGCAAGTTCAAAAGGTGTGCTCTCGTTTCCGTACCCTTATCGAAGCGGTTTTGGAGGCGAAAAAATATTTCATTAAGTAAATGTATTTTCTACAACCTAATATACGTGTGTGTTTCTTGATTTCGATAAATATTACAAAATTAAGCTGTAGTTTAATTTTTTCGGCGCGGCAGATTTAATCATTCCACCCTGTACTAGCGAGAGAATGCTAGTATTCAATGTACAATTGCCATACTTTTTGTTACCACCTTTCATGCCAACTGTTGGAACATCCTCATAATGAAATGACTCAATTGAATATTAGTTAATGAATACTTAATTATTACAATTCGCGTCAAATAATTAAATATTTCATCTTTTAGAATTGAATTAACATATTACATATTATTGCAGGATGAAATCATCATAAAATATATTAGAATTAATCAAGGTTAATAAAAATGCAAGGTTATACCATAACGCCAATTCGACTGATGTTTGACTTCCACCACGCTTTTTAATAGTTACGTCATATAATATGATTGGTTGGGCGTTTTTATTCTGTTCAAAATCGGTCTGTCTTGCCTAGCAGTCGACACGATACATCAATTTGAAAATTCTAGCAAGCTCGATTAACTTTGTATTTCTATTGAATTTATTACTTTTTTTTCAGTGTATCCGTTCGACAACAAGAATCATAGCTCTTGCTCAAGATCAAATATGCTCTAACATTTTAAAGTTCAGCTAATAAGATGTAGTACATATATATAGTTCTAATTTTATCCAACTTTGTGATATTTGGGTTTTCAAGGTGGCTAACACATTTATGGAATTAACCATACATATGTGAGATTAAGGATATAACATAGCCCACTCATTGCACTTTACCTTTCAGCCCACTCATTGGTATGCAACCAACAAATACATATATGTATACTTTTCAAAGAGTCTTTGGACCCTCTATGAAAAGGTCTCAAGTTCATATCACTATTATCATTCACAACGACCTCAAGAATAACATATTCAAATGTATAATTAATGATATTGTATGAGTTTATGTAATACACACCATAATATCATCTCCTTAATTGTGCAACTTCTTTTGAGTCATTTAATTCCGTAGACACTTTGGTGCTACTTGCTATTATACATTTCACAGTAACACCTTGATAAACGTGCACCACAATACACGAGGAAGTAGATTACAATCATAAATTTGTAGTGACATCTCAAAAAATTTTCGGGAAAACAAGCTGTTCAAGAGTTAGCGACAGTTTAACGTCCGGCACGATTTTTTCTCTAAATGCACGGCTAAACTCAATAGGATTTTAAATGATAATTTAAACTGAAACTAGTAATGGTAGGATTCCACAAAAAAAGAAGAAAAAATCGATGCCGATTTATTAGTATTTAAAGTACTAGTAAAAATAACATCTTTCTGTCACGGGCGTACACAAGATTAAGTTTTGGGGAGGGCTTGGTTTTTGGATTAAAAAAAAAAAAAAAAATCAATTATACAATTTGATATTTAAAATATTTTCAAAAATCCTCATCTATTCACAAAAAATTAATTTCGGGGAAAAAATTTCAAAACCCCATGGCTATTTACAAAAAAAATTAACTACTTGAGAAATTTTTTTAAAATCCACACCTTTTTAAAAAAATAAAATTTTTTTGAACTAAATTTCAAATATTTAATTTTTTTTTAAATCCCAAGTTGTTCCCTAAAAATTAATTTTATAGGGAAAAAATTCCGGGCGAGCTGAGAAATACGCTAACATTTTTTAGAATCCAAATAAAAGAAATAGAACATCCTTTAGAACATTTTGCCATACAATTAATTTTAGGGGTAAAACGGATTCATTTTTTGTGTGATTTCTTATGTGATAAAGTTTTTTTACAGTCGAGAAACGAAGATAACTCATATTTAAAAGCGTGAATCTATACATAGCTCACATGAAAGAAGAAGAAGGAAAAAGTGTATATTGATGCATCAATCAATTTATGATGAGTATTTCATGAGGAAGAAAGGTCATTATGGGTTCAAATTATTTAGAAATACATTTACAATATACATCAATATATTGAACATAACTATGTAAGTTCATTTAGTATATATAATACTAGAGAGGTTCTTAAATTTGTAATTTAAAATTCTCAAAACGTTGTTTCATTTGATTTTCAGAAATATTAAATTTAAGCCATAATAATAAAAATAACTAGAGTTGGATTCGAATACTACTCGGACTAAAAAAATACTGGAACTATGTAAATACATTTCTTTTTTTAATTACTCAAGCTTGTCCAAAATACCTTTTGAAAAAATAGACATAGTTGGAAATTCGAACCACAGAAACTCGAAAGTTTTATACGAGTCTGAGTAATCAAGTGTTAAGTCATATATTTTCGATACCAAGGTATATCTCATCAGTTGGGATTCGTTTATTTCACAAGGACACCATTCCACCTTGTGATAGAGGGCATAAAAGCCAGGAGGCTCGTGAAAACGAAAGCCATGCTTTTGAAGCACTTAATGCTGGAGCTGAAGCACACATTTATTATTGTTATTAAACCCGTGGAATCAAAAAAAGACCATTTAAACTTTCATCCTCTACAGGTTTGGCCTTTAAAGCTTTCTTTTTTAAATCTAGTTTTAGGTTATAGCTACGATTCTTTGCCATACTTTGGCTATTTAGATTGCGCGACAAAATATCACAATACTATTCCGGCGGAAAAATTGAATTGGTAACATATTCAGCAATTAATCAATGATTTTTTAAAATCCCTTTACATATAAATTTTTAATCATATTAGGATATAATATGGTTAAAAAATGTATGGAGAGTTTAATTTTTTTTTCACGGAAAATTATCGCAATCAATATTACCTGCAACCTAACCAGCTTATCTTATAAAAATTCCTTAATAAATATTAAAACAAAATACACCAAAAATCAATCCAAATCGACCTCTTTTAATTACAAACAAGATAAATTAATAAATATTTTATTTTTCAAATGCTGAATGTTTGTTTCAATTTGTTATTTAATTTGATTTTCATCTCTATAGGTCTTTCATGTCAAAATATGTCACTCAATCGTACCTATACCCTTAAAACTGGATTTAAAAATAAAAAGCTTTGAAGGCCAATCCTACATTCTTTGAATGTTTTAATGTTCATATTCGTTTTTTATGCCTTAAATAATAATAATAAATGTGAATTTCAGCCTGCGTGCGCTTCAAGACATTCATTTTGTTGCATGGTGTTATAAATCCAAAATTTTGCAAAATTACTGATGGCAGTGTGAGCAACTGCCTTGCTATAGCACATCTTAACTATAATTTCTCGAACAAAATAGTCCGTTTCGTGTAACGTCACGTTTTTTTTACTCTTTACATATTACATTTATAAAAAGAGATACACCCGATGACCGTCACTATAATAGGAAAGAGGTATTTAATAAATCTGCTGTTTATCATAGGATATTCTTGTTTCCTAACCTTATTTTATTAACATGTGTAACACATATGACTTCCCAGGGAGTGATCTTCTATATTATTGAAGCAACGTGTGTCTGTTCGTGGATACCTTATATCTCCAATAATGCCTGTTACACCAGTTTGTAAATAAATAAGACGTTATGAGAACCTCAAATTGTTTTTAGTATTAACAACAAGCTGCAACTTCTTGACATCATAATAAAATTTATAAATTCTTGGTTTCTTTCATATCTTATTAGACCTTGTAATATGTGTGGCATTTAACTTAAGTAAAAACCATAAAAATAAACTTTGTAGGCCGACTTGACGTAGCAAACGGAAATAAAAACCCACATGGAAGTATATAAAGTATAAAAAAAAGTACATATCGTCATTTGCAACAGTTTAAGACACCTAGGATATTTTCATATTTTAGGAGAAAGGGAATGTATTTCAAAATAAAAGAAAATATAAGTGGTTTTGTGAAACTAACACTTAACTTTGGATCATCAAAAGACTGTGTGTGTTTTGTTTTTTATTTTGCAGGAACTAGTTGTAATCTTGAAATGCTCAACTTCATTATGGCGTCATATATCGTGGACGTTCCCATTACTGATGTCAGTGTGAGCCGTTCTCTTGCTACAGCATATCTTTACTGTAATTTCACATTCTTCTTGTAACGTCACTTTTTTAATCCTTTGAACGTCAAGAAAGGTAGATTTTTTGCCCATTTTTGACGAATATCAATTACAGCAAGCACAACCTTCTCTTGCTAGCGTCATTATGAATTTTTTTGATAAAAACACTCGCTAGGACCAGTCCAACATACAACGATTATTATTGAATTAGGGGAAATATCAGAGAAGGTCTTAAACTTTTACAAATTACTGTAGTATAAATAAAATAATAAAAAGTTGAATTTGACTTACGGATATTTTCAAGACTGTTCATCACATCCTTTAAGGTTTTCAAATCAACATTTTTGGAAGTTGTAGCTTTACGGATATTGGAAATGGCAGCCACTAAACACACGTATTTTTTTTGTGCGTGTTTTATTAATAAGAGTGGTTTTTCCCGAAATAAACAAACACATCAACAACAACATTGAACGACAGGACATAAAGAAGCATGAATTGGAAAAAAGAAAAGAGAGAAAAAAACCCCAAATGAATAGCAACGAAAAATAATTAGGTAATATAATTATAATTACAGCTTACGAATAAATATGAAATTGGTATATAGAAAAAATGGTTGAGAGAAAAACATGTACATAAAATATGCCCGTCAACAAAAAAACAAGCTACACTGATTTTTCTAAAAAATTAGTGACTGTTCCAGTGTGGTCCAGGTAAATTGGGGAAATCTTTAAAGACTTATAACACACGAATTAAATGGGGTCAAATCTTAATTTTTATTATTATTTGAAAGCTACATTTAACTAAATTCAATTATTAATAACGAGATTCGCCTCTCTTGATAACCTCAGCCATACGACGCTGGTAGCGTTTGTAGGGCCAGGTGACCTCGTGCAGATCAAGCATTGCCATTGTACGGGTAATGGACTTGTTAAGGGCCTCAACAGGCGAATAATACTTAGTACAGGCGTCTCTCCCAGAGATAGTAATCGCATGAGGTCAGGTCAAGGCTGTGTACAGACCAAAAACTCCTTGCTCCAAAAGTAAGGACATTTTGTGGCCAAGACATCCGGCACTTTTTTGCCCTGGTGCACTCCCTGTTAAATTGTATAATTTATTCCTTAAGCTACTCCATCCATCTAGGGAATATAAATTAAAAGTTGCAAACTTGAACCAGTAGAATGGCAACTGCATTGTCGGCACGAGGTAATGAATATTAGGTTAAATAAAAAGTTCCGTCTGTTTTTTTACTAGATGTTTTAATGAGCTATATCTCACGATCAATACATTGCATCAATAAAAGATTAAAGTATGCTTAAAGGTTCAACTTACATTTAAAAAAAGTTATTTTACAGTTATATATTTGGTGAAGGCTGTTGTGTGTTACAGCATTCCAAAATGGAAGTAAAAAAAGTGAAAATTCGATACATTCTTCTGTATCACTACGACCAAGGTGAAAAGGCAGAGCAGGCTGACTAAAAAATGTGGGCTGTTTATGGACCCAAGAGAGTATCAAATGCAACAGCATAACGGTGGTTCCAACAATTTCGTTCGGATAATATGGACATCTAAGATAGAACAGGCTCTGGTAGGCCAATCATCGAAAATGTAGATAAAATAATGTAAACGTGATGTTGGACAGGCATGTGAACAGTTATGCAATTACTCAGGAACTGAAAATTAGCCAGAATCCCATTTGGAACCATTTGCGTAAGGCTGGTCCTAACTATGTTAATTTTATTCTTAAAAAAAAAAAATCATGAATTTTTACTCCCACTATTAATTGAATTTCATTAATTAGGGTCCTACTCCATCTAGTTTGGTCGTTATAAACCATTAAAGATTTAACCACCTGTAAATATTTTGAAGCATTAGCGCCAATGTCTATCAACAAGGATTATTCTTATTAACTCATCACGTTGAGGTCTGAAACTTTTCAGATCACCTTCATAAAACAATCCTATAATGCAGGGATTCTCAACCTATTTTTAGTCACTTGTAAAATATTTACTAGAAGAAATCATTTTTAGCTTCAGTGACATAATAATAAAAATAACATCCTGCGAACGCCCCGTTCGCATGATGTTATTTTTATTATTATGGTTGGTTGTTGGAATTACTTTGAAAAGCCATCCAAAAATTAATTTTTTTTTGAAAAAAAATTTCAAAATACGAAGAATAAAAAAAATCAAAATCCACAGCTGTTCATAAAAAATTATTTTTTAGAAAATAAGTTTGTTTTTTTTCTTCTATATTATTTCATCTTTATTACAATCTAATCAACATTTAAAGTTATAAAACATTTTTTTTAAATAATCCAAGATATAAGTATACTATTGTCATATGTAAGAAGGGGGTTCCCCTGTTCTTTTTCCCTCTCCGCTTCCAGTCTCCCACACAAGCCTACTCAGTGTACACGTACTTACGTAGTAGTTGTGTTGGTAGGCATATCATGAAGGGAGAAGAAGAAGAAAGAAAGAGGAATATCCACTTCAGCGGTAAGTGCTTGCTCATAGTGATGGAAAAAAAATATTTGATTTTTCTGAGAAAAGGCCCCCCCCCCCCTGCGGACGCCCCTGAGCTATGTTCTACTTGTAAAATATTCTTTCATAATCTTAAATTCTCCCTGGAGTGCTTCCAAGTACCCCACCAGGTACGTGTACTCCCATTTGAGAACCACTACTATAAGTATAGCTTAAGGAATTATAATATAAATGGATCAACCAAAAAAAAAGATCATATAATTCCTAATAAAACATTTATAATACCATAGTTTTAAAGGAATATAAACATTGTATACTTATATTAATTTGTAAAGGAAGCGTCAGAGAGTAGTGACAAAATTATACAGCTGCCTGAATGGTAATATTATTTAATATTAAAATAAAGTTATGCTACTCACATGGAGGGAGCTGTGATTTTTTTATTTAATAGGGTGCAAGCAAACTAATAAAAAAAATATACCGAAAGATGACGCGTCATACTTGGGATTTGTTCATATAATTGAAAGACAGAAAAACGACAGTGAAATGACATTTACATAGGCAGTAATTACTAATGCTGCTCAACAGTAAAAATGTCACGAAATCAAAATAGTAGAATTTGATCACTTAATTCCAAATATGGTCTTAGTTTTACTCTATCATCTTCAGAACCTTCAGAAAAAAGCTATGAAGTTTTTTTTAAATTTTTTTCTATTTTTAAGATTCAAAGCTTTTTAACACACTTGTTATTAAAAATATGGATAAATGATATTAAATATTTGAAAACCTAATGCTAAACAATTCCAAAACAATCTTTAGAGTGTATTTATTATCTTTAGAACTTGAGTTATCTTTGTTTAAAGTTAAAAACGGGTTTTTTTTTGGAGGCTCATAGTTCCAAAAATTATAAATCCAGAAAGTTTAAAAATTTCTCATTTGATAGCTTAAAGTCTGAACTATAATTTAAAAAATCCTCCATTCAGAAAACCCTCTATATCTTTGTATTATTTTGGGCATACAGCTCATTTTTGAATTATCTTATAACATCAATTTATTTCATCATTATAAGGCCATATAGAAAGACAAAAAAGACAAGGAAATAGAGAAGAAAAAGCTAGGAAAAGGGTCTCAAAAATTTTCTCGAGTAAGTTGAAATAATTCATTTAATGTGGGCCTTCTTCACAAGGGGAATACACGATTTGTCAGATTAAACAATTGTCTTCAATTCAGATATATTTTCCCAATTTGCCATCAGAATCAGATAAGGAATCTGAACTACTGATCTTCCAAAATCATCATTTCTATCATATGATTGGAGACACTCAATCAGAAATAATTTTTTCCATTGAGTCCTAGAATTTCTTTTTACGAGTTCTCGCTTGAATTACATTATTATCTAACCAGAATAATTTGATCCATAATATATCAAATTATGGATAACTTCTGTTTTATTTATAATTGTAATACTTATTTAAGTGATTACTATTTACTTCTCCTGTAGGTAGAATAGTAGAGTTGCTCATTTATGGGAGTGTTTATGATACAAATTTTAAAATGAATATTGGCTAGATAAGAAAACCTGATTTAGTGTTCCTAAAATACTACAGATACTGGAGAAAGAGTTTTCAATAATGACTACTTTATTAGGGGTTCAAGTATACACTATCTAAATATATTTCTAAGGGACTAAAAGGTAAAATAGCTACATACTCTTAGAATGATAAAAGAGCTAAAAGGTACATTAATATTTCAAAAGATTCTCTACGACAACTTAATAAAAGTAATTAAATATAAGAATTACACATAACACTTCATACGTGATTATTGAAAATACATATAGCAAATTTTAGTTAAATTTAAGTATTAAAAGGTTCAATTATTCTTCAAAACGATTAATTTTTACTTTTTTTTGTCACTTACATCGAAATAAACAATGATACGGTGCATTTTATCGTTAAGGATATTAATAATATATCTATTTTCTGTATCATAAAATTATTTAAGCTATGTTTCTTAACTGAAGATTTATTTTTAGAAGTTCCACTTTTCGAAACATCTGCTTAATAGATAAGATATTCAAAATCAGTATTTGAATTCTTGCACTTAAAAATCATATTATTAACAAGAATATTAATGTAAATGTACATGCTTCTGGAACTATGCAGATATTTTTTTCTATGGTACTGAAACGTTGCAGAGCACCTTATTTATACCTAGGAATAACTTTGAAAAATTAACAGCTATTAACGAATTAAATATATAATAAAATTTATTAGAATTGCACTGTATAGCAATGATTAACAAGATAGTAGTTACACTTTCTCGATGAATATATTATATCTAGGATAAATGGATTCAGTTTTCCAGGGACCCAGTATGAGGTGCAATGTCTTTGATTATTTGTAATTACGTTGATTACATCTAACACCCCATTGAAATTAAAAAGGAATACCCTTTTTAATTTATTTTTTTGTGCAGCTGTGAATTTTTGAATTTTTTTCCGAAATAATTTAATTTACAAGCTACAGACTTTCACACCACTTTGTGGATAATATATATTTTTAAGTTTGATCATGCCGTATTTGTTTTCACAAGTTACAACTTGTACAAACAGATTATAAAAATTATTTTATGCGTAAACGGTGTTGTCAGATTTGAAACGAAATCTTCGTGTGAATGCAAGTCCAAAACGGATAATTAATCTGCTCAATCCTTTTCAGTGTAGACGGAGCAGCCTAAGTCTTCACCAAGAACTACTGCCAATAGCGTCATTTTGACGCCTTTTATTCATATTATGATATAATTAAGTATAACATTATTATTATAGATGTACTTGGGAGATTGATAGTACTATTATAAAAATATTTTCTTACTTTTTACAATACAATTAGTACTATAGAATGAATACATTTGAGCTAATCATAAGTAAACAAAGGAAAAACAAATCTTATATCCATATAAATACAAACATTTTGACAAAATACCTACAGGGTGCGCAATCTATCTATACCGCCACTTTGGCCCACTTTCTTGAGTAAACGAGGGCACTTAAGAAGTTATTTTTTTTAGATAGCTAGTTCAAACTTGTATAAGTTAAAACATCAATAGAATCTATTGACGAATTAGTTTTAACAAATATTTGGAAAAGGTACGGAGCCCTCCTTGGAACCCACAACTATTGCTCGAACTCTCAGACTCAGTGAGGTTCGTTTGCAAAGTTAAGAGGGAATTTGATGCCTCTAAAGGACTCGGATCCCTTACCCACCTTTAAAAAAATCAAGTGGCTCCAGTAGTTTTTGTCAAAAAATTAAACTTTATGTACTAAAATTTCAAAAATCCATAGTTGTTAACACAAAATTTAACACGAGTTTTTTTTCGGAAAAAAACTCTAAAATTTACACCTGTTCACAAAATAAATTAATATTTAGGAAAAAAATAGAAAAACTAAATTTCATATATGAAATTTTTGAAAAAATTACTAGTTATTCATAGAAAATTTGATTTTTTGGGAAAAAAAATTAATTTTTTTTTTTTTTTTGGGGGGGGGGGAGGTTGCACAGCCTCTCCAACCCCAACCCCGCGGATGCTCCTGTGGTGGCTGGTGGCATGATGTTTATTTGTTAACATCATTCAACACTAGGAAGTAAAAGTAATATTTTAGGACATAGAAATAATATCCACTCCCATTACCCAGAAAGTTCACAAAATTAGGTAATTTGGGAGTAATTTACCACTGTTTCCCGACAGCTTTTGTAGACAGTCAAATTCGTGATCTCAAGCTGTCTGAAAATTGCAGATAGTGTCAATTTTGCAATGCTTAAAGCGATTACTTTCACAAGATTGTCTCTTTTGCTGTCAATTTTAATGCTACAAGCTTTGTTTAAGTTTAAGCTGATGTCTCAATTTTTATTTTACAATCACGAAATCTACCCCTTTTAAGCACTGACAAAAGTGTTCCAATTTTTTTTCTTTTTAGAGTCAGTATTTATCATCGAAATTTTTGAAATCCGTCACTTACAAGCTCATTCTTGTCTAATGTATATAAAATTTGAGTTCCCACACGGTATATCCACATACGTACACACATTCTACAAAATATATGTATGTAGGTATGCAAATTGAGTGATGTCTGTCTACTTAGAGGCACAACTTATTTAAAATTGACATATTTATTTAAATGCCCTTTTTTTCCTCCTAGAAGTTGAATATTAAAAGAAAAGTCTCGAAAACCACACAAAAAAATAGTTATAAGTAAATTGACAAGCCGGCCCAGGAACAAAATAAAAATAGTATTCTATTATATGTATTATTAAAAAAATATTAACTAGGAATATTGTCAGAGAACTATGTACAAAATTAGTGTTGGTTTTCGGTATGAAACTCCTAGATCAGTTTGAGACCGCTATGATTTTCCGTGGAGCAACTTATTAGGTCTTTTAAAGAAATTCAAAGAAAAAATAGCTCTGGATCTGTTTCATTTAAAATTCGGTTCAAATCGATCCCATATATGAATTGTTAATGACGACAGTTGTAGTGTTGTGTCAGTCAATTCCAGTGCAATCTTAGGACCAATCCTTAACTGTCGGTCCTCTGAAATTGGCATACAAATTTTATCTGTTTATTATGGTCAATAAGATGTATAAAATACTTGTTAAAAGCATTGCACATATCTTGCAAAAAATATTACTATCTTCATTATATTACGATATGATACAAACAGATTATATTTTTACTTAGTTATTTAGTTAATTTTATTATATAATGGAATAATTAAAAAAAAGAAAAACATACTCAATGACGTCACGAGGATCCACTAGTTAGTTATGTTTTAAAATTCTACCTACAATAGCCTCATATGAAGTTAAATGTGTTGCATAACTCCATAGATATGTCATGTAATATTATAAACCTGTAAGTGAAGGTTCAAGCGTGCTTGCAAACTAAGAAATTACTAAAATGAAGTGTTGGATCAGTCATAGGACAGATCGCCTTATCAGTATTTACTCCCTTCCCCTTTCAATTTTTTTTTATCAGTACGATCTTTTTTGCCATACAACGGTCCTACGGACTGATTCATCGGCCTTTCAATTCTACGGTCCTACCTATCTTTTGATTTTCTTGACTTATAGCTAGGATTGAAGAGAATAAGAATTCAGAAAAACCTGAATGATGGCTGGAACGTATAATAATAGGTTCTAGTGAACCCTCTCCTACATGTATCTTGTCTCTTTGAAAGAGGAAATTAATTAACACGTAAATTCAGCTACTCAAACGACGGAGTTAGTAGGAACTACGTTATTTCAGCTGTTGTTGTTTCTACAAAAGTCCAATAAGGACCAGTCATAGGATTAACAATTTTTTTTTAGGACTTGACTGACAGGACTGGGAGTCTTTTTAAGTTTTTTAGACCGATCCAACACTACTATGAGATAACATAATTAAAAAAACTATCTCCCTTACTATCTTTTCCCTCTGTCTCTTTCTACATCCCATTTATTCTAACGTTCTTCTTTGTTTCTATTTCCCACTGTTAAGTCCTACAACGCTGTCCCAGACTGTTGGTATTTTAACTTATTCGGTTCAACTTTAGTCTCGAAGTAAAATTCCGTCAACAATTTTTTTGTCTAAATGGGGCATGAGCGATGTTTACTTATATTAGTGTGTAAACAAAACGACAGAGGGCATAGATTATTATGTATTATTTAATACAAAAAATATATATAAGTTTATCTTACTGATTATAAGACACTCTGAAAATTTAGCGCGTGTTATTTTTTAAACAACTAGTCAATAACAAGATAGAATACTGTCACACCACCTTGCGGATCATATTTCTTTTTTAGTTTGCTAGTCCCCTATTCGGGCTCAATTTGAGGGGGTGGGGGAAGGAGAATTACGTTTAATGAAAAAAAACAATCTGCCCGACCCCTTTTTTAGAAAAGGAAATTTTGTTACACTATACAAATTTCTAGTAACATCATTTTTAGACAGAACCAGACAAAAATTCTATCTTGGGCTCAATACTAATGATTTTGTATAATTTATTAGGGCGAAAAACGTCTTATCGAATTAATACATGACGCAAATAGTTATGATAATTTGAATATATTAATGGCCCATTTATGGAATTTTAATAGATACAACATATATTCAATTGATTTTTTTGTCCTAGGCAAGATTATTCAGTCCATAATTATTTTAAATTATTGATAAATGTCAGGTAATTTTTCTTGTCGGGTAATATTCCTAGTACTTATTAAAAGTATAGCTATATAAAAGAACACTTACCAATGGATGGGCTACTCCCACTAGATCCTTCTAACTTAATAGCAACGGCTTCAAGTCTTTTAACCAAGGACTCCAATTCTTGCAAAGAACTCATCTGTAAAATAAATATATTTATTTGTAAATTAATCATTATCGAGTGTTTCTCGAATATAAGGTCTGAATAGTAAAAAAAAAAAAAGTATAATAAATAACACAAAATTGAAGCATTCTTTTAAAATTTTTAGTCAACTCTCAAACATACTAAGTACAAAAGTGTACCGTTGGTATTAACACTATTACGTCATATGTATCATATTCGATACAGGAATTTATGAATCCTCGAACAAAGGAGTGTGTTCAAAAAGTATATAGATGCAATTGGAATTCAATATTTTTAAAAATTTGTCTGTTTGTAATACGTAAAGCCATTTTATACCTAATATATAACAATATAGTCAGTTTAACGAACTGTTGCTATCGTTTTGCATGTAACATCGAGCGTGCGCTTCATATTAAAAAAAAAGTACATGTTCAGATTTAAATCCATTTATTTTAACTGAGTAAAAATGATAATTCCTATTTACGAAAATTAAAAAGGAAAAAACATGAAAAGGAATACAAGGTATTATGATAAATAATTAGTTTCATCTAAACAAGTCAAACTCCTATATACATATTCATCAGTCTAAACTGAGCGATTCGATGAAGCGCGGTCTGAACCGATAAAAATTAGAAAAAGAAAATATAGAATGTCAAACACCTTTTTTAATAATAATATATGTAAATTATGATAATTCATTTCGTTGCTATTTCCAAATAGGACATTCCTATGTCTCCCCAAGCCGGTTGTATAATTTTAAAAGCTTCTTATTTAGTGGTCCACGTCTTCAGTTCGTAGACCGATGCAAGACAGAGTCACGTGACTATGCTTTTATTAATGGTTCTTTTTTTTTTGGACCGACAGAGTGAGTCGATCAAATGATCGAATCAGAACGATAATGGACCGACCCAACACTAGTTGTAAGAGAGCGATCTGAAAAGTTTCTCAACACAACATAAAATGGGAACACTCGTAAATAAAAGATAGTCACATATATTTAGTATCTGGTAACCGTTACCAACTAAAGTATCAGCCATTTTATACGCAAAGTTATGCAACAGTCGTTTGAGAGAGTTTATATGAGAAAAAAATTCTATATTTTATTTTTCAAAATAGTAATATCTTGTGTAACTCTACTCACTTCTTCCACCAAATTACAGACAAGACGTTTAAATAGATGGAAGCATCACTAGGAGAAGTGTGTAGAGTTACTATTCTAACACATAAGATAAAACAGGCGAACGACGAAAATGTTCCCAGAATAATTACCTAGAACAATCTCATCCGACGTAGATTTCAACAAGGTACTTTTCCATGAGGCCTTTCCACAAAGGCCTTTTCCACGATTGTGGAATAAATACTTCGTTTATCGATACTTTTTTTTAACTGACGCTAGACACATCTGACCAGCTGCCATAACAAACAAACGACGTCCTGCATAAAACACAAAGTTCGTTGTTAAAAGACCACTAGCGCTGTATTTCCATAAAAAATTTAGAATATCACCTCTAACATGAAACTATGTCCTCCTGCTACTCATTCAACAACCATATTCTCAAATATTCTAAAAAAAAGGAAGCTATGTTGTTGCATCCCGTACGTAATATATTAACTACACCTAAGTTCTCTATCATCCATGATGACATCCCAGTGTAGATTGGGCATGTACATAAAAAAAATACGAAATGAACATGGTAAACATGACAATTTAAGGAATATTTTGGGGGAAGAATAAATAGCGCTCATGACGTTTAATTAGATCAGCTACAATCAGCCATGACAAGAGAGGAATGAGAAAAGGATATACACCAGGAAATATACTAGAACTACTACAATCTCGATCCCTAATTCTACTCTGAGCAGTCAAGGACTTACAATTATAACTCCACAACAAATCATCAATGTTACGGAGCTTTTATGAGGAAACAAGAACGTTCAAACAGGTTTTGAATATAATTGAATCGAGGATATTCGCTCCTCAGAAATTAAATTATGATGACAACTGATAAGGAAAAGAAAATTTCTTCTTTATACTAATAATTACAAATTAACGGACCAGCTTAAAAACACACCGGATTTACATCATTGCCAATCAAATTATACATATTAATATGTAAACCAAACGTTCTAAATGAATCACTATGTCAAGAGAGAAGGTTAGAGATGTAATAAGATAGAATGAAAATGATGATAAATCATCTATCCATTAATTTACAATGTTGTAAATGTTAGCAAATACATATACATATAAATATGTACCTATTTATACAAACACCATAATATACTCATTTATTAATAGTTTTTAAACAACACAAAAGCAAATAAGGGGAAAAAAGAGAGTCTGAAATACGAATAATCGTCAATTTACTATCAATATATATTTTTTTTCAAATGAAGCGAAATAATGGCGCGCTTTGGGTGATTGTTGTCATCCCTTAGAGGCACAACACAATTTAGAAATTATTTTGTTTTACAAGAAACAAATATGGAGGTTGCATGAATCATATGCAACAAATATAATCAAAAATATCGACCTGTGTAGGAGAAATATTGAGTTGAAGTTGCTGTCCTAAGAATTAAGGGTTACCCTGAACATATATCTATATAGTACAAGAGGAAGTTTACTCATCTGGAATTAAATAATAATGAGAATAACTTAGAAAAATTAAATTCTCTCGTCAGTTTGCCCTCTCAAAAAAAAACAAAAAAAACGGGCGAGCTAAAAAAATGCACCCGATTTTCATCACTAAACATAGTAGTGAAAGCCTATAATTGACCTTAATATTAGTGATGGGAATGGGCTGGAGGGACTGTAGCCTCCTCAAATTTAAAAAAAAAAAAAAAAATCAGAAAAATTTAATATTTAAGAAATTTAGCTCTGAAATATTTAATTTTTGTGTGAGCATCTATGCTTTTTTTTATTTTTTTCTCTCCAAAAAAACAGACACTTCCCCTCCCTTAGGACACTCCATATTGGTGAGGAATCAGCCCCCCTCGTTTTATTTAAAGAGCCGCAAACGACACATAACTACTTTTTATGCATATTCCTGTAATATGTATATAATCTAGTTTTGCTTTTCGGTCTAATAATTATATATAGATCGGTTTGAGACATTTATATAAATTTATTTTTGGGATCCAACTGAGTTGGTCTTTTAAATAAGTTCACTTTAAATCTCCCCCTCCCCCTAAAAAAAATCGGTCTTAATCGTAGCCAGGAAAAAATTGGCCTACATCAGTCGCATTTAAAATTCCATCCAGACCGATTTTATAGATAATGTCCATGACGCACTGCACATTTCCAAATCGTCAATATCGGTAAATTGACGTCATATGATTTTTAAAATGTATTACATAATAGGTGATTTCATTTTTTTCGCTTTATTTCAATGCTTCATAAGATTTCATAATCATCCGATTTAAGCAAAGTATGCCCGTTTTGTTCGATAATTTGTTGCCAACGAGAATCCAACTTCATAATGTCCTTTTGTAGAATCCCTTGTCCCTATTGGCAAAAACTCGGACAAATAATTTTCACAGGTCTCTATTGATGCATAATTTGTAACCCCAAGATATAGTGTCTCTTATTCTTCAATGATGGAAGCTTCTATTCTACCGACAGCTTTAAACAGTTGAGTTGTTCACTATACAGGACAGAATTGAGCAAGCAAAAAAAAAAAAAAAAAAAAAAAATCGCTCTAACCACCGTTGTGTAATACAAACAGAAAGAGTATTAGCCCCCTATACATTACAAATTTTCTTAGTTGCTTTCGATGCATTTTTCCATTTCAGATAATAAAAATGTAAAATATGGGGAATTACTTCCTTTGAGACCTCCATACTCGATAATTCACTACTCAACTACCCAAGCGTCATATTGTAGCAAAAAACGTTTGTAGTATCTACCTTTACACCTTATCGTATGATCCGATGTGGCCAATGATGAACAAGATATGGTTATTTAAAAAAAGGCAGGAAATATATAAAGTCTTTTTCCCTAACCTAATTCAAGTTCATCCAGACAAAAATAATTTTGGCCGCACTTAATTATTCATTATTTTTTGGGGTCTAAATTTTCTTCAATGGATTGATGTTCCCCTCTCCCACTAACTATTTTAATGAATAAGTCAAAATCAGTTTCCATTTAGTGAAGCTGGAGGCTCGAAGAGAAATCATTATTGAGCTCCATAAACGGAAATTAGAAACTCATTTGGGGTACATTTTCCTACCAATTAATCAACAAAGCTATCATACGGTATCAAGAGACTGTGTGTAATCAAGATCGGTCGCGAACACCAAATCCTCGGTGTGCAAAGATCCCCAAAGTTGTATTGGCCTTCTATGCCAAGATTTATAGGAACCCAAGAAGATTTGCTCATAAAGACAGCTGAACATAATATTTAGCGTAGTTCTGTACTCCAGATAGTCCATAAGGATCTCAAAATGTAATTCCTAAAGCTTCAGCT